>NC_081413.1:606274208-607474208 GCF_030272615.1 Cryptomeria japonica | reverse complement strand
AGAAAACTAGCAGCCCAAACAAAGCTAAGCCGACAAAAGCCAGCAAAAGCCAGCAAACACCAGTAGAAAGAACCAGCCAAACACTTAAGATATAATCAATATAAATCAAGTTGGCTACACCAACTAGGCTAAATATTAAGACTATGATGAGGGTTAGCATGCACCCTCAGCCAAACAATAGGGATATTTTTGGCTCCCTTGACCTGAGACAAAGACTTCAGACAACAAAAATCATGACTAGCCCATAACCAAAAACAACCACAATCTGGACTGGGCCCTTGAAAACTATCAGCAACCGACCATATAAGAAAAGATAAGAAAAATAAAAAGGGATTTTGAAAGGCTTCCCTAACCTTAAAACTAGCTTTTGAAATGGCTCCCAGAACCATTTCAAAGGGTTTTGCAGTGGTACCGTCAACCACCTTGAGCTGAAACAGAGGCCCTATCAGGGAAGCATCCATCCAACCAAGCTCCACCACACTCTCTACCTCAATAGGAGAAGACAAAAAATAGCTTGAGAGAAAAGATCCAACAACCAAAAAATCACCAGCCTCAAGAGAAAGGTCCTCCAAACCATGAGAGGAAGCACCAAAAAACTCCTTAACCACCCAAACACCAAGCAACCACTCCACCTCCATAGGAGGGCACAATGCCTCAAGAAGAGATCCATGGGACTGAGTAGTAAGAGAAAAAGCCCTCAAAAGGAAACCAATCATGGAAGCACCAAGGGCCCACATAGAAGAAATGAGACCACCAAAAGTGTTACCAAACTCTAATAGCACAAAAACAACCCCCACCTCAATAGCGAGAGAACAAAGTTTCTTTAGAAGGAGAGACCACACCAACTGCAACACAATACTAGAACAACCTCTGCCTAGCATAGCCGCCTCAAAACAAGAGCATCCAACTCCTTCCCCAAAAGATATCTCCATCTCTATAGGAGATAAACCCTTCTTAACAGGCACATAGAGAGAAGAAGGGTGCCAAGAAACAACCCAAAACCAAGGCATTTCCACCCAAAGGGCATTAGAAGAGCTCCACAAATCCTAGCCCGAGATAAGGAAAATGAAAGAAGCACTGCAAGCACAAAATCCTCCGACCCAACAGGGGAAAGGGCACAAAGAAGGGACACAAGCCAAAGTAGAGCAAAAAGGCCTAACAAGACCGACCCAGCAGACAGCAGAGGAGGAGAGATCCGCTAGAAAAACTCCCCACTAGTTCTGACCAACTAAGCCCGCAGCTGCAGCAGCCCAAACAACCGCCTCAGTGAGAGACCCCAGAAGCTAATGCACCAGAAAGAGGGAACGCAGGGGGCATCGCAAATCATCCAGGTCAATCCAGTTAGCGATACCCATTGCCAAGGCTCCCAAGCCATCATCCTCATCATCATCTGATTCCTCCCCTTCCTCCACCACAGCTGAAACCCTAGCTCCCGCACTCCCACTCCCGCTCCTGCTCATTTTTTGGTTCTTGAAGCTATTACCTTTTCTTTGGGTTAGGTTTTTGATATGTTATCGACCTAATTGATTTCTATTTAAGGTCGATGAAGTTGTTTGTTAAGGTTGTTGGCAAGGTTGGTAGAAAACCTATTGAGTGTGTAGTTGCCAAACTGGTGAATGGATCTTCACTTTGAGTGAAGGCGGACTGAAGGTTATAGAAGGATCCGATCAAGCAAAAGTAGTGCTATTCAGACAGATCAACTAAACTGTTGTTTTCTAACAATTACAACAGAAGTTAAATCCCTTAACTGGGTAAGCTCTAACAAGCTTGGTTACCCATTAAATCCTCTAACAAGGTGGTCCATTAGCTTGGATTCTTAAATCCTCCCGCGAGGTTACTCCTAATAGGGTATTGTGCTTCTGAAAAGGCATATTTGTAAATCCCTTAACCGGGTGATTCCTAACCAGAATTAGTTCTTGACAGGACTTATTGTAAATCTCTAATAGGCTTTGGTTCCTAACAGGGCAAGCTTTGAAAGAGTTTAGATAGCTATCCTTGTGAGTCTCATCTCACCGTGGTTTCTACCTATTTGGGTTTTCCATGTATAAAAATTTGTGTCAAGTGGTGAATGCTTTTGTGGTTGTGATCTTATGTGTTGATTCGGTTAATCTCTGATAAGGCATGTTAAGTAGAAGCATTAAGAGATGAACATGTTGAGTTATGATTAAGCATTGTTGATATTCACAAGATTGAAGTTGTTTACGTTTAAAGTTGTCATAACACTTAAACCGGTTGATGTCAAGTATTCTTATGAATATTGATCTTGACTAAGATATGATTACTTTGTTTGACTGAGTTTTAGTTTGGGAACTTTGTATCAGTTTTTTAGTGTACTGATTCACCCCCCCCCCCCCCCCTCTCAGTATTCTACTAGATACTTATTCTTTCATCATACCATCACTATCACTGAAGTAGTGAAAGTGAGAGTATAGTGCTTATTATATAGAAAAATAATAGCTTATACATCCAAAAGGTGCATTAACTCCTACTTCCCATAAAATTTGGAATGTTTTACCTACTTGGTAAATGACAAAACATGTGGCATAACCTCCTTACATGAAAAAAAAAAGGTTTCATAAAGGTAGCACATAAAGTTGAAGAGGGTGAGAAACCCAACTACCTGATAACCCACTTAGGAAATGACAAAATAGTGGTTATGAGAGGTGGCACAACAAGAAAAAAGAGGGTGTGTAACTCAACTACACATGTGAGGGAGAGAGTTACACATGTAGATGAATTATTTTGTCGTGTTTCCTCATATTAACCACTCCTAATAACCTAAGCAAGCTTAAATAATGTGTAGGAAAATAAATACCCACTAACATAAGGCAAAATAAAAAATCTACACTAACATTTATGTTCTACACTAGTTTGTATGCAAATAATCCCTAACTAGGGTCTTGTTGAAGTTTGTTCATGTATATTGTGTATATGTGATATTATGAGGATATGATAATTTAATTTAAATTATCTTCTACTTTAAAATATTTTAGGAGGAGAGTGAGATCTATTAAGACTAGAAAATAATATATAAGTTTTTTTATTCATTATTGTATAGTTAATTAAATTATGATCAAAGAGTCCAATTAAAGATTATCTAATCATGCAACCAAATATAAATACACATAATAGAAAAGATGTTTTATTGATTCACAATCAAACAATAAATTTAGAATATACCACAAGGGCTTATAGAATGATGCTTCGACCTTTAATAATGCCTGGGCATAATTAATACACATATTACAATGAACCCATATGTTATACATTATTATTATCTTTAATATACTATTGAATGAGTTCTCAAAATTAATGGTGAGCTATGGTAAGTTTTGTATAGCTAACTATCTTTGAAAAAATCGATTGATTTTTTATGTGGTGAGCATTAACGTCTATAATGATTTGAATTAGCTACATGGTAAAGTCTATGCATGAAATGTGCAATGATGAAACATATACAAAATAACCTTCTATAGTGAATGCAATAAAAGATATGCAATGAATATTAATGTAGTCTATACCATGAACCTCCAGGGACCAATAAGCTTATAAACATATTAAAATTCTAGTGTGAAGCTTGAATATTTATGACATACTTGAATATGTCTTTCTTAATAATTTCAATAATTCATAACTTTTAACTAGCAACATTTTTTGAGAAAAAACTTGACATTAGAGTAGAATAACATAACTTAAAGCTCATATATGAATTTGAGCCTCCACAAATAAAAATAATTATTTGTAATAGTGTGCAATGTTACCTAATTATCTTGAACTAGAACTTTAATGTGCTTGAAAATGAGTCTAGGACCTAAATATTCTTTTATAGGTTAGAAATATCGCTTGTGATGAAAAATATGATCATTGAAACTTTATTAGGAATCTAGAAAATATAAAATGTGAGAAAAAAAAATTAGATGATGCAAGATATCTCTTACACCCTGGATAATCATGTAATATGTGAAAAGTGACACTAGACTAATTATTTAATTAAACTTGATGAACCTTTTGTCCATAACATGTTGGATCACAAACGATGAAAAAGTATATATGATTGGATACTATCCTAAATGGAGAGCCAAGATACCTAGTTCTTGTTCATGTATTGCAAGGAGGACATACTAATTGATGTGTTATTTGATTAGGGCTAAAAGTATAGTAGAAAGGATAACTAAATTATTGTGATAGAAAAAAGAAAAGAAAATTTCACAAAGATAAGTATATAAATTAATAGAGGGTACAAAGAAGAACTTGCAATTGGTAATTGGAGAAAAATTTGTTAGATAGGGGCATTGAGCACTAGAGTCATGGAACAAGTTGCAGAAGACTAAACTAGGAATGATCATAGGAGATTTTTGGGCTGCCACCATGAAAATATCAATTGAAACTTGTAGGAAACTAGTGCTAGATGCTAGGGTCCTAGGCTTTTTTTTCTTAACTTTGGACAAAAAATACTATCTTAGTTTACATAGTTTGTCTATATCTTTTTGTCTTTGTCAACTTCCAAATTTGAACCTGTACAAGCACAAAGAAAGGAAAATATGATTGTGGCTATATAGGATCTTTCCCAAGTAAAGCCCCCACTTATGTATCCCTATCTCCATTAATATCCAAGTTGATGAAAACAAAAAATGTGTATTTTTGTAATGCCCTGCCAAGAAACCCTAAAGGAAAAAATGAAAACACTAGAAAAGGAGTGGAAATATATATATTTTTTTAACATTACTGAACCAAAAGATGCATTAAGATATACATTGCATTTAAATTGCACAAACGAAAGACTTAACTTAAACTCCTAAAGGGTTTCCCAACATGGTTTACTTAAATAAACTAATCATTACTTAAGGTCAATAATCCACTTAAGATATATTTAGCACTTAGGAACTTAATTAAAGTAAACAATGATTGATTCATACTTTTGCATGTGATAACATTAACATTTCTATGCTACATTCATGATAATACATTCATTTACATTACATCAATGTTTCAATTTAAGATATAAATCCTACCATCTAATTCTCATCATAATACATAACTTTTACATTATGAGGTCTTCTTATACAGTAGTTGTGGTGGCACGAGTGTTCATGGAAGATGTGGTGAGACTACATGGGATTCCTAGGCGGGTCATTTTAGATAAGGATCTTGTCTTTACTTCAACATTGTGGACCTCACTTCAACATGCTTTAGGGACCAGTTGAACTTTAGTTCAACTTAGACCTAGAGACCGATGGTCAGAATGATTGTGTGAATCAGGTTTTGGAGGACCTTCTTCATATGTATGTTATGGACCAACAATCATGCTGGGAGGACTATCTTTATCTTGTGGAGTTTCCTTATAACAATGGATATCATAGCTCCATAGGTATGTCTCCCTTCCATATGTTGTATGGGCGTCCTTGTCATACTCCTTTGAGTTGGGATCGGTTAGAGGACATGGTGCGTATAGGTCTGGATATGCTTCGAGAGATGGAGCAGCAGGTTGAGTGGATTCGTGAGCATTTGGTAGCAGTGCAAGATAGACAGAAGAAGTATGTTGATGCTCATAGAGTGGATCATCAGTTTTGTATTGGAGACAAAGTATTCTTGAGAGTGCATCCGCGAAAGAGTCTGATCCGTTATGGAAAGGGTTCTAAGTTGGTGCCTCGCTTTGCTGGCCCTTTTGAGATCCTTGAGAGGATAGGACCTATTTCCTACCATCTTTCCTTGCCACCGAGCCTATCTCGCATCCACGATGTCTTTCATGTTTCTGTTCTTAGACCATATCATCCTAATGTGACCCATGTTCTTGATTGGAATGCATTGCAGGTCGAGGACAGGCAACTTTCCATGGAGCCCATGCACATTCTTCAGCATCGAGGTTTGACCCTCAAGGGACGTACCATCGACCAGGTAAGGGTCCTATGGGACCCAAATGATGAGACCTCGACTACATGGGAGGATGCAGTGAAGATGAGAGAGCTTTATCCATATCTGTTTTAGGCTTCTAGGAGTAAGCCTAGTTTTGGGGGGGAGGATGTAGTACCCCTCCCTCGATCAGACTATTTTCGATACTTATTTTGACCATGGTTGAATTTTCAGTCATTTTTGTGGATACACTATGTGGTGACGTTTTATTCAGACATTATGCTATTATGGACTATGCTTTGACATATGATTCAGTGAATGTTGTTTATGAATGATTAGATGTTAATTTTATTATGTGTTATTGACCATGGACTAACACATTTACCTTATGTATGAGTTGCATTATGTATTTGTCTTCATGTATGTGTGGAGTTTGTATGGGGTGCAAGGAGATGATTTCCCATCACTCACAGTGAAACACGGAAAGTCACGATTCTCCTTCACCGATGTGTTTACCATGTTTGTTTATATATATGTATGTGTAGTTCGGTGATGCAGGAATTATAGGTACAAGGTACTAACTTCACCTGGCTCCATAGGTCTGAGCATACCTAATTAATCCGATGGAAGTGGAGGAGATAGTCTTAAGGCCCTAAATATCATCCCTAGCCTTGCTCGATAGTGAGCATTGTCAGTCTTTTGTCAACCTTCCCTATGTTGGTATGCGGGTCATGTCCTTATTTTGTTTAGATGAGTTTGTGTGTTATGCATTTTATGACTTTATTAATTCTCTTCTAGTGTTATTTAATGTGAAATTAATTATTAATACCTTATGGTTATTAATAATTAATGTGTATTGCTTTTATAAATTAAATTAAGAATAAATTATATGGGCACTTTTTATAGTTAAATAGATAAATCAAGCATTCTAGGTTGATTGATTAAATTAATTGTTATTAAGTTAATTATTTAAATATATTCATATAGTAGATTTATATTGTGTTTTGTTTATTTGAGAAAAGTTATAATAACTTTTAAATAAAAATAAATATCTAATGGCCTTTTTGGTGTGTGAGGGAATTTTATTTTTAAATTTAAAAATGTAAATGTTATTAATTGGAAAAATAAATTCAATTTCAATTTTCATGAGGAAAATAATTTTGCCCTAAAAAGATATTTTGGGAAAATTCCTTCATATTTTGGGGATTTTTCCAGAATAAGGAGTTCTTCATTTTGGGAAAATTTTCCTCTCTGTTGTTGAATGTGGATTTTGGCTAGAGGTGTTGAAGAAATTTTGAAGGGGTTTTAATTTAGTGGAGAGCTTTGGGATTCATCTTCAATTTTCTTCCAGGATAGCATATCAGGTTGGGGGTTTTGAATTTTAGTGTGTTTAAGAAATCTCCGTGATTTTATTTTTGGGTGCTTTGTTTGGTAGAGGAAATCTGTTGAAGAATCTTGTAGGAAAGAAGTAAATGGTTATAGTTTATTTTGGAAATGTAAATTTTTTGTTTAAAGTTTATTTTTATTTCTCCATGTGAGACTTAGATTTGTAGAGCAAAAGAAAATAGATTTTTGTTAAATCTAGGATGGGGAATTTTTAAATTTCAAAAATTTATGGTTTTGTTATGAATGGGAAAAATAGGAAATTGGTATTTGCTATGGTTGCGGATGAAATAGATTTTATTTGAAGAAATATGTTTGTTGTTTATATACAACATTGTTTATTGGAATTTTATTTTTTTAAAATTGTTAAGCTTGCTCAGAAAAAAAATGAATTTTTCCTTAATTGTTACCGTATTGGGGGAAAGGTAATTTTTTTTATTTTACTGTGTTTTTTTTTTTTTTTTTTGGTTCTATTTTTTTAAGGGCATTTTTTTTTCCCTGTGGGTGTCATGGGCACACCACAACGTGGGCGCCCGTATGGGAACCCATGGCTATGGGTGTCATGGGCACTCCACAACGTGGGGGCCCATAAGGGAACCCATGACTGTGGGTGCCATGGGCACTCCATAGTGTGGGGGCCCATATGGGTACCCACGATTGTGGGTGTCGTGGCAAACCCACAGCGTGGGCCCCACAACCCACACCTTCCTTGCAATATGTGGGCCCAACTAATAAAATGATTTTTAATTTTTTTTTAATAATATATATATATGGAAAATGAAATTAGATAATTTTGTTTTATAAAATTTCAAATTAAATAAATGCATGATATATATATATATATATATATATATATATATATATGTATATATGTATGTATGTATGTATGTATGTATGTATGTATGTATGTATATGTATATATGTATATATGTATATGTATATGTATATATGTATATGTATATGTATATATGTGTGTGTGTGTATGTGTGTGTATGTATGTATATGTATATGTATATGTATATGTATATGTATATACATATACATATATACATAGACATATACATATACATATACATATACATATACATACAAATACATATGTACACACATATATGTATATGTATACATATGTGTGTGTGTGTGTACTGTGTCGACTTGAATTTCATCATCAAAATACTACCGGCAACATGTTAGTTTCACAAAAAACAAAGGAAATGCTACAGGAAATCCAAACTCAACCAATGAAACTACATGAAATACATATAACATAAAAATACTATTTTTACCTTCATGATTTAAGTCTCATTGTGTCCTAAATCCATTGTTCCAGGTTGCAGATGATGTGGTCTCAGACAAGCACTGATAGCTTCCAAGATGACATATGAAAAATGGACTGATAACTGATACTATGATATGCAATGCTAAATGACTATGCTAAAATGATTATGCTAAATGATTATGCTATTTGATTCAAGATTAAAACTCATGAATGCATAAGTTTTGACAAATGATTAACTTGAAAACTCACTTGAAGACTAACTTGAAGACTAACTCTTTCTCAACTCAAACTCCTGATTTTATAGACTTTGAGAGGATAAGATGATGTGGCTTGGATCGACGGTCATGATCAAATCTACAGATTTGGATGGTTGTGAGCAAAGGTGAAGGTTGAGAGAAAGGGGGAAGGAGAAGACAAGTGTAACTCATCTCACCTTGACTGGGTTGTTGACTGAGGGAATCTAGGGATGGTTAAAGAAGATTTAGGCATGAGAGGACAAGTGGACTCAAGTCCTTCCTAAGATATAGGGATGTTGGAGAGAATATAGAAGAAGGTTATGAAATATGTGTACGTACACAATATTTCATTAAATTTAGAAGTTGGAGATAAATGATGAATTAATTTTTAAAAAATATTAATATCTTTAGCCACATGCTTGATGAGTTGGCAAAGAGAAGATGAAGTGGAGATGGAAGGATGAGTTGGAAAATAGATTAAATAATTAAGAAATTATTTAATATTTGAGACTATAGGATAGAAGAATAATCATTAGATATTAGATATTCAAATGATTGGAGGAAGTAATTAAATATTTAGATATTCAATTAATTGATTAGAAGAATAATTAAATACTAGATATTTAATTAATTAGAGGAATAGGATGGATAAATTAATTAATAAAATATTTCAATTAAATTAATTAATAGAAAGACATAAAATGAATTAAATAAATTAATCTTTTCAAATGAACTATTTATTAGAAGAATAAACATTATATAAATATAAAATATTTATTTAATCGCTCATAGCTAATTTTTATATGTATAAATTTTGCCCCTCTTTGAAATGATGTCAAGACAACATTGTTTCAAAGATTAAATCAAGTCTCGATAGTGCACCTGATGGAGATAAAAATCCTGATTGTGTGCCCCCTCGGGAGATTGATCATGAAATTGTTGAAAATTTTGGATAAGCTATTGATCTCATGATAATTGAAAAGGTCCGTCAATTACATTCATTTATGAAAAATAAATAAAATTGCCCCATTGAAAAACATTAATTACCCTTCCAAATGGTAAATGTAAAATTAGCCAAAGTTAATTTTAACTTCATTTGCATCCTTGTCAGCTTTGTGAAGAAAGTTTCTTGGTGAGGTGGCAAAATGGTGATTCCGTTGGAGAACCATCGATTTGAGCGTGTTCAATGATATCGGGGACCTCCTGAGTATGGGTATCCAGTATGTATCTTATCCCGAGCTTTGTGCAACTTGTCGTACAAATTTTCATGTTTATTTGGTGCGTTTTTGGCTATTTTGATTTTTTTCGATTTTAGGCAATTATGTTTAGCATTTTTGTTTTCTTTGTTAGTGCTTTTGCATGTAAGTTAGCACATTTGGTAAGTTTAGTGCATGTGTTCATTTTGGTAACGCATGTGTGATTTATGTTAACGTTTTTTCTTGGTCAGCGCTTTTGCATTGAATGTTTGCGCGTTTGATGTGTAAGACAACACTTTTGTTTGTTTCACGCATATGCTCAAAGGTTTAGCACTTTTGTGAAAAGGTTCACGCATATGTTCGATTTAGCACCCGTGTTTAATAGAATAGCGCCTTTGTTAAAAATATTAGCACTTTTGTTCCAGATGAATGTGTTTGATGTTGGTCATAGTAAAAATTCACTTTGATGATTAGATTTAGGCATTTTGATGCGCAATTGTGATTGATAGGTACTTGATTGGTTGATTTGATAATGTTGATTGATAGGATAAATGATTGATCGATTTGATTTGATTTGATTCGATAGATTAGCTCTAAGAAACCGATTTAGTTTCTGATGAAGAGCATAGCAGAGTTTTGATTGAACTCAATGATTGATTAAAAACCATGATTGATAGGTGTAAATTGATCTGATAGCCTGATTTTCTTCATGTGAATTTTTTTTACCAATTGTTGATGTAAGAGATTAGCAATCTAATCTTTGATTGGATAGATAGATGATTGATGATTGATCTAATGGTCTTGGTAAATGGGAGAAACTTGATGTTCTCCAATGTTGGGAGAAATTCCGGATGATGCGACACTTAGTGCCAGAGCTTACACAGGCAGAGGTGAGACATATAGATGTCTGCGGAATATGCCATTTGTTATACATGCGTAATATTACCCATAATAGGGGATTGTTGATAGTGTTAGCCGAGAGATGGCATAGCGAGCATAACACTTTCCACCTGCCCATGGGTGAGATTAGTGTGATGCTTGAGGATGTCTACAGGATTCTCCACATCCCAGTGACTGGTGAGTTAATTCAGTATGATTTTCAGGATCGTGGAGGGACAAAGGCATGCAGAGCCGTATTTGGTGATGAGAGCATTTCAAGAGGAGAGATCCGGTGGAAGGATATGATTATGTATTACGAGACTCTCCCTATGATTCTTACAGGTTTGATTGGGGGATTCATCTGTCCAGACAGGAGATCTCGAGCTTTTGCTGTTGGTTGGGGTGAGATTCTTTAGAGCATGATGCAGTGTTAGACTCGATATGTGTGGGGTGTTTGTATGCTCGCTCATTTGTATCATGATCTTCATTAGGTTGTTTTCGATGAGAGTGCTAGTTTGTCGACATGATGCACACTTTTACAGATCTGGTGCTGGGAGCACATTGCTATTACTCGACCTATCCATCATAGAGTTCGTGGTGAGAGGTAGCCATATGTTTATCTGTATGCAGGTATCCTTACTCAGCATAAGCTGGGTAAGATGGAGTATTGGTGTTGGATTCTTGATTCACTGGATAGTGTTATTTGGAGACCTTATATCGATTGTGATCCATGGATGGATGATGCACAGACATTACCATTTATTATACAGGGTAGATATCTCATTGGTTAGACTCCATACATTATTGAGAGATAGTTGATTAATCGCATTTTGAGACAGCTTGGTATCATTCAGCCCATGCCTACTGGTGTCATGATATATGCACGATGGTACTGAGATAGGCAAGATTGGGGACCTTCTTTGTCGTTTGAGAGAGCACGTGCAAATTTTCTAGCTACTCCTAGGGTGGCTTATGATATGAGATTGCACATTCTAGATCCTAGGGTTACTGTAGATTATGCTTAGTACATACTGGAACACCCATTTCCTCATATTACCGATCCAGCAAATCCTCCTCCCAGCTCAAGAGATGAGGATGATGATTCAGATGATCTGATTATGAGGAGACAAAGATAGAGACGAGAGCTTAGAGCTACTCAGGAGGCTGAAGGACATGGAGATGAGGGTGGAGATGGAGGTGGTGGCGGTAGGAGACCCAGATGGAGAGGAGGTCAATTGAGAGTCCGTGGAGGACTTTTTGGACCAATTGGCAGGATTAGGAGACCATTTCCTATGGGTGGGAGAGAGGTTGGATGGATTGGGAGGAATACTGGTAGGGAAAGGATGATATCACCGAGAGGGTTGCCCTCTATAGGAGGAGGAAGGATGACTGGACTGGATGGGGGTTGCCAGAGAGGCATTGATTTTGGTCAGATTCAGCTAGACCCTAGGGTTATTGCAACTCATGGTGGAGAGAATGAGGATCCAGATGATCATGTTCCACTCATTAGATGACGGGTTCTGAGAGATACTTGGACAGAGATTCCAACAGGTGGACAGGGAGGTGGAGATGAGGGGATTGGGGTTCATGTGCCACAATAGATGTGCAAGAGCAGGAGACCATGGACAGTCTCAGAGCATAGATAGAGAAGCTTAGAGAACATATACAAACACTTATGTCAAAGAGAGACAAAGTTGTTAGGAGACATCAAGATACTCAAGGCCTCCTTGATCACATTCAGCAGGTTGGATCAGGCACTCTTTCAGCTGATACTGTTAGAGCATTATTTCGGGCCGGGAAGGAGACTTCCCATTAGCAATGACTATATGACAATTTAGTCGCAGAGAGCCAGAGAGCAGGTAGCTATCATACCACTATGAGGATGGATACTAGCAGCGGTGGAGTCATGGGACCTCCTCAAAGGAGTGGTGATCGTGTGAGATAGGCATCTGGAGGATATTGTCACCCACAACCACAAAAACAGACAGAGTCAAGTGGTAGTGGTACAGGACAGCCATGACTTGATTTTGTATTGATGAGGCACTTGTACTTTTGATCTGATATCATTGTATACTTGGACTTTTTATTGTTTTTATGATGATATATATATGCAGACATGGACTATATATGATGATGATCTTTATTATGCATCTTACTCTATATGATGATGATCTTTATGCATTGATTATATGGATGATGTTATGATCTTTTCTCTTCATTATGATGATGCTTTAGATGATGATGCAATGATAAATGTTTTTTATTTGTTATTTTGATGACCTCGGATGCAACTGAATATGATTACTAACTTAAATGATGAAAATGCAATGATCTATATGGGAATGCAAATGAATGATTATGTAATATGTTATTCAAATGTTTTTGATGTTTTATATGGTGCTTATAATGATTATGAATCTAAGTGCAAAGATGCAACTAAATGATCTTAATAAACATCAATGATCTTAATGCAAATAATAACGATGATACACTACATGATTAATTAAATGCACTTAATCGAATACAAACTAATGCAATGATTAAAATGCAACTAAATTAAATGGATGATGATTAAAATGATTCTAAAAATTAATGCATCTACAATGATCAAATGCAAATTGTTTTTTGTTTGTCCAAGTATACTCAATATTTATTCATGACCGTTGATCTATGAATGAAATGAAATGCTTATAATGCAAATGACATTGAATTCTTATAATGTAGATGAATAATGAGCTAATGAAATGATCCAACTAAAAATGATACTGCCATTCTTCATATGCTTGTCTTGTAACAATGCTTGATTTCATCATTGAGCTTTAAAATGTTGTAAGAAAATACAAGCAACTTGAAATTATGATCCAAGATGACCTGAGTATTTCTTACATGGATTTTGATATAGCAAGGTAATACAAGAAACTTGATATAATGAATCAATTTGACCTGAGTATTGCTTGCAGAACAGACAAGGATTATCTCCTTTCAAGCATGACTTAGAACGTCCTTGATCTTTTGCTGATCATATCCTTAGACAAGTACATACTTTAGTAAGAGATAAACCATAGACAACAATCAAAGAAAACAATCATGCCCCATCATAGCTTCTCTAGTCATGGACATCCTTGAGTTGCATAGAGTACATGATTAGCAATAAAATAAAAAAATAAACACTGAATCTTGCATGTCATTCACATGTTCTAATGGTCATTAACTGATAAAATCATCTTGATGAATGATCTTTGATAATCCTTTATGACTTGTTGGTTGATTCTTTGTTTTTTGAGTTTCACAATTCAGTTGTCATAAGATGCCTTGATCTTCATTGCTTTGTTACTCGTTATCTGTCTCAAAACCCTAGGTTTTTTTGGTTTTTCCAAGTTTTCCGAATGTTTTGGATTTTCAAAGATTCAAAAGATCACCTTAGCAAAAGGAATTAGGATTTTTCCCCCAGCGGAAACAAAACGTTATTATGGATGTATGAATTGATCAAGATCCAAACCATGGTGAGATACAAATGCAGATTGATCTATGCTGATAAAATCTAAGACAATGACTATGACAAGTATGTCAAAGATTGATAACTGTTGGTAAGCTGCATATTTTCTGCTAATGGTTCAGAGCAATGGATGCGAAAGATGGAATGGATGAGCTAAGATAGATGACAGCGATAGATGTGATAGGATCGAGTGGATAGGTGCGCAAAGTGATCTCATAGATGCAAGAACTTACTTTTTAGATAGTGCCTATTTACCAGGTTTTCACAATCTAAATTTATTGCATTTTTGTTGTTTTATACTTTTTAGGGATTTTTTGCTTTTCTGATTTTTGACTGATTTCTTTAGGACTTTTTATGCTTTTTATTGAATTTTTCTGGACTTTATATGCTTTTTATTGATTTTTTCAGAACTTTATATCTCAAGCATAGAACTTCTTGAGATGAATAGAATTGATAGGTTCATCAAACCAATCACCTTTAGGGGTAGATAACTTGTATGCTCCTAAGCCATATGCTGCTACTATGACAAAAGGTCCTAGCCAATTTGGTTCAAATTTACCCTTCTTTTCTCAGTCTTGTTGATTTCTTGGATTCTCCCTTAGAACTATATCTCCAATCTGAAAAATGCGTGGTTTGACTCTGTGATTATAACTTCTTTCCATTCTCTGTTGATATACTTTCAAATGATTTGTTGCATTTTGGCGACGTTCCTGGATTAGTTCAAGTTCTTGGAGTCTAGAGACTTGTTGTTCTTCTTCTGGTATAAGACCTTTCAAGGAAACCCATAGAGAAGGTATCTCTACTTCTATGGGTAATATGGCTTCTGATCCATAGACTAAGAAATATGGAGTTGCCCACATTGGTGTGTGGATGTTGGTTCGGTATGCCCAAAGAGCGGGATTTAGCTGAATGTGCCAATCTTTTCCAGCTTCATTGACTGTTTTCTTCAAGATTTTCAAGATAGTCTTGTTTGATGCCTCAGCTTGACCATTTCCTTGTGGATAATATGGAGTAGAAAACCTATGTTGGATATGAAATTTCTCACATAGTTCCTTCACATCTTGGTTCTTAAATGGTCGTCCATTGTTAGTGATAATGGACATAGGAACTCCATAGCGACAGATTATATAATTCAAGATGAATGATGATATTTGTTTTCCTGTCACTTTTGTTAGAGGTACTGCTTCAATCCATTTAGTGAAATATTCAGTAGTAGTTAGAATGAACTTATGTCCATTAGAGGATGAAGGATTTATCTTTCCTACCAAATCAAGGCCCCATTGAGAAAATGGCCATGATCTTGCCATAGGATACAATTCTTGTGCTGGTGCGTGGATGAGATACCCATGGATCTAGCATTGTTTGCATTTCTTGGCATATGTGAATGAATCTCTCTCCATAGTAGGCCAATAGTAAACCATACGAAGAAGTTTCTTAGCTAGTGTTAATCCTCTTGAGTGTGTGCCACAAATACCTATGTGAACTTCGTTAAGAACTTTCTCAGATTCTTCTTGTTCAAGACATCTCAATAAAGTGCTATCTAGACCTCACCTATATAAGGTATCAACAATAATAGTATAACGGGATGACTGACGGATAAAATTTATTCTTTGATTGAGGGATAGATCAGGAGGAAGGATATTCTCTTTTAAGTGCTGATAGGTTTGGTTGTATAAGGATTGGCTGGTTCTCGATATATGGCAAATCATGTAGGTATGCTAGGATTGAATGGTAGGGGTTTAGATATCTTCCATGAAGAATTTATAACGTTGTTGATTATCCTGATTCTGCAAGAGAGATGCTATTGTAGCCATTGCATCTGCTGCTTTGTTCTCATTTCTTGGGATCTGAGTTAATGCTATTGCTTGAAAATGTTCTTTAAACTCTTCTACCAGTTGTTTGTAAGGCATGAGCTTGTCATCCTTAGTTTGATAATCATCATTTATTTGGTTGATGATAAGCTGTGAATCACCATAGACATTTAATTCCTTGATATTCCATTCAATAGCCATTTGGAGCCCAATAGTCAATGCTTCATATTATGTAGTATTGTTTGTGCATGGAAACCGCAATCTATATGTTTTTGGAATTGTATGTCCTTGAGGTCTGATGA
Source organism: Cryptomeria japonica (assembly GCF_030272615.1). Classification (NCBI taxonomy): domain Eukaryota; kingdom Viridiplantae; phylum Streptophyta; class Pinopsida; order Cupressales; family Cupressaceae; genus Cryptomeria; species Cryptomeria japonica. The sequence goes on along the minus strand of NC_081413.1, from coordinate 607,457,776 downwards.
ATGAAATTTCTGCGCCTGATCCATATTGTATATAAGAACCATCAAAGTACAATACCCAAAATTTTGTACTTACTGTCAGAATGTTTGCATCAGGAAATTCAATGTGCAATGGTATGTCATTTTGTAAAGGTGCTTCAGCTAATTGATCAACAATGACCTATCCTTTGATAATTTTTTGATCAACATACTCTATATCAAATTCTCTCAATATCATAACCCATTTGGCCAGTCTGCCTGTCAAAGTTGACTTGTTCAGCAAATACTTTAGTGGATCTATCTTTGCTATTAGCTTCACAGAATGAGTCAGCATATAATGTCGCAGCTTCTGAGTTGCAAAGACAACTACTAGACATGTCTTCTCTATTGATGTATAATTTAGTTCATAGTCGACAAGTGTTCTACTAATGTAATACACTGCTCTTTATTTTCCTTCTTCATCATGTTGTTCTAAGAGAGCACCTAATGATATATTTATCACCGAGATATAGAGTAACAATGGTTTCCCTTTGATTGGTGATACCAGTACTAGAGCATTCATGAGATATTCTTTGATTTGCATAAAAGCCTATTCACATTTATGATCCCATTTGAATGGAACATTCTTATGTAAAAGATGAGTGAATGGAATTTAGAGACAAATCTTCTGATTGATTGCAATCTTCCTTGTAAAGATCGCAATTGACTTATGTTCCTAGGTGACTCCATCTCCATGATGGCTTTGACCTTTTTAGGATCTACTTCAATTCCATGAGCTGATATAATGTACCCAAGAAGTTTTCCAGAGGTTACTCCAAATGCACATTTCTTTGGATTTAATCTCAACTGATATCTTTCCAGCCTATCAAAGATCTTTCTCAAGATGTTCAAATGCTCGTGTCTTGTATGAGATTTTGCAAGTATATCATCTACATAATCTTCCATAAATGTATGCATCATATCATGGAAAATTGTTGTCATAGCTCTTTGATAAGTTGCTCCTGCATTCTTAAGCCCAAATTTCATAACATTCCAGCAATAAGTAACCCATGCAAAGGTGAATGTTATCTTTTCTTGATCTTCAGGGGTGATTCTTATTTGATCGTATCTTGAGAAGCCATCCATTAATGAAAACATCTCATGCCCTACTGATAAGTCCATAATTAGATCAATGTTGGGTAGTGGGAAATCATCTTTGGGACATGCTTTGTTCAAATCTCTGAAATTGGTGCAAACTCTTATGCTTTTATCTGACTTTGACACTGGTACAATGCTTGAAACCCATTCTAGATAGGCAACAGGTCTTATGAAACCCACATCGAAAAGTTTTTTTAGCTCGGCTTTGACAAGAAGAGTGATGTGTGGATGCATCTTCCTTAGCTTTTGCTAGACTAGTTTTTCTTTTGAATCTACATTGATATGATGCATTATAAGATCTGGATTAAGTCATGGCATGCCTACATAGGACCAAGCAAAATTTATTTGTCTTTGTCTGAAGAATTCTATGTATTCTTTCCTCTCTTTATCTGATAATGAGGCAACAGAATGAAGTATCTTGATCCTTTGATGTGCCAATGTTTATTGCTTCTGTTGGTTCTATTAGAATAGCAAATCTCTTCTAAAAATATGCATGGAGGATGTCAAACTTTCCATCTTTTGGCACCTCCAAGAGGTTTTCACCATCAGATATGTCCTTTATTTTCCTTTTTGATTGATCTAGTGTTGCCATGAAATGGTTTTCAACAGTAGGTCTTTTTCCTTGTTTTATTTCAATTTTGCGACTGGAAAGTTTGGCATTCTCCTAACTACAAGAAATGTTAATTGATCCCTCATTGGAAGATATCTTAGGTGTTATGGGTTTGATAGCATTAAGATAGACAACTAATTCATGGTCATTGGAAAAGACATCTAATTCAGGGTTTTCTAGATTATCCCAATCAATCAGTTCTGGATGAAGAAGGGGTAAATCATAGTCATCATCATTGTTAGGTGCTTCAAGGTTCATGACATAATAGTGATAATTTAGCATAGAGTAGGCAATGTCATAGATAGAATAATCTTGAGGATAGTCTCTCTCAAGTATTCTCCAATTAGTCCTGACAAAATCAGTGTTGGCATTTTGTAGTTCACACTCCAGTGGCTCTTCATCTGACATTTGTCCCTTAAATGAATGGATTATATCAACACACACATCTTTAGTACTGCAAGTTCCTTTTTGATTAATTTCAAGAGATTCATTTGTATTTTGAAGTTGACATACTTGTGTACATGATATAAAGGATTCTTTTGCTAGCTTTTGTCTTCTTTCAAATTCAGCTTCTTCTGGACTAATAGTCAATCGTACTTGACTACCTCTTAGTTCTTCTATGGTTCTGCCATTCCTTGGTACATCTTGCTCCTCATTTTGTAGGGATCTGATATTTCCAGATGCTTGATCCATATCTATGTTTGCTTCTTGTGGCATTACTTCTTGGTCTCTTTCATCCTCTTTCTTTTGTTGTCTTGTATATGCCTCTTTTCTCTAGATTTTGAGTTCTTCTAGCCTTCTTTCTAACTCCATCTTTTATTTTATAATAGACAAGTCTTCCTTTGTGATAGTTGCTTGCTCTTCATTCTTTTCTTCACTTGATATAATAGATGAGACATCTGGACCCCATTCATATTCACTTGAATCTGTCTCTGAACGATTGTCTAGGACTATACCACTATACCACATAGGAATGTTGTATGGTGCAAAAAGTTCCCTGATTTCTGCCATCTCAATTTTTATTGCTTCTGGAATATCTTATTCAGATTTTGCACTTGCCCTTATTTGTTGACAAGATTCTTCTTTTCTTTTGATTGTAATCTCCTCTTCTTGTTTATCATGTTCTTCTTGTTTTTGCTTGTTGGCTACTATTTATGCTACTTGATGTAGCTTTTCTTGCCATTGTTCTTCTTTAGAGACTGATTTCTTTCTCCACTTTGGTTGTTGGTGCTTTTTATTTGGTTTTGAATATCCAAGTCCTAATTTATCTTCTTTAGATTGTGAGTAAGGAAAAATAGGTTCTGAAATACCTTGATGTCGCTTACCAATTGGTCTTTTTCCTTCATATCCCATTTTTTGCATGATTTTATAACCATTACCATATTTCTCTATGGGAATATTGACTTCTGCAGTTGTTGCTATAGTTTCATTTTCATCTTTGTACAACCAACCAAGAATGTCCTTGTCTTCGGTTTCTTCTTCAAGTGTTGCAGCTCTAACAAATGCTTCGTTAAACATGTCTTTTGATTTCTCTGAGGTCTTTGATTGAATATTTTTAGGCTTTCCATATGACTTAGGTGAAAGTGGAAAATTATGCAAAGAATATTTTCACATTCCTTCATCACTAAATTTGATCTTTTTCTCAAAGGTTTCCCATAACTTTTCTTGATTTTCTTTGGTAGGATATACTGATTCTCTGTTATGTGGAACTCTTGTATCATGTGTTGGCTTCAGATTATTGCAATATTGGCTAGAGTCTGCAATTATAGTGACCACTTGTCCTTCATGAGGAAATTTTACACATTGATGATATGTAAAAGGAACTTCTTGCATGTTGTGAATCCATGGCCTTCCTAGAAGAATGTTATAAGAGAGGTTCACATCCAAAACCTGACATACTGTATCCCTTTCTACGGGTCCTATTTTGATTGGTAACACCATAGTTCCTTTAGAAGAACATTATGCTTCATCATAAGCCTTAATGGTTATTTTCTTCTTTGGATCTACTGCATGTTCTGAATATCCCAAAGCCTTTATTAAACTTAAAGCACAAATGTTTATGCCCACTCCACCATCTATGAGTACGCATTTGACACAAGTTTTATTAATTGTGACTTCAACATGTAAGGGAGCATTGTGAGGATGTTACAAGGACACATCATCATTTTCAGAAAATGATAAGCAATGAGGGGCTATAAGGTGTCCCACCATGTTTTGGAACTGATCCACATCCAAGTCTTTCAAAACTGTCATTTCTACTAAAGCTTTTTCCAAAATTTCCTTATGCATAGGTGAAACTTTGAGAAGTTGTATTGTTGTGAAGAGGATGTTGAATCTTTTGTTATGCCTAGAAAGGTGACCTTCACTTTGCTTCTCGTAATGACATTGATTGGCTCTGAAGGTGGATTATCTTTAACAATGATGGCATTTACTACATCATCATATGTATAAGTGTAGTTCACTTTGGCTTTTCCTTTGTTATCTTTTAATTGGGATTGTTCACCTTTGTCATAATTTTGAAGTGGAGTTTTGAAAGCCATGTGTGATTCGTTTGTCTTATCGCTATCCACTGTGATAGTTCCATTATTGATTAGATCTTGGATAAGGTGTTTTAATCTCTGACAATCATTTTTTTGGTGTCCTTTGCTCCGATGGTAATTACAAATATGATTGTCATTCCACCAATTAGGCTTGACTTGTGGTTCATAACTTTTTGCTTCTGGTAAAACAATCAGTTTGTTTGCGAGAAGAGTTTTTAAAGCTAATTCCAATGGTTCTCCAATGTTTGTGAATTTCCTATGAGGATTGGAGAAGAAAGACTTGGTTTTATTGCTTTCTTGATTGTTATTGTTTGGGATTTGACTTGATAGATTAAAGATTAGTTGTTATTTTGTAGCACTATTGTCGTCATTTCCTCCATTGATGGCATTCCTATTCTTTGACCCGAACTTGGGTTTGTCATTGTTGTTGTTGTTGTTGTTGTTGTGATTGTTATTGTTGTTGTGAGGATTATTGTAAATTTTTTAGCTCTCCTTTCTTTACCATCGCGTCTTCTATTTTCAGACCATTCTCAATCATCTTGGTGAAAGAGGGAGGACATTGCATTTTTAGTCAATAACTCATTTCATTGATAAGATTATCAATGAATATGTCCATCTTTTCTTGATCAAGTACATCTCTTGGATACCTATTAAACATCCATTTCCAATCTTTTGTTTAACATTGCATAAATCTAGCATTGTTATCTCATTCCTTACATTGTAGGAGTATTGTGAAATAAATCTATTCATGAGTTCTTCAAAAGATTTGATTCCGGATGGTAATCTTGAAAACCATTCCATTGATTGTCCATTTAAACTCCTAGGGAAAAGATTAATCAGGTAAGTCTCATCGTGTGCAAATTCCATACTCATAGTACAAAACTCCGTAATGTGATCTCGAGGATCAGATTTTCCATCGTATTTGTCATATTTAGGGATCTCGCAATGTTGTGGAAATGGTATCATATTCAAACTTTTATCAAAAGGATACGGGCATATATCTTTCAATGAATATTTCTTGGAGCTTGTTCCATTTTGCATATCTTGTATCTATTGTTGTAGATTTTGCATTTGTTGAGTAAGGTTTAACAATGGATTATCCATATAGTTTCTCCTTATTTATTCGTAAGTTCTTTTATTGCTATGCTCTCTTCTTGTGTCATCATGTTCTTTTCTTGTCTCTTCATGACCTTCTTTGTTTACATCTTCATTATTTGGCTCATTTGTGTTTTGGGTGTTACTTGCCTCCACATCTTGTTTCAAGCTTTCTATGTTAAAGTCTTGTGGCAATTTAGCTCCTCATTTTGCCAACATCAAAAGATATTTCTCTTTTTGTTTTACCAATAATTTTTCCATTAGTCTATCAAATTTGAAATCTTGCTCCAAGTCGCTAATGGTGTTATTGACCGCTTCTTCGTCAACAACGGTATACCCAAAAGTTTGGAATATCGGATTATCTTCTCCCTCCATTTGTTTTTGTTGTTTTCTAAATTGTTTGTATTGAGCTCTAGTCCAAACTAGCATGTGATTGTTTCAAAAAATTTGAAGTTTCCAAAGGACAACTCAATAAGTGATTATTGGTTTAGGAAGATATGCTTTGTTGATTTTACCACTATTGTTTGTTCGTTGTGATAAAGCATCTCTTTGTTGAAAGGCACGTCCTTGCAAAATTTCTCCGTCAAACTCTGTCCCGCAACGACGTAAGTATTGACGAAAACGGTGTAGGAATGTCCTATGTTTTAACAAGATCTTGAGATTGATATACAAGAATCTTTTTCTTTTTTGAGTAGCTTTATAACTGGGTTTTCTTTTCTTAAGGTGACACTTAAAAATCATATAAGCATATGATAGTTTACAAGTTTGTTGGATTCCGATGTTGGTGCAATTTTGATTTTGATATAATATAGGTTCAAAATAGGAAAGATATATCCAAGATAATGAACACAAGATGGATTGACCAAGCTTCGTGATAGAGGATTTGATATATCCTGATGAGAAACTTGACAATGATGTTGGTTTTTGCACTTAAAATGTTTGAATCAATAGCTTGTTGAATGTTTATGCTTTATGAAAACCTTTTGGGAATAGCCTACTGGATTAGTGACCCAGTTATTGAACTAGTTTGAAAATGTGTGATAGTTTAGAGACAAATCTACTCAAGAAGTGTTTTGATACTGATGTTGAAATTTTGGTTTGATATGCTTCATTTTAGAAAAAGATTTTGTGCTAACTCTTGTTGTCAAAAGTGCTAACTTATGGGATAGAAGCACTATTTTGTTGCTTGGAAGTGCTATTTTGACTATGTTTCAAGGATTTCTTTCAAATCTTCTAGCAAGTTGTTGGATTTTCACTCATTTTTAGATGATGATTTTCTTCAATTTTTGACCATTTTGAACATGTCATAGACATAGAAGACACAATGTTTGAAAAACAAAATGCACAAGCAAGTACAAATCCTATGGCAGGCTGAGACAATAATTGTTGAATCTCACATGGGGTTTCCCCCAAGGCTACGCTATTCAAAGCGGATATTTAGATGCTTGACCCCACTGGCTCCACCCTTGGTACTCACTTCTCCGGGGCAGCCAAGCACCAGTTTCCATGAAAACTCCCCATGGAAAACTTTATATCTCTACTAAGAACCATATGTGTGTGAGCCGCTTCAGAGTTCCGACCTCCTGCACCAACAATTAGAAGGATTTTGGCAACTAGTACAAGTGGTTTTTAGTAGAGGCTTTTGGTCTTGTGGCCATACATGCAGCACTTTCAGCTCTGTAAATACAGAAGGTTCCCAACCTATAGAGGTTACACTCCATAGGTTTTATAGGGAAACATAGTGTCGGTATGAACTTATCAACACATGTTGCTTGTGACTTTCATCACAAACACAATTTATTTAGAGTAGATTGGAAGGACTCAGTATTATCCTATTTCCACTTTGGGTCGTTCGCCTCTCACTGGCCCCCTCAAGGCAGCTCGGGAAGGCAGGCCCTCTAAAGGTTATACATAAAATAAAATAGGTCTAGTTTTCTGATCACCATATGATTAGTGAGAGCATACTTACCTACTACTTTATCAAGCACAGAAAACACAAGTTCATTTTAGCTTTCTAAAATCTATGTGCAACTATTTTAAGAAAGTCACACAAAATGCAAGTTGCATGTTGTTAATTTATCCCCCTTAGTTAAGCTAAATGAGCATGATATGATGTGTTACTTTCCAAAATAGAACTCTTAATTAACTAGGTGAGGAAATGCATGAAATTTGCTTTAAAAACAATCCTGCACATGTATGTCAGTAGTTTGAAAATTTTAAGTTCTTGGACATTCGAACCTACAAGAAAATTTTGTCAATTGCACATAAAAGCCACATCCTAACAAATGCGTTGTCTTTCACCTCTAAAGTGCTATCCTACATGACAAAAGCACTAACCTAAACAACAAAAGCGCTGCTCTGCGGACTAAGAAGCGAGAATTTTCTGACAAAAGCGTTAACCAAACAGTCAAAAGCGTTAACCTGACTGACAAATGCGCTAACCTAAAGGACAAAACCGTTGTTCTGAAGATTAAATGCGTTGATTTACAAACACAAGCACTAACATGAAGGACATATGCGCTAACCTATCACATAAAGGCGTTGTCAGAACTCACACAAGCGTGAATTTGTATGACAAATGCGTTAAATTTGCTTTTAATGCGAGAATTAGACAAGATATTAGAAAGAATATGTGAGGCTTTGAGCCCCACAGTGGGCGCAAAAATGTGTTGACTTGAATTTCATCATCAGAATACTACCTGCAACATGTTAGTTTCACAAAATACAAAGGAAACGCTACAGGAAATCCAAACTCAACCAATGAAACTACATGAAATACATATAACATAAAAATACTATTTTTACCTTCATGATTTAAGTCTCATTGTGTCCTAAATCCACTGTTCCTGGTTGCAGATGATGTGCTCTCAGACAAGCACTGATAGCTTCCAAGATGGCATATGAAAAATGGACTGATAACTGATAGTTAACTGATATTATGATATGCAATGCTAAATGATCATGCTATGCTAAATGACTATGCTAAAATGATTATGCTAAATGATTATGCTATTTGCTTCAAGATTAAAACTCGTGGATGCATAAGTTTTCACTAATGATTAACTTAAAAACTCACTTGAAGACTAACTCTTTCTCAACTCAAACTCCTGATTTTATATACTTTGAGAGGATAAGATGTTGTGGCTTGGATCAATGGTCATGATCAGATCTGCAAATTTGGATGGTTGTGAGCAAAGGTGAAGATTGAGAGAAAGAGGGAAGGAGAAGACAAGTGTCACTCATCTTACCTTGACTAGGTTGCTGACTGAGGGAATTTAGGGATGGTTGGAGAAGATTTAGGTATGAGAGGACAAGTGGACTCAAGTCCTTCCTAAGATATAGGGATGTTGGAGAGAATATAGAAGAAGGTTATGAAATATGTGTACGTACACAATATTTCATTAAATTTGGAAGTTGGAGATAAATGATGAATTAATATTAAAAAATTATTAATATCTTTAGCCACATGCTTGATGAGTTGGCAAAGAGAAGATGAAGTGGAGATGGAAGGATGAGTTGGGAAAGAGATTAAATAATTAAGAAATTATTTAATATTTGAGACTATAGGATAGAAGAATAATCATTAGATATTAGATATTCAAATGATTGGAGGAAATAATTAAATATTTAGATATTCAATTAATTGATTAGAAGAATAACTAAATATTAGATATTTAATTAATTAGAGGAATAGGATAGATGAATTAATTAATAAAATATTTCAATTAACTTAATTAATAGAAAGACACGAAATGAATTAAATAAATTAATATTTTTAAATTAACTATTTAATAGAACAATAAACATTTATTTAATAGCTCATAGCCAATTTTTATGTATATATATATATATATATATATATATATATATATATATATATATATATATATATATATATATATATATATATATATATACATACATATGTATTTATATATATGTATGTATGTATATATATGTATGTATGTATATACGTATGTAAATATATATGTATATATGTACATGTATATATATATACATGTACATATATATATATATGTATATGTATATATATGTATATATATATACACATGTACATACACACATATATATACATATATATATATATATATATATATATATATACATACATATATATATACATATATATATATATACATACATATATATATATATATATATATATATATATATATATATATATATACATACATACATACATACATACATACATACATACATGTGTGTGTGTGTGTGTGTTTAAATTTATCTACTGTTGTTTTGGAATTTATAATTTGATGTTAGTAATTATGGATTGGATGTTAATATGGCTTTTAGAAATTATTGAAAATTGATTTAAATTGGAATTTAGAAATTATAGTAAACTTGGTCAAATATGAACATGCTGGAAAATCAAAACATATTTTCGAATATAAACAATGGTTTTGGTTTCATATTTGTTTTGGTTTCTTAATCAAGTAATTGTGCAAGTTAATTGGCTTTATGTTGATTTTGTTTTTTTCATGTTTATTTTCCTTTTGTGGTCATGTCTCATGAGTAGACCGAATTATCCAATTGGTTAAACCTATATGGTAGGGTTGGTGACCAAGTGTACTTCCTTAGTTGTTTTTGAGCTCCCTTTGTAAGGTTGGCTTTTATGTTTTTTTTTGCCTTAGAGTTCTTTTGGGATTTTGTAGTGTCTTAAGGAAGATTGGCTTCTAAGTGGGGGTTGAACCCAAAGTGGCTGATAGGATAATCCCCTCGAAAGTTGGATAATTAAGTGATAACCTAATAATGTATTAGGGGGTTTGGATAGCTTAAACTTTAATTAATATTAATTATACCCTGCTCATGGTTGAGTTCTTGTACAAACTCAAGATGCAGTAGGAAGGCCTGGAATGGCAAAACCAACAACCTTGTCCTCCTGAAAGGTTTGTTGGGTCTGCATGAGACTTGGATGGGGTTGGGGATTCGAAAAAGGCTACTAGGACAACAGGATGGGGTTCGGGGCCTATGGAGGCCTGCCAAGATAACCATTCTAAGTTATGCGATGACATTCTTCCCTTATGTCGACTGATATGTAGACTTCTTGATGTCACCTAGACTATTATTATGGATTCATCATTGTGTGTGTTTGTTTTATGTGGTTACTCGATATCATGTGTAGACCATGTGTGCATTCTTTGTGGTATGCTAGAGGGTCTTATTGATATCTCCTAGCACGGTGGGGTAGTTCTTTTTGAGCCACGTGGTCAGGTGGTAGTGCCACTTTCCATCGGGTGTTCGTTACTTTCATGTGAGGGTTGGCTTCTCAGGTGTTCCAGTTGTTCTAGTGGATTTGATCATCTCATGTACCAATTGGATCCTATTTGTTCTTCTTGGATCATTCTTGTAGTTCTTGGACCTTATATGGTCGGATGTATCATTTGTTATGTATGCCTTCATGGAAAGTTGTAATTTTGATGTAATCATTATGTACTCTTATGAGACTTGATTCTTTAAGTGCAATATAATATTATGAAGACGTCATAATATAAAAGCTATGTATTATGATGAGAATTAGATGGTAGGATTTATATCTTAAATTGAAACATTGATGTAATGTAAATGAATGTATTATCATGAATGTAGCATAGAAATGTTAATGTTATCACATGCAAAAGTATGAATCAATCATTGTTAACTTTAATTAATTTCCTAAGTGTTAAATATATCTTAAGTGAATTATTGTCCTTGAGTAATGATTAGTTTAGTTAAGTAATCCACGTCGGGAATCCCTTTAGGATTTTAAGTTAAGTCTTCCATTTGTGCAATTTAAATGCAATGTTTATCTTAATCCATCTTTTGGTTCAGTAATGTTTTAAAAAAAAAATTATTTCCACTCCTTTTCTAGTGTTTTACTTTTTTCCTTTAGGGTTTCTTGGCGGGGCATTACAGTTCTGAATCTTAAGGGTGTCTAAGATTATGGTGAGAAATGACAAATGTAGATAAAAAAAACATAAAATCCTTCTCAAGTGTGTTAGAGTGGATTCCTAAATGCCTAAAAAAAAACAGTGACAATCAAACCAACAAACAAATGCTATGCTCAAGGGAAAAAAAACCATGATAACTTAGATTAGAAGATTAAAAACTAGAATATGATAACAAACCAAGAACCATAGCAAGCCACCATTGGAGAGGTACAAGTCAAACATTAGTCAATGATTCCAATCATCCTTCAACATTAAAAAAGCTTCAATAATAACTTTAAGAGTGCTAACAACAATATAACTTGTATGCATATCGCAAGCACTTTTATATTTACAAAGATAGGTCTTCATTTTGATATAGTTTTAGCATAGAATTGAAATAATTAGATGTTTTCAAATGCTAAATTTTATTCTTATATATGTCACAAGGTTAATTTGGATAGAAAGTCAACACATAAAGATCAATTGTTAAAATTGAAAGCACATCACACAAAGGCCGACATACACCATGTCCTATAATTCCAAGTCAAATAAGTAGGACACTAGTGCTAGCTTATAGGGTCAAAGCCTATTTACCTATTTAAAGTGGGAGATACAAGCGGATGGGCCCAAGATTCTGGAAATGTTCTTGTCTTGAGAATTTGATGAAATTTTAGGCTTGGGGTAATTAGTAAGGGCTTTCAAATCAAAGCATAGCATAGCACATTCCTTGAGTTGAGGGATAGGTCAAGGATAGAAATCGTCTTAAATTGTACAATGGGAGGTGCACTAAAAAAAGTGCCAAATAGAGCATGAAAATCAAGCTTGCATCATTAGGGAGAACAATATAGGATGCTACATTCAACCCCACTTTAGTGGTTATATGGCACTAATGCATATGCAAGCTAAAGTAAGAAAAGAATATAGAAGTATATAAAATGATACCAAAGATAATACTATATAAGATGTAGAGTTTTGGTAAATGTAAGAATGAAGCCACCAATGTAATAATTGTAATACAAAGTAGGATACAATTTGAGAGAGTACCTTGTCATTCATAGTGTACAAGTGAAGGATAAATGCATGAATCTATAATGACAAGACATTCTTTTAGTGATAAGGAATATACTAGTAGGGCTAATAATGAAGAGGATTTCAATAGAAGGGAGTATATAGATCATGAAAAGAAGAATATCAAAGGCTAGTTTTATGAAGGTTGTTGCCAATTATTGTCATTGATGACTTGGTTTGATGTCAAACTTCAATTTGTGTGTTGACTTAGTTTGAGTGTTGATGAGTTTGATGTTGTTAGACTATGTCAGTGCAGTTATGATATTGTGTTTGTTAGTACAGATTGTGGTTTTGGCAACCCTTTGATGGTGGAAGTGTATTTTATGTTGTCCACTGGAGATTGTTGGAAGTTGTTGACATGATTGTTGACTAGATGAATGTGTAGAAGGGTGATGAATATTTAATATGAATGAGTAGAGAGGTTCCTTGTTGTGGATGTCCACCTTCTTGGTTTTGATGTCTACACTCAATATCTTGTGGTGATCCTACTGAAAAGTATTGATGTTGATGCAATTTGAGATAATATCATATTGATATTAAGATGAGGATTAGATGCATTAAGATGAGGATTAGAACAATGGTGATGAAGTGATGTTTTTGGATGGTCCTATGCATACTATAGGCTCTTGTAGTATTTTATTTATTTCTCGTAAGTGAGCTAGTAGTCTCCTAGTATCCAGAGGTTGATGACGAGTAAAATTTGCAAGATGGTGTGTTGAATGTAGTCTACAAGAATGCTCTGCATTCCTCCGCATTTGTAGATATAATCTTTCAATTTTGAATATAATACCTATTCTTTGTGTACATTGCACTCCTATTTTTAAGGTCTCTCATGTGTCCATTAATTTATTTGTTAATGATAGTATGTTGGTAGTGTGTTGACTAGTTAGGACTCATATGGAGGATGCTCTAAATTTCTCCATATTGAGGTTTTCATTGATGTAGGTTGGATGGTATGCTTATAATGTCTATGCAATGTCTCATTTTGGATTTCAAGTGATGAAGTTTTTTGGAAGTGTGTCTCTTGAATTATTTTCTCAACACCATGCTTTCTTGCACTCACTTAGTATCATAACCCAGTTGGCCAATCTACCTGTCAATGTCAGCTTGCTTAGAAAGTACTTCAATGAATATATTTTTGCAATCAATTTCCTATAATGAGTCAACATATAATGTCACAATTTCTAAGTTGCAAATTCCACTGCGAGACATGTCTTTTCAACTAATGTGTAGTTCAATTCATAGCCTACAAGTGCTATGTTGATGTAATATACTACTCTTTCTTTTCCTTCTTCATCATGTTGTGCTAAGAGAGCTCTTAAATATACATTTTTCACTGAGATGTAAAGAAACAATGGTTTCCCTTTGATTGGTGATACCAATACTCGAGGATTCGCCAGATATTCTTTAATTTGCATGAAAGCTTCCTCACATTTATGATCCCATTTGAATCGAACATGTTGTTCTAAAAAATGAGTAACTCAAGTTCACTTGCAATTTATCTATGAAATAGCCAGTCTTATACAATGAAGAACTTCAGGACTTGGACAACATGACAAGGATCTAAATCCTTCTACTCTTCAAGCTCTACAAAACCTAGGTGGGTGTACCTTTGATGCATTGAATCAGACCCATTACACACAAGACACAATCAACAAAAGTAGATGAATCTCAAAAGGATCAACAACAAGGAGGTTACTGCAGATGGGCTAGATCTACATTGACATCTCAACTAAATTGGAGCATGAGATAGGTGGAACATTACCACAGAACAAAAAAAAGAAAGATATTCTGATTTGATTTTAAAATTGTGCAAGTAACTTCTAGCTATAATAGATTAGTGCCTCAACCTGGGCATAGAGTCAATACAAATAACCACAAATGAAATCCAAGCTGCACATCATATTCATTGAAAAGATATCTCTGTATTAATTCCTAACATTAATAAATTCTCAACTCAATCAAAGGATCATACAGTCCAAACATTGACCCAAATCCAAAATGATTGTTCACAGAATTTAAACTCTTCCTTGAAGAGTACCTAAGAACACCCATCATATTCTCACTTTGAGAGGATAGACCCAAACTCCCTTGAAGATTGGATTTATTAAAATTGAAGAATGCTTGAAGACAATCCAATGCAACTGTATATATGCCTTACATATATGTGACCTACAACTAAGAATTTACAGCTAAATGCATCCATTCAATGACAGAAGAATGGGAGCATCAACAGTTACAACTAAGAAAATTAAATGCATAAGACTGGAACCCCTCTTGGAAATCTCGCTTGGAGAAATACTCCAAAAAATAGAACCCCTACAAATGAGAAGAACTGAAAATATGAAGAAAAGGGAAAAGATCAGATCTGCATCACAAAATGCCAAGTGTCCTCTTTCCCTAACTGAATTTTCTTTGCATCATTCCCCATGTAAACTGCTCTAAGAATATTTAACAAGTGTTGAAACTGATTGCAAAAACAAACTCCTCACTCCGAGAGCTTTCCAACGACATATAGCACTTGTATATTTGGGTAAAAAATAACCCCTCAACCATTAATCTCTCTCTGCACTAGAGTCATTTAAATTTTCGAATTTTCACATGGTTGAAACAATACATTTAATTTTAATTTTATAACATTTGTTTTGCATCCATCCATGCCATGTGTCACAATCTAATTTGCCTGGAATCCACCTGGGTGCCACCTGACCTTCCACCTACCCACCACCTCACCTTGAGCTTGACCTGCCACTGGACCTGGGCTCACCTTGTCACCAAGTCGCGATGGGTAACTGGCAAGCAATTTTTCTTTGCAGTCTAGCGACCACCGTTGGATCAAATCCAACTTGCTCACCCGTTAATCTCCATTTTTGCTTCAAAATAAAGGCGCTTCAAGATGCATTCTCGAGGGGGTCCCACCGGTCGCTGAGCTGCTCCCTTGCTTGTCAAAAGCCACATGCTTTTGACACTTACCATACAAGTAACATTGTATTTAAAAATTATAAAATGCCTTCCCACGACCAATATGGGACAATACATTTTGCCACTGCCTACTCGATGCATCCACATTGTGCGCACATCTGAGGGTGGATGCTGGCAAATGTTATTCCTTTGAAGGTTTCTAAAATCTCTCACATGCTCCATACCCTACCACCTATATTTACTTGAATGCTCCAAAATATTATCTACCATTCCAAACCTTGCGGCAGGGAAGAGTGCTGGAAAAGGCCAAATAAAATTGGTTTGGTGCCTGCCAATTGTATGGCAATGGAGATTTCTGACCATTGCGTATATCATCCGGCAGAGTCGATACAAAGGCATATTAGATAACAAAGGCTTCATCGTGCAGCAAGCTTGGAGTTGTTGGTGAGGGTTTTGGATAAGCCATCAGCCCCAATCGACTCCACTTCCCAGTCATATCAATGCCCTTCATGTCGTCCCTTGTCTTCTATCAATAGTTCCAATTCTCATGCAACCCCTTGCATTTGCTTGAGAGTTTTTGAAGCATTATCAACAAATTTATTTTGTGCATTTGTTGCAGGGATTAGTTTGAAAGCTAAATTATCACCCTAGTAGAACATTATCGCTAAGAAAAGAGGATGAAGATATGAGGATAGACAACTTATTTTCCAATAGAGCTCCTTTAGATATGTATTATCACCATTACCAATATCTATAATACCTGCACATGTTGAAGAGAAAGAAAGATCCATAATTATATTTTTTGCTTCCTCAACCAAATTGACGATGAGTTATTTGAATGTGTTATCCTCTATAGCAGAATGAGCATCAAATGCTAAAGTGGATTGGCAATTCTTTTTCAACAAGCCAAGTGTGTGGTTAAGTAGATTTCAAACCGTGTTGGCAAGATGGACATTCACAATACTGATAAACCGTTCCTCTGAATAGCCCCCATTATTACCAAATTCAACCTTTCTCAAGAAGAAATATCTAACATCATCAGATCCAAACCTCTCCACAAGATCCCTTGGCTCAAGCACATTACCCATGGATTTTCCAACCTTCAAACCATGATGGCCCACACAATAACCTTTTAGTTATATGCCCACTGCCTTCTATAATAAGTCAAATGGAGTTACCTCTCCCTTTCCACTGGCGAAGAAATCCTCCTCTTTGAAATGCCTTAGGATACCCTTCATATACCTCTGGAATTGATCGACACAGTTTTCTGATCATTGAAACTCAATTTGCTACTATCAGACAAATGTGTCACATTTTTACATTTAAACCCAAAGAGGCATTTCAAAAACTAGTCAGAACACCTTCCTGGACTTCACAAACTGATAGGCGTGTAATCTGATATGTCAACTTTCATCCTACAAAACCATTCCTCAAGACGAATCCCGAGTGGTGAGATATTAATGCACAAAGTTGTTTAAATGGCTCTGTCAGCAAATGAACCTGATTAAATCAATGTACAGGGACCACAAAATGCCCTTACTAAAAATATCAAATGATCTTCGTGGATCCCCAAATTTGGGGCATAGATACCTTGAAGTACATGGAAGACCATGGAATGTTCAACTTGATTAGGAAGTTGATAGGGTACAAATGGTGAGCTCATGAAAATAGCCACTTTAACAGATGTAACAATGAAAGTGCATAAAACTGAATAAAAGGGCTCAAGAAATCATCTTGGAAAACTGATCAAACGGATTGGTAGGAGCTTCAAACTGGAAACATAGCTTGTCTTTCATACTAGCAGTACCTTGGAATAAATATTTTGATATGACATTCATCTGGGCATCTTTTACACATATGCAAAGTGGTTCTCTGACTAGCTATTGAAACAGGGACTTATGCAAACAATACAAACTGCAAATGGATTGAGCTTGCCAAACTGAGCAAATGGATTCATAGGGACTTGAAATTTGGCATGTGGACTCACCTATATGCATAGAATTTAGGGGTATACTCCTTTTAACATGACAATCAACTAGTCATAAAATGCAAAGCCTAAAAGTAGGCCACTTGGTAAAATATGAATTTGTACCTATGATGGACTTTCAGCTCACCCCTTGAAATGGGTACTTGATAAACTGATCTAAACTGAATTCTAAAAGTTGTAGAACACTGCATAGGCTAAATGAAAGGTTTAGGACACATTTCCCAAGTCTTACCGCTTTATAATCAACTGGCTCCATTTTACCCTTCTTCAAAATAGGCCTATTAGGTTGACTCATTAGTTGGTCACTTGAAAGTGCAAGAGCAAAATTTTGAAATGGGCCTCTCAAATTCACTCGAATTTATGAGTCCCAACATTTGCTCTGACTAGGGATGGTTGATTGCAAGATCAACACAAGAATCCAGAAACTTTGGTTAAGCAAACCACCCAAAAACAAATCACTTCTCTTCTTCTAAAAAATGGGGGTTCCTTATTCTACACAAACAGCAGGGTACTTTATTCCAAACAAACCACACAACAGAAAGCAAAGCAATTGTACAACATATATACATTATTCACAAATGGCCCCGGGCCATCAAAACTGAAATCAATGCTTACCTCTATCAAACACATGATTCTCATTTCCATAAACTGAAGGTAAGATGGAATTTTCACTGTCATTTGCCTGATCAATCACACTTCCACTTCTAATCAACATACTGGTAATCAACAAATAGTTGAAAACCAAACAAATGTTGAAAGTGTTGATCACTATATGACATAAGCATGTCATACTCTTTACAATTATTTCCCAGCTGAAAAGAAAAGTAATCCAACTCCCTCTGAAAGCTGGGAATATCAAGCACATCTTGATCACTAGTTTGCTCAAAAGGAAAAAACTCATCCATAACATTGGTTTGCAAACTAGAAAGGAACATTTCCTCATACAATGATTGCAATTAAACATGCTGATCATAATTCCCATCAGCCTCTTGCAAACATGAAAATGTATCATCACTTGTCAAAGGTTCCTTCACCACTTGCAAATTTGGGAAAATCACTTCAGGTTTGTCATTCTCTTTAACACCAAGATCAACATAAGAATCTAATTCTAAATTCATGTCAGCATATGAATCTACATCATCACACCTAACAACCGTATATGCATTTTCATCTTGGATTATTTTCAAATGAAATGTAGGGAAAGAATCAACAACATATGTATCATACTTCACACCCTCAAAAACATCATCAGTATCAAAACATATATCGATTGGGTATGAGAGATTGGGAACCTTTTTGGATGCATACCTCTAAAGATCAACAGCTAAGAGTTCTGATATTTGTTCACTACATAGTGAACCTTCTCCTTTATTTTCATTTTTCTTGACTTTATCTTTTGTGTTGTAAACATTGTCCCAATCTAATGCAAACATTAAATCTATAGTGCTCATGTCTTTATGCACATTTATTTTGTCATTACAACAACTTGCATCTGCATCATAACCTTTGTCATGCTGATCATAAAGTGCTATTATATGTCGCAACATAGTTTCATAACCTTGGTTGCAAACACTTTGTGGATTGAAATTAACAACAAGATGATCCATATTATTCAAATCTAAAGCCTCAATAGGCTCATGATTATTTGAACAACAACTTATGTTCTCACAATTTTCTTCTTGCTCTGAATACACATTTGCACTGTCATACTGAGAATAAGAGTCATCTTCAGCATAATAAGAGATATCCCCACTCACGGATTCATCTCCATCACTATATTAAATATCATGTGCATTTTCAGATTTAGTTACTTTGATCTCATCTGTCCATTCTTTAATATGTGCAACACTTTCTTCTCTCAAGGTTGTAGACCAATTAGTTGAGTCGGGCTCATCAAGCTCTAAGAATAACTCAATCCAAACAGACTCATGGGGTCTAACATCAGCTGGAAGCTCATTTAATGCAGTTATAAATATTTCATAAAAGACATATGATGATTCTTCTTTTCTCTTCCCTACTTTCTTTCTTAAAAACAAGATGAACTTATCCTGGATTCTTTGAAGACATATTTCAATCTCCCTATCAATTTCTTTTAGATTTGACAAAGGATTTGGAGATCTAGGAACCACATCTAAATCCATCAAATTTGAAACATCTACTGAACCATTACTTGGACAATGCATCTTACCGTTTCACAAACTCTTTGCAAAACATATGCAGTCACAAATTTTCACAATCATAACCACATACTTATCCCATCATTTAACTGAAACTTTTCAAAACAAGAAGTATGTAAAGTGCATATTTCTTTTCCTTTTTATGGTGACCTTTTCACCTAATAAGGAACAAATAATTATCTAAAAAATGAGGAATACCTGGGGTAAATTTTGATGTTGCTGTTCACTTCACTTCTGACTGAAAATTTGAAGAGCACCTCCAAATCTCAGGTATGTTCTTACAGAGTCGCCACCTCCCTAAGGAGGAATACAATTTAAACCACTGATCTTCACTCTGAAACACGTTCAGATTTTTGGGGCATACCACACAGCAGAGTCACATAATAATTTTTAAATTTCACTGCAACAAAATTTCCAGGACACACACTTTCAAATCTGAAAATCTTTTTCAGATTTTTAAACTTCTAAAACTCTTCCCCAAATGAATTTTGGCTAGACTCATGGGTTTGACTTGATAGAATTTTTACATCATTTTCCCCAGCAGAGTCGCCATTTTTGTTGTTCTCAAAAATGAGTAACCCAAGTTCACCTGCAATTTATCTATGAAATAGCCAGTCTCATACAATGAAGAACTTCAGGACTTGGACAACATGACAAGGATCTAAATCCTTCTACTCTTCAGGCTCTGCAAAACCTAGGTGGGTGTACCTTTGATGCATTGAATCAAACCCATTACACACATGACAACATCAACAAAAGAAGATGAATCTCTAAAGGATCAACAACAAGGAGGTTACTGCAGATGGGCTAGATCTACATTGACATCTCAAATAAATTGGAGCATGAGATAGGTGGAACATTACCATAGAACAAAATAAAAAGAAAGATATTTTGATTTGATTTTAAAATGTTGCAAGTAACTTCTAGCTATAACAGATCAATGCCTCAACCCGGGCATAGAGTTAATACAAATAACCACAAATGAAATCCAAGCTGCACATCAAATTCATTGAAAAGATATCCATGTATTAATGCCTGAAATTAATATATTCTCAACTCAATCAAAGGATCATACATATCCAAACATTGACCCAAATCCAAAATGATTGTTCACAGAATTTAAACTCTTCCTTGAAGAGTACCTAAGAACACCCATTACACTCTCACTTTGAGAGGATAATGTTGGTATTTTTGTAATGCCCATACCCTAGTCGGACTTTTAAAACCCGTTTAACCTTGATTGACTTCCTATGTGGCATTCTTGAATGGTAGATTAACCGATATGCAATGTGTAGTTTAGACAATATAAATAAATTGTGCATACTTATTATTGTACTTTTGCATCGATTTTCGTGTAAATGTAATTGTTCCTAACCCTTGAGATAAATCTTGAGCTAACGCCTTCATAGAATATGTATATGTATATGCGTGCTTGTATGAATTCATGGGTGCAGGAGATTGCAGGTACAACACCGCTTAGGGCAAGGTTTATCTCATTTGGAATTTGCAAGGTTGAGTATGCTCCTTCATCTTTGAATTCGGATTTAGTGGTCATATAACTCTCGTCTTGCCTTAGCCATGGTTAGGTGAGCATCGCGTGTGGATTCGTGGGGCTTGCCTTTCATTGGGATGCGTGTCGAGAGATTTGGAAGACTACCTCGATTTGCGTGCCTTGCGCGAGGTAAGTGAGGTTTGTTATCCTAAGTATTAAATTTAAAATTATGATTAACCGTACACATTAGAGATATAGAAATTTAAATAGGTAGTTTCTTTTATACGATTAATCAGTAATTAAGAGATTTGCTTTAAATTATTAATGTAGCTAGCTTAAGGTATTTAACTGGGGTTAGTGTGCTCATTTACGCATTTGTAACATTTATGCATTTGTAGTTGAGAAATTTGAATAAACAAGACCCTTGCATTAGATTAGTCATTTATTTAAAAATGTCGCTTTATTATGTTATAGCGAGTTAAATTGATAGCTAATTTTAAAATAACGAATTTATTGAGTTATACGTTTTAGAAAGGAAAAACTTTAAAGTCATTGGAGAGATAGAATTAAATTACTCATTTTCGCATTCTGGAAGAAAAAGGGGTAAATTATTATTATTTAAACGAGATTATTTCTTTTTACTTGTAAAGTCGATATAGTATAAAAGTTTGGCTTTTAGAAAATTAAAATTTAATCAAAATGCCTTACCCGATAAATAGTTCCAAAATATAAATGAACTAAATCGATATTGAGAAATTTAAAATTTAAAAGAAATAGAAGCATTATAATTTTAATAAGGAAAAAACAAATGAGATGTATTAAATAAGGTAAATGAATGACTTCCATTTCATTTTCATTCATTTTATTTCAAAAATAAATGCCTAATTTCGAAATTAAAAATTAGGGCAAAATTAGGGCTTTTTCTTTTTAACCTAGTTTTGGAGACATTTTGGGGGTTCTGGGCTTGGGAGTTTTTTTTGGAGAAAATTGGAGAAATTTTGCATTGAAGCAGCAGATCGGAGAAGCTCTTCCTCAAGATACATGCCCGGATTTGCACTATGAGGTAGGATTTGAATCTACCTTTCTACTTCTTGTTAAAAAAAAGAGAGAGAGAATTTTTACTCATGAATGTGTTTTCTTTGAAGAATAGTTGCAGTTGTTTCTTTATGCTTGGTTGATTTAGAATAAAGTTTGATGTTGTGTTTTCAGCTTGATGAGGAAATATAGTCTTCTCATAATGGAGTTTATTTTTTTAGGAAAAATCTGATAAAAGAATAGGGTTTTTACATTTGTTTTGATTGTTTGATTCATGAACATTTCAAAAAAAAAAAACAGTTTCCCCAGTTGGTTGTTTGCTATGAGAAATCTGGAAATCTATTTTAGGACTGTAAAAATGGGGATTTATTTTGTCTACATTTTCATTTGGGGTGTTTTGTTCATGATATTCCAAAAAAATACATATAAAAGTTTGCTGTAGAATGCTCTTTTCTTTCTGTGTGAGTGCACTGAGAACCTGGTTATTTCTTTTATTTTTTTGACTGTATTTTAATGGCCTTACAAAATAAATTTTTTAAAAAAAGAAAATTTAAAAAAAAACGGTGTTTTGTTTGGCCCTTGGTAGCTGCTACCAGCTGGTAGCAACGCTACCAGTGGTAGCAAACTGCTACCAAATGGTAGCAGCGCTACCAAAGGTAGCGTAGGCTACCAATGGGGGGGGGGGCCACGTGGGTTCCCTCCCTCCTTTTTTTGAAACTTAAAAAAAAAGTTAGTTTAATTGATTTTTTTCTATTATTATTTGTTATTATATTATATAATATGTTTTAAAAGAAAAAAAAAGGAGATATAGGCATGTCACACATAAAAAAAAGGAATTTAGATTAGTTAGTGAATAAAAAAAAAAAAATTAGTATAAGGGAATAGAATCTATCTGCCTTGATATTAAGTGATTTTGAATTCAGTATCAAATCTTATTTAATTTCAAACTTAGTAAATAATACATTTGGAGTTCGAGAAGCAACATTTAGTAAATCCTTAGTCTAATACCGGGTTTTAATTTCATGTTG
This sequence comes from Cryptomeria japonica, assembly GCF_030272615.1. Lineage (NCBI taxonomy): Eukaryota > Viridiplantae > Streptophyta > Pinopsida > Cupressales > Cupressaceae > Cryptomeria > Cryptomeria japonica. The sequence continues at coordinate 607,434,758 of NC_081413.1, read as the reverse complement.
ATTACATCATACCCGAGTTAATACTGCTATTAACATGGAATAAATAGTGATGGCGGTTTAATAAGAGTTTTTTTTAATGAAAGATAATTTAGCTAGTATATCGAAGTATCGACATTATTAGTCAGAGCAATATGATAAAACGAATACCTCTACCGGATAATGCCTATGCTGAATTAAATCTTCTATTATTGAATTTGGTTATGTAATGGCAAGTCTTGACATGATAGTGTTGGTTGCAAGTTGGTCAAGCCCCTAATTAGGAACCCGTCAAACAAGAGTATCCAGGATTGTTTGTTTCCTTTTATTTGTTATGATTCAATTTGACCCGCTTCTAAAAGGGATCATTACGTAATTGATGTCCGAAGTGTCTGTTGTATATTGGTTGTATTCGCCTAAGTGGCAAGATGTAAAAGACTTATAAATTTTGTATTCCTAACGATATAATACCAAAGGGGTCTTGCAGTTGAGCAGACCCGGAGATGTAGCCCATCCGGGGTGAACTCCGAGATCATATCTGTGTTATGTGATGTTTATAGCGTGCTTTGTTTTATGTTTTAAATTATCTTGAATGGTTGAATTCTTGCAAAGTGTATGGTGTAAATTAAATGGATTCAAATTTAAATGTATAACGTATCTCATATGGATAAACGTAGTTATTTAAATTCATAAAACGTTGAGAATTATGCATATGGCATGGTAGTTAAATATTGAAATTAAAGTGTGAAAAAAAAGGTAAATTGGTAATGTTAATTTAGATTGTAATAGTGGCAGAAATCTCATTAGAATTACTTTAATGGATTAACTTGATATTAAGTATATAAATGAAATGAATGTAAAAAGGAAACAAAGATAAAATTATGTCGCAATTCTTAAATTGAAATCTAAAAGATGAACATAATAGAAATATCTATCCTTTACCCTAGCAAATGAATCACGTCATGTCAGTTATGCTTCATTACATTGGTTAAATTTGTTAAGTTATTTCACGTTTTAATCTTAACAATAATCCTCACCGGATTAATTTGTTAATCGTGTGGACTCAATCGAATATTCATGTTGTATATTGAACGAATATACTTAGTAATTTATGCTGTAATTTTGAATCAATAATCCTCACCGGATCATTTCTATAACCGGGTGAACCCAACTAGAAAACCCATATGTTAATCTTTATAAAAGGAATCCCTCATGTTGCTAAGATTGAACTAGAATGGGAAACGTCATGTTAATTATGTTTCATTATATTGGATATAGTTGTTTGGTCAAGTACGTTTAATCTTAACAAATCAACCTTACCGAAATTTAACTTGATAATTGGTAAAACTCAACTAGTCCATCCTAATTATAACCCCAACAAATGAATTTCTTTATGATTGTTAAAGATGAACTGAAAAAGAAGGGATTCAATTAGTTGTTGATACATTAAACCTAATAAAAGAATCTCTCTCACCTTATATTCATTTAACAATAAAAAAAAAGTGATTTGCAACAAGATAATTGTAATTCAATCCCAATGAAAGAGCATCTGTTGGAACTTATACTCTAATCTTGAAATGTAAGATATTATCTAGCTAACTACATCTTAAAGGTAAAGGATGAACTCTTGTGGCTCGATACATTTTCAACGTAATGATTCTAGCCAATCTAGTAGTATTATTTTAAAACTTCAAATGACTCCTATGGCTACTCACATTTTATCTTTCATTTAAGAGCTGCAACTCGTTAGTTGGCTACGCATGAAATCGAATAAAGGGGTTTCACTCTATTAATTGTGGTCAATCCTTAAGAACGAAAATTCTCCTTATTAATCATACTGTTTAATATTTTAAAAAGAGATATCACATGTGGGTGAATATCTTAAAATCAAATGAAGGAAACCACGCTTTACTAATCGTAGTTTAACCTTAAATGTATGAATCTCATTAAGCCTATTATTAAACATTAAAGGATAAAATCATTTGTGAATGGATACCTCAAACCCAAAGAATGAACCTCACTATATTAAAAGCATGAACCCTTTTGGGAGACCTCTTAATGAGATTATGACAATTAAGTGCATTAATTAAATAACCTATCAAGGGCCTCCTATCCACCCGAAGTAAATGATCGATTCCTAAAATTAGAAGATGCCAAACCATTAATCAAGATCTATGCATTATCTCGTAACTAAGATATCTAGTTTAATGGATCTAATGACACAAGTTGAGTTAGGTGTAAGGTTGTGTAATCGCGTTAGGAAACTCCTTAGGATTGGCTGAGCCTTCCGCTGTGATATCTAAGTTGACAGATAATCTCCATTGTATTTTATAACTTCAATTTATCTTAATAATGTAACCGTTTCATTAACCCTTTTAATTATTATTAAAAAAAAAAAAAAAAAAAAAAAAAAATTTACAATCTATTCGAGTGTTTTTAATTTAAACCCTTAGGGGTTTCCTGGCGGGGCATTACATTTGGTATCAGAGCCCATGTTGCAACACTGGGATCTCTGGTTTCGCTTGTGCCCTCAGTTGGTGTGTGTGTGTCTACCTTATGTTGTGCGCTTGCCCACCTTGATGTGAGGGTGTGATTTAACAAACCCTACTTGTGTGTAACGTGTGCATTCACACCTTGCTTTCACCTTAATGATGTGAGTGTTTTAGACAATAATTATCGGTGTTTGTTTGTGGTTTTGGCTCTATTTTAATGATTGTCCACTTTAAGGACTAGTATGACAAATGTTAATGCTTATCATGTAGTACATTGAGTGAATACCACTCATCTTCCTTTCTCTCTCTAAGTAAATTAAAAGGAATTGATATGTGTAGTTACCTCTTATTTAAGTTTTCTTATTGCAAGAAAAAGGATGGTATTTCTTGAGCCCATGTGTAAGCCTCATAATGTTTTTGCGCTTTAGATTGTGTAAAGGAATGATTTGGGAGTTGATTTTTGGTTAATGATAGGAAATTGTATATTTGCATTAAAAGGTTCTCCATGTGCTTGGTAGGAGTAATATAGTTAAATTTTATCTTAAGTAAGGTGCATCAATATGTGTATAGTTGATTTTGTGAAAATTGCTTGATGTGAAAGGAAAACCCAAGGAGGACATGTTGTAGTAGTTTCAAGAGTAAATGGATGTGCTCCTCAAAAGATTGTTTTATGTGTTATTCAACCAGTGTGATTTAAGATCTATTAAGTGATGCACCAGATTACTTGCTTTGGATTTAGATAATTGCCTTATTGTGTTTAAGAAAATGAAAGACTTGTGGAATTGTAGGCACGAAATGTGTAAAATCTAGTAGATAGCTCTCTATTTACCTCCTTATCATATTATGAAGTTTCAATGTTAAATTTGAAGTATTATTGTATTGTAACGTATTACGAATAGTGATTGTGCTTTAGAAGACTTGTGTTACAGAAGAAAAATTGATTGTTTTGAATTCTTGTTCGGAAAACTAGAACATTATAGTGCAGCAATAATGATTAGAAATGTCATGTTAGGATGTTTTGGAACCTTCCTAAAGGATAGAAAAAGGAAAACCGTGCAACTCAAATGATAAACTTATGTCCGAGCATATGGAGTGATTTTGAAATTCTTGTGTATTCGTAGGAAATAGCTGATTTTCCAACTCTCTTCCTCCTCTCGTTTAAAATATAGGAATTGTTGTTTTTGAAACACTATATAGTATGCAGTGATTTAAGAAGAAGTTTTGCTATAATGCATGTGAAATTTTATGTTGCTTTGGGCTTCTAATTGAAAGGGGAAAGTTTTTCATCTTGAAAAGGGAAAATTGCATAGTTAATAATGTGAATGAAAATGCTTAGGGAAGATTGAGAAAGATATTAGAATGATGTTATCTCATTGTGTAAATTGAATTGTTGAAAATTTCAGTACGTGGATCTAGAGTAAACTTTGTTTGGTGATTCATGTGTAAAGCATAATTAAAATTTCCCTTAAGTATATGTTAGTATAATGTAAAGTACTCCCCGTAAATGTGACTAAACCAGTAATAGTGCTATTCTGTGTGTGTTGTGAGAAAACCCGTACTTGCTTTGTGTGCCCATGGGATGGTGAAGTAATCAACCATGGGGAATGTGTTTGTTTATGAGTATGGGAAACCATACCTATTTATGTGATGTTGCTTGTTTGTTTCCCTTACTGAGTGCCAACCCATGGGTTGTTGATAAGTCAGTATGTGAAGGGGTAGTAGTAGAAGTCACCATTCCTCGAATAGTATGAACAGCGTACGAGTAATGTCGACGCGAAGCGACTTTAGCTTCCCTATTTTGAGGAAAAGCATGGTTTGTAACGAAACTATAACATAGGTGTACTCAATACTTCCCCTTGTGATGAACCGATTTATGAGGTTCATGTGTGCTAGCCTTATTCCTATCCTTTATCTTGAGCATATAGATGACAGTTTTTGAGCATATTGTTGGATTCCATTGGAGCATTTGTTGCCTTGTCTTCATGAGAGGCGTGGTACTTACTTACATATTGGAGCATTTGTTGCCTTGTCTTCATGAGAGGCGTGGTACTTACTTACATATTGGAGCATTTGTTGCCTTGTCTTCATGAGAGGCGTGTTATTGTTCTACATAAGTTACCAACTGGCTAGTGTTGGTAGACTTATGGGTAGACCTTAGCCATGTATACCTCTGGCTTACGGCGAGTATCCTGAGAGGAACATCGCTATGCGGAGTGTGACCAGCGCGTGCCTTTTCCGTGGGGTACACTGCCATGCGGGATACGTCCATTGCGTGCTTTGTCCGCTTGGAGTATTGCCATGCCGTGCTGAGACACGATGCGGGGTTTAGTAGACATTGCCATGCGGCCTACCAATAGGTATAGGGTAGAGCCATGCCACGTGACGACGTGATGCGGGGTGATGCCGAGGTGCACACTGCCATGCCATGCGGATGTGTGACTTGGCCACACCACATGATGAGCTACTAGGGTAGCTAGACGATTGTTCCTTCCTTCCTCGTTGGTGGCTAGTTACTAGTCACGTAGTGATGTAATGTGCAATTATGATTTTCTTTTAATTATTTATTTATTTATTTCCTTGTGGGCCAGCAATTTATTTTACCTTGACCTTGACAGTTTAGCCACGATCTTGCGATCTTGATTTTATTTGATTGATGTTGCAAATCCGGAAATTATTTTCTTGTTTTATTGTTGGAATTGACAATTATTATCTTTAATCTTTTGTACTTTGGTGGCTAAACCGGTTTATCCTTGTTGTTTTCGTATGCTGGTCTTGTGTTGTAATGTGAATTCCTCTCCAAGAACGTAGGAGACGGGCTTGGATGAGTGTATACGAGGAAGTAGACGCAAGGAACCTTGAGGATGGAGGTATGTGAGGCTGTGAAAACAGCTAAGATCCACTACCTACCTATGAGTGGTGACTATCTCTTGGAGGCTAAACACCTTACACAACAAGGGATATTCACAAGGGACTTGTATGGAAGGAAGCACCGCTATGGTGTACCCTATCACCATCAAGCCCTCGAGTGAGATGTTGGATATTTGTTGATCATGTATTTGTTCTGAGAGCGGGCATTGAGATGTGGATCATATATGTTACCTTTGACCGAGCATTTGACATGCTCACATGTGGCCTATTGTGTTGTGCAAACCAGTCTTGTGGATAGAAATTATGTGTAATCATGGATTAAATGGTATTAACTTGTCACTATGTTATGGGGCATAGTCATTGGAAAAGTTCTTATATGTTGAAAAGTTAATTTGGTTGTAAAAAAAATTGATATGTGAAACTAGTTCTATGTGATAAAATCTTGTGAAAGAGAGGAATTGATGGAAGAAATTGACCTTGAGAGCCTGTTTTCTTGTCATGATTGATAAATGAGAAGGATAACTGTGTCTATGTGTATTTTAATTGCTTTAATTTGGTGTAATAAGAAGGGAAAAGTCTCGTATCTTTGCTATAATTGTGTGAAAATTATAGAATATTTGAAGGTGTGAATGATGTTAGATGCATTTTTGTTGATGAATAATGTTTTAAATTGTTGACTAAATAGTTGTTTGTGCAAATTGATAATTGTTAAGTGAGTTTAAGGACTAATAAGTGTTGCAGGACTTCCGTTTAACTTTGCGACTTCCAGGAGTAAGTCGGAACCTAGGGGGGGAGAATGTAATGCCCATACCCTAGTCGGACTTTTAAAACCCGTTTAACCTTGATTGACTTCCTATGTGGCATTCTTGAATGGTAGATTAACCGATATGCAATGTGTAGTTTAGACAATATAAATAAATTGTGCATACTTATTATTGTGCTTTTGCATCGATTTTCGTGTAAATGTAATTGTTCCTAACCCTTGAGATAAATCTTGAGCTAACGCCTTCATAGAATATGTATATGTATATGCGTGCTTGTATGAATTCATGGGTGCAGGAGATTGCAGGTACAACACCGCTTAGGGCAAGGTTGAGTATGCTCCTTCATCTTTGAATTCGGATTTAGTGGTCATATAACTCTCGTCTTGCCTTAGCCATGGTTAGGTGAGCATCGCGTGTGGATTCGTGGGGCTTGCCTTTCATTGGGATGCATGTCGAGAGATTTGGAAGACTACCTCGATTTGCGTGCCTTGCGCGAGGTAAGTGAGGTTTGTTATCCTAAGTATTAAATTTAAAATTATGATTAACCGTACACATTAGAGATATAGAAATTTAAATAGGTAGTTTCTTTTATACGATTAATCAGTAATTAAGAGATTTGCTATAAATTATTAATGTAGCTAGCTTAAGGTATTTAACTGGGGTTAGTGTGCTCATTTACGCATTTGTAACATTTATGCATTTGTAGTTGAGAAATTTGAATAAACAAGACCCTTGCATTAGATTAGTCATTTATTTAAAAATGTCGCTTTATTATGTTATAGCGAGTTAAATTGATAGCTAATTTTAAAATAACGAATTTATTGAGTTATACGTTTTAGAAAGGAAAAACTTTAAAGTCATTGGAGAGATAGAATTAAATTACTCATTTTCGCATTCTGGAAGAAAAAGGGGTAAATTATTATTATTTAAACGAGATTATTTCTTTTTACTTGTAAAGTCGATATAGTATAAAAGTTTGGCTTTTAGAAAATTAAAATTTAATCAAAATGCCTTACCCGGTAAATAGTTCCAAAATATAAATGAACTAAATCGATATTGAGAAATTTAAAATTTAAAAGAAATAGAAGCATTATAATTTTAATAAGGAAAAAACAAATGAGATGTATTAAATAAGGTAAATGAATGACTTCCATTTCATTTTCATTCATTTTATTTCAAAAATAAATGCCTAATTTCGAAATTAAAAATTAGGGCAAAATTAGGGCTTTTTCTTTTTAACCTAGTTTTGGAGACATTTTGGGGGTTCTGGGCTTGGGAGTTTTTTTTGGAGAAAATTGGAGAAATTTTGCATTGAAGCAGCAGATCGGAGAAGCTCTTCCTCAAGATACATGCCCGGATTTGCACTATGAGGTAGGATTTGAATCTACCTTTCTACTTCTTGTTAAAAAAAAAAGAGAGAGAATTTTTACTCATGAATGTGTTTTCTTTGAAGAATAGTTGCAGTTGTTTCTTTATGCTTGGTTGATTTAGAATAAAGTTTGATGTTGTGTTTTCAGCTTGATGAGGAAATATAGTCTTCTCATAATGGAGTTTATTTTTTTAGGAAAAATCTGATAAAAGAATGAGGGTTTTTACATTTGTTTTGATTGTTTGATTCATGAACATTTAAAAAAAAAAACAGTTTCCCCAGTTGGTTGTTTGCTATGAGAAATCTGGAAATCTATTTTAGGACTGTAAAAATGGGGATTTATTTTGTCTACATTTTCATTTGGGGTGTTTTGTTCATGATATTCAAAAAAAATACATATAAAAGTTTGCTGTAGAATGCTCTTTTCTTTCTGTGTGAGTGCACTGAGAACCTGGTTATTTCTTTTATTTTTTTGACTGTATTTTAATGGCCTTACAAAATAAATTTTTTAAAAAAAGAAAATTTAAAAAAAAACGGTGTTTTGTTTGGCCCTTGGTAGCTGCTACCAGCTGGTAGCAACGCTACCAGTGGTAGCGAACTGCTACCAAATGGTAGCAGCGCTACCAAAGGTAGCGTAGGCTGCCAATGGGGGGGGGGCCCACGTGGGTTCCCTCCCTCCTTTTTTTGAAACTTAAAAAAAAAGTTAGTTTAATTGATTTTTTTCTATTATTATTTGTTATTATATTATATAATATGTTTTAAAAGAAAAAAAAAAGGAGATATAGGCATGTCACACATAAAAAAAAGGAATTTAGATTAGTTAGTGAATAAAAAAAAAAAAATTAGTATAAGGGAATAGAATCTATCTGCCTTGATATTAAGTGATTTTGAATTCAGTATCAAATCTTATTTAATTTCAAACTTAGTAAATAATACATTTGGAGTTCGAGAAGCAACATTTAGTAAATCCTTAGTCTAATACCGGGTTTTAATTTCATGTTGATTACATCATACCCGAGTTAATACTGCTATTAACATGGAATAAATAGTGATGGCGGTTTAATAAGAGTTTTTTTTAATGAAAGATAATTTAGCTAGTATATCGAAGTATCGACATTATTAGTCAGAGCAATATGATAAAACGAATACCTCTACCGGATAATGCCTATGCTGAATTAAATCTTCTATTATTGAATTTGGTTATGTAATGGCAAGTCTTGACATGATAGTGTTGGTTGCAAGTTGGTCAAGCCCCTAATTAGGAACCCGTCAAACAAGAGTATCCAGGATTGTTTGTTTCCTTTTATTTGTTATGATTCAATTTGACCCGCTTCTAAAAGGGATCATTACGTAATTGATGTCCGAAGTGTCTGTTGTATATTGGTTGTATTCGCCTAAGTGGCAAGATGTAAAAGACTTATAAATTTTGTATTCCTAACGATATAATACCAAAGGGGTCTTGCAGTTGAGCAGACCCGGAGATGTAGCCCATCCGGGGTGAACTCCGAGATCATATCTGTGTTATGTGATGTTTATAGCGTGCTTTGTTTTATGTTTTAAATTATCTTGAATGGTTGAATTCTTGCAAAGTGTATGGTGTAAATTAAATGGATTCAAATTTAAATGTATAACGTATCTCATATGGATAAACGTAGTTATTTAAATTCATAAAACGTTGAGAATTATGCATATGGCATGGTAGTTAAATATTGAAATTAAAGTGTGAAAAAAAAGGTAAATTGGTAATGTTAATTTAGATTGTAATAGTGGCAGAAATCTCATTAGAATTACTTTAATGGATTAACTTGATATTAAGTATATAAATGAAATGAATGTAAAAAGGAAACAAAGATAAAATTATGTCACAATTCTTAAATTGAAATCTAAAAGATGAACATAATAGAAATATCTATCCTTTACCCTAGCAAATGAATCACGTCATGTCAGTTATGTTTCATTACATTGGTTAAATTTGTTAAGTTATTTCACGTTTTAATCTTAACAATAATCCTCACCGGATTAATTTGTTAATCGTGTGGACTCAATCGAATATTCATGTTGTATATTGAACGAATATACTTAGTAATTTATGCTGTAATTTTGAATCAATAATCCTCACCGGATCATTTCTATAACCGGGTGAACCCAACTAGAAAACCCATATGTTAATCTTTATAAAAGGAATCCCTCATGTTGCTAAGATTGAACTAGAATGGGAAACGTCATGTTAATTATGTTTCATTATATTGGATATAGTTGTTTGGTCAAGTACGTTTAATCTTAACAAATCAACCTTACCGAAATTTAACTTGATAATTGGTGAAACTCAACTAGTCCATCCTAATTATAACCCCAACAAATGAATTTCTTTATGATTGTTAAAGATGAACTGAAAAAGAAGGGATTCAATTAGTTGTTGATACATTAAACCTAATAAAAGAATCTCTCTCACCTTATATTCATTTAACAATAAAAAAAAAGTGATTTGCAACAAGATAATTGTAATTCAATCCCAATGAAAGAGCATCTGTTTGAACTTATACTCTAATCTTGAAATGTAAGATATTATCTAGCTAACTACATCTTAAAGGTAAAGGATGAACTCTTGTGGCTCGATACATTTTCAACGTAATGATTCTAGCCAATCTAGTAGTATTATTTTAAAACTTCAAATGACTCCTATGGCTACTCACATTTTATCTTTCATTTAAGAGCTGCAACTCGTTAGTTGGCTACGCATGAAATCGAATAAAGGGGTTTCACTCTATTAATTGTGGTCAATCCTTAAGAACGAAAATTCTCCTTATTAATCATACTGTTTAATATTTTAAAAAGAGATATCACATGTGGGTGAATATCTTAAAATCAAATGAAGGAAACCACGCTTTACTAATCGTAGTTTAACCTTAAATGTATGAATCTCATTAAGCCTATTATTAAACATTAAAGGATAAAATCATTTGTGAATGGATACCTCAAACCCAAAGAATGAACCTCACTATATTAAAAGCATGAACCCTTTTGGGAGACCTCTTAATGAGATTATGACAATTAAGTGCATTAATTAAATAACCTATCAAGGGCCTCCTATCCACCCGAAGTAAATGATCGATTCCTAAAATTAGAAGATGCCAAACCATTAATCAAGATCTATGCGTTATCTCGTAACTAAGATATCTAGTTTAATGGATCTAATGACGCAAGTTGAGTTAGGTGTAAGGTTGTGTAATCGCGTTAGGAAACTCCTTAGGATTGACTGAGCCTTCCGCTGTGATATCTAAGTTGACAGATAATCTCCATTGTATTTTAATGTCGTGACTAATAATGAATTGAGTTAACTTCAATTTATCTTAATAATGTAACCGTTTCATTAACCCTTTTAATTATTATTAAAAAAAAAAAAAAAAAAAAAAAAATTACAATCTATTCGAGTGTTTTTAATTTAAACCCTTAGGGGTTTCCTAGCGGGGCATTACAATTTTGGTATGGTTTTGTCATTGATGTCAACACCTACTAAAAACTATCAACTCTGGCATTTTGGAGAATCAACAACATTCACTGGCAAGCACACAGTTACTGATATCTAGAACACCGGCACTTCGAATGGCATGGAAAACACATGGTTATGTCGAAGACATCTTTTGGACACCTTGTCTTGAAGATTGGTTTATTGGAATAATTGTATTTGCATATTTTCTATTACCGGCAAATAGGTCCAAGGTATACACCGGCAGGGTTATCTTTTCTAGATCAACATGGCACGCTATGGAGATGACTTATTATTGTTGTAAATACATTAAGCCGACATGTTAAATCAGTTATTGCATTGGGCATTAATTTATTTATAAATTGATTTTATTGTAATATTCTTTAGAGGCGACCTATTAAAATTGGTCTTAGGTTATAGTATAAATGTAAGATCGGATGTAGAATGTGAAAAAGATTTGTAAAAAAGTATATGCGAGAATAAGCAGAGCTATACACGCAGACATCATTTGAAGATTGAAGGAGGGTTTTGTGAATACAATTAGAACTATACTAGTACTGAATCCAACATAGAAAGATGCTAAATTAAGTAGTACATTCTTATTGGATTTAACCATCCAATTGTAGTCAATGTGACTCCCATTAAGCAGTGAGCTCTAGGTGCTTGGCCTTTCTGCATGTGCAAACCCCATTTGTATACACTTATTATCTACAATAGTATCATCTAATTGTGGGTAAGGTTTCCCACCATGTTTTTTCCCCTTACAGGGTTGCCACGTATAATTTTTGGTGTTATGTGTTGTGGATGACTTTGTTCTTTTTGTTTCATGCATTAAATCTTACCAGTATTGCTATTAGCTGATAGAACTATCTACCAACATAAAAGACTAGTTTACCGGTATAAAGTATTAAAGTTGTTTAAGTTTCTTTTGGTTTAAATTTATCAGACAATTGATTCACCCCCCCCCCCCTCTCTTAGTTGTCTCTAGGACCTAACAATTGGTATCAGAGCCTAGTCCTCTTTTTGCAAAAGTTTAACAGCATGAGGAGATCCAATGTCTAGCAACTATTTCAGGAAGGACAGTCCTAAACTTGATGGAACCAACTATGGGATATGGAAGATCAGGATGGAAACACATCTAAACTGCATTGGAAAAGATATCTGGGAGGTTACAAAGAATGGATATACTGCTCCTACTACAAGTCAGCCTAATCCACCAAATCTGGCTAAAGATGAAGAAAATGATTGCAAGGCAAGAGAAGCACTTTTGAGCGCGTTATCAGATCAGCAAATCATGGGACTATCAGATAGGTCTATTGCTAAAGCTATTTGGGATCACTTGGAAACACTGAATGAAGGAGATTCCACAGTCAAAATTGCAAAACTTGAAAGCTTCTGGGTCAGGTATGAAAATCTAAAAATGGAAGAAGATGAAAGAATTTCTGCTTTTATGGAAAGAGTAAATGAAATTGTTTTGGGTATTAAATGTTGTGGAGGAACCTTAAGTGAAGATGAAATTATTTCAAAAGTTTTAAGAGGATTGCCACTGGCATATAAGATGAAAGTTACTGCTATAAATGAACTAAGAACAATGCCTAACACATTAGTAACTAGGGATATATTGATTGGAAAACTTTCAACATTTTAAATTGAGGAATTTGGTCCTGTTGCCACTATAAAAACTAACTTAGCTTTTAAGGCATCAACATCATCTGCATAATCATTTGACAAGTCTGATTGGAAAGCCTTTTATGCAAGATAACTTGAAGAAAGGAGGAGAGAAAATGAAGAACTTGAAGAACTTGAAGCACTATTTGCAAGGAAAATGCCTACAGGTCCAATTGGAAGTAAGTATGAAGGTAAAGCACCCTTTAAATGTTTCAATTGTAATAAGATTGGTCATATGGCCTCAAGATGCCCTAATAGACATGCTAGGTTAAGAGAAGAAGCTAGAAGGACATACAAACCTAACCCTAAATATCAGAGATACAAATTTAAGAAGAATAAAGACAAATCTTGTTATCTTGTTGATGAAGGAGTCATTGATGATTCTGATGAGGATCCGACAGATAATGGATGGGTCTTTGTTGCTATAACAGAAGATCAACCGACACCTACTGTTCAACCGATAGAGCAAGCCTTGGCAGCTAAAATTGAAGTAAAGGATGAATGGATCATTGATGCAGGATGCTCACATCACATGACTGGTCATAAGAGAAATTCCTAACTTTTCAGGAGTACAATGGAGGTCTAGTAAGATTTGGAGATGATAAAGCCTGTTTGATCAAAGGTAAGGGTACAATATCTCTTGATGGTAAGCATAATACTGACAATGTTTACTATGTTGAAGGTTTAAAACATAATCTTTTAAGTGTTGGTCAGTTAGTTGAAAAAGGATTTCAGTTACAGTTCAAAAATGGTAAGTGCAAAATTATGAACAAAACTGGTCTAGAAATTGCAACTGGTAATCAAACTAGAGGTAACATCTTTCATCTGAATAACAATGAAAAAACATGCTTGATTGCTCATATTGATGAAAGTTGGCTATGGCATAAGAGACTCTGTCATGTAAATTTTGATTGCATGGTAAAGATCAATACTACTAAGGCAGTTAGAGATTTACCTAAGATTGTTAAACCTCACAATCCGGTATGTAAGGAATGTTAATTTGGAAAACAAGTTAGAGCTACTTTCTAAAGTATTCCAGAAAAATCTAATAATGCTCTTGACTTAATTCATACTGATTTATGTGGTCCAGCTAGAACTAAAAGTTTTCAAGGAGATAGATATTTCATGCTAATCATTGATGACTATTCTAGAATGTGTTGGGTTACTTTTCTCAGAGAAAAATCAAAAGCACTTGGGAAGTTCAAACTATTCAAAGCAATGGTAGAAAATGAAACCGGTAAGAAAATCAAATGTCTAAGATCAAATCAAGGAGGAGAATTTACATCTAAGGACTTTAATGCATTATGTGAAGTGAATGGAATCAGAAGACAACTATCAGCACCCTAGACACCACAACAAAATGGAGTTGTAGAAAGGAAAAATAGAACTATCTTGGATGCAGCCAGAAGGATGTTGTCTGAATCAAATCTACCACATGTATATTGGAGAGAAGTAGTAAGTACAACGGTCTATACATTCAACAAAGTTCACATCAAGGTGAAACCGATAAGACACCTCATGAACTTTGGTTTGGTTTTACTCCTACATTTAAGTATTTTAGAATATTTGGAAGTAAATGCTATATTAGAAGAGATGAGTATATTGGAAAATTTGATCCTAGAAGTGATGAAGGAATATTTCTTGGTTATTCATCTAAGAGTAAGGCATATAGATGTTTTAACAAAAGATTTCATAAAATTGTTGAGAGTACAAATGTAAAGATTGATGAACAATTCAGAGAAACTTCAAGGTATACAGACTTTGAATTGGTAACAGAAATACTGATAAATGAATCTGTACAAAATCCACCAATACAGAATGAAGATCCAATTACACTGGTATCATCTGAAAATTCCACTGCAACTGAGGAACAACAACAAACAAAGACACCTCGGTATGTAATACTGAATCACTCTGAAGATCAAATAATTGGAAACAAGCATAAAGGAGTCATGACAAGAGGAAGATTGGCAAATGAAGAGGTTTGTCTTATTTCTCAAATTGAACCATCATCTGCTAATGAGGCATGTGAAGATAAACACTGGATTAAAGCTATGGAAGAAGAATTAGAAAAAATTGAGAAGAATAACACTTGGACATTAGTTCCCCGACTTAAAGATAAAAATGTGATTGGAACCAAATGGGTATTCAGAAACAAACTTAATGAAGATGGTAAGGTTATCATAAATAAAGCAAGACTAGTGTGTAAGGGATATTCTCAGAAAGAAGGAGTTGATTATAATGAAACCTTTGCACCGATAGCTAGAATTGAGGCAATTAGATTATTCTTAGCTTTTGTAGCACACAAGAACTACAAAGTTTATCAAATGGACATTAAATGCGCATTTCTGAATGGAGAGCTTGAAGAAGAAGTTTACATTGAACAACCTGATGGATTTTCTTTGACATAAAACAAAGATATGGTTTGTAGGTTAAGGAAATCCTTGTATGGATTGAAGCAAGCTCCAAGAGCTTGGTATGCAAGGTTAGATAAGTATCTTTTGAAGATTGGTTTTTCTAAAGGTATTGCAGACAACAATTTATATTATAAGGTGACTAATGATGATATCTTGGTTATAGAATTTTTTGTTGATGATATAATCTTTGGAGGAGAAAATGGATTATGTGAAGACTTTTCTATTGAAATGCAGCAAGAATTTGAAATGTCTATGATTGGAGAAAATAAATTCTTTTTAGGATTGCAGATCTCACAAACTAATAAAGGTATATTCTTGAGTCAATCTAAGTACTTGAAGGAGTTACTAAAGAAATTTGGAATGGAAAACTCTAAACCGATAAGCACACCTATGACTACAAATGACAAATTATCACTAAGAGATGAATCTACACCTATTAATCCAACTAGGTATAAATCTATGATAGGTTTACTGTATTTGACACAAACAAGACCTGATATCATGAATGCAGTATGTATTGTTTCAAGATTTCAGAGTAATCCTAGAGAAAACCATGAATCAGCAGTAAAAAGGATTTTCCGGTACTTACAAGGCACTACAAATCTTGGATTATGGTATCCTAGAGATGAAAACTTTGAATTATATGCATACACATATGCAAATTGGGCAAGAGATGTGGATGATAGGAAGAGAACCACAGGTGGAGCATTCTTTCTTGGAAACAGACTAATTTCTTGGTTGAGCAAGAAACAAAGTTCTACATCTTTATCAACAGCAAAATCAGAATATATTGCAGCAGCAACAAACTGTACATAGGTATTATGGCTTAAACAAATGTTGAAGGACATAAAGGTAAAATGCAAGGAACCTATAACTATCTATTGTGATAACACTGCAGCAATTGATATATCTAAGAACTCGATATTACACTCTAAAACCAAACATGTTTCTATAAAACTGAAGTTTCTAAGGGAGAAAGTTGAAGCAAAAGAGATAAAACTGGTTTATGTGAATACAAAAGAGCAGATTGCAGATATTTTTACTAAACCTCTGCCTAAGGAAACTTTTGAATATCTCAAAGATCAGCTTGGGGTCATACTGCCATCGGTAGAGACTTAGGAAGTTGATGATTGTCATCAACCGGCAGAATTAACAGAGAAATCTTTTATTTCGGCTTTGATGAGGAAGCTACTTCTTAGGGGGAGTAGTTGGTATAATGTATTGATTGGTATTTTGTAAAAAAAAATTTACTTTGGCATTTGATATCAAAGGGGGAGAGATTGGTATATGGAAAAACACAAGGAAGACATATGTTACTCTCAAGGGGAGAGACAGTTACTTTGAGGAGAGACTATTCATATCTGAATTCTGGTTATAATTTCTTTTTGGGAAATCATTGGTTTTTGGTATTTAGCATTTCTATTTTGGCACTTTGATGGTTTTTCCATCTTGTGTTGCCATCAATGCCAAAGGGGGAGATTGTTGGTATTTTGGTATGGTTTTGTCATTGATGTCAACACCTACTAAAACCTATCACCTCTGGCATTTTAGAGAATTAGCAACATTCACCGGCAAGCACACAGTTACTGATATCTGGTACACCAGCAGGATATAATGTTCACCGGCACTTCGAATGGCATGGAAAACACATGGTTATGTTGAAGAAATCTTTTGGACACCTTGTCTTGAAGATTGGTTTATTGGAATAATTGTATTTGCATATTTGCTACTACCGGCAAATAGGTCCAAGGTATACACCGACAGGGTTATCTTTTCCAGATCAGCATGGCACACTATGGAGATGACTTATTATTGTTGTAAATACATTAAGCCGACATGTTAAATCAGTTATTGCATCAGGAATTAATTTATTTATAAATTGATTTTATTGTAATATCCTTAAGAGCCGACCTACTAAAATTGGTCTTAGGTTATGGTATAAATGTAAGATCTTAATTGTAAGATCGGATGTGGAATATGAAAAAGAATTGTAAAAAGGTATATGTGAGAATAAGCAGAGCTATACACGCAGACATCATTTGAAGATTGAAGGAGGGTTTTGTGAAGACAATCAGAACTATACCGGTACTGAATCCAACATAGAAAGATGCTAAATTAAGCACTACATTCTTATTGGATTTAACCATCCAATTGTAGTCAATGTGACTCCCATTGAGTAGTGAGCTCTAGGCGCTTGGCCTTTCTGCATGTGCAGACCCCATTTGTATACACTTACTATCTGCAATAGTATCATCTAATTGTGGGTAAGGTTTCCCACCGTGGTTTTTCCCCTTACAGGGTTTCCACATATAAGTTTTGGTGTTATGTGTTGTGGATGACTTTGTTCTTTTTGTTTCATGCATTAAATCTTACCGGTATTGCTATTAGCTGATAGAACTGTCTACCAGCATAAAAGACTAGTTTACCGGTATAAAGTATTAAAGTTGTTTAAGTTGCTTTTGGTT
Organism: Cryptomeria japonica; assembly: GCF_030272615.1. NCBI lineage: Eukaryota > Viridiplantae > Streptophyta > Pinopsida > Cupressales > Cupressaceae > Cryptomeria > Cryptomeria japonica. Next base: position 607,417,252 of record NC_081413.1, on the reverse strand, counting down.
TAAATTTATCAGACAACTGATTCACCCCCCCCCTCTCAGTTGTCTCCGGGACCTAATAGATAAACCCAAACTCCCTTGAAGACTGGATTTACTAAAATTGAAGAATTCCTAAAGACAATCCAATGCAACTGTATATATGCCTTACATATATGTGACCTGCAACTAAGAATTTATAGCTAAATGCATCCATTCAATGACAAAAGAATGGGAACATCAACAATTACAACTAAGAAAATTAAATGCATAAGACTGGAACCCCTCTTGGAAATCTTGCTTGGAGAAATTCTCCAAAAATTGGAACCCCTACAAATGAGAAGAACTGAGAATATGAAGAAGAGGGAACAGATCAAATCTACATCACAAATTGTCAAGTGTCCTCTTTCACTAACTGAAATTTATTTGCATCATTCCATATGGAAACTACTCTCGAAATATTTATTAAGCGTTGAAACTAATCACAAAAACAAACTCCTCGCTCTGAGAGCTTTCCAATGACATATAACACTTATATATTTGGGTAAAAAATAACCCCTCAACCATTAATCTCTCTCTGCACTACAGTCATTTGAATTTTTGAATTTTCGCATGATTGAAACTATACATTTAATTTTAATTTTATAACCTTTGTTGTGCATCCATCTGTGCCATGTGTCACAATCTGATTCGCCTGCAATCCACCTAGGTGCCACCTGACCTGTCACCTAACCTACCACCTGTCTACCACCTCACCTTGAGTTAGACCTGCCACTGGACCTAGGCCCGCCTTGTCGCCAAGTCGCGATGGGTAGCTAGCGAGCAATTTTTCTTTGCAGTTTTAGCAACCACCGTTGGATCAACTCCAACTTGCTCACCCGTTAATCTCCATTTTTGCTTCAAAATAAAGGCACCTCGAGATGCGTTCTCATGGGGGTCCCACCGATCGCTGAGCTACTTGCTTGCTTGTCAAAAGCCACATGCTTTTGACACTTACCATACAAGTAACATTGTATTTAAAAATTACAAAATGCCTTCCCACGACCAATATGGGATAATACATTTTGCCACTGCCTGCTCGATGCATCCACATTGTGCGCACATCTGAGGGTGGATGCTAGCAAATGTTATTGCTTTGAAGGTTTCTAACATCTCTCACATGCTCCATACCCTACCACCTATATTTACTTGAATGCTCCAAAAGAGTATCTGCCATTCCAAACCTTAAGGCAGGGAAGAGTGCTGGAAAAGGCCAAATAAAATTGGTTTGGTGCCTGCCAATTGTATGGCAATGGAGATTTCTGACCATTGTGTATATCATCTGGCAGAGTCGATACAAAGGCATATTAGATAACAAAGGCTTCATCATGCAGCGGGCTTGGAGTTGCTGGTGAGGGTTTTGGATAAGCCATCAACCCCAATCGACTCCACTTCCCAGTCATATCAATGCCCTTCATGTCGTCCCTTGTCTTCTATCAACAGTTCCAATTCTCATGTAGCCCCTTGCATTGCTTGAGAGTTTCTAAAGCATTATCAACAAATTTATTTTGTGCATTTGTTGCAGGGTTTAGTTTGAAAGCTAAATGATCACACTAGTAGAACATTATCGCTAAGAAAAGAGGATGAAGATATGAGAATAGACAACTTATTTTCCAATCGAGCTCCTTTAGATATGTATTACCAACATTACCGATATCTATAATAGTTGCACATGTTGAAGAGAAAGAAAGATCCATAATTATATTTTTTGCTTTCTCAACCAAATTGACGATGAGTTATTTGAATGTGTTATCCTCTATAGCAGAATGAGCATCAAATGCTAAAGTGGACTGGCAATTCTTTTTCAACAAGCCAAGTGTGTGGTTAAGTAGATTTCAAATCATCTTGGCAAGATGGACATTCACAATACTGATAAACCGTTCCTCTGAATAGTCCCCATTATTACCAAATTCAACCTTTCTTAAGAAGAAATATCTAACATATTAGATCCAAACCTCTCCCCAAACCCATGGATTTTCCAACCTTTAAACCATAATGGCCCACACAATAACCTTTCAGTTATATGCCCACTGCCTTCTATAATAAGTCAAATGAAGTTACCTCTCCCTTTCCACTGGTGAAGAAATCCTCCTCTTTGAAATGCCTTAGGATACCCTTCATATACCTCTGGAATTGATCGGCATAGTTTTCTGATCACTGAAACTCAATTTGCAACTATCAGACAAATGTGTCACATTTTTACATTTAAACCCAAAGAGGTATTTCAAAAACTAGCCAGAACACATTAATGCACAAAGTTGATTAAATGGCTTTGTCGGCAAATGAACTTGATAAAATCAATGTGCAGGGACCACAAAATGCCCTTACTAAAAATATCAAATGATCTTCATGGATCCCCAAATCTGGGGCATAGATACCTTGAAGTACAGGGAAAACCATGGAATGTTTAGCTTGACTGGGAAGCTGATAGGGTGTAAGTGGTGATCTCATGAAAATAGCCACTTTAACAGATGTAACAATGAAAGTGCAGAAAACTGAATAAAATGGCTCAAGAAATCATCTTGGAAAACTTATCAAACGGATTGGTAGGAGCTTCAAAATAGAAACATAGCTTGTATTTCATACTAGTAGTACCCTAGAATAAATATTTTGATATGACATTCATTTGGGCATCTTTTATACATATGCAAAGTGGTGCTCTAACTAGCTGTTGAAACAGGGACTTATGCAAACAGTACAAACTGCAAATGGATTCATAGGGACTTGAAATTTGGCATGTGGACTCACCTATATGCATATAATTTAGGGGTATATTCCTTTTAACATAACACTGAATTGGTCATAAAATGCAAAGCCTCAAAGTAGGCCACTTGGTAAAATCTGAATTTGTACCTATGATGGACTTTCAACTCACCCCTTGAAATGGGTACTTGATAAACTGATCTAAACTGAATTCTGAAAGTTGTAGAACACTTCATAGGCTAAATGAAAGGTGTAGGATACATTTCCCAAGTCTTTCCCCTTTATAATCAACTGGCTCCATTTTACCCTTCTTCAAAATAGGCCTATCAAGTTGACTCATTAGGTGGTCACTTGAAAGTGCAAGAGCAAAATTTTGAAATGGGCCTCTCAAATTCACTCAAATTTATGCATCCCAATAGAATATTATTGTGTAATAAGTGAGTGAAGGGATGACATCTATCTGCTAGCTGGGAAATGAATCTTCTGATTGATTGCAATCTCCCTTGTCGAGAACACAACTAGCTTATGTTCTTAGGTGGCTCCATCTCCATGATAGCTTTTAACTTTTCAAGGTCTAGTTCAATTCCACTCGATGATATAATGTACCCAAGGATTTTTCCAGAGGTAACTCTGAATGCACATTTCTTTGGGTTTAATCTTAACTGATATTGTTCAACCCTGACAAAGATCTTACCCAAGATCTTCAAGTGTTCTTTCCTTGTATGAGATTTTGCAAGTATGTCATCCACATAGTCTTCCATAAATGTATGCATCATCTCATAAAAAATTATTATCATGGCTCTCTGATAAGTTGCTCCTGCATTTTTTAAGCCTGAATGGCATGACATTCTAATAGTAGGTACCCCATGCACAAGTGAATGTTGTCTTTTCTTGATCTTTAGGGGTGATTTTTATTTGATTGTACCATGAGAATCCATCCATTAAGGAAAACATCTCATTACCTGTTGATAAGTCCACAATTATATCAATGTTGGGCAGTGGGAAGTCATCTTTGGGACATGCCTTGTTAAGATCTCTGAAGTCAGTAAAGACTCTTATGCTTTTATCTGGTTTTGACACTGGTACAATGCTTGAGACCCACTCTGGATAAGCAACAGGTCTTATGAAACCTGGATCTAATAGTTTCTTCAACTCTATCTTAAGAAGTAGAGCGATATGTGGATGCATCTTCCTTATCTTTTTCTTAACTATTTTTGCTTTTGGATATACATTGAGATGGTGCATGATAAGATTTGGATCAATTCCTATAATGTCTGCATAAGACCAAGCAAAATTTATCTACCTTTTTTTTAAGAACTCTGTGTAGTCTTTCTTTTCTTCCTTTGATAATGATGCAGTAGGATGAAGGACCTTGGGATCCTTTGATGTGTCAATGTTTATTGCTTCTATTGGCTCTATCAATATAGAATATCTCTCCTAAAAATATGCAGGGAGGGTGTCAAACCTTCCATCTTTTGGTGCCTCTAAGAGGTTTTCACTGTCGGATACATCCTTTATTTTTCCTCTTGACTGATCTAGTGTTGCCATGAAATGGTTTTCAGCACTAGGTCTTTTTCCTTATTTTATTTCAATTTTGAGACTGGATGGTTTGGCACCCTCCTGACTACAAGAAGCATTACTTGATTCATCGGTGGAAGATATCTTAGGTATGCTTGGTTCAATGGTGTTAAGATATATGGATAAGGCATGATCATTGGAAAAGATATCAAATTCAGGGTTTTCAGTATTTTCCCAATCAATCAATTTTGGATGAAGCATAGGTAGGTCATAGTCTTCGTCATCATTGGTTATTTCAATATTCATGACATAATAGTCATAATTTGGTGCTGAGTAGGTGATATCATAGATAGAACTCTCTTGAGGATAATCTCTCCCAAGTGCTCTCCAATGAGCTCTAATGAAGTTAGGATGGGTATTTTGTGATTCGCTCTCAAGTGACTCATTAGCTGACATTTGTCCCTCAAACGAATGAATTATATCAACACATACATCTTTGGTTCTATAGGTTCCCTCTGGGTCAATTTCATCAGATTCATTTATGGCTTGAAGTTGACATACTTGTGCACATGGTGTAGAGGATTTTGTTGTTGTTTTCTTTGCTAGCTTCTGCCTTTTCTCGAACTCAGCTTCTTTTGGACTAATGGTCATTCCTTCTTGGCTTTCTATTAGTTCTTCTTGGATTATTCCATATCTTGGTATTTCTTGCTCAATGTTTGATATAAATCTGATATTATGTTGACTTCTAATGATTTATTAATGATTGTTTGTGTTCCTTGTGTTGTTACTTCTTGATTCTTCTCATTCTCTTTTCTTTGTTGTCTTGCATATGTCTCTTTTCTCTAGATCCTGATTTCTTCTTGCCTTCCTTCCAGCACTCTTCTTTGTTTTATGGAAAGTGTGTCATCACTTGTAACAGTAGTTTGGTCCTAATCATTTTCTTCATTGGATGCATCAGATAATGGATCTAGGCCCCATTCATATTCATTTGAATTTGTCTTTGAATCATTGTCTAGAATCACATGACTATATCTAACAAGAATCTTATATAGTGAGAATAGTTCTTTAATTTTCACCATCTGTACTTTTACTGTTTTTGAAATATCTTGATCAAGTTTCATGCTTACTTGTACTCTTTGGACTTGTTTGTAAGATTCTTCTTCTCTTTTGATAGCAAGCTCTTCTTGTTGTCTCTCATATTCTTCTTGTTTTTGCTTTCTGTTTACTATTTATGCCGCTTGATGTAGCCTTTCTTGCCATGGTTCTTCTTTAGGAATTGCCTTCTTTCTCCATTTGGGATGTTGATGATTGTGTTGTTTTTGTTTTGATTTAGAATACCCAAGTCCTGATTTATCTTTCTTAGATTATGTGTGAGGACAAATGGGTTCCGAAATACCTTCCTGGTGCTTACCAATTGGTCATTTTCCTTCATATCCCATCCTTTGTGAGATTTTGTAACCATTGTCATATTGCTTGATGGGAATAATGACTTTTGTAGTTGTTGCTATAGGCTTGATTTATCTTTGCACAGCCAGTGATGGACTTGTAAAGTACTGAGAGGGGGGGTGAATCACTGACACCAAAAACAATACTACTTTAAACATTGACCGGTAGATATACTTAACAAGTTTGTTAAACAATATGCATGTAATCCAAAATGATATAATAGCATCCACAATAAGTAAAATATCCACCATAACACAAATGTTTATACATGGAAAACCTAAATAGGTAAAAACCATGGTGAGATGGGACTCACAAGTTAACTATCTGTAGTAATAGATAACTGACCGGTTAAGGTCTACAAAATGATCTGCTAGGAGTGAATCCTATTAAAGATCCCAAAGCTTAGTTAAAAGCTATGCCCTGTAAAAGGTAGTACCCTGTAAGGAGTAACCTTAGTAGAGGATTTCTAAATCCAAACTAATGGATCACCTAGTTAGAGGATTTATATAATGAAGCTTGTTAGAGCTTACCCGGTTAGGGGATTTGATTGTTGCAGTGATTAGAAAATAATAGGTGGTGTGATCTAGTAGTAGCACAACTTGCTTGTATAGATCCTCTTCTGCACACTCAACACTTCATTACCAACATACTCTACAACTTAACACTTCTGCCTTCGCACATAACATATCTCCTTTGCTCATACAAAATAATTCATTTTGATGTCAATATATAGACATTTAGATTTCATATCAGCCTCTAGAAATCATATCACAATTTCCTAGGTGTAGTGTATCTGGTCAAACAATCATAACGCATCACAAAAATAACACCAAAAATTATCGGTAAGGATAACTCATCACGACTAGTGATATCTTGTCACATTATAAATGAATACCAGTTGGAACAAGCATTACCAGTTGGAGTTAAACATATAAACCGTTTATCCTTTGATTATCCTATGATAATCTCTGCTAGATCTTCAGGTTGATGTTGAGTTATGTATATCCACTAGTTGTCTCTATGTATATACCAGTTGTCACCATATACCAGTTAGATATAAACCTCTAGTATACCGGTTTTAATATAAACAACTTTGAAGTCACACCGGTAGACAATATGAACATATGTGTGTATGTGTTTCATCAATGACAACATATGATGAAGTTATTCATTACAATCAACATCAAGCCAACAATCTCCTCCTTTGGCATTGATGGCAATAATTAGAAAATTTTAGAGTAATACTGCTAAGTGTGCTTACAAAAAAAAATTATACACATATACATATACTCCCCCTTAATACATACATATTTCTACTCCCCCTTTGACAACAATGCCAAATTGAAAAGCAATATATATATATAGAGAGAGAGAGAGAGAGAGAGAAAAGTTTGTATCAAAATGTTTTACATATACAAAAACTTGAAAAATTGAATCAAGATTCATGCATTGCTAGCCTCATAAAAATGACATTAAATTTTCTCTTCAACTGAGATAAAGCATGTTCCCATGTCTCCAGCAAGTTCTCAGTGAACTCAAGTGTAGACATAATCTGAGTATGGAACTATTCCATTGAATCAAGTGTACAGGTTTCTGGAGTAGCCAAAATAGCTTCTGCATTCTTGTAGGCTCTTTGTAGTATGTACACTTGGGATGTGAGTAGACTCTTCAATTCCTTCAAGGATCGGAGTCTTTTTGCTTTTTCAAGATCACAGGTATCTAACCTATTTTACAAATCATCCATAGATTTACTAAAAGCAAAAATAGAATCTTGAAGTGGTACATATGCATTGCATATCTTCTCTAGCTCTTGCTTTGTTTCAATTCGCTTGTTATTGATATCAAAATAAAAGAATGAAACTTCAGAATTAGAAGCAAGGCATTTCCCTCTTGTTTCAATAGTGTTTCTTAATAAATCTTTATTAAGAGATAGAGCAATTTTTCCTGTATCAATCTCTTTCATAAGCTACTCTCCATGCTTCTTCCTGTAACTCTTCTCAGCATAAGTTTGTGCTTCTTCTTCTAGGGACTTAATTTGGTCATATGCATTAGCAACCAATTGACCAAGTTTGCTAATAGGTGTTGTCAAATGCCCTGTAGCAATTTCCGGTAGTAGACTTGTTAGAATATCCACAGCATTATGAATGGTTTCAACTTCCATTCTCTGTTCTTTAAGTCTCTTCTTGTGTGCCCTAGATTGCATGACAGTTGCAATCTTCGTCATTTCAGATGCACTTATATTATCAACAATTATAGGCCCTGAGATGCCTAATGAGTCATCATCTTCATCAATCTATTGTAAAACTAATGATGTTACCGGTTCAGAAGATGTTACCTTAACAATCTCCTCTTTCTCTTGTTCTTTCTCCGTTTCTTGTTCAGAAATTTGTGTCAACTTTTTCATCGGATTCCTTTTGAGTGTCCTATGAAACCGGTGGGAGTTGGGGTTTCACTAGTTGATCCTTGGCATGTGGAATATCCACTCCTGGTTGAGTTGTCAATTTCTCAACTTTAGTAACCTATGAATCTAAAATTGTTGGTGGCTGCATATCTGGTGCAGTAATGTCTCCAGATAGATCTATTGCATCCTCATTATCATCAACAAGTATGACTCATTGGACAATAGTGTCATCCTTCTTCTTGACAAGATAGACAACATCAGCTTGCACAATTTTTTCCTCATCCATTTCAGGTCGATCAATAGTATCTTGCTCATCCTTAGAGGAATGTATAAGTTCTTCCATCCATTGGATATTACAAGCAATTTGATGAATCTCAGTCTCAACAGGTTGCACCTTTCCACTAATCAACTTCAATCTTCTTGTTTTGTAAGCAAAATGAACTTTGTACTTGTCAACCAATTCATTCAACTCATCCTTTGACAAATCAAAAAAATATTGTACAAATACATCATCTATGATTTCTTTTTCTTTCCTTTACCACTTATGGATGGAACACTGCTGGTTTCAGCTATTGCAATTTGAACTTCAACTATATCCAATTTTGCCTTCTTTTTGTCCACTAGAGATGGCAACATGTTATTGGCATAACTAATCAATAAGTCATAGTTGACTTCATAGCTCATGTCTTCCATTTCTTCTTCTCTAGGCTCAATAGCCTCCATCAAACAAAAATCAATGGTAACTGTGAAAATAATGTCCTTAGCGAAGTGTTTTACCACATCCTCAGGCAATCTTATTCTCATGCTCATTTTCTTCTAAAATTCATTGAAATATTTATTCATTGCAGTAGAGAAGGTATTCCTCACAGCCTTGATGTTGTTCTTAATCTAGGCAGATACTGGTAGATCCTTAGACCATTCAAGATCACCAATTCCCGGTAGGAAATTCTGGAAATAAAAAAATAGACCGATCAATAACTGTCCAAATGTAAACTTTTGATTGCTATCCTTCTTGATAGACTGAAGATTCAACAATAATTGGCTCCTTATGGCCTCACATAGGTCATACTTAGCATTTTTAGCTATCATCTTATAAACAGTATGCACTGCTGCAAATGGAACACTATTCAATCTACTAGAATAAAATATCTGGTAGCCTATAACCATAGCTACCAACTTAACCACTGGGTCCTTGATGTTATTGATAGAAAAATCATGCCCATCAGAGGTTGATCTGGTTAGAGTGTTTACTGTCTCTTTTGAAATTTGCCTCAGCTTAGGAACTTCACCGGTTGAGTAAAAACCAATTACAGCTTGAATAACTTCCTTGGTTATAGTATGAGTCCTTTCTAAATACATGTTTTCCCCATGAACACGACTCAGAATAATTTGGATATGTTCCTCTTCAAAATCTTCAAGAAAATATGTTGCATTATGAAAACCTTTCTCATAAACCCTAATATATTCTAGTTGAATCTTTATGTTTTCATTGCAAAGGGATTTCAACTGAGAATATATCGACAATGATCCTAAATCCTCAATCTTGCAATCAATGTAGCTGGACAAATCTCCTTTCACTATGACACCACTAGGAACTTGTGATAAAGCATTATAAGACACAATTCATTATGCCTTTACAACTTCCATAGGTTCAGATGTGATCATCAATTTCTCTACTGGTTTAGAAGATGGTGCCATTTCAGATAAACTAGATTCGAAGAAGGATTTTTCAAACAAATGCCTTATTTTACGCGTGTTGCCTTGTTTACCGGTTGAATACTCAAGTGCACACCAGTTTAGTCTTCACCAACCTTCAAATCAACTTGATCACTCAAATCATGATACAACTTCGACTAAAATCAGCTAACAATCCTTTCTTAGGTCTGCAAGCGCTCAAAAATCCTTTCTCAAATGCATTAGGGTAAAAATAACAAGGTGAAACTCGCTTTTATCCTTTTTACCTACTGCATTAAATGCTCGCCCATTAGGGTTACAAACCCTAATTACACTGCTTAATGATACATACAATATTGACAGATGTAAAACCGGTTGATAACCGATTGACAAAAAGTTATCAAAATTTCATGCATTCAAATTCTCTTACCACTCATTCATCTCAAGGGGTCTGGAAGTGGATTTATCGTTATGCTCCCCTTAGCCATATTGAAAAGGCTTAGTTCACTGGTGCAAAATTCTGCACACTAGGTGAAGGATTAGTTTCTTCTCCAGGTAAATCATCACTCTTCTTCTTCCATATTCGATTCATTTCTTCTCTGGTTTCTTCAATATTCACCTTCTGGTTGTCTTTCTGATCTTTAGAAGGATTAACCGGTTTTCTCTTTCTGGATCTATAAAATTTTGCCATGTGTCTCGGTTTATGACAAAGATAGAAGGCCATTCCAAATGATCTCCAAGGTCTTGCATTGCCTCTCCCAGTTCTTCTTCTGTAATTCATAGCCACATGACCAAAGTTGTTACAGATGGTGCAAATGATATTTGTTACCTTTTCCATTTCAAATGGACTAAACCGGTTGTCGTAGGGTCTTTGCCAGTTCATATTACCCTAGTTATCATAGTTTCTCATCCAGTTGCCATTTGGTCTTAGATGCATATGCGGTACAGGATTATTTTCTCCATATCTGCATTCAACTTATCTATGTCCATACATATTGCATGTCAATCAATTACCTTCAAATTTCTTGGATACATACCTAGCATTTGTATTGTAGCTTGCATTTGCATTAGGTTTATTTCTACAAACATTTGCAATGTGACCAGGTTTATGGCAAACAAAACAAACAGGTTTATAGACCTTCTTACCGGTAGGCTTTTTAGCCTTAGGAGCATATTTGTTCTTATGAGTGTTGCTCTTGGTACGGGAGGATTCTCCTTTTTTAGATGTCTGAAAACCAAGTCTAGAGGTAACACCATTCATCCTTTGTGATTGAATTTGTTCTTCTAGCAAGGTAGAACTTCTATTGAACTTTTCCAATTTCCCATTTGCTTCAGTGAGCTGTTTGGTGAGATCTTCATTATGTTTTGATAGGTTCTCTCTCGGAGATGATGCTAATTCAAGATCTAGCTGTAAGTTCTTTTTTTCTTCTCTCTCTTCATTCAAATGCCCATGAAAAGTAGCATTCTCTCACTTGATCTTGGCAATCTCATGATCTCTTTCCTTGATGAGATCTTCAGCAGTTTTCCTTGCTTCCAGTTCCTAATTCATGCGGATAGTAAGTCCTTCTAGCTCTCTCCTCAGATTTAGCTCTTCACTGTTTAGTTTTTCAACTTCCTCAACTAAAGCATCAATATTGGCCTCATCTGAAGAGCTATTATCAGATATTTCTAACAGTTATTTAGTTAGCTCTCTCCTTTTGACTTGAGAAGCTTTTAGTTTGACCCTTAGGGTTTCAAGCTCATTTCTACTAGCCTCAAGATCTCTAGCCATCTTAAAGTAGCTCATATCCCCCATGGTAGCTTTAGGGTTTCCTTCCAAGAGATTAGGCTTTAAAGAAGTTAGGCTCTGATACCAATTGATGGACTTGTAAAGCACTGAGAGGGGGGGTGAATCAGTGACACCAAAAACAATACTACTTTAAACATTGACCGATAGATATACTTAACAAGTTTTTTAAACAATATGCATGTAGTCCAAAATGATATAACAACATCCACAATAAGTAAAACATCCACCATAACACAAGTATTCATACGTGGAAAACCCAAATAGGTAAAAACCACAGTGAGATGGGACTCACAAGTTAACAATCTGCAGTAATAGATAACTGACCGGTTAAGGTCTACAAAATGATCTGCTAGGAGTGAATCCTGTTAAAGATCCCAAAGCTTAGTTAAAATTTATACCCTGTAAGGAGTAACCTCGGTAGAGGATTTCTGAATCCAAACTAATGGATCACCTGGTTAGAGGATTTGTACTATGAATCTTGTTAGAGCTTACCCGGCTAGGGGATTTGACTGTTGCAGTGATTAGAAAACAACAGGTGGTGTGATCTAGTAGTAGCATAACTTTCTTGTATAGATCCTCTTCTGTGCACTCAACACTTCATTACCAACATACTCTACAACTTAACACTTCTTCCTTCACACATAACATATCTCCTTCTCTCATACAAAATAATTCATTGTGATGTCAATATATAGACATTTAGATTTCATGTCGGTCTCTAGAAATCATATCACAATTTCCTAGGTGCAGTGTATCTGGTCAAACAATCATAACGCATCACAAAAATACCGCCAAAAATTATCGGTAAGGATAACTCATCACATAATCAATGAATACCGGTTGGAACAAGCATTACCAGTTGCAGTTAAACATATAAACCATTTATCCTTTGTGCTCCTTTGATAATCTTTGTTGGATCTTCAGGTTGATGTCGAGTTATGTATATCCACTGGTTGTCTCCATGTATATACCGGTTGTCACCATGTACCAGTTAGATATAAACCTCTAGTATACCAATTGTAATATAAACAACTTTGAAGTCACACCGATAGACAATATGAATATGTGTGTGTATGTGTTTCATCAATGACAACATGTGATGAAGTTATTCATTACAATCATCATCAAGCCAACAACCAGCTAAGAATATCCTTGTCTTCAGTTTCTTCTGAAAGTGTTCCAGCTCTAACAAATGCTCCATCAAACATTTCAATTAATTAATGTTGGATCTATGGTTGATAATTTGCAGGTTTTCCATATGATTTAGGTGAAAGTGGTAAAGAGTACTTTCCCATTCCTTCATCATTTAATTTGATATTTTTCTCAAAGTTATGCCATAATATTTCTTGAGTTTCCTTGGTGGGATAGACTATTTATGTATTATGTGGAACACTTGTATCTTGCACTGGTTTTAGATTATTGTAATATTGGCTGGAACCTGCTAATATAGTGATTTCTCATCCATTATGAGGAAACTTAACACATTGATGGTATGTAGAAGGAACTGCTTGCATATCATGAATCCATGGTCTTCCCAAAAGAATGTTATAAGATAGATTCAAATCTAGAACCTGGCACAGTGTATCTCTTTCCACTGGTCCTATTTTTATTGGCAACACCACAGTCTCTTTAGAAGAACACTTTTCCTCATCATAAGCCTTGATGGTTATTTTCTTCTTCGGATCCACTCCATTCTCTGAATATCCCAAAGCCTTTATTAATCTTAATGCACAAATATTCAAGCCAACTTCACCATCTATGAGTACACGTTTGAAACGGGTTGTATGAATGGTGAATTCGATATGTAGGGGAGCATTGTGAGGGTTTTGTAAGGATGCATCATCATTTTCAGAAAAAAAAAAGATAAGCAATGAGGGGCTATGAGGTGTCCTGCCATGTTTTGGAATTGATCTACATCCAGGTCTTTTGAGATCGTTGTTTTTGCTAAAGCTCTCTCCAATATTTCCTTATGCATAGGTGAAACTTTTAGGAGCTCCAAAATTGATATTTGGGTGGGTATCTTTTTTAATTGTTCCACAAAGTTGTATTGTCTCGAAGTGGATCTTGATTCATTTGTTATACCCGAAAATGTAACCTTCGCTTTGCTTCTAGTAATGACGTTGATCAGTTCTGAAGGTGTTTTGTCTTTGACAATGATGATATTTACCAAATCATCATATGTATAATTATAATTTACCTTAGATTTTTCCTTGTCATCCTTTGGTTTAGATTGTTCACCTTTCTAATAATTGGTAGTGGAGTTTTGAATGCTAGATGTGATTCATTTGTTGTATGATCATGCATTGTGATAGTTCCATTATCAATTAAGTCTTGAATAAGGTGCTTTAATCTTTGAAAATCATTGGTTTGATGTCCTTTGCTTCTATGATAGTTGCAAAAATGATTGTCATTCCACCAATTCAGTTTGATTTGAGGTTAATAGTTTCTTGCTACTGGTAAGGTAATCAATTTATTTGCAAGAAGAGTCTTTAAGGCCAATTCCAATGATTCCCCAATGTTTGTGAATTTCCTACAGGGATTGGAGAAGAAAGACTTGGGTTTACTATTCTCTTGATTGTTGTTGTTTGGCGCTTGACTTGATAAGTTAAAGATTGGTTGTTGTTTGGCACCATTGTTATCATCATTTCCTCCATTGGTAACGTTTCTATTCTTGGACCAAAATTTAGGTTTGTCATTGTTATTGTTACCATTGTTGTTTTTGTTGTGATTGTTGTTATAGGAATTGTTGTAGAGTTTTAACTCTCCCTTCTTTACAATTGTATCTTCAATCCTAAGACCATTTTCAATCATTTTTGCAAAACTGGAAGGACATTACAGTTTGAGTCTATAACTCATTTCACTGGTAAGGTTGTCAATGAATATGTCCATTTTCTCTTGATCTAGTACATCTCTTGGATACCTATTAAACAATCATCTCCATCATTGTAGAAAAACCATGAAAGGTTCACCATTCTTTTGTTTGATATTGCATAGGTCCGACATTGTTATCTCATTTCTTATGTTGTAGGAGTATTGTGAGATGAATATTTTCACAAGTTATTTAAAAGATTTAATCCTAGATGGCAACCTTGAGAACCATTCCATTGATTTCCCACTTAAACTTCTAGGAAATAGATGCATCTGGTAAGTTTCATTGTGTGAAAACTCCATAATCATAGTGCAAAATTCTCTAAATATGATCTTGAGGATCAAATTTCCCATCATATTTATCATATTTAGGGATTTCACAATGTTGTAGGAATGGTATCATGTTTAAATTCTTGTCAAAAGGATATGGATAGATGTCCTCCAATGAATATTTATTGGAACTCATCCCATTCTGCATATCCTGTATTTGTTGTTGCAAAGTTTGCATTTGTTGAGAGTTAATAGAGGATTATCAACACGGGTTCTCCTTGCATCCTAATAAGTTCTTCTATCACTTTGCTCCCTTTGTGTTTCATCTTGATTCCTTGTATCATCTCGGTCTCTTCTTGTTCTATCTCCTCTTGTTTCTTCATGGTTCACTTGGTTAACATCATCGTCATTGTGGTCATCATTGTTTTGATTATGACTTGTTTCCGCATCTTATTTCAAACTTTCCATGTTAAAATCTTGTGGCAATTTTGCTCCTGAATTTGCCAACATTAGGATGTATTTCTATTTTTGTTGTTCCAAGAGTTTTTCCATTAGTTTTTCAAATTGGGAATCTTGTTCAAGGTCCCTAATGGTACTATTGATTGCTTCTTCATCAACATCTGTGTATCCAAATGGTTGAAACATTGAATTTTCTTCTTCCATTTGTTTTTGTTGTCTTCTCAACTGCTCGTGTTGAGCTCTAGTCCAAACTAGCATATGATTGATTTGAAACTTCCCAAAAAATTTATTTTCTAAGTGTAACTCAATAGGTGATCACTAGTTTAGGAAGATAAGATAAGTTGATTTTACCACCCCTATTAGTGTGTTGAGATAAGGCGTTTTTTTGTTGAAAAGCACGTGATTGCAATATTTCTTCATCAAACTCTGTTCCGTAACTACGTAAATGGTTATGAAAATGATGTAGGAATGTTCTATGTTTCAAAAAAAAATTGTGATTGATGTATAAGAATATCCTCTTCTTCAAGATAGCCTTATAACTAGGTTTCCTTTTCTTGAGGCGATACCTAAAAGTCATATAAGAATCTAATGATTTTCAAGTTGTTTGATTCCAAAGTGAGTGCAATTTTGATTATGATATTACTTAGGTCCAAATAGGAATGATATATCCAAGATGATGAACAAATATTGATATGATCTAGTTTCGTGATAAAGGATTTGATGTATCCCGATAAGAAACTGATGATGATGATGATTTTGCACTTGAGATGGTTGAATCAATAACTTGTTGTATGTTTATGCTTATGAAAACCTTTGGAAATAAACTATTTGATTGATAAACCTGATTGTTTGACTAGTTTGAGAATTTGTGACAGTTGAAAATGAATCTCCTTGGAAAAGGGTATCTGAAACTGATGTTGAAATTTTGTTCTGATGTAGGAAAAAGAGTCACTATTATAGATGCGTTGGAACAAATGCGCTATCCTATTGAATAAAACCGCTATCTTGTGCAACAAATGCATCATTCTGTTGAGTAAAAGCACTGCTTTGTAACTATAAAGGCGTGAACCTAAGTTTTAAATGTGTTGTTTCTATTGCAAAAGTGTTGTCTAGTTTGACAAATGTGTGATCCTATGACTCAAATGCATTGTACTGTGGGGTAAGAGCATTGTCTTAACGTGTAAAAGTGTTTCTCTATGCTACAAAAGCACGATTCTCATTGTTTTAATTGGATTTCTCAATTTACCAGCAAGTTGTCGGATTTTTTACTCATTTCAAGATGATGATTTTTTTGATATTTTACCATTTTGAGAACATTTTGCATACACAAAAGACACAATGTTTGGTAAATCAAAAGTGCACAAGTAAGCACAAGTCTTATGGTAGGCTGAGACAATAATTGTTGAATCTCACATGGGGTTTCCCCCAAGGCTATGTTGTTCAAAGCAGATATCTAGGTGCTTGACCCCACTGGCTCCACCCTCGGCACTCACTTCTCTAGGGCAGCCAAGCACCAGTTTCCATGAAAACTCCCCATGGAAAACTACATATATCTACTAAGAACCGTATGTGTGTGAGCCACTTTAAAGGTTCGACCTCCTGCACCAGCAATTAGAAGGATTTTGGCATCTAGACAAGATGGTTTTTAGTAAGGGCTTCCAGTCATGTAGCCATACATGCGGCACTTTACACTCTATATATACAAAAGTTTCCCACCCTATAGAGTTTGTGCTCCATAGAGTTTATGGGGAAACATAGTGTCGGTATGAATTAATCAACACATGTTGCCCATGAATTTCATCACAAACATGATTTATTTAAAGTGGATCGAAAGGACTCGGTATTAGCCCATTTCCACTTGGGTCGTTCCCCTCTCACTGGCCCCCTCAAGAAAGCTCAGGAAGGCAGGCCCTCTAAAGGTAACACATAAGATAAAAGCAAGTCTAGCTTTCTGATCACCGTATTAGGGTAAGAGCATACTCACCTACTACTTTTAAACAAACATGGTAGACAATGATTCTTTTTAACCTTTAGATCATCTATGTGCAACTACCTTACTGAAAACACATGATGCAAGTTGCATGTTGTTCATTAACCCCTTAGTCAGTAATTTGCAAAATTTAAGTCTTGGACAACCAAACCTGCAAAGATCTGTTAGCTGATAGATTATAAAATTTCAAATTAACAGATAATAGGATGAAAACGCTAAATCAGTAAATGTGCTATCCTGCAAAACATAAGTGCTACCCTGGACAACAAAAGCATTAACCTAAGTTGTAAAAGCATTGTCCTGCATATTAAATGCATGATTTTTCAAGCAAAAGCACTAACCTAAGCAATACAAGCACTAACCTATGCAGTAAAAGCGCTACCCAATTTCACACAGACATGAAATAGGTTTACAAATGCATTAATTCAAGAATTAGATAGGATATTAGAAGAAGATGTACGAGGCCTGAACCCCACGGTGGGTGCCAAAAATGTATCGACTTAAGTTTTCACCTCAAAAGTAACCTGCAACTTGTTAGTCCATCATGAAAATATAAAACTACATGAACTCAAGCTTCAATCAATGAAACAACATGAAATAAAGAAAAATAAAATGATTATACCTTCATGGATTATGTCTCATTGTGTCCTAACCCCATTGTTCTTGGTTGCATATGATTTGCTCTCAGACAAGCACTAGTAGCTTCCAAGATGGCAAGTGTGGAATGGACTGATATATAATATGTTATGTTAAATGATATTAAGATAATATGGAAAGATAATGATATGCTAATTTGCTCAAAAACTCTAAAATGCTTAAACAAATGAACTCGCGGATGCAAAGATTAAGACTCCTAGTTAACTATATGATTAGCTATTAGTTTCAAAAATGGCTTAGGGGACCTCTATTTATAGATTTTTGAGTGCATAAGCTTAGGTGGCAGAGATCAATGGTCATGATTAAATCTTTCTTTTTGGATGTCTATGAGCAAGAGGCTAAAGGTTGAGAGAAAGGGGGAAGGAGAAGACAAGTGTCACTCATCTCACCTTGACTGAGAGAATCTAGGATTAATTGGAGAATATTTAGGGATGGAGAGACAAGTGGAGATGGACTAGGGTTAGGTGGACAAAACCTCCTCCAAGAATATAGGAGTGTTGGAGCAAAAATAGGGAGGTTTCAAAGATTATGTGCACGTACACATTTTATTCATGAATATGGAAGTTGGAGATAAGTGGCTAATAAATGATTTATTTTTATTGATTTTAAATTAGCCACATGATGGATGAGTTGGCAAAGGTGGAGATGATGTGAAGATGAGGTGAGTTGGAAAGTGGTAATTAAATAATTATGAAATTATTTAATAATGAAACTATAGGATAGTGAATAGTGCACAAATATGATAAGGAATGATAATTAAATATTAAATATTTAATTATTGGCTTAGAAGAAAGGGGAATAATGAATTAATTAATTAAATGTTTCAACTCAATTAATTAATAGAAGAAAATTAAAGACTAATGAATTAAATAAATCAACCTTTTCAAATTAATTATTAATAGAAGAATAACCATTAATTAAATATAAAATATTTATTTAATTGCTCGTAGCCAACTTTATATGTATACAGAAACCATCAAGAAATTTATACATTCATTCACTACATAATTATCTCAACATTAGAGTATACACAACCCTGCTTTACTTGCCTAGAAAACGAAAGATTTCATAACCCTTTCTAATAGCCTTGTAATTCCTTTTATAATGGTAAGGAATGCAATAAGCTTCAAGTTGTTTACATGTGTCTAGTATGTTTTACCTAATTAGCCATTCTACAAAAGTATAACCTGATGGAGTCGGTTGCCTACATCTTGTCCTGAAGTGTAATCACCAAGATGATCACTCATGAAAGCCATCATGCCCAAATCAGAAGGCTTTCACGGGAGCTAACCACCCTATGAGTCGAGTCACCACTGAGCATTGGTGGTTATTGATGTAGAGAACACTAGAATGAGTAACTCTCATTACTCATCCTGGTAGGGGAGAACATTGACAGTTTCACACATGTGGGTTTGCGGTGCTACCAAACCACTTCACTAGAGCTTGCACCCTTTGCTTTCTCCATAGTTTTCTACTTCCAAAGAGAAAATCCGGTTGCCATGGATGATGGAAGTATCTACAAACTACAAGGCAGTCTTGCATGTGCACTTTGAGCTTATTGTTCCTCTTTGGCAACCATGTATATTTTCAACACCCCTTTGGTTATACAACAGACTCCTCATGCATGTCACTTTAGGACTTTTGCATCTAATCTGCAAGACTTCCAAATCCCATCTCACAAGCTTTTAAGATCTATCAACTAATCACCATTCTATCCTCACACTACCTTTGTATTTAACAACAATCTTGTCACCTTTTCTTGAGTACTTCACACACCAAACGCATAATGGTGACAACTACTTGCCTGACTTCATGCATTTGATCTAATCATGAAGATTAATCCTTTTAGATTTTCATCCTCCAACTTGTGTGAAAAGTCTGTAATAGCATTTCATTCTTGACATATGTATCGGATCAAGTAGATACATATCAATTGCGCTAGCATTTCAAGGTATAATTAGCAATCTGGACCCATACCAACCACCTAGATCCTACGGTTACATCAAATCTTCTAGCTTGCATATTATTTACCTCATCTTGTTCCCTATTGTCGCAATCGACTTCTCAGTCAAATGAAGTAATCCTCATAATAAGCATCGAGATATAAATCCTCGGTTGCACATACTCGAGGCTCAGCGAGATGCTCACCATTTTCCCACTGAGCTCTAAGCTCCTAAAGAGGATGCCACATATGCCACATTGGACATATCTCAGGACTTGGTGAACATAATAGACCAATCTGGCTGAGTCTCGAGGGACCCATTCATGATCACTTTGTAAACCTTTGCCAACTACCTTTGGGACACCTTAGCCAAACACATAACAATGCTTTACTCAAAACTCGATAGGGAGGGACAATCCATCTCGACAAGTCCCAATTATCTTCATGCATCACCTTCACACTCTCTTGACGAATAGAATATCGGGTCATCAAGTCACATGCAAAATAAAAAATACCAAGTGTGAGGCCCAACATGCTTAATATAATTCCTAATAGGTGAAGAACACAATCCCAAAGGCATTTTGCATGATACTCATTGGGCTTCAAAATCGAGCTCTCCAAAGTGAGCTACTTGTGCAAGATTTTGTAGTTGCTTTTTTGAGTGCATAAGAAAAAATTTACATGGGTCCTCAAAATTTAGCCAAATTTTGGAGGTCTCAACTCAATGTAAGGAATTCGATAATCTACAAACTAAGAATGTGAAATATCAATGATTTTGTGGATTGACTTTGATGCAAAATAGGAACCAAATACTTGGGTAATTGACAGTGAATGTTCTAATCACATGGCTAATGATAAGAGAAAATTCATTAACCTTGAGAAGTGGAATGGAGGATTACTAAGGTTTGGTGATGAAGGGTCTGCACAAATTTGTGGAAAAGGGACTATAACTATTGGTGAAAAGCATAAGATAGAAGATGCCCTTACTGTTAAGGGACTAAAACATAATTTTCTTAGTGCTAGTTAGATGTGGAGTAAAGGATATAATCTCACAATTCATGATAAATGTTGTGAAAATAGAAAAAGGTAGCTCAGGAAAGTAGATTATAGAGGGAACAGGAACTGATGAAAATGTTTATCATCTAAAGGAAGATAAAGTAGTAAGCTAAATAAGGAATTTTTCTATTGGCACAGTCTAGTGAATGTTGGCTATGCCACAAGAGGATGGGTCACATCAACTTCAAAAACATGGTAAAGATTAGATCTACACATGTGATAGGAGATATACCAAAGATCATCAAGCCTACAAACACCTTATGCAAGGAATGTCAAATGAGAAAGAAAACAAGGACCAAATTCAACAACAAGGAATATTATACTACAAAACCTCTAGAGTTGATACATACAAACCTATGTGGACCATCCAAGACTCAAAGAATCAATGGTGAAATTTCCTTTAAATGGGTTACATTTTTTAGAGAAAAAACAAATATCCTAAATAAGTTTAATCTATGGTAGAAAATGAGATAGATGCTAAGATCAAATGTTTAAGGTCTGATAGAGGAGGTGAGTTTACTTCAAATGACATTAAAATTTTTTGTGAAGGTCATGGCATTAGAAGACATTTGTATTATCCTAGGACCCTTTGGTAGGATGGGGTAGTTGAAATAAAAAATAGGACAGTTCAAGAGATGGAAAGAATACTGTTGAAAGATGCTAATTTGTGTGATGGATACTAGAAAGAGGTAGTGCATACTTCTATCTACATTCTTAATAGGGTGCATGTAAGATTCAATAACTCTAAGACCCTTTATAAGCTATGACATGTAAGACTTTCAACAATCAAGCATTTCAAATAATTTGTTAGCAAATATTACATCAGAACAGACAAAGGAGATCTTGGAATGTTTGATTCAAGAAGTGATGAAGCGATCTTTCTTGGTTACTCTGCAAGGATAAAAACCTATATATGCTACAATAAGAGATTGAAGAGGATAGTTAAAAGCACGAGAGTCATGGTTGATGAAGATTGAAGTTAGAATGAACAAGAACGTGAGGAATATGGATAACAAAAACTTGCGTACATTGAAGATGAGGAAGATGAAGAGAAAGAAGAAAAGGAAAAGGAACAATAGAAGCCCCCTAAAACTCTAGCAAAGTATGTCTAAAATAACCATTCAAAAGATCATATCATTGATGATAATAATGAAGATATATTGAATAAAAGAATATTTTCAAAAAGTAATTGAGCAAGTGAACCTTTGTCTCCTTTCAAAGGTGGAACCCTAGACCTTTTTTTATTTTAGCAAAGATGAAGGATGGTTAAAAGAAGTGGAAGAAGAGTTAGAAAAGATTGAGAAGATTTAAACATGTGAATTAGTCCCAAGACCTACAAATAAGAATGTCAAACAAAAAAAATGGGTGTTCTAGAACAAGTTGAATAATCAAGGATAGGTAACAATGAATAAATCAAGATTGGTTTGTAAGGGTTATTCATAAGTAGAAGGGACTAATTTTAAGGAGAATTTTTCTCTGGTGGCAAGGATGGAGGCACTCATAATATTTCTTTCCTTTCCAATAAACAATAATTCCAAGGTTTATCAAATGGATATCAATCCTTCTTTCTTGAATAGTGATTTAGATGAAGAAGTTTACATAGAACAACCTGATGGTTTTTTATTATTAGAAGATCTAGACATGGTGTGCATACTTAAAAAGGCTTTATATGGCCTCAAACAAGCCCATAGGGAATGGTATGGAAGGTTGAATAAGTACTTTCTTCAATGAGGTTTTAAGAAAGGTATTGAAGATAGAAATCTCTACTATAAGATTGAGGAAGGCAAGCTTTTGATAATTGTTGTATAGGTTGATGACATTATCTTTGGTGGAGATGATGGTGTGTAAGAAATTTGTAGAAGAGATGCAAAAAGAGTTTGAGATGTCTATGATTGGTGAGTTGTCTTTCTTTCTTGGACTTTAACTTTCTCAACTAAATGATGGTATCTTTATTTTTTAAGCTAATTATGTCAAAGAGATGCTCAAAAAGTTTAATATGGAGAATTCTAAACCACTGAGTGCCTCCATGGCTATTGGCTGTTGTATGCCTGAAAAATGTGGTATCAGCCTACAATAGAGAAGAACACCTCAAACACACACACATGAAACATTGCATTAGAGTTAGAAATCAAAACAAAACAAGTTGAATAAATCTAAACTCTTTAAAATCATTCCATGCTCCTCTATCTCTAAAGATCTCTAAGATTCAAGGTGGCCCTCACTTGGAAGAGCACTTGATCCTCAACTTGACAACCTAGAGAATAAGATTTAAATGGAAATACAACTAAGATCTTAGTGATGATTGGATATGAAAATAGATTATGGTAAGATGCAAGATATTGATATGAAGCTAACTAGCTTGAAAATGATGTTTAAGATGATATTAATAATAGCATATAAAATAAAGCTAACATGATATTACTAAATGATATGCAACTAAATTATCTAATTACTATTATTAAAGAGAGGTTAATGATGCTTGATGAAATGAGACTATAGTTTTGATGCACAAAGACTTGGATATTGAAATGAAGAATGGGAGCTCTATTTATAGGGAAAATAGGGCAATGGAGGGTTGAGATTGAATAATCTCAACAAGGGCCAACATTGAAAGTTATCAATCCATGTTTACAAGTTTCACCAATGAAATGGTAACAATTGTCAACAAGAGGTTGCTTGAGAGGAGATGTAAGAGGCATTAAATTCCTAAGAAGACATGGAGGTTACCTTAGGAGGTAAGGGTTAAGGTTAGGTTAGAGTTATCCATTGGATAAAGCTTTTATCCAAGGGGTAAACTCTTGTGCAAGGGTTAATAGGATAACTAGGGTCAAATCCATAAGTGCTTGATGATACCCTTGGGTTAGATGAGGGTTAAGTTAGAGAGAAAGTCTCTAACCATGTGGGAAGGGTTGAGTTAACCATTAATGGTTTGGGAGAATTTAAAGGGTTAACTTGTTGAGGACATAAAGCCTTTAATGCATTTCAAAGACTTTGAGACATTTTGAGAAGTGACTTCTCTTAAGGAATGTGAAATGTTTAAGAGATGGATTAGGTTAATTAAGATAGGATTAGAAGAATCTAGAAGGCTCTAGAAGAGGTTTAGGAGGCAAGTGGGAGATGTAAGATTTTGCAAGTGGGTGGGGGAAAAAAGAATTTAATTAAAATAAAATTAATTTATTTTAATTTTGGTTGCAACTTGCATTTGATAGATTTAAATAAAAATTGATTTATTTAAATGTGATTTTTAATTTTGCAAGTGGGTGGTTTTAATTAAATGTAAATTTAATTAAAAATGGCTAGAAGGGGAATTTTAATTAAATGTAAATTTAATTAAATGGCTTAGAAAGGAAGATTTAATTGAATGTGAATTTAATTAAATGGCTTAGAAAGAGGGGTTTAATTAAATGGCTAGGATAGAAGAAATGAAACATTAGTCAAATCTTTAATTTGATTAATGGGCAAATAGAAGAATAGGGATATTAATTAAATCTTAATTTAATTAATTGGAAGATATAGGTATAATTAAATGAATAAAATTCATTTAATTTGTTGTGCAACTTTTAGGTGTCTACAGTTGTCATTTGAGCAAAGATAATGAGTCTATTGGCAATGAAGGAAAACTGAGAGGGGGGGTGAATCAGTTTTCACCGGATCAAACAATTTAAGCACAACTCACTAATCTGATCAACTGTAGTAAGAGTAAAGATAAACACAATAACAACGTCACACATAAAACCAAGATTTTGACGTGAAAAACCCGGTTAAGGGAAAAACCACGGTGGGAACCTACCTACAATAAGATGATACTATGTGGTAGTATATGTAAGAAATGGGGAATGCACATGCATTTACGCACACTGCCTAGATCTCACTGCTCAAAATATGATGACCCAAAAGGATACAACCCTCGGGGAAGGTTCACTACCTTACAATAACATTCAGACTACAATCTGGTTAAGATGAACTGAAAGAATAGCATCTCCAAGTGACTGATGAGAGTTCTGGTTAAGCACAATTGACTGCGTTGCAACACACTCTGATCAACACTTCACACAAAAAGATGAATTTACTTATTCACACATACACCACTCTCTAATAATGTAGACATAACCATGACACCTGAATTACATGAATATAATACCTATTTATACAAATCATCAACCTTGACTACAAGGTCAGCTCAACCCTCAAGACCTAATTACAAAATTAAATCACATGATACATAGATCAACCACCGGACCAATACAATGTCATAGAGGACATATCATGGACCCAAATCAAATCCTCGAACACACAACACCACCAGAAATCCCGCCAAGATCAACTGCAACACGCTACACCACCGAAAATGTCGCATAACATGAAGAACATCATCGGACCCATAAGATCTTCAATAATTCGCACAATTATCAATGCCGATTACCAAAATAAATAGGACACAATTAGGAAACACCAACAAGCACGTTAGAACCATCCATAATAGTTGCACCAACACCACTTAATCAAATCTTCATTGATCAACATGTTAACACTCAAGAACACCTAATAGCAGTAACTGGGACAAGAAAGATAATTTGCAGAGAACCCAATCATGAACCATATGAATTGAAGATATACACGAACATCCCAAACATTCTCCCAAATTTGTAACCAAGAATATAATCAGAGTGGAGCACAACATATCAAATACCAACTTAACTCTCTGCAATCACCGGAACACATAAATATGTTGACATCAATGACAACAACATATCCTAGAAGCAACAATATCCAACAATCTCCCCCTTTGGCATTGATGGCAACATATGAATATGAAAAACAATCAATGCAAAGAAATAAATCAACACTAGTAGTCTCTAACAAACTCCCCCTAAGATCATGCACACAAAGCTTCAAAGCTAAGGCAGTTTTTCACATGCTTCACTCCCCCTTTGACAACAATGCCAAAGACAAAATACAAATCATTATTCTCTCCCCCTTACCAGATAATCTCTCACAAATACAATCCTTTGAACCACATACTAACTACTCTGGCTAAGTAGAACCACCAACTCATTAATCCAGATAAGAAGATAAGACTCTAAAGTCCACCAGATCGATGCATCTCAATGCATCTAATTCTCATTAGGAGGGGTGGAGACCCCTAATTTGTCTCTCAAATATACAAATATATCTATAGAAAAAGGTTTGGTAAAGATATATGCAATCTAATAGGACTTTGTGTTAGACAAATCTGATACTGGGAGTAAATCGAGAGAGGGGTGAATTAGTTTACTATCAAAAATCAAAACTATTGCATCTCAAAACCTTTAAACAAGAGCATAGAGAAACCAACACAATGAAGGATAAAAAATGAAAGCATAGTACACACAACACCAATAATTTTGACATGGAAAACCCAGTAAAGGGAAAAACCATGATGGGAAACCCTACCCACAATCAGATAATACTTATGCATCAGTATGTTAAATAATTACAATGGGGATTGCACTTGCAATGAGGCCAAACGCCTAGAGCTCACTGCTCAACACAAAAGAGAATTCTCATTGACTTACAAAACATCAGACTACAATCCAGAAAGAATGAAATATGAAAGTAGCATCTACTAATTCTTGATACGGTTTTGATTAAGCATAGATGTTTGCCCTGTAATACCAAAAACCTTCTACCGAATGATATATCACTTGTTTTCACATAAACCTTCCTCTAATAATGTAGACATAACCATCGATCCCAAAAACCATCGATATACAAATTACATGAATAAGTCACCTATAAATACAGATCATCAACCTTATGATAAGGTCGGCTAAACCCTAAACCTAAAAACCCATACTAACAAAAATTACATTACATTGTATCACCAGACCAATATTATGATTTACATTACATAGAATGGACCTAATTCAAATATCCAAATAATTATATCTACTGAAAATTTTGTTAAGACTAAAATCCAACACGTTTCACCAACCGGTAGAAACCCTCAGTGAAGTAACATAGAAAGTCTAATCGGATCCAAATAGGACCACCATAACAGCATGCCAACCAATGCAAAGTCACCAAACACTCAGAATATGATCAAGAAGAACCTTCAACATGATAGAAACTGATTCCATAAGCCAGACCAAAATCGTCTAATCAAAACATCAAATATCACTTACCGGTAAAGTTAACTAGTACCAAGAAAGACTAACCGAGAACATAAGTGATAGTTACCGAAGCACAAAAACATGAACCAATAGAATATGGAAAGCATATAACCGTCTAGAAGAAGCATCCAAAACCACATCCAAGGATCTGATCATACCAGATCAAAATCGAATCCAAAACCAAGATAAACACTAGGACAAACCGGGATAGGTCCAACTGGGATACAATGTTGACATCAATGACAACACTTAACCATATCCAGCATATTGCCAACACTTTGTAGATACATACTCCAATCTGAATTCATCACCACTGACTTTCTCCCTCAAGAAATGATACTTTATTGATATATGCTTTGTTTTAGAATGCAATATCAGATTCTTGGAAATATTAATAGCACTTGAACTGTCATAGTATATAACAGTAGGCTCATCATAAACAACTCCAATGTCCTTCAATATCTGCTTCATCTAAACTACCCGAGTAAAGTTGCTAGCAACAACAATGTATTCAGCTTCTATAGTAGATAGAGATATACCATCTTGCTTCTTACTAGACAATGAAACTAGTTTCTTTCCCAAAAATAATGCTCCATCAGTAGTGCTCTTCTGGTCATCAACATCACCTACCCAATCAGCATCATTATAAGCACATAACATGAAATCTTCATTCTTTGGATACCATAAACCATAGTCAATTGTCCCCTTCAAGTATCTGAAAATCCTCTTCATAGCAGTAACATGACTCTCTTTAGGATCAACTTGAAATCTAGCACAGAGACAAACAACATGCAGAATGTCTGGTCTAGTCTGAGTCAAGTATAATAGTTCACCAACCATAGATATGTACAAAGTCTGATTAACTTTCTGAGATTCATCATGCTTAGACAACTTGCATCAAGTCACCATAGGAGTTCTAACATGTTTAGAGTCATCTAACCCAAAAAAATTCAACAATTTATTCACATACTTAGATTGAGAAATGAAAATGCCTTTATCAGTCTGTGTAATCTGCAATCCTAAGAAGAATTTTATCTCACCTATCATAGACATCTCAAACTCTTTTTGCATATCATCAGCAAACTTCATACTCAAATCATCATTTCCTTCAAAAATAATGTCATCAACAAAGACTTCAACAATCAAAATGTTATCATTATCAACCTTAAAGTATAAATTACTATCAGTAGTACCTTTATAAAATCCCAGCTTCATCAAATGCCTATCCAATCTAGCATACCAAGCTCTAGGGGATTGCATAAGTCTATACAATGATTTCTTCAATTTGCATACCATGTCTCCTTCATCTTGTAAAGCGGAAAAATCGCGATCGAACCCTAGTTGCTCTCCCCTCTTCCAACTCCAAGGAGAGAGAAGGGAGGTTCGCTAGGATTCGATGGTTTTCACTTAGGGGGGAGACTTTACATTCAAAAGAGGGGTTGAAACCCACAAGATCCAATCCCACGCAATGCAAGATTGGATGCTAAATGAGTTTCAAGGGTTAAGACAGCAAGGCTACCCTCTTTTGTAAAGAATGTGCATAGAAGAATTGAGCTAGGAATGCATAAAAAGTGACAAAGATTCGCTTATAAACTGATATAGGAATACAGTATGAAGCTGCGGACCTGGAATTAGCAGTAAAATGTTGATACGGCGCTGTCCTGCAAATTTGAGCAAAAGTTGTCGGGACGATGGCGCCCGGCGCCACGGTCTTCCGAAAAATCCGCGAAATGAAGGGGGATCTGTTCGTCTCTGCACAAGGATTCCAGATCTTCAATCTCAGCCGCGTACCTGCAACCTACACACAGAAAAGCGAAGACGATTGGGGGGTTAGGGATTAGGGGTTTGCCTTTAGGTCAAACCCCGATTTTGGAATTAACCAAGAAATGAGCAAGAGCTGTAAATGTAAATGATTGTAAAACAAGTACTAATACCTTGTTCTAAGGATGTTTGTATCCTTATGTGCGAAGGTTTAGATGTTGGATGTTGTATGTTGTAGTAGTATGTGATCTCCTCTTCAATGGTTGAGTCCTTGTCTTGAATGCAACACTTAGCCTTGAATGGAGACTTGAAATGATCAATTGCTTGAAGGAATGCTTGAATGCTTGAATGCTTGAGTATAGTTTCCACGCCTTTTTCATCATGTATGTGTTATGTCCAAATGAGAGAGAAAAATGTAGTTTATATACTTGTCAATTAGGGCTGATAGACTGATTTTCCCGACCTTAGGCCGACCAGGAAAGATAATTTCCAAATTGCAAACAAAAAGACCCGAGACCCCTTAGGAGACGGGGCCCAAAATAGGACCCAGGGACCAGGGCGCTGGGCGCTCTGGTCCCACCTCCCGGGACAGCAGGGTGCAAGGAGGTTCAGGCCAGGGTACTTGAAAAATGCAGTTTTTGGTGTCGTGAGAAAGTTTCGGGGTCTCCATTCAGGTTGCGTGTTGCGTCGCCATCGTGAAGACCGAAATGCAGTCGAAATTGCAAGTGTCGCAATTTTAGGACGCTACACATCTGATAATGAAAACCCATCTGGTTTCTCAATGTAGACTTCCTCCTCCAAATCACCATTCAAAAAGGTTGACTTAACATGCATCTGATATACCTTGAAATTCTTATAAGCAGCATATGCAAGAAGTAATCTAACAACTTCAATTCTAGCTACCAAAGAAAAAGTCTCCTCATAATCAATTCCTTCCATCTGAGAACATACCAATCTTGCTTTGTTTCTAACAACTTCACCAGATTCATTCAATTTATTCTGGAATACCCATTTAGTGCCAATCACATTCTTGTCTTTAGGTCTCAGAACAATTTCCCATGATTTATTCTTCTCAATCCGATTCAACTCTTCTTTCATAGCTTTTATCCAATTCTCATCTTTACATGCTTCTACAACATCTTTAGGTTCAATCTTGGAAATCAAGCATATCTCTTCACCAACAATCCTTCTCCTAGTCATCACACCTTTATTTTTACCACCAATAATCTGGTTTTCTGAATGATTTAATTTTACATACTTTGGAGTCTTTTGATTGTTCTAATTCTCATGTTCTTGAACTTATTCACCGGCAACAACAATATCTGGATTAACTATCTCTACCGGATCATTCTACCTTAGGATCTCAGTCTGCATAGGCTTTGAAATAACATCCTGATCTTCAAATTCATATCCACATGCTCTAAACTGCTTTCCATGACATTCATCAACCTTCACATTTACGCTTTCCACTATCTTCTCCAACCTCTTATTGTAACACCAGTAGGCCTTTCTCTTAGTAGAATAACCCAAGAAGATTCCTCCATCACATGTCGCATCAAACTTTCCTATATCATCATCTCTTTTGATGTAACATTTGCTTCCAAAAATTCTGAAATATCTAACTATAGGAACATGACCAAACCATAACTCATAAGGAGTCTTACCAAAATCACCTTTTATATGCACCCAGTTGGATGTGTAAACAACCATGCTTATAGCTTCTCTCCAAAAGGTTTGTGCAACATTTCCTTCAATCAACATAGTCCTAGCAGCATCAAAAATAGTTATGTTCTTCCTTTCAACAACTCCATTCGGTTGAGGGGTTCTAGGAGTAGATAATTATCTTTTAATTCCATTCCTCACAAAATGAATCACTCACTGGATGTGAATTATCCTCCTCTGCCAGATCTCAAACACTTCAGCTTCAATCTTGTTTTGTCTCCACCTTAGCTTTGAATATCTTGAATTTCTCCAACGCTTCTAATTTCTCCCTTAGAAAAGTAACCCAAACCATTCTAAAATACTCATCAATCAACAACATGAAATATTTGTCACCCTGCATGCTTCTCACTCTTGTAGGACCACACAAGTTAGTATGCACAAGATCCAATAAACTAGTGGATGTATACAACTTACTTTTGAATGAAATTCTTGTTTGCTTTCCCAACTGACATTCTTTACATACCAGATTAGAAGGTTTCACAATCTTAGGTAAATCTCTAATAGCTTGAGTACAACTTATCATAATCATGCAGTCAAAATTAACATGACACATCCTTCTATGTCACAACTAACTTTCATCTATCTGAGCAATCAAATAGCTTTTCTCACCAGTATTCAAGTGAAGGATATTACCTTTAGTCTTAGTTCTTGATGCAATATCTACACCGAAGGCATTCAGAATCTTACATTTACCATTCCTGAATTTCAAATCATATCCCTTATCAACCATCTGTCCAACAGTCAAAAGATTATGCTTTAATCCTTTAACATATAAGACATCATTAGTATTATGCTTACCATCAAAAGAAATAGAACCTCTACCACGAATCACGCAAGCTTTATCATCTCCAAATCTCACTATACCACCATCATACCCCTCCATATTCACAAATTTACTTTTATCACTTGTCATATGATGTGAACAACCATTGTCAATTACCCATTCATTTTTCTCTTCAATCTTAGTAGCCAAATCTTTCTCCTCACCAATGCAGCTTGTAGAATTCACTGGTACCAGATCACCTTCCTTGATAGCAATAAATACAAATACATATTTTAAATTCCCTTTCTCAGATTCTTCATCTGTCACACCTTCATCAACAACATAATAACATCTCTTATGATATATATGTACTTCTGGTTAAGCTTATAGGGCTTATCATACTTGTCATGCTTCTCATATCTATCATGCTTATCAGATCTATCATGCCTTTCAAATTAATCATTATTATCATACCTTGACATTCTTTCAGGACACCTAGAAGCAAAATGTCCTATCCAGCTATTACAAGAGAAACATTTTAAAGGTAACTTTCCATCATACTTATCGGCTCCCTTAGGAAATCTTTGAGCAATAAGTGCTTCAATCTCATCCAACTCTCTTTCATGTTCTTCCATCTCTCTCATCTCTCTTTCATATCTAGAAACCCTAGATTAACTTTCTCTCAGATCATGCTTCTGCTTCCCGGATACAGTGGCTTTAAATGCAGTCTCAGTTTTGCCATGTGATTCTCCAAATTCAATCAACTCAAATGCAACAAGTTTACCAACCAGCATATCTCTTTTCATAGTAGTCACAATTTGGATCTCATCAATAGTAGCAACTTTAGATTTGTAAGTAGGAGGAAAATATCTCAACACTTAAGCAACAATCTCATCTTCTTCAAGAGTTCCACCGGCACATCTGATGTTCATAACAAGTTCATTCACCTTAGCCATAAAGGATGATATGTTCTCATCTTCTCCCATCTTCAACATCTTATACTTTCCTTTCAAACTCTTCAATTTAGCAACTTTAACATGTTTATCTCCTTCATACAAGGTATCTAACTTTTCCTAGATTTCATGTGCAGTCTGTAGACCCATCACATTAGTCATCTTTGAATTGGTCAAGGCACTCAGCAATGCTTCCTTAGCTCTTATGTTATGTTCAACATCCTTAATCTTAGTTACAGTAACTAGACCATTCTGAGGAACATTGTAGGTATTATTTGTAATCTTCCAATAATCATCTCGAAGACACTTCAAATGACACTCCATCTGGTCCTTCCATACAGTGTAATTGTTTCCATCAAATCTCGGAATTCCTTTCTTGAAAACATAGGTTTCCATCTCGGATCTCCTCAAGAAGTCAAGTTTCTTCCAAAGGATCTATCTTTCATACCAATTGTTGGCAACAACAATAAAGGAAAACTGAGAGGGGGGGTGTGAATCAATTTTCACCGGATCAAACAATTTAAGCACAACTCACTAATATGATCAACTGCAGCAAGAGTAAAGATAAATACAATAACAACAACACACATAACACCAATATTTTGACATGGAAAACTTGGTTAAGGGAAAAACCACGATGGGAACCTACCCACAATAAGATGATACTCTGCAGTAATATGTATAAGTAATGGGGAATCCACATGAATTCGAGCACACTGCCTAGAGCTCACTGCTCAAAATATGATTACTTGGAAGGATACAACCCTCAAGGAAGGTTTGCTACCTTACAATAACATTCAGACTACAATCTGGTTAAGATGAGCTGAAAGAATAACATCTCCAAACGACTAATGCCAGTTCCAGTTAAGCATAATTATCTACCTCGCAACACACTCTAATCAACACTTCACACCGAAAGATGAATTTTTTTATTCGCACATACACCACTCTCTGATAATGCAAACACAACCATGGCACCTGAATTACATGAATATAACACCTATTTATACAAATCATCAACCTTGAATACAAGGTCGGCTCCCCTCAAGACCTAATTACAAAATTACATCACATGATATATAAATCAACCATTAGACTAGTAAAATGTCATAGATGACATAACATGGACCCAAATCAAATCCTCGAACATGCAACACCACCAAAAATCCCACCAAGATCAACCGCAACACACTACACGAAGAACATCACTAGACCCATAAGATCTTCAATAACTCGCACAATGCGGATTGCCAAAACAAATAGGATACGATTAGGAAACACCAACAAGCATGTTAGAACCATCTGCAATAGCTGCACCAACACCACTTAATCAAATCTTCATTGATCAACATGCTGACACTCAAGAACACCTAACAGAAGCAACTGGGACAAGAAAGATAACTTGCGGAGCACCAAATCATGAACCATCTGAATTGAAGATACACACAAACATCCCAAACATTCTCCCAAATCCACAACCAAGAATATAATCATACCCGAGCACAACAGATCAAATACCAACTTAACTCTTTGCAATCATCGAAACACAGAAATATGTTACATATCCTAGCAGCAACAATATCCAACAGAGTCTTCTAGATCTGATCAAATTTGTTATAGGTATATGCTTGATGGATTTTTATATCTGACTACTTGTAGACTTGACATTACGCATGAAGTAAGTTTATTTGCTTGATATCAAGCTAACCTTGAGCAATCTCATGAGAAGACTGTTAAAAAAATATTTAGATATTTAAAGGGAACTCCAGCTTATGGATTATTGTATAAGAAATATGATGATTTATCATTGAAAGCCTTTATTGATACTAATTCGGCTAGTTGTGTGGATGATAGAAGAGGTACTAGTGGTAGTAAATTTTTTCTTGGGAGATAGATTAGTCTCTTGGCTCACTAAGAAGTAGGATTTAGTATCCTTATCAACTATAGAAGTTGAGTATATTGTTGCAACATCTTGTTACACTCTAGTGATGTGGATGAAGGAAACATTAAATGATATCAAGGTGGTGTTTGATTAGTTTATTTATATCATATGTGATAATACTAGTGCTATAAATATTTTAAATAATCTAGTGATGCATTCAATGAATAAAAACATTTCTATCCAGTACCATTTCCTAAGAGAGAAGGTTGCAAAGAAATAAGTCAGAATAGAGTATGTTCCCACAAAGGATCAGATCACAAATATTTTTACGAAGGCACTTTCAAAGGACACATTTGAATATCTCAAGCAGAAGTTAGGGGTTATTTCCCCTCTTTATTCAAAGTAGATGTATATGTTGGTGCATTTGTCTAGGAGAAGATTCAAGTTACATCTTTTGTCTCATGGATTGAAAAGGTCTAATCCTTATGGGGAGTGTGATGTTGTCTAGTTGTTGCTCTTAGGGAGAGCAGTAGGGAGTTGTCACACATTGTTGATTGCAAGAAATAAGAAAATATAGGTGCAAAGTTTAGTTAATGACCTTTGACCTTTTTTCCTTGATGTCAAAGCAAGAGAGAAAGTATTAAATTGTGTGAGTGTTACCATCAATGACAAAGGGAGATATTGTTGGTAGTTGTTATCATTGATTTCAACCCTTGGTTTGTGTGTTAACTTAGTTTTGAATGTTAACGAGCTTGATGTTGTTAGACTATGTCAATCTAGTTTTGATGTTGTGTTTGTTAGTACAGATTATGGTGTTGACAACCCTTTGATGGTGTAAATGTATGTTGTGCTTTGTCTACTGGAAATTTGGAATTTGTTTTCATGATTGTTGACTAGATGAATGTGGAAAAGCATGATGGAGATTCAAAATGATTGAGAAGAGAAGTTCCTTGTTGTGGATGTTCATCGTCTTGGTGTTGATGTGTACACTTAATATTTTGTGGTGACGTTGTTGAATAGTGATGATGTCGATGCTCTTAGAGATAATATCATAATGATATTAAGATGAGGATTAGATGCATTTAGATGATGATTAGAGGCATTAATATGAGGATTATAAATATGGTGATGAAGTGATCCTTTTCAAATGGCCCTATGTATACTATAGGCTATTGCAATATCTTCTTTGTTGTTTCTAAATGAGCAAGTGGTTTCTAGGTATTCAAAAGTCGATGAAGAGTGAAATTTGTAGGAAGGTGTGTTGAATGAAGTCTGGAAGAATGCTCCACTTTCTTCCACATTTGAAAATATGATCTTGCATTTTTTAATATGATATTTATGCTTTGTGGATGTCGCACTCCTATCTTTTTAGGTCACTTGTGTTATAGCCAATTTTTCTAGTAATGAAAGTATGTTAGAAGTGTGTTGACTGGCTAGGATTGGTTTGGATAATGCTCCACATTTATTTTCATTGAAAATTGATTTACTATGTCTTAGGGGGTATGCTTATAATGCTTGTGCAATGTCTTAGTTTATATTTTATGGGATGAAGTTTTATAGAAGTATGTTTGTTGAATTATTTTCTCAAGGCTATGTTTTGTGGCACTCCGATAAAGAAATTTTTTATGTTAGTTTATTTTTTCTTGTTGGTTTTGGCCTAACAGTGTGGAACAAGTATATGATGATGTTTTTGAGGGTTCATGAAATGCCTCTATGTAGTATGCATTATGTTTGATGGTCTATTTGGTGTTGCATTTGGTCTAGTGTTGGTTTTCAAGGTAATTGGTAGCTTTTTGGTTGACAAGGCTTATTATCTTGCATGAAATGCATCTTTGGGTATCTTTTCCAGCATTGGAGGATGTTTTGAGTTGTATTTGGATCCTACTATGTTGTATAGGGATCTAATTTGTGAAAATTCATATAGAGGAAGATTTTTTCAGCCAACTAAGATTCCTTTGGCAGTTTGCCCTTCAACAAATTGTAATATTATTTATATAGTATTAAATTTTAAATTAGAATTTGAGTTAATTTATAAAGTGGTAATATTTTTGCAAGATCACCCTCCCCTCTCAGTCCTGTGGTGTGTTCAACAATTGGTAAGAGAGCCAAGTTCATTTGAGGAAGATTAACCGTTTGAGGAAAGGTATGTGATGGCACAAGATGGAGCTTACAATACACCTAAGTTTAATCACACAAACTTCACCTTTTGGAAATATATAATGGAAGTTTACTTGACCTCATTAATGTTTGGTCAGAGACGGTTATACATTTCCTCCTAGTCCTCTAACCGATGCAGTTGATATTAAGTTATATGAAAAGAATGGCAAAGCAAGGAATTCAATCATGAGTGGTTTAGTAAATTCAAAACTTGTGAAGGTGATGCACTATGGAATTGATAAAGAAATTTGGGAGAAACTAAACAACATTTATGAAGGACATGATAAGGTAAGGCAAATCAAGTTGCAAAATTGCAAGTGTAAGTTTGAGAATTGGAAGATATCTGAAGATGAAACATTGATAGCTTTATGCTCCAAGTTGATGATGTGGTAGTGAATATAAAAGGTCTTGGTGCTAAATTTAAAGAAGATGAAGTTGTGAAAAAGGTACCCTAATCTCTTCCTAAATTTTATTGTTCTAAGGGATTTATTATTGAAGAATGTAAATATTTGGATAAATAAACAATGGACCAACTATATGGTGTTCTAACTGCCTTTGAGATGAGAGAGTTTGATGAAGTTTCTCCTTAAAAGGATGTTGCATTCAAAGTCAGTAAGAAGATTGAAGGCGATGTTGATCAATGTGAGGGTCTTGATGAATTTGAAACAAACTTTGTAAGAAGATTGAAGAAAAGGCATTGGCAAATACAAGGCTAAATTACCTTTCAAATATTTTAATTGTGGAAGAATTGGTCATTTTGCTTCTAAATGTACTATTAAAGAATATAGCAATAGAGAAGATAGAAATCCTAGAGAAAAGCCCAAAAGAAGAACTTTATTCCAAATAGAAAAAATATTTATCTAAGGATGAGGGTTGTGATGATTCAAATAATGACACACTATTTATGGCTATGAAAGTTGATGAGAAAATGATTAATGCTAAAAAATATAAGGAATTTGGTACTCTGAATGAAAAATCAATGATTGTGTGGACTATCTTCCATGCAAAATAGGAACCAAATACTTGGGTAATGATAGTAGATATTTAATCACATGATCGATGATAAGAGAAAATTCATCAGCCTTGAGAAGTAGAATGAAGGATCAATAAGGTTTTGTGATGAAGGGTCTGCACAAATATGTGGAAAAGGAACTATAACTATTGATGGAAAACATAAGACAAAGGATGTCCTTTATATTAAGGGACTAAAAAAAAAAATTATTAGTATTAGTCAGATGTGCAGTAAAGGAAATATTCTCATAGTTCATGACAAAGGTTGTGAAATCAAAAAAGGAAGCTTAGGAAATTTGATTACAAAGGAAATAAGAATTGATGAAAATATTTATCATCTAAAGGAAGCTAAAGTGGGAACTTTCCTGTTGACACAGTCCCATGAATGTTGGCTATGACACAAAAGGATGGGTCACATTAACTTTGCCACACATGGTAAAGATTAGCTATACACATGTGGTAAGAGATATGCCAAAGGTCATCAAGCCTACAAACTCCTTATGAAAGGAATGTCAAATAGGAAAGTAGAAAAATACTAGATTCAAGAACAAGGAATTCTCTACTATAAAACCTTTGGAGATGATACATACTAACCTATGCAGACCAACCAAGACTCGAGGACTCGATGGTGAAATTTACTTTATGTTGTTTATTGGTGATTACTCTAGAATGACATGGGTTACATTTTTTAGAGAAAAATCAAATACCCTAGATAAGTTTAAAGCTTTCAAATATATGGTAGAAAATGAGATAGATTCTAAGATCAAATGTTTAAGGTCTAATAGAGGAGGTGAGTTTACTTCAAATGAGTTTTAAATTCTTTTTGAAAATCATGGCATCAGAAGACATTTATCTACTCCTAGGATGCCTTAGTAGAATGGGGTAGTTGAAAGAAAAATAGAATAGTTCAAGAGATGGCTAGAATAATATTGAAAGATGCTAATTTATCTTATGGATACTACAAAGAGGTAGTACATATTTTTTTATACATTCTTAACAAGGTGTGGGTAATATTTAATAGCTCTAAGATGCCTTATTAGCTATGGCATGGAAGGCCTTCAGTCAAGTATTTCAAAAAAATTGGCAACAAATATTACATCATAAGAGACAAAGAAGATTTTGAAATTTTTGATTCAAGAAGTGATGAAGGGATATTTGTTGGTTACTCTACAAGGAGAAAGGCCTATAGATGCTACAATAAGATATTAAAGAGGATAGTTGAAAGCAAAAATGTTAGGGTAGATGAAGATTGGATTCAGAATGAACAAGAACCTAAGGACTATGGATTAGAAGAACCCACCTTCATTGAAGAAGAGGAAGATAAAGAGAAAGAATTAAAGGAAAAGGAATTAGAGAATCCCCCTAAACTTCTAGAAAAGCATGTCCAAAACAACCATCAGAATTAAATCATTAGTAATAAGAATGAAGGTCTATGAACAAGATGAATATTTGCAAAAGCAAGTGAACCTTTGTCTCCTTTCAAAGGTGGAACCCAAGACCTTTGTTTAAGCTAGCAAAGATGAAGGACGAATAAAAATAATGGAAGAAGAATTTGATTAGATTCAGAGGAATTAGACATCAAAATTAGTCCTAAGACATGTAGATAAGAATGACATAGGAAAAAAGTGGGTGTATTAAAACAAGCTAAATGATCAGGGAAATGTAACAAGGAATAAAGAAAAACAAGTTTGTAAGGGTTATTCACAAGTATAATTGATTGATTTAAGGAAAAAATTTCTATAGTGGCAAGGATGGAGGTAATCACAATGTTTATTTCCTTTGCAACACACAATAATTTCAAGGTATATTATATGGATGTCAAGTCTTCTTTCTTGAATGGTGATCCAGAGGAAGAAATTTACCTAGAAAAAACTGATGATTTCTAGTTATCAAAAGATCTGGACATGGTGTGGAAACTCATAAATCCCCTAAGGAATGGTACACAAGGCTGGATAAGTACTTACATCAGCAACATTTCAAGGAAGGTAGTGCAGATAGAAATCTTTACTTTAAGATTGAGGAAGACAAGCTTTTGATAGATGTTGTATATATTGATAACATTATCTATGTTGGAGATGATGGTGTATGCAAGAAATTTGCAGAAGAGATGTAGAAAGAGTTTGAGATGTCTATTATTAGTGAGTTATATTTATTTTTGTAGCAAAGTAAATTATATCCTTATTAAATTTCATGCTTGCCTAGCCCTCACCTTGGCATTTTAGCCTCCAATGATTAGTGTCTACCTTGAAGCTACTCATACCAACATGAAATCTACATTTTCAACTCCTGCTTTAGCCATTGTCCCATTTTGAGTCTTTATTGATAGGACCAGGATGCCCTAGGCACCCTGGTCTTCCCAATTAGGATCCAAAATAAGACCTCAAAATGGTCACAAGTTACATATAGGTCAGCCCTAATTACAAGTTGCATAATTGCACAAGGGGTTCGCCCATTTAGGGTCAGACCTAAATGCTTTACAAGTTACACAAATTACATGTTGCTGCCCATGATTACATAAATAACTTAAACTAGAATCCGATTCTAGCTACATATTTCAACAAAGGAGACTTCATTCAAAAGCCATACAAGACAATGGAGAAAGGTAGAAAAGATCAAGAAAATCAAAAGAAAAGCTTTAAATTGAGATATAAGAATTCATAAAATTTGATGTCATTTAATAATGATTAAAGTAAATATAATTGCAAAGAAGAATCCCTTCAAATGTAGAATGATAGAATCTTCTTCATGATTACTTTTTTATAACCAAAAGAACTCCTTCAAAATGGAAGTTTCTTCATTTTTATCTTGAAAAGAAGAAATCCTTCAAAATCTAATGCTGAAAATGTGTCAATGGTGTCTTGTTTGAACACACATGTGAGCTAACAACATATTTATTGTGATGAAAGGATAAAATTAAAGGTATTCAATCTCATGTAGCAATGAACTCTTTCTAAATCTACTTTATCCCATGAACATTGATATTACTCATTTGTTGAATAATCTACAACCTCAATTTTAATTTTCTTTTAAATTCAATTTTCTTAATTTTAGATATTATTTTATGATTTTTTCATATATGTGGAAGACATTAAATTTGATTGTTTAAATATCTATAAGGAAATATAATGTGGAATTAAGTGATTTCTCTTCATCTTCTTAGTTGGTTTCTAATATGAATATGGTTTCTAATAAAATGGATTTTTTAGTAGTGACTTTGGATTTTTTTAGTAGTGATTTTTAGTTTGCATTCTTAAGGAATTTGTATCAGTCTATAATAAATGATTGCACGAGCTTGTATTGGTCTTATATAATCATTTGTATGAGAAAAATATCTATAAATGATATTGAGGAGAAAAAAATGTCACACTTCATTTAATAATGAGTGCAGGTCTCTTAGATTTTGTGATTATAACTAAAACATCATACATGCATATTTCTTATTATGTTTGAAAGAAATTTATAAGAATTAAGAATCAGTTGAATTAGGGAATTTGTTTATAATTATTTAGAAAATAATGATATTTAAGTAAGAACTAATTGTGAATCTATCGTCAATTAAATTGTGATGTCAATACTAGTTTTATGATGTCAATATTAATTTTGTGATATAGATGATAAATCTTTCTTTTATCCTTAAATGTGTTATAATTTTAGTGTGATTATGGTAAGAGAAAATATATTGATTTTGCTTTCTTGAATATGTTTCATGTGAGTCAATTGATTCCCTTGCAGAGTAGAAATGCGTTTAGTTTAATCTAATTCGATGATAGTTGAGAAACAATGACATTTCTTGAAAGAAGTTGATGATAAACAAATATTTTAAATCATCACATAAATAATATTTTACAAAACAATAAAATTTAAGCCTCTTTTCCTATTAATTTTATATGTACAAGTTTTATTCTTTTTATTTAAAAAACTATTAAAACATATTCTTTAAAAACTTGTGCTTGAATTTATATATGAAAAAATTATCCTATTTAAAATTCGACAATAATTTATCTAATTCATTTAATTTAATATTTGTACATAAAAAAATTAAACCCAAATATCTACTATAAATATCCCAATAAAAATACCAACAATGTTCAGATAAATATTTGTCAAATATCTAACAGAGGGGGAGACTTCCAACATCATTGGAATAAGATCTCTTTTAAATAGAGTTT
Source organism: Cryptomeria japonica (assembly GCF_030272615.1). Lineage (NCBI taxonomy): Eukaryota > Viridiplantae > Streptophyta > Pinopsida > Cupressales > Cupressaceae > Cryptomeria > Cryptomeria japonica. Next base: position 607,375,897 of record NC_081413.1, on the reverse strand, counting down.
TGACTGAGATTGATGTGAGTGGCGGACGGGTACCAACTCGAGAAAAAATGATGATGTAGTACATATATGGTCATTTATGACTACAAGAAGGTACCCACAAATGAATGGGTGTGGATATCTCTTGAATAATCTTGCATTCATTTTTATTCATTTTAAACCATTAATTGTTTAACATATATTTGTTTTATTTTCATGTAGATATGCAATTTCACTTCCCACCATTTCTTCTCTACCCTTTGTTGTCTATTGAAAAATTCATGTCTCTTTTGTCTTAATTTTTATTTCAGAAAATTAAAATAATTTTAATTTTTTATTAAAATAATAATATAAGTGTTTAAACAAAATACTTGTTTCATCTTAAAAATGTCTTAAACCGTTCTTTTATGTAGTAGTGAGAGAAAATGATTAAAACAAACAACAACAACAAAATTATATATGTAAACAAAGTGAATGATTAAAATCTTTTTACGCCCTTAACGAGTAATTAAATTTTATAATTCTAGCTTATGATCCTAGGTGGATTAAATGGAACTAATCCGATTACCAAATTAGTCATTTATAGTTGTGTTGCAAAAGATGACTAGAATTTAGTCATTTTTAGTTGTCGTGACTAAAATTTTTAGTCACCTGATCATTTATTTGTCATATTTCTACTAGTAATTCCAACCCCCGTGAATGCACATGAAACTCCCTTCTAATAAAAAATTTAACCCACAACTATATAAAAACTCAACCAATCAATTTTTTCTAAAAATCATATATTATACCTACCTTTCCTAAGTTCGAGGAAGGTATTTAATAATTATATTTTTATTTACCTACCTCCCCATCCGGCCAATCAAATAAAATGGTAGGTAGATTAATGAATTAAACAAAGAGGTAGAAAAAAACAAATAAATAAAATATAAAATTATAATCCCAATAAACACATGAATATTATTATTTATCCAACCAATAAATAATAATTCCCAAAACACATCCAAGGGGTTGAGCTTAACTGGCTAAAACACTGGGTTCTCACTGTGGAGACCCAAGTTCAATTCCCAATAGGGACATCTGAAGTGGAATTCTAAGTTGTGACTCTTGGCCTTCCATAGGATGGGGAAGGTCTTAGGGTCAATCTAATGGAACTCTAAGCTGTGACTCTTGGCCTTCCATAGGATGGGAAGGTCTTGGGGTCAATCTAATCAAACATAATAATAATAATTCAAAGATATGTAATGGGGATGGGGCCCCCTACTGTGTCCCCACTGGTTCATAGCTCCAGTGGGGACACAGTAGGGGCCCCATCGCCATTATAAATCCAAAAAAAAAAAAAAAAATTCCCAAAACACAATTCATTACCTAAAGGAATCATAAGATGTCATAAAAATAAATAAATAAATATAAGAATCCATTAATCAACATTAAATAAAACTCAATTAAAAATAAGTAATTTAAACAATAAGTAATACTAAATAATAATTAATCCTTGATTAAACATTAAATCAAGTAATAGATTAAATCAATAACTTAAACATCAATCAATAAAAAATAAATATTTAATAATTAAATAATCACACATCACCTAGCTAAGAACAAACATAGACTCGTAACATCTTATGCCAAAGGGAATGAACACAACACAAGACTCTAACCTTAACTCACGTCATAGCGCAATCGACAAGGTACACAACTTAGACCTAGAGTGTGTGAGGGAAACTATGTCATCTCCAACAACTTGTCATTGGGATAGAGGCATGCTTAGACCTGTGAAACCAGGTGGATTCGATGTCTACTACCTACAAACTTGCATCAAACACTAGACACAACATATACAATACATATATATCATAATAAGCAGACAAGTGATAGAGAATCACGACGACATATCATGCTCGCAATGAGTGATATGACATCGTCTCTACTCACGAAGACAGTCACAAAATATAACATCAAGACATCGCATAGAATCATAATCATGAAATAGGGTTAGTACATCATAAGATACCATCCAATCACCATAAATATAATCCACGCATATGAAATGAGCACATAAAGATCATCAATAAGAGTCCATCATCATAATAGTCTATGAATATCATCATCATCCTCATGAAATCATAATATCAAGTGCAAATATAAAATGTCTGACATCAACAATGAAGCATCCAAAACATAAGTAAATCCATAAAAATCTATCAAAAGCATCTCAAGGTAGTCTATGTTTTTGCAATATAGTCTATCTAAGCGCAAAAAGAAAAGATGAATCAAGGAGGGGCACTACACCTATAACTACAACCTTTCCTAGTGTGCCTACATATACATCTTCTATCATGACTACCTCTACATAAAATGTTAATCTTAAACATGTTAGTCATGGGGGCAATCTTATTAATTCATACTCTAGTATGCCCCCTTTAGTGAGTCTTCCATTTGTTTCCCAACCATCTCCTATATGAACATATCACAATGTTCCCCCTCCTTATTCTCAACCCCCACCTACCTACCAAAACATTACTCCTCCATCACAATCCAATATTTCCAATTCCAATCCATCCACCAATGCCACTATCAATAACTCAGCTCAAGGTGTTTCATCTTTGAAACAAAAATTGGCTTTTTTAACCCAGTCCAATTTCAATGTTCCCACTTATGATGTATCAAGCCCACTATCTAACAAGCTTGTTTGTACGGTTGATCCTAAGAATGTGGAACTCCCTTAATTAGAGTTATACAATGGAAAAGGTGATGCATTGACTCATGCGAAGACATTCCAAACCTTGTGTAGTAATTTTTCCCATGATCAAAGACTCGTGGAAAAATTATTCACCTAAACCTTTAGAGATAAAGCTTTGCAATGGTATTGTTCTTCACCTTCCTATTACATCACTTCTTTTGAACAATTGGCTAATGAATTTATTCAATAATTTCAAAATAAGTTTGGTCCTAAGATTACTTTAATTGATTTGATACATTGTAAGCAAGGAGTTATAAAAAATGGAAATGATTTTATTGGAAAATAAAAACATTTGCATTCACAAAATTCTTATCATGTGCTTGATTGTGATGTTCAAGGAATTTTCATTACTAATTTTCAAAAGGATATTAGAGATAAGCACTAATTATCTAAGTTTACTTATTTCATGCAATTATGTGCAGTTCTTCATAACTATCAACTTCAAGTAAGCCAATTTAAATCATCCCCTTCAATGGATCTTATTGATAAGAATGAGAGAGCCAAACAATCATTTCCAAAATTCAACAAACACAAAAAAGGTTTCATCAAGATAAATGATAACTCTTCCAACAACATCAAAACTCAAGAGGCAGCCACAACATCAAGTGTGGCCCCTTTATCCAAATACTTTAGAAAAGAATTAAATCCTCTTTTTGCATCTTTGCATAGTATAATGTTGAGGTTGATTGATGCTAATGTGTTTCAACTTCCTCTCATCGATCCTATAAATACATATAAACCTCTACCACCTTCCTTTGACCACAAATCCTTTTTCCAATACCATCATCAAGGACATGATACTAAGAAGTTCTATAAGTTGAGGTATAATATTCAAGACCTTATTTATAACAATGTTATATCTATAACTGTTGTGAATGATAAAGGGAACACATCTGCAATACCTCCTAATCAAAACCTCCAAATATTAACCAATCATTTGCCTTCCCACTCTACCAATGTTGTTGAGTCTGAGTGACTTGCATTCTTTCTTGATGACTTAGGTGTGGAGTCCAATAATGTTGTGAATCTTATTGAAAAAAATAGACCTAAACTTGAATTATGCGTCACCTTTGATCCTAGTGAAACTATTATTGCACCTAATGAACCATTATACAAAATAAAAAATATTAAAGGCAAACACTCACAAGGGGTGCTCATTGATCCAGCATGTATGGTGGATGTTATTACTAAAGAACATATTTTTACTCAACAATTACATGAAGTTACATATGATAAATCTTATAGTATGATCTTGAGGTGTATGATGGTTTATCTTCTCCTACTATTGGTTCTATTACTCTTTGTGATGAGGTTGGTACTAAGTGCTTAGATGTTACCTTTGTTATTATTCCTACATTAGATTAGTTTCGTGTGAAGTTGGGACATCCTTGGCTCTCTTCAATGAAAGCTATTTCTTCTACAATTCATAAGTGTTTTAATTTCCCTCATAATGGGAATATTATCTTGACTAATCATAGCCATTACCAACCCACATCCAAGTGTGGAAATTTAACCCTTGATTACTTTTAGCCTAAATTACCTAAACCTTTAAAGCCTTGAGAGGATGTTGATTTTAGATCTTATAAAAAAAGGAAGACTGATATGATAATGGCCTTAAGTAAACCTAGATACCCTTCACCCATGTATATTCTTCCTCCTCATCATGGGCCTGGTCTTCTTCCTACTCCTTCTATTCCTCCTATATATGTGTGGTCCCACCTCCAACATCTTACAAAGGAAAACACCTGGCATCTAGTATCTCTCAACCTAGTGAGTCTCCTTTCATTCCCCCCCTACGAGGGAAGAATAGAAGCATATGTTGATTAATTCGCAACATTCACAAGTCTCGAGTAAAACTAAATGAAATTGTTGTGTGAGAGAACGCCGACAACTATGTCATGCCAAGGCTCATTAACTTCATTCCAAACCATTTCCTCCCTGAAGATACTAAATCTTGACTTAGTCCCATTTGTCCAACCTTTGCCTAACCCTAGGGAGGAAGTTCAATTCAAATCACCAAGATTAAGGATATTGAAGAAAAATGATGGTTCAACTTCTTTTCAAGTTAGAGATCCTATTATGATTAATTTAGATGATGATAATAATGCTGTTCATGTTGATCCTAATGATTCTGATGATATGTATGAGTTTGTTGAGATTAATCATGAATTATTTTCACACTTTTCAAAAGCATTAATCCTAAATCCTAGTGAAAAGTTACAAAGTGACACATCATTAGAGCATGTTCCTTGTTTGGAACTTGCAGTTGTTGTTGCAAATGTGAAGATGATTGATGTGTCAGTATGGTTGTCATTGATGTCAACATACTGATTTAGTGATTTCAATGTTTGGTTTTTCTCCACATTATTGATATGTTGCAGATATGTTAATGATGTGTTGATATGATGTTGGATATTACCTTGAGATATTTCTCTCATGTTTTGGAGGTCCAAAAATTGTGTTCCAAAAGTCTATGCAGTAATGATGTTTTCTGGTAGAAGTTGTAGTTCTCTACATTTCTTTGCACTTTCAATTCTATTGATGGGATCTTAGATTTATTTCATTCATATGTATATCTTTTATATTATGATTCGACATGTGTTGGTATGCTATGAAGTTGTGGTTTTGGTTATGATCAGTTCGAGTCTGGTTAACCCCAGATTCTCTATCTTTTTCTCCATTGATTGCGGTATTTGGATAACATGTTGGTGCATCGTGGTGTGGTTCACTTCTAATTCCTTTCCACCACAGGAACGCTTAGTGAAGACCTATTTTGAATTATGTTTCTTTATCTCCTTGGACGACTTGAAAATTTTATTTCAGAGACCAGTATGAATGAGGAATGATTGTAATGAGGAATATATGGAAAGGATAGAAAGATATATAGGAATTGGATTGAAAAGAAGATCTATCTCTTATTGGTTTTTCAAAGTTATGTTTGGTTGTGGATGATCAATATGGTTGTGTGCTGATGTTGTTTGGTACCAGTGGCAATGAACCTAAGGTTTCTTCTGGCAAGTCAGATATGTGCTTTAGTGGTGGATTCTTTCTTTCTTTCTTCTTCTTCTAGGTAATGAGCCCTTCTTTTTCTAGCGGTTTTAGCCGAGCAATGAGCCCACCTGCATTGAGTATTTTTGACAGTGAGCCATCTTGTAAAAATCACCTTAACCTACGTCACCCTGACAAGTGTTTTTATATTGAGAACTAACATTCTTCATGGTTTTTCTCTTCTTTGGTTTTCCACGTCATATTTGATGTTTCATGTGTATGATCTTTCATGTTTATATCTTCTTATGGTTAAGTAATCTAACACTTGTTTACCAGATCCATTTTTTAAAAATGTGATGTTAATGATTATAATTGGTTGTCATCGATGTCAACATAACAGTTGTCATTGATGTCAACACATAGTTTTGGTGTTGGTGATCCATAAAAGGAGATTTCAAGGGAAATACAACCTCCATAACACAATAACTATTGAAAATAAACAACCATATAGATTCAGCAACCACAGAAACACATTTGAAACACCATTCGTAGCCAATGCAAAGGAAATCTGAAAATAATCTAAATACAAGTTTCCCAAATCCTTTCTTCAATCAAATAATGATTAATAACTGAAATCTAATTCCTATTTTCCTAAACAATCTTTCTTTAAGACACTTGCAGACGGTGTTTTCAAATTCACAAGCTGAGTGCAGAGAATCACGAATCCAACCAGGAAAAGTCGCAAATGGAAGAAATCTGAAAATGAAATCCCCAAAATCCAGTAAGAGTCCTCAAGCAATTCACATCCAAATCCAAAACCAATCTCTCTAAACAAAATTTTCAATAACTCCTGAAAATTCACTAGTACAAAAACAACAATATATGACTAAAAAAACTACTTAAAAATGCATATAAATGACTAATCTTGGTCACGTGACCATTAGTAGTTTATTGTCGGTCATTTATAATGCGACCACATTTATGACTAAGCTATTTTATCATTTATTGGTTGTTTTGATTAATCAATTTGGTCATTGATTTAGTCGTTAATTTAGTCATTGGTTGTTGTTAACTGGTGATTTATTTAGTCATGATAGTAATTTATTTAATCATATATTTAGTCATTTATTTAGTCATATATTTAGTCATTAATTTAGGCATTGATTGTTGCTAGCTAGTCATTTATTTAGTCATGGTAGTCATTTATTTAGTCATATATTTAGTCATTACTTTAGTCATACATTTAGTCATTAATTTAGTCATTGATTGTTGTTAAGTAATCATTAATTACTGTCAATTGGTAGTATATTTAGTCATTTTTATTCATTGATTTCCATATAAAAGGAAGCCTACCCCCCTCATTTGGTAACTAGAATAAAAAAGAAAATAATAAGTGAGATCTCAATTACACTCTAGCAAGATCAATTCAAGTTTATGTGAGCAAGCATTCAAGTATTCATCAAGTATTGAAAGAGAAGGCGGAGTCAAGATCAAGCATTCAAATTCAACCATCAATTGTCAACCTTCTATGAAGATATTCTAAACGTTTGCACGAGGATTCAAGAAAACTTCATCAAGGTTTCAAATGCAAGCATTTTGATATCAAATCTAGCATTTCCATCAAGAGGAAAGTGTTCAATTTCAATTCTATTTCCATTCCATTTCAATGATAAATTCAAGGTTAATTCTTGAATTGGGTTTTGACATAAGGAAAACCCACATCAACAAAACCTATTTCCTTCTTTTTGTGCATACAGAATTATCTCAGGAGCTACGAGCAAAGAATTAGGTAGTGTAAACGATCACAATCAAACTCAAATTTTGAAGGCACAAAAAGTGGAGGACCAGGACAGTCGGCTTCCCTATGTCCCAAGAATTTTGGACAACCTTTTGATAATGGATTTTGTGTGTCATCCTGATCCAAAAAAGATCCATTTTGTCTACCCCCAATATTCGAAGGACCAGGGTGACCTACTACCCTCAATCCCCACAATCTGGACTGAATCTTTTGTCACATGTTTTGATCCATTTTCCTTCCTTAGATATAGATTTATATCTTTGCTTAACATCTTGAACATTTTGTTGTTGTTGTTTTATGTCAATTTCCCATTGTTGGCTTAGATCTAGCACTACAATTCAACCCCAATTACAATTTAATTTCAACTCAAATAAGGGAAGAATTAACCTAATATGAATTCAGTCCTTTTAGGTTGGATCAATCAAGTTCAATTGTCATCCCTTAATGTAAGATGATCTCGTTAAAACTAGTCACCTTTACCAATTAAGGTGTTGAAACCGTAATTTTCAACACCAAACATTTTGGTAAACCCGTAGCTCATGTTTATTTCTAATTTATGTTCACAAATATGATTTTTAGAGATTTAATTCAATTTACCTTTTATTCATTATGTTTAAATTACATCAATTAAAGGTTAAATTGACAAAACCCTTGATATTGTGTTAATATTTATTTATGAGTTACAAAATTTTCAAATTACATGCTTAGATTTAATTTTCATTACATATGATTTTTAGATTTAGAAGCATCTTGTGTTCAAATTCATAACTTGCATTGCTTAATTCATTGGTTAATAAATCATTTTACAAGAGTTGGATTATTTCATCACACATATAGCTTGCATTATAAAAAAATTGTGATTTCAAATCTTTGTATTCAATATTTCTTTATGTGTGCATGAGATTTGTTACCCTTAGTCCTAAATCTAATATTCCTATGAGAAGAAGTTATAGACTTAGGGATTCCCAATATTCAAATATAAAGGATATGGAGCCAAAGCTAAGTAAATTATTCCATATGAGTGTTGGTAATTCCTCTGATCCAACACATGACATACATAATATTGCAGATCCTCATTCACCTCACACTTCTTATGATGAAGATGATGCCTCGGCAACTAGGATTACTAGTACTCAATTTGGGAAGCTTGACATGGAATTTGATAGTCTTGAATAATGGATGGGCAAAGAACACCTGAATAGTGAGGCAATCTCCTTGATTGAATGGTTGAAGAGAATGGCTTAAAATGATAAATTAGGTGTGGAATTGTTACACGATATTTCTCATATTGTCAATACCAATATTATGCCTATTAAAATTTGTGTTGAAGCTCTTGGTTATTCTCATCTTACTAGTCAAGTTGAGAATTCCATTCCTATTGTAATGCCCGCCAAAATACCCTAGAGAAATAAACCAAAATCTACTAACAAAGGAGATAATTTATGTTTAAATTAACCTTCACTACAATGTTAACACAACATCTAGAATACACCTTACTTCCTTAAATCATTAATGCATCATTAATTATTTACATGAATCAGCATGGGCATATCCATGAACCATATTACGCAAGTGGAATATCTAATTAAATATTAACATAACTCTATAGTTAAACCATACAATTCATATCCGTTCCCTAGGGTATCTCAACGTCACTACTTAACATAAAACCAACTTATTACACAGCCATCTAAACACATCATAATATTAATCTCACAACCTAACCATTCACTTTCCATTCAACTATATCAAATCATTAATATTGATTTATCCATTCTTTCATTTATCATTAAAGTAACATAGATAACATAGCCAATTCTCTATCAAGACTAGAACATTCTTTAAGTTTCATTACAAATACTTAAGACAAGAAGCTCAATCTCCTAAGAAACATAATCCATTTCATCTAGATGATTCCATTACATAAACAAGATTTGTGACAACAACTACTATTCTTCTAATTTAATTCCCTATAAACTTACACATACAATTCCTTCACACAATATCAACATGATGCAAGTACAAAACACTATCTCTTTCTTTCACATAAAATCATGAGCTAACACTACATAAGGAAGTATCTAATACATCAATTAATATACCATATATAATTCACTAAACTATTACATCATATCCATTTTCAATTATATCATATGAAGATACATAACATAAGGGTATACATTTCCTTTACAAATACATAGCATAGGAATACATTCAATCTCTTTTACAAATATAAAGCATCATGATACATTGTCTTCTTATCCAAGTATATAGAAATACGCTCCAAGGATAATCACATGATGAAGAATCCAAGAATCTAATCCACGTACGCTAACCAAGAAGAGGAAGATCCTAATGGAAGAAGGAATCAAACCACTTGACCATGTGGAACCAAATAGGAACCACCCCTCGTGCTAGGAGATGACATAAGGTTCCAACTCACACTCTAGACCTAGGCTGACACCTAATAACCAAAGGACGAGCAACATGATATCACATGACACCATCACGAATGCAACAAAATAATAACATGACTACAACATAAGAATAGAGACCTCTAGAGGCACCATAACAAGATAAGCATAAGGAGCTAGAACCTACATGTAGGGAAAGGAGTGTCATCACATGAAGTCATCATGGGAACCTATTCCCAGCATCTGTGATACTCATGTGGAGCCATCTCAACCTATGAGGATATCTGAGGAGTTTGGCTTACCTGGGTCACCAAGGTATTCCCAACCGTTCCCAGATTCATACGAAGGATGAGATAAGGCTATAAAATCCATTTTATTTTATTTTAATGTGAGAACCTATTACTACCCAATCCTCATAGATTTAATTATGTTATCACTTTATTACAAAGAAAACTCCCACGATATATCCTGGTAGTCTAGACCCCCGGATATCATGGGTGTCTAATCTCAAGACCCTAGTCACTTGCTTAGAAGCCCACTCCCCTTAGTATGCTCCTAGATCTTAGGGAAAACTTATGAACATCTCAAAAGCAACATGAAGCTCAACATGCAAAGCATCTAAAAACCATTACAAATCTGATACAAATTGAATCATAACAGATAACTTATGCACATACAATCAATGTCACAAGACAAGGATCATGCCATAAACTCAAAGCATCATAATGCAACAATAAAGAAAGCCTCAAAAGTGATATGAACACATAAATAGGTCAATAACATGAATCCAATGGTATCACATATTCCTCAATAGCGAGGCATGACAAACCCTCTCGTTGGAGTTGCATAAACACAACCTCAACAACAAGGAATGCATACATCTTGCTGGAGAAACTTACAAATCCTCAATAGACAAGTGAAAAACACTATCTAGAGCACAAAATGGATTCAATCAAAAAAAAAAGCATAGGAAAGTGCCCAAAACCATCCACACAACAAACCCTAGCCTTTGGAGTACAAAATCAACTGAAAAAGCAAAACCGAATATAAAAAATGAACCCAAAAATGCATTGACACTATTTTGGCACTATTGTCTCCCAGTTTAGTGCTATTGTTGCCTATTTTAGCACTTTTGTTCAGAACTGCAACTTTTAGGTTAGCAGGAGTAAGATGAAATCTATCATGCACAAGTTCGAGCAAAGGCATAATCAGGGCCTGTAATTGACCCATAACACTCAAGAGACCAATAAAAATACAAAATAGGGCTTACAAAGGCCAACAAGGTCTTTAAACTAAGATTTGGATCACAATCGACAAATCTATGCACAAGGACATGTCGTAGAGATAACCACACATACGCAGAGCATAGAAAATGATCATCAATCACTAAAGGAACCCTAAAAGGAGATTTCAAGGGAAATACAACCTCCATAACACAATAACTATTGAGAATAAACAACCATATAGATTCAGCAACCACAGAAACACATTTGAAACCCCATTCGCAGCCAATGCAAAGGAAATATGAAAATAATCTAAATACAAGTTTCTCAAATCCTTTCTTCAATCAAATAATGACTAATAACTGAAATCTAACTCCTATTTTCCTAAACAATCTTTCTTGAAGACACTTGTAGACAGTCTTTTCAAATTCACAAGCTGAGTGTAGAGAATCACGAATCCAACCAGGAAAAGTCGCAAACGGAAGAAATCTGAAAACGAAATCCCCAAAATCTAGCAAGAGTCCTCAAGCAATTCGCATCCAAATCCAAAACCAATCTCTCTAAGCAAAATCTTCAAAAACTCCTGAAAAATTCACTAGTACAAAAACAACAATATATGACTAAAAAAACTACTAAGAAATGCATATAAATGACTAATCTTGGTCACGTGACCATTAGTAGTTTATTGTTGGTCATTTATAATGTGACCAAATATATGACTAAACTATTTTATCATTTATTGGTTGTTTTGATTAATCAATTTGGTCATTGATTTAGTCATTGATTTAGTCGTTAATTTAGTCATTGATTGTTGTTAACTAGTGATTTATTTAGTCATGATAGTAATTTATTTAATCATATATTTAGTCATATATTTAGTCATTAATTTAGGCATTGATTGTTGCTAACTAGTCATTTATTTAGTCATGGTAGTTATTTATTTAGTCATATATTTAGTCATTACTTTAGTCATACATTTAGTCATTAATTTAGTTATTGATTGTTGTTAAGTAATCATTTATTTAATCATTGTAATCATTAAAGACTGTCAATTGGCAGTATATTTAGTCATTTTTATTCACTGATTTTTGTTTATAAGTAGTATATTTAGTCATTTTTATTTACCGGTTTCCATTAATTGATAGTAAATATAGTCACAATAAGAATAATTTATTAAATACCATAAATTTTATAATGCAAAAATAACATAATATTAAACTTGAACTAAAACATAAAAGTAAATAAAAATATTACATATACGAACAAGCTACAACATGCTAGAATTAAAAGATTGATTCAACATCATTATAAATAAAGGTAATCAAAGTTGTTTAAGAGTATATATGTAAATATAATAAAAAAATGTCAAAGTTGTCTAAGAGTTTCCAACTCTTTCAAATACATCATGACAATTAAGACCCCTGAACAACACATTCAACACATTCAAAATACTGCATAAAGCAATGAGTCAAGATGTCTAACAACTAGTACATAATAAGCATGATCAACTATGTCATTTTTTGCAAATATTTTAGTGGCCACCATGTAAAGGTTCCCTCTTTCTCTTTTAGATGGACAACTTCATCTATTGTCTTCATAAGCAAGAGGCATGTTACTTGTGACTTTTAAAATGTTTACATTTGCATCTCTTGTTCCTTTCAAGTTGACTCCATGCACAATAGATAGGGAGTGAATCCACCCAATATCCACAACAACACCATCAAACGGATCCAACACCCTAATTTTATCCCCTTTGAGTTTATCAATAAATTTCTGCCAAAAAAAAAAAAAAAAAACCTTTTTTAGCATAATAAAACCACCATTACTTAAATAATATTTACATGTGTTAAAATAATTGCCAAAGAATTTTTTTTTAAATAATTGCAATGACTCTATAGCTGAAACAAAAGACATTGCAACAACTCCATGAGTGTTATAGAAATATGTTGAAGCATTTACACAAAAGCTATCAAGAAATGTCGCAAAAACTTCATGCTATCTATATTTTTGAATGTCTTAAGACTTTCAAACTTCTGCAAATCCTAACTGTGGGTTAAAATATTTTGATCTCTAACTAAAGCTGTAAGTATTTATATTATGAGAAACCAACCTCCTCCTTCCGATCATCTTCCTCGTCCTCCCTGTTATACTTCCCATAAGCCTCTGCATCATCAACAAATAGACTTGCATCTAACAAGAACAATTCACGTCCACTCCAAAGATCCGCGTTTAAAAAAAATTAATGTCTTGATCATTAGCCCCGAGTAGGAATATGACCCGACTAGGAATATGAATCAACAACACAAAATCCAAATACTTACCTCATCCGATCAGTTTTAGCCCGTTCTGTTATCTTTGCAACATGTTCTGCTTCCTTTTATTCTGTCTTTTTCTTCTTCCACTCATAAAACAATTCAGTAGTAAGAGGAGTTGACACTTTTATTTGTTGTCGTTGGAATGTGTATGAGTAACACAAAAAAATAGCATCAAACCAATTTCGTCATAAAAATATAATTAGAGTATCAACGAGTTAATCATCTCCATAAAATAGATCTGTCAGCATTCAATCTTACCTGAGCTTCAATCTCCTCTTCAATTGGAACCTTATCAGCTTCTTCCTCTAACAAAGTCTTCATTTGCGACTTTAATGCATAGCCAGGATGAAGAGCATGTCTATAGTGGCAATCTTTCCACCATTGGGGTAAACCCAAAACCAGCCATATTGTTTCTTCTCTACAGCTTCCAAAAAGTATTTACAGACCTGAAATCAAGTCATTATGAAGGATAGATAGATAAAAAGTAAGTACAAACAAGTTGAAATAAGTAATGTCCACATGAGAACAATGTCTGCAACACAGGTTGAGTGTCAAAACTTGTGAATTGATCACAACGCTTTTTTGTCATGGCATGCATAAGATCCAAGCGGCATAAAGGAATATCATACAATCAACAAAAGATGAGATAGCAACGAACTAATAAAGATAAGTAACAACCCAAATAATTTTGTTCTATCACATTGCTAAACACCAAAATAGAGCTGAACTCCATACTCACTCCCACCATATTCTCAATATCTGAAAAGCTTCTTTAAATCAAGCAAGCAATCAATTAGATCAATAACTCTTCCCCCATTATAATAAGGTTATTCAATCAGAAAAATTATGGTATCAATCAAGGCAGAAAATTTTGAAAAGCGTTTGGGAGGGAAAGTAAGTGCAGTGATCCAGCAGCAGCATCAGGGGTGCACATGCAAAGCTTACCAAGTGATTCATGCAAAAATGATGAGAACAATGATAGGGCAAGAAACCCGAGTTAGTCTTCTCCTTATTTGAAAGGCGGTTCTGCAAAGAAAACATGTATTGTTCTTAGGCCGCTGGGAGGGCATATTGAACTACCCAATTGAGAATCTCACCTTAGATTAAATGCAATTGGCAACAATAACAAAAATGGATGACTAATTAAAAACAATGCTTTTAAATGCATAGCCTAACTCTAGACATAATCGATTGACTTGTTTAGAAATGTTTTCTTAAAATACAATAAACTAATAACACAAACGGAAACAAATCTTAGTACAAACATTAACAACCTCCCCAATACAAATGAAATTAGCATGAATTCCAGTATTGTATCACATCATATGGAAACCCATGAAAGCATTATAATATGTAAAAATTAAAAAAGAGAAATAGGTCAACCAACTATGTAATAGGTACAAAAGAGCACCGTTTCAAGTTACATTCTGCAGCAATATAGCTTTCTCTAAATCAAATTTTGCACCTAAAGACTGCTTATTCCAGCACATATGGAATTTAGAACTAAATTTGATCATTAGAATATAACATACAATGTCAATTGGCTTGTTCCGGCTATACTCTTTGTTCTTGGATTCCACCACCTTTTCAAGTGTTTCTTGGTCCCAATCCTCCATAGTTTCTACATGTAACACAACTGAAAATGTCAGCACTCAACAATCAAAAGAAAATAATCCTTACAAATTTATCATGATCTACATATAATACCATTAAAAAAGAAGAGCATTTGACAACTTTACAAATCTCAAATAAAAAGCACAATATGAGAAGCATCCCATCCATTTTTTCTAAACATAACCCATCGGAGGTCAAGGTTTCAAGCAGGCAATCAAGCCAATAAAGTTACCAGATCTTTTCATGGTGACAAATAATCAAATACCCTCAACCTAACACAAGCAGAAGAACGGTGCTAAACTTTATTTGATAAGTACTGCCATTTTCATACAAATAGCAGACTGGTATTTGACCAAACTGTAAAAAGCTTCCTTTCTAAGATGCCCAATGATCAAAAGATACGTGAAATAAGAAGAAGAATGGTATTGAACTTTTATGATAAGAATTATCATTTTGACACAGATAACAGACTGGCATTTAACCAAATTGTCAAAAAATTCCCTTCCAAGATGGGAAATGTCACAAGGTATAAATCAAACTCTAACTTCCATCATCTGTAGAAGTAAAGGAAAAAAGTGAACTGCAAATCAATCGACTCAATGAACAACCACACAAGCTTTTCATATAAGTGGTATTTTTGTGAATTTGGGATGATTTATTGGGATTCAACAAAACAGTCATGAAAAGACAGAGCAGCTTCAGACAATGAATGAAAAAAAGGATCCAAAATGTCAAAAAGGACAGCCCAAAGACACCAAAAGAGCACGAGTTTGCAGTCATTTAAATGATAGTAATATTATAGTCCCAGCATGCTTAGATAGCCTACTCAAGGAAACAACATGATGAAGGTCTCCATGATAGGAGCAGCAGGTCAAGAAGGGAATAGACAAAACAGTGACAGTATACCTGAAAGAATGTTTTGATTGTGATCAAAGAGCAATCAAATTATATAATAGAAGGGCAGAGGCCTAAGTGCAGTCTCAAAGGGTTTGAGAGCATATAATAAGTGCAGTCCCAAGGCAGTTGAGAAGGTCATCAAGGCCAGGCAATCACCATTGTCACTGCCAAAAAGACAATGTACAAGGCATTTTCTAGTCATATACATGAGCAAAATAGTAACAAGGACAGTCCAAAGTCACTGTCACAAATATTTAGTGACATTCAGGACAGAGACTCCAAGAATACAGTGAACAATGCATTGAAGAGCAATCATACCAGTCATCCAAGAGGTCACAACCCTCATATTAGGGCAGATTCTTATCTCAGAAAGGACAGAATAATAGAGTATGAGTAGCCCTCTATCAAAATCAGAGGTTTGAGACACAAGAACAGAAATAACCATCAAAGGCACATCTTGTAGTCTAAACCATAGAAGCAATAGTCTGCAAAAAATAACAATTTTTTACGATTTTTTTAAATCCAATTTTTTATCCACTTTTTCAAAAAATCTTGTACTTTTGATTTGCCGATTTTTTCTCCAAACGATTTTTGTTGCTATGATATAAAGCATTGCAATTGTGGAATATGATTTGATAAGCTTTCTAAAACATTGAATTAACCCTACAAAACACCTTGCCTCAATCACAATGAAATTCTTGGATCACTTCAAAATGGCTTCCACTTTTACCATTTGTATGTTAACTTTTGATCTCAGTTACTTCATAAACTTAGCTAATATTTGATCTCGGACTTAGACAACAATTTCGTGTATTTGGTGACTACCCTCTTAAAAAGTTAACTGAATATTTGCCTATGGAATAAGCAATATGAATATAAACAACAAAAAATTATTTTCTACAATTCATGGGTTAAACTCTATTTTATTTGCTCTTTATATCTCTATGCTATGGAAATGACCTTAATTTTTTTTATTAAATTGTTTTTGTCTCTTTTTCTACAATTTTTAATGTTTTCTTTTTTAAATCTGATTTTTTCCCTATTTTTGCTGATTTTTTTCAAAAAATCTTATACTTTTGATTTGCCGATTTTTTCCCAAACGATTTTTGCTACTAATTATACATTGCTTACATTTCCTGAATATAGAACTCTACATCTCCTAGTGACCATATAGCATTGCTATAACTATAATCATGCACCCTGATTTGAAAAGGGCTTCCCCATTTATGTATCTGACATCGTCCAGGCAATGAATGATTTTATCAGTGGTTGCCTTGACAAAATCAACAGCAATGTGCATCAGAGTCTTAGCATAAATACTTCTTGTGATTGACATATGTTGACAGTATTTTATATGCTTAAGGTCCTGCATATAATTACCAGAATTTGATCTAGCAACGTGGCTCAGGTTGCAACAGAGGACTTCTGGTATTTGATATTTTGATCCCTATTTGACAAATGCCCCCTAACAGCTATTTTTCCAATGTCCTTTTGTCCCTGATTTTTAATAATATTCATCTCTTGGTTGCTGAAGAAATTTTTTCCTTTGGAATTTAACATGTAGATGAGCTGAAGTATTTTAGGACCATAGATGATATCTCAACTTGGGTCTTATTTTATTATCTCAAGATCACATTGTAACAAGTGCCTCCAGATTCGAATCATAATTTCTAAAAAGGGAATGGTATGTATGAGAAAAATGATAGATTGTTATAATTGGAAAGACTGCTCTTATTGAGGCTTGCTTTCAAGGCGCCAGAAACATCATAGGTGTGGTGCAATATCGTCAGCTTTCTGTCATGAGTCGAGGAGTGAAGATGTGTAACTGTATTTAGAAAATATAGCTTATTATTACTGATTAAAAAATGTGGAAGGCAGTATTATCTTTCTCAAGGAAATCAGTTAACATGATCCACTAGGGAAGTTACATGTTACATTAAAGTTTTAACTCTGGAGTTTTTAAATATTGTTTGGACAAGGTAACAAATTTATGACTTATTAGTCACATAATATTTTCTTGCTCCTATTTGTGCTCAGTTGCATGCATATAAGTTCAATAATTTTGTGACTTATCTGTCATAGATAATAATTTCCTGCCCCTGTTCGTCTTCAGTTGCATGCATAACGTGTAATAGCTTTATGACTTATGTCAAGGATAATGATTTCTGGCTCCTATTTATGTTCGATTGCATGCATAAAGGTTTAACAGCTTTATGACTTACCCTCACAGATGATGTCTCGTTGCTCCTATATGTGTTCATTTGCATACATATCTAAAAGAGGGGTAAAAATTTATTGAAATCTAAAGAGAACAGTACAACAAAAGGGACAGCAGAAAATGCAAAGAGCTCTAATGAGCTTTATCCTGAGCAACAAGTTGATCCAATTCATGAGACAATTCAAGGGGAAGATGCCTTTGTTCCGTAATATTCCAATCCTACATATACTCAGACGCCCACTTAGCCAAATAGTCGGCCACACCATTCCACTCCCGAGGGATATGGGAAAAATGACAAAGTCAAGGGTCCGACATAACTGAGTGATCTACTTAATAACCAAAGCCAAATGCCAGTCAACATCCTTCAGCTCTTTTTTATTCATTAAGTTGACAACCACCTACGAGTTTGTCTCACAAATGATCCTACGCCACCCCTGCTTGCAACATTGCTCCACCGCTACCTGGATGGCCAAGGCCTCCATAAGATTATTGGCATGAGAACCTTTGTAGATAGAGAAGAGAAACTGAACATCTCCAGAGCTGTTGCACCCCACTCCCCCTATGCCTACAGGGCCAGGATTTCCCCGAGAAGATCCATCAGTGGTAATCTTAAGAACTCCAGGCGGAGGAGGAGTCCAGTGCCTCTCACGATTAACACACTACGAGCGATATCCAGCTCTCCTCTCAGGATGACGAGAGACCAACAAAGGAACACCATCCTGCAAAGGAAAAGAAAGGCAGGTGCAAATACCAACATCTCCAAGGTCCAGACCTCTAGACAAATCACATTATGCCATAACTGTTTCATGAAGAGAATGAACAATTTTCCCCCAGAGGTGCACAATCCCAAGCTTGACACTCTTAAAGATCCGCCTATTTCTTTCAAGCCAAACATACCATAAAATAAAGGAAGGGCCAGTAGTCCAAGCAACTTGGAGAAAAGAGGACCTAGACGGGGAAGGTCCCAAGCGATTCCAAAACTCAGACAAAGAGGAAACATGCCAACAAGGGCAGCCCCATGCAGACCACCAAGAGTGTCAGATCTGTCTAACAAAGGAGCACTGAAAGAAGAGGTGAGAAACAAACTCCTCATCATTACTGCATAAAACACAGATTGAAGGGCCATGGAATCCTCTCTTGCAGAGATTATCCCAAGTAAGACACCTATTGTGAGCCACCAACCAGAGGAAGAAATTACACTTAGGCCATGAGGAGGAATTCCAAACTTTCTTCCACCAAGGAACCTCCATATCACCAAACAACTGTCTAGTAAGCATAAGGTACCCTGAGGAAATAGTATATTTACCAGAAGAAGCACCTCCCCAAGCCAAAACATCAGGTTCCTGCAAAGAGTTGCACTCCCTAGAAGCCAGAATCTGAGAGAGCTCCATCTGATCCCCTAAAGAGCCCCCCGACAGCCAGTCAAATGGATTCTTCCATCGAAAACCAACAGAAAGGCCCAAATTATAGGCCTCCTTATAGTGAGCCACCTTATTCCAACCCGCAAAAAGGAAAGAGTCACAAAGAGCTTGTAAGTGTGGGTGAGAGGACAAAAGAGGAGGTTTACCATTCCAAGAATCAGTCCAGAACAAAGCCTCTGAACCATTGTTACAAATCCAGAAAAGGCTACTCTTGACCAGGCGAGAACCTGTCTTAAGGGTATTCCACACCATAGAACCTCCACCCGCCAAAGGGAATCTAGAACCCTCTGAAGGTCAAGTTCCTGGTAAATACTTATGTGAGAGGATACGAGCCCATAGCTGAGACTGACTGGAACACCATCGCCAATAGAGCTTAGTAGCAAGAGCCTGTCCACTCAAGATAGCAGAACAAAGGTCGAGGCCTCCCTCCTTCTTTGGCCTACAAATTGTATCCCACTTGATTAGACTCCATTTGAAATTTTGCAAATTACCGCTCCAAAGAAACTGTCGAGAGAGGGTATCAAATTCCTTAAGAAAATACACCGGGGTAGCCTGCACCATGCTTCTATAGATAGGGAGAGATTGAATCACTTATTGTAAGAGAGTCGCTCGGCGAGTAGTAGAGAGACATCGATGCGTCCAATGATTAACTTTTTGGCACAGCTTATCAAGCAGGTTCTGCCATAAGAGCCTAGGTTGTCTACCCAAAACAATAGGGATGCCCAAGTAAGTCATAAGAAGAGACTCAATCTGAAATCTTAGAATATTAGCAAACCTCCGTTGGATAGGCTCCGAAGTGTTGAAAAAATAAATAGAAGACTTGTGGTCATTGATTTTTTGACCTAAGGCAGCCAAATAAGTATCCAAAGTGAATCTGAAGGCTTCAGCTTCCTAAATACGAGCCCTTCGAGCGAGTGCAGTATCATCTACAAACTGAAGATGGGAGAGAGTGGGAAATCCATTTCCCCAATTCCAGCCATGAATCAAATTATGGGAAACTTGATGTTTAATAAATCTGCCAAATCCCTCTGCCATAATGATGAACAAGTAGGGAGAAAGAGGATCGCCTTGGCGGAGACCCCTAGAAGCCCCAAATAACTCCGAAGGTTCTCCATTGAGAAGCACAGAAAATGAGGGAGAAGTGACACAACTCCAAATCCATTCCACCCACTCCAAGATGAATCCGAAAGTAATAAGAACTTTCTGCAAAAAGCCCCATTTCATTTTATCATAAGCCTTAGCCATATCAAGCTTGATGAACATAGAACACTCTTTAGAAGACGACATAGAATGGATGGCTTTAGAGGCATTAACCACTCCGTCGAGAATCTATTTTCTAGCAACAAAACCCCCTTGCTCTTTTGAGATAACTGTGGGAAGCCAAACTTTGAGCCTTTCAGCAATTAATTTAGTAATAACTTTATAAACCACATTACATAGAGCAATCAGTCGAAAGGAATCCAATTGATTAGCCCCTTCCCTTTTTGGAATAAGAACAAGGAATGTAGCATTCAAAGCTCAGAGCATCTGTTTGTTAGAGTGTGATTCTTGAACCACAGCTAATAAGTCCTGATTAATAATATCCCAGAACTCTTGAAAAAATTCCACTGGGAAGCCATCAGGCCCAAGAGCTTTGCCCTTACGCATACTAAAACCACTTCCTCCAATTCAGACATAGAGATCAACCGCATAAGGGAGTCATTCATTGCTCTAGTCACAACAGAGGGGATGCAAGGCAAGATAATATTCTCCTCATTATTAGTGAGAAGCGAATCTTCTGAAAAAAGAGTGGAATAAAACCAGATGGCTTCCCTGGAAATGGCTTGAAAGGAGGTCAACTACAGGCCTGTTGATGTGTCTTTTGTACACGACCAAACATAGAATAAAATACCTAAAGGTACCTTATCCTCTCTTGAACAAAGTTTCCCAACTACTGAAGATCTCGCCAAAGGATCAGTCAGAGTAACTCCAAGGTTCTGATATGTAGGTTCTCTACGTGTGGATAAGCTCTTTGCGGTACGATGTGATTTTGCTGGAATCACAAGGGGACTTACACTTGATGACCTGAGCATTTGATTTGCTGGAATCACAAGTCCTATTTACTAACTGGAAGATAAAGAAATGGCAAAAGATACAAGGTTCAAGAAGTCTACTCTAAGACCTACAATGCGAGAAGATGGATGAATGACTAGGTGGAATCCTACTGGGCTGGGTCTCACCATCGGGTTGAACAATTCAACACCAACTCACTGCGATCTTCTAAGGGATGTTTCAAATATGTCCAAATCGTACACCATCAGATATTGGTCACCATTTAAGATAATGTGTGAACAACAGAGGTGTTATGACTCGGGATTAAGCTCATTCTATGTCAGTTGATCACGCAAGGTGCTCTTACAATCAGCAAAAGGCTAGTGGTTTGGACTAGGTGGATTCCATGCGAGTGCATTCAACAACTTATTTCATTCAATTTAATTATCTATCATCTAAAATGAAGATTCAACAAGAGACCATGCATATTGCAAAGAAACAACACACTTCACCATAACTTCAATGAAAATGGAGTTTATTTACAATCAATGGCAACAATTTCTTGCCTTGTCCTCCTAATCTACTCTAATTGTTATTATATTAGCTGACTATTCACTATTTCTAACTATTCACCCACTATTAACTATTAACCTTTACAAATGAGGAGCTAGGGCTTTATATAGAGAACCCTTTACAAACAGACAACTCTGATTGACTTAGAACCAATGGCTAGGATTGCAAGATAGAAACCCTAATTAGGGTTTGTTACAACAAACTTCCTTAGCCAATTAGAAAATTACATTCCAATGGTGAGGACCAATAAGAAGCAGGGGCAGGTACATTGAAGTTTGTGTCACCTCCAATGAGTCAGGTACATTAAATCTGGACATGCTGAGGTGGACCAATCCGATCGGAGGAATGGTGACTGGGATGTCGCCTTGCCTAATGCTTGTGACTTGGTTGATCCTCCTCTGTCCTTGATGTGCTTTGATGAATGATGTACTTCCTTTGTTTGACCAGGCTTCCTTATTGTCAAGTCTTTCTTCTCTGGTAGCACATCTCGCCTTGAAGTGCTGCCAAAGCCTTTCTTTTCCATCTTGTAGTAGAATGAGGTCTTTAGGCTAACTTGAACTCCTTGAACACCCCTAGGCTTCCAACACTTCAAAGCATCTTGAGCCATCCCTTTCTACATGTGGAATGTCCTTGATGACAATGGACTGGAAGAGGTCGTCCTTGCCCTGGCTTGGTCTTCTTCTATCTGCAAAATAAACCATAAGATGATTAAGGATACATAATAAATTCATTCTAACATAGCATTTTCTACCTTAAATCATCAACAAGAAGACATCAAAATGAAGTTCACTCAAGATTCTCCCCAAGGACAGGCCCTATAAGAATTTCGCTCTGGACCCTTTGGAAGGGTCAGGAGCGAAGTTTGCATTCCTGGCCAATTTAGACCTCATTTCATCATTTCATAATCTTAGGCCTAGCCTTCAAACCTCTTCTCATCATAATCTCACAACTAGCCCTTTGCCTAGCTCAAACAAGGTGAAAAATAGGAGTTTCAAAGGATTTTTCCCTGGACCCTCTGGAAGGGTCAGGAGTGAAATTTACATTTTAGGACAAAATCTTCACAACTTGCGACCACATGCATGTCTAAGGATCCCTTTAATCTCAACCAACATCAAGCTTGATGCAAAATTGGAGAAAAATGGAGTTTTTGAGGATTTCGCTCTGGACCCTTTGGAAGGGTCAGGAGTGAAATTCTAGCTTAGGCTCAAGTTCTATCACTCCTCCACTCCAAAATGTCTTCCAAGGCAAGCATACACTAGTCCTCTATCCACCAACGCTTGGGAATCCATCTCCTAACCTTCATCATGAGCAATTTAGGTGAAATTGAGAATTTCGCTCTGGACCCTTTGGAAGGGTCAGGAGCGAAATTCATTCTTTAGCTCAAAATTCTTACCTCTTGGACTCATAACTTATTCAAACACATGCCTATGGCCATTTTTAAGTCCAATTCACCTTGATCACTATCCTCGCCTAGCACAAACTTGAAGGAAAAATGACATTTTGAGAATTTCGCTTTGGACCCTTTGGAAGGGTCAGGAGCGAAATTCAAGTTTTTCACTTGATATTTCATTTCCTTCACTCCAATCTATCTTGCAAGGCGATAATACAACACTTTTCTTCCAATCATGCCATAGGGATCAAGGTTTTGGCTTCAATCAAGGAATAAATAGGTGGTTTGAAGAATTTCGCCCTGGACCCTCTAGAAGGGTCAGGAGCGAAATTCATTTCTTGCTTGTTTTCCCTCATTCAACTCCATTCCTCTCACTTTGTTCTTACTTGACTCTCCATTTGAATCCTTCTCTCAACTTTACAACACTTACTTGGCCTCAAAAATGGCTAATAAGGAGAATTTCGCCAAAAACCATGGTCAGGGACAGGACCTATTTAGGATTTCGCCCTGGACCCTTTAGAAGGGTCAGGAGCAAAATCCTTGTCCAAGCTTAAAATATTCATTTCTGGAGGCGACAATCCATTCAAGGTCAATCCTAGGGGCATCTCCCAACTTCTCCCACCTTGGTCTAGGCTTAGCTTGGCATAAAAATGAAAGGAAAAGGTAGTTTTAAGGAATTTCGCTCTAGACCCTTTGGAAGGGTCAGGAGCGAAATTCATATTTTGAGCTTATTCTTTCATTCCTCTCACTTCCATCCACCTTCAAAGGCAAGGTCACGCTACTTCACACCCATCCAAGCCATAAAAACCAAGGATTTGACTTGCTTTGAAGGGAAAATAGGTGATTTTAGGAATTTTGCTCTAGACCTTTTGGAAGGGTCAGCAGCAAATTTCATGATTTGGCTCAATTCCTTCAAATTTGATAATCACTAGCAAGTTAAAGTCACCCCTAAGGACACTTCCAAACCTAATTCACCTTGAACCACCCTAGACTTGGAATAAAATTGAGGGAAAAGAGTGGTTTTGTGAAATTTCGCTTTGGACACTTTAGAAGGGTCAGGAGCGAATTTCTCATTCTAGACTTGACTCTTCATCTTTTCAATCCCAATCTTATTTGCAAGGTAAAATTCTATCACTCTTCACCCAAGGAACAAGTTTTGAAGCCCAAGCATGGAAGCAAATGAGGTTAATAAAGAATTTCTCTCTAGACCCTTTGGAAGGGTCAGGAGCAAAATTCATAATTTAGGCAAAATCTTCATCTTTCAAAGTGGCCAACTACCTCTCAAAGAAAGAACATATCAATTCACCCTCCAACATGCCAATGCCTAGCCAAAACAAGGAAGAAAATAAGACCTATAAGGATTTTCGCTCTGGACCCTTTGGAAGGGTCAGGAGCGAAATCCTCTTTCCAGGTTGATCTTGCACTTCATTCATCTAATTTTTCCTCAAATGCAATCAATTAAACTTCCTTTCATCCTAACCAAGGAAATTCGCTATCAAACTAGCTCCAGACAAGGTCACTCTAGGGCCTAAGGCAAAAAAAGAAGGTCAAATGGAGGATTTCACTCTAGACCCTTTGGAAGGGTCAGGAGAGAAATTCTCCTTCTAGGTTAATTTCCATCATTTCATCGCCTCAAACCTCCTCTCCAAGGTAAATATGCATCCAAGTCTCCTCAACTATGCATCAAAAATCCAAAACTTGGCCATATCAAAGAGCAAAAATAGAGAAAAAGTGAATTTCGCTCTGGACCCTTTGGAAGGGTCAGGAGTGAAATTCTCTTTCTAGGCTCATTTTCACTTTTTTCCTCCCTTCTTTGGCTTGGATATAACTCATTAGGCTTCTCCTGATCATCCTCCAGTCCAAGTTAGCATTCACTTCAAGGCTTTGTGAAGAAAAAGGGGCTCATATGAATTTCGCTTTGAACCCTTTGGAAGGGTCAGGAGCGAAATTCTTGTCTTGGTCAAAAATCCTTCACTCCTTCACATTCTATCACTTGGAAAGGCAAAGACACATAATTTCCCTTCCAAATATGCCCAAGGAACAAGGTTGGTAGTCTAAGCAAGGAAGCAAATGAGGCTTATGAAGAATTTTGCTCTGGACCCTTTGAAAGGGTCAGGAGTGAAATTTCTATTTTAGGCTGAAATCCTTCACTCCTTCACTTTTAGTCACTCCCTAAGGCAAGAACATATCCATCTACCCCCACCATAACCAAGGAACAAGGCTTTTAGTGCAAATAAGGAGGAAAAAATACTTCTAAGAATTTCGCTCTAGACCCTTTGGAAGGGTCATGAGCGAAATTTCTTTTAGGCTCAAATCTTGACTTCATCTCTCACATTTCCTCACTCCAAATAAGTGTTTTGCCCTCAATAATGCCTGGGAATGAGTTAGTTCTAAATTTCGATCAAATTAGAATGTCCTATAGAGGAATTCACTCTGGACCCTCTGGAAGGGTCAGGAGCGAAATTGAAATTTGCTTTAGACCCTTTGGAAGGGTCAGGAGTGAAATTGAAATTCGCTTTGGACCCTTTGGAAGGGTCAGGAGCGAAATTTGACATTTTGGTCTCTTCGTCAGGATTCATAAATGGAATATAACACTTAAGTATAAGTGATATTTCCTTATATCTTTCTTCTTTCTTATACTTTAAGTTATATTCTATTGGTTGAAAATTTTGTACACTTGGGAAAAATATACAAAATTGTGCTTTCAACTACAGCACACGAGTAAAAACTCTCCTAATTAAGGGAATGCTCCCCCTATTTAACTACAACTTTGAAAATAAAATGGGATGGGACAGAAATCTTTCTTCTTTTTTCAAGAAAGACAATATCCTTTTCTCTTCACAGAAAAGGATAGTGATTGAATATGAACATCAGTAACCACTTTCAAGTGAAACAAGAGAAAGGAAGTGAATTTTCCTGAAAGCGCAAAGACTTCTGTCACTTCCTTCAGGACGAGACGGCAATATCAAGCTCAAAGACTTGTTTATGTGAAGTCCTATATACCCTTTGCTATACTAAATTTTACAGAGAATAAAAGACAGCAGCTCAAAGACTGGAATAATCTTATCAAACAATAATTTTTCATCAAGAATAGATGCAAGCTCAAAGACTTGCTGCTCCTTCTAGAGATTTTCCTATTTTAATTAATCTTCTCTACTTGGAACTCAAAGACTTCAAATCAGATTAGACTAAGCTCTTTTTAGAAACACTTTGCATGGAACAAATAAAAAGATTCAAACTCAAACATGTAGCTCAAAGACTCAAAACTTGAGTAATCCTTCTTTATTATTCTTCAGAAACTTTCAATTCACATACATAAGCTCAAAGACTTCTTGCTATAAATTTGGTAGAATTTGTGCTTACTTTCCAAAAAGATATCAATTACAATAGACCCCTCAAGTATTTATAGAAGAGGAGCCTTGAGGAAAAGGTGGGAGGAATCTAACTAACTTGAGAGATTCTCTCAACCACCAAGACTTATTCAATAACTAACTAAGACTTATTCCAACTACAGTCCTAATTGGACACAACTTGTAGTTGCCTTACATGTAATTACAAAAGCGCAAGTAATGTGTAACTTGTTTTTTACAAAAAATACTTTTACATGTAACTTGTCAAAACAAAATTACAACTAAAGATTACAAATGAGGGAAAATTCAACCAAGTGTTGAAAAACACTTAAGTTGCATTTTGTGAAGACACAAATCCGTGAAATTTCTAGATGCTTGTTTGTACTTCATCGGGATTCGATTCATGGGTGTTCTTGGCAACAACCATGGTCTTCACAATAGTGTCATGACACCAGAGGAGCGTAGAATTGTTTTTATCTAGGATGGACTGGATTTCATGTAGAAAGACTTGGTGTTTCATCAATGTTTAAATTGAAGTGGTCGTGAATTGTTCGCTCCTCCATTCATTATGAATCCTCATTTGTAAATCAGCAAGAACTTCTTCTTCTGGAATCAGCTCTCCATCCTAACTTACGATGTTGCAAGAGGCCCTTTCACAATGTGAGATAATATCTTGGAAAACTTCACCCTGGAATCTCTTTGCATCATCAATCTCCTCAAAGAGGGATTTAAGAACAAGGGCCTTGTTTTCCAGGAGCTCTTCAAATTCCAAGTACATGACCCCGGAAGAGATGATGGCGTGTTCCTGTAGAACACTCAGCTGTTGTTGGCGCATGGTACACCAGATTGTCAAAATTTCTTCAACACTTTCCAGATTCTTTTTGAAAGTATCAGAAGTCTCATCTAGATTCTCCTCAACGGCCTCTAACTTAGACATTATCTGAAAAATGTCTTTCATTACCTGTGCACATAGATCATGAAGCTGATCAACCCAGGAATTCAGTGCTTGTACCTTTTAAGAAGCCCTTTCCACTCCACGAATTGATTCTTGGGAACCAAAAGAACCTATGGAGTTACTCCCTTTAGCAGCAGGTTTTGTGATTTTATGAACGACTGCCATAAGTTGTCGGTTTTCATCTTCTAGCTTGTCTTTCTTTGCTAGAAGCTCATCACACCTTTGCACCAGCGAAGCAATAGAAAACAAAGCGTCATGTTTATGACCTCATGTGTCTGTTTACCCAACTCTATCCTTGTAACCTTATAATCGGCAGCTGACATTTCTTCAATTGGCTTATCTGCAATAGGTTCCATAATTTCAGCTACCTTCACCTTGTTGTTGTCAATAGTTACTCGGGAGATAGTTTTGGCCTTCTTAGCAACTTTGGATCTAGACTGTTTCAGTTGCTGGTAATCAAAGGCATCGGACGATATTTCCCACTTCTTCCTCTTCGGAGTAAAAGAACTAAGCCATGGAGGCAAAGTCATCAACTCCCCTTCAGTAGCAATCGTAGGCAAAGGAGAAGCAGTTTCTATTTGAATCATCATGGTCATCTTAGGAGGAATATCTGTTTGGACAGGGACCACAGTTTGCTCAGTTACCAATGGGCATGAAGATTGCTTCATGAATTCTTCAAAATCAGAAGTGGAAGTATCAATTTTTGATAACTAGATGCAAGTAGGAATATCCTCAGGAACTTCCAACATTCTCTTGTTGATGATCAGGAGATGGCTCGTATGCTGAAATGGGAATAGTATTCTGAGGAGACTCATCCACAAGCAAATCAGGAGGAGAAAGAAGCGTCTCAATGGAAACTGGAGGAATGATCTCATGAGGTGAGTCTGAAACTGGAGATTTGGGAGCATCATCAGATTGTTGCCCCTCTTCTCGATTATCTAGATCGATCACCTAAACATTGAATCATGATTTTTCCTTCCCACGAACTGTCGACTCCTTAGGAGGAAGCACTACTACACGACTGACTCGCAACTTGATCCTTGTGCCCGAAGATGATACACCCTCCTTGTTGTCAACCTGAATCTTAGACTTACGTCCAAGAGGCCCCGTATAATCATCTTCTTTACCAACCTTGACTTGTATAAGTCTAACAGCATTACTTTTCAGCCATGCGTTGGTGTTAGCTAAGATAAGCTGAAATATCTCAAGGATGGATATGCACTCCTTGTGTGACCATTGGATCAAAGGAAGTGGACCTTCCTCAACCCTCCATGAAATGTATTCAGGATCAAGTATGTGTCCATTATCAATCATCCCTTGTGGGATATCCACCAAGTTCAAATCAACAATTTGCTCAATAGTGAGCCTGCAGTAATCCATCTTTAGAACATCGGCTTCTGTGCGGAGATCTACCCAGACATCCTCAATGTGATGCACATGCACAAAGGATTTCTTGATCTTCTCCTTCATACCCCTATAATCAAAATCAGCTCTAGGTTTAAACCTTTTGAGCTTGATTTCCTATGGTTTAGTCTCCATGGCCTTAGCTTTCACATATGTGACAAGGGAATACCGGGCAATTTTCAATGGGTTTGTGGTAGAGATCCCCATTCCAACCTTGTGTCTAGCAGACTAAAAAGTGTGGACAGCCATGATCTGTCTTCCCAACTCCATAAGAATGATCTTATCAGTTGGGTGT
Organism: Cryptomeria japonica; assembly: GCF_030272615.1. Lineage (NCBI taxonomy): Eukaryota > Viridiplantae > Streptophyta > Pinopsida > Cupressales > Cupressaceae > Cryptomeria > Cryptomeria japonica. The sequence continues at coordinate 607,346,292 of NC_081413.1, read as the reverse complement.
CTGGGAAGCATATATGGCTGACCACCATAGCATCCAATTCTTATATAGGTGAAGTTGGGAAACTGCAGAAACAAACATCCATACTTGCACACCTTTTCCCATGCCTCATATGATACTCTCTTGTTCCTGATATTTCTGTCAAACTGACACATGAAATATCCGAAGAATGCATCTTGTACTCTTCTGAAATGTAGTCTGCTGGGTTTCAATGACAACTGGTCATAATACTCCCAAACTGGTATAAGTGAGCTATCACCCTTGGTAGAAAGACCTGGAAAGTGTCTAAGTGATGCTGCCAAATATACCAAATATGAATTCATGAAGAAGGTCATGGTGGTAGGAACTACTGCAAGTTATTCGCACAAGGCATCATTGATGACTTCTCCCCATGAAATGTGATGAGACTGCCTTATGAACATGATGAACTGGTACACCCATGGCTCAAAGACATTGGAATGCGCAAGGCCCATCATCCTGCTGAGAAGAGTTATGGTGTCTCCTATCTCCCATTTGAAATCACGACGGTACAACTTTGCCCACCTTGAGAAGGAGGCTCGTGGCTCTTGGATCCACCTATTGATGTGTCGCTTGCAATCTTTTTTCCTCTTCACATAATACTCTGCTGCACTTTCTTTGGAGATTTCCATATAAACAGGTGCAGGAGGTATTATGAAGACCTTCTCGATCATATCTGCATCAAGATGGATTCTCGCCTCACCATCATCATTTTTGATGACTCTTGATTCTTTGTCAAAATGATGGGCGCAGGCAAGAATGAACTCAGGTTCTAGGACAGCCACCTGGAAAGATGATGCATGGTGGATATGGCTATCCAACAGCCGATGCAAGTTATTATCTTGTGGATCTTCTATCCTCTTGACGAATTCTGACATATCAACGTGCCCTATTTCCATGTCTCTGATGTGATCCAAAGGAGAAGAAACCTAGGAAGGTGCTACCTCATTCTGATACTTCTCATATTTGTATTTCATCTTCTTTGGAGCTGGGGATGCCGACAAATCTGACATTGATTGTGAACCTGGAATACTGTGATGAAGACTTAAAAGAGTTAAGGCAACATCATAGTTAGCTGCAAATATCATTCTTCCTTCTCCAAATGGAAAAAACTTTGATTCTTGAACTTCACGATTTTGTGAGAGGAAGAGGGGAAATATATGGAAATGGGAAAATCTTGACTTTGACCAATTTCGGATCTTGGGGAAATTTTTGCAAGCATACAAGTTGGAAAGAACATACATGCAATCGGGGTTTTAAAACCCAAATGTAAGTAAACTTTTTAAATTTGCAAATGGAGAAATGGATGGAAAATGAGATTTTGACTCGCGGAAAATAATGGAAATGAAAAGTATGGATATGGGAAACATGAATGGATAGAAATGGGAAAATTTGGGAATGTCATTTTCATGAAAATGGGAAGAACTCTTCAACATGTAATCCGGTTTTTAAAACCTGAATTTGAAAGGGAGGGGTATTTCACACTTTTCAACTTGGAATTTTAACCAAAAATGGTTAAATTCCTTAACCGTAAGGGAAGATCAAGAATTTCTAGCGAACTTGTAATCGGGATTAAAAATCCCAAATACAAGTAAAGAGGGAATTTTGGGAAGAATAATGCAACTCAAAAATTGCATACAAAGGGGAAGATCTCCCTCACAAAAACTGATTTTTGGGGGAAGAACAACACATGGACAAAAATGAAACTAAGAAAGAAAACTAAGAAAACAAGAAAATAATAAAAAGAAGGAAAGAAAGGAAAGAGAACATACCTTTCTTCAAGCTGAAAATGCTTCTCCAAAAAGCCACAATCTTTGGAATGGAGAAGACACACCAATAAATAGAGAGAAACCGAGATACCAAACCCTTGCCACGTTTTTAGAAAAACGTCTTATATGAAAAAACGTGGCAGCAAAAGCAAATAAAATGGCGCAAATAAAACTCCAATCTCCACGCCTAGGTAGGAGAGTTCAAATCGATTTAGGAGAATGCAATTTGATGAAGTTTTAATCCCCCAAAATGTGGCATTTAGGAAACATGTGGTTGCTGATTTGAAGCAAAAAACCCATAAATGCAACCTCCAAATGGCATGATAAGTGGTTTCATACGCATAAGAATAGGGTAGAAACCAAAACGCCTCTCCTTCCTAGAAGATCTCCACGAAAATCGATTGAAAACTTCAACAAATTTGCTTCCAACTGAAAATCGGGTTTTTTGGAGAGAAGAACAAGTTCAAATTTACAATTGCATGTGAAAATCGGGTTTTTGGGAGACAATTACAAGTTTTATTTTCACTTTTTCACTTACTAAACCAAAATCGGGTTTTTTGGAATAAACTGCAAGTTTAAAAATGTAAAAAATGCACTTTATGTGTAAAATTGGGTTTTTGGGAGAGAAATGCAAGTTTTACTTACTTATAAAAGGGAAATAAAATCCCTGCAACAAGTTATACTTTCTTGCACATATGTAATGGGGGTTTAAAATCCCTATTACATTTAAAAACCATTAAAGTAGGGGTTTTTGGAGAGAACTACAAGTTTACTTGTAATTTAGCTAAAAAATCCCTATTTTAAATAAACAAGACCAAAAAACAATAAAAATGATAAAAACAATAAAAGGGAAATTTAAAACAAATTACAAGTAACATTTTTTAATAAAAGTGCACATGTAATAAGCTGAAAATTCCCCTACAAAGACCAAAACAATGAATATCATTAAAACTTGGAGTTTGAAGAAAATTCTCCACCTGCACTCGAGGTTTTAAAACCCGAAATTGAAGGAAAGACATAGAAAATGAACCCAAAATTCGATGAATTCAAAACGTAGTTTGAGGATGGACTGAGGATTAAGCCATTCCAAGGACTAGTCGAAATTATGCCTCGGGAAGTGTGCCACAAAGTAAAAATTTTCATTTTTTCACAAAAATTTCATGTAGTGGTCCTTCATTTTTGAAAACAAAAATGAGGACAACAACTGGCTCTGACTGGGGAATTCTCTCATTTATTCTTCAAGATTATGAAATAAAAGAATCCAGAACTCTAAGTGCCTTCCTCTTATCCATTGGGTCACAGAGTCAAACAAAGCAAAAACAAACAAACAAAAGACGAAAAACAAACAAGAAAAAGACATTATGTACAAGAAGTTACCTCGAATCCTTATTCAAAGTAATGCTTCAAATGCTAACCATTATAAGGCAACGCAAATGGTGTACCATCATGATAAGCCAAGCTAAAACTATCTTCTCCAGCAACACGGTGAATAGTGAAGGGTCTTCGCCAAAGAGAATCAAATTTGCCATGTAAACCTTTCGGTTCCCTTCGCTTATCCCAAAGCAAAACACGATCACCAACTTGGAATCCTCTTTGCTTTGTTTTCTTATAAAAAAGAACTTTGACTTGTTGCTGATGTGAAGCAATTCGGTCCACTACTTGTGTTCTTTGTTCTTCCAGTTGAGAAAGATACATGATCCTTTTGTCTAAAGAATTCTCATAAGTTTGATCTTCAATTGCTTTAGCCAACTTGAGAGCAGGAAGTTCCAAAGTGATGGGTATCTCTGCATTGATCCCATAAAAAAGCTGAAATGGCGACATACCAATAGCCCTTTTGGGTGTAATTATGTTTGCCCATAAAGCATCAAAAAGAGCCTTATGCCAGGACCTTTGATTTTCCTCCACAAGCTTGCGAATAATAGTAATCAAATTCTTGTTACTAGATTCCGCTTGACCATTACCTTGGGGATAATAATCGGATGAATGAGTTAACAAGATACTATATTCAAAGCAAAATTGTGAAATTTCAGAGGAAGAAAAGGTGGCTGCATTGTTAGTCACGATTTTGAATGGAACACCAAACCTGGAAATAATATTCTCCTTGAGGAATCTGCATACTATCTCAGAAGTAGTGTTCTTTACCAGTATTGCTTCCACCCACTTGGTAAAATAATCAGTAGTTGTAAGGACATACGAATGACCTGCACTTGAAGAAGGATTGATCACACCAATGAAATCAATGCCCCATTGCTGGAAAGGCTCTTCAACAATAACCGGCTTCAATGGTAATGCTGCAAGCTTTGGTTTGCCTACAAACTGCTGGCAATGTATGCATTTACACACCCACCGAAAAGCATCTTGAAAGAGCGTAGGCTAATAATACTTAGCTCTCAAAATTTTGTGAGCAGTCACTGGTGCAGAAAAATGTCCTCCACAAGCCTTGTCATGGAAAGATTCCAACAATTTGGTTTGTTGTGCTTTGTCAACACAACGGAGGAAAGTACCATCAATTTCTCTTTTGTGCAAACCAGTATCCCATAATACAAAGTTCGCAGCTTTCAACTTGATACTTCTTTTTTCCTTGAATGACAAATGTTGTGGACATTCGCCATAAGTCAAGAAAAATGCTATATTAGAGTACCATTCATCAGTAGTACTGAAAAACAACACCTTGGGAAGATCTTTGGAATCGTCCAATTCTTGCTCCTCTGGAATACCTTTCACCATCAACTGACAGAGTCCTCTTCCTCGAACAAGCTTTGTAGGCTTAATCTCCAAATCATACTCTTGGATTTTAGCAATCTAATTCCCTCTTTTTGTGCCAAACTCCTATTGTGTATCAGGAACTAACACAATGGTATGAGAATTCAGGATGTAAAAATGGAAATTCTTAACTGATTTAACAACCGCATAGGCATTCTTCTCAATAGAGGAATATTTGAGTTCATGAGACTTCAAAAGACAACTCATGAAAGCAATAGGAGATTCAATCCCTTCTGAATTTTTCTGCATCAGAATGGCCGACAGAGTATGCTCGGAAGCATAACTATACATGATAAACTCCTTGGTGTAGTTGGGGCATACCAATACGAGTGCATGAGCAATTGCATCTTTGATTTCATTGAATGTTGCTTTTCCTTCAAAATTCCAATGGAAAGCAAACTTTCCTTTCATCATATCCACAATATGACGAGTCTTTTCTGCAAAGTCAGGAATGAATCTTCACAAAAAATTTACCTTACCAAGGAATGAACTGCGGTCTTTTTGGATGGCAAAGGGAGATTCTAAATAGATTTAACCCTCTTAGGATCAACTTGTATTCCCTCCTTGGAAACAACATGACCAAGAATTTTTCCCTTTGTTACCCCGAAAATTGACTTCTTGGGATTAAGGGAGATGTCGTGTTTGTGACATCTTTCAAGAACATCTTGTAAGTGAAAAAGATGATTCTCATGATCTTTAGAAAAAACAGTAAGATCATCAAGATACACTACAATATACCTACCCACAGTACCACGGAAAGCCAAGTCCATAGCTCGTTGGAAATTAGCCCCTGCATTGATCAACTTGAAAGGCATTATGTGGTAGGCAAATGTACCCCATGGAGTAGTAAATTTAGTCTTATGTTGATCAGGTTCACTAACCTCAATCTGATTGTATCCCGAAAATCCATCTAGCATAGATAGCATTTCGAAACCTGTCATCGTTTGCAAAACTTGATACACGATTGGCAATGGATAATTATCCTTGAGTGATAGCTAATTAAGATTTCTGAAATCAACACAGATGCGTATTTCTCCATTCTTCTTACGCACCGACACTATATTTGCCAACCATGTTGAATGATGGATGGGAAAGATAATCTGAGCATCAAGCATCTTTTGAACTTCGGAAAGAATGGTACCTAAAATCTTTAGATTATACTGGCGTTGCTTCTGTCTGAAAGGTTCTTCACCAAGCTTAAGAGGAATGTCATGCTTCACTTCCTTGGGTTGAAAGGATTTTAGATCATCGTATGAATATGCCAAGACATCACGGTATCGGCGCAAAAGATGAATAAACTGATCTCTTTCATCTGAAGTGCAGTTATTGCCAATATTGACAAACTTTGGATCTTCATCTGAACCAGTATTATATTTCTCATATCCCATAGGAGTATCAGCACTTTCTTGTTGTCGTCTCTTGATATAATGATCATGTTGATCGAAAAAAATTTCAAGAGAAACCAACCCCTTGGGAATCTTATTTCCTTTCAGCTGAAGAATATTTCATCAAATTCGGATGATGTTTCAAACATTGAATCTGATGATGAAGAAGTAGGAGAATTACTTCCTTCAAAATATAGGTTGTTGAAACCATCTTTTTCTTACAGGAAATTATTAATCTGCTTGTCATCATTAAAAATCTGCCAATGATCCCAATTGTCAGGCACACTAGGTCAGCAAATTATCTCAATAATATATTTATCTTGACCAAAGTCAAGATGGGGAATTAACGAAGTAGCTAAAATAGCAAGAGAATTAGCCCTATCATTGTATTCATGAGGAACAGCCGAGATATTAAAAGAATCAAAATCTTCAATATTTTCCCATACCAAATTGCGATAATGCTTGAGTCTATCATTCTTAGTTTGATATATATTTCTCACTTGACAAACAATTAATTCTGGATCACCCTGGGCATGAAGATTTCTGATTCCTCTTTTCAATGCAATGCTCATCCCTAACAAAAGTGACTCATATTCAGCCGTATTGTTAGTATTAGCAAATTGCAACTTGAAAGAGTAAGGGAAGATCTCTCCCTTAGGAGATATAAGAACTACACCAGCTATGGATCCATTTATAGTGCAGCTGCCATCAAATTCAAGAGTCCACATATCATTTGAACTACTATTTTCATTGGAATGATTAGAGTTGCCTTCATCTGAAGCGGATGCATTATGAAAAGAAAAGTTGTCATCTTCTTCCATAGGAGAAGATGAACTTTCCTCTTGAGTAGGTGAAGAGTGAAACTCATCTTGTTGAGAAGGTAATGAAAAAATTTCATCAGCAAGAGGAGATGAGACTTCTTCAACCATAACATATGAACTGAAAGACCCATTTTCTGATGCTTGATCCTGATCAGTATCAACAAATTTTTCATTTGCTGAAAGTAGTGAAATGTCGGAGCTGCTAGAAGGATAATCTTCAGTAAATTCTGAAATTTCATCTATATGGAGATAATAATTCCCGAAACCTGAAGATTCAAAAACAATCTGAGCATGGGGATCATTAGACTTGACAAATGTGTACTTGGTTTCTCTTTCAGGAATTAACTTCTGCACAACACCTTTGATAGGCATTCTTTCTTTTGTCATATCCATGTTGAGTTCACCTCCAACATCCTTGCAAAAATTACGGCCAAGTAACATTCCATATGATGCAGGAACATCGGCTACCAAGACAATCATTTTTATTTTATTATCCGGAAAAGCAGCAAATGCAAATTGAGCATCTTTGATTTTCCCAATAAGAGGCACTTGTTTGTTCTCCATGGAATAACAATGACCAAAAGTTTTGGTCAAGGTCAGCCCCAAAGCTTGTGCAACTTTTGCGGGCATGACGTTATCAGAAGCACCAGAATCCAAGACACAATTGCTCAATTGAAAACCATCGATCAATAGGGAAATGTAGAAGGGTTCTATCTTTCCTTGGGTGGTAGATGGAATGGTCACCAAATCATTGGGAAAATTATTGGGTTCTTGTGGGGCAGTATTTTCAAGTATAGGATGAGTTTCCTTACTTTTAACAAAATCAGCTAACCTATCAAAATGATCAAGATTAGCTTGTAAATACTCAACTTCGGACATTTGAATCTTAGTCTTTCTAGCATGGTCAATAATATCAAAAGCTTGAAATGAACCGGCTAGAGAGGGATTAACATTGTCCAATTGAGGTTCGGGGTTAGGCATATTGGGCTTGGAATCAATAGATGAAGCAAAAGGAGGATTTTTGTTACTTACTTGACTTTTTTTTGCATCCTTTGGAATGTAGGGCAGCGGTGTTCCTCTTTTAGCAATAGTAACAGGTGGTTGTAAATCACTTGCAACCTTTGTAGCTTCATCTTGTTGAGCCAATCGAGTCTAAGATCTTGTCATTACAACAAATGCTTGACTATGAGTCCTTTTGGCAGCAACACAGTCATCATAGTGCATGTAATGTATAGTAGAGTCGCCAGTCACTTCTTCTTCTTCTTCTTGTTGAGGAAAAGCAACGTCATCAAACTGATAATCAAAATAAGAAGACTCATTTTGATCTGTCCAACTACTGCCTTTGAAGGAGGTGGTTCAAGCGCAAGTCTCTCCGGAGGCGGTGGTAATTTTGGTTGATTCTTAGCAGCATAACTGGTAGCAGTATTAGGATACGTCCTTCTTGGGATATCCTTGTATGGTGCAGGGTAGGAATTTTGAGATACTTGCTTCTTTAAAGCAAGAAGTTCATTTGCTAATTTCTGCACCATAGGATCAGTAGAACCAGAAAATGAACCCTCCATATGTGAGCCTCCTTTGGACCGATTAGAATCCTTTTTTATTTTACCAGCTAGGATCAAATCGTCTTCAATTTTAGTAGCCATTGATTGAGCAACTTCTAAATCAGCGGGAGATGCTCGCCTTAAGAAGAAACTGACCTCGGGCAACTGGGTGTTAATGAAAAAGCACTTGAGGTTCTTAGGAGTAGGTTTAGAATTGATAGGAATTTTATTTGCTAATTTATTGAGCTTAGCAATGAATTCACGCATGCCTTCATGGGTATCCTTCTTCATTTGAGTCAACTGGGCTAGCAAGGCATGTTCATCTTCTGCAAGTTTGAAACATTCCTCGAACTTGTCTCTCAACGAGTTCCAAGAAACAATTGAACCAGCAGTAAGATTGAAAAACCAATCTACTGCAATACCTTGAAGAGTCTATATGAACAAACGAACAACAACATCTTGATGTTCAACTCCAAGAACACCACATGCCATATAGAAAGATTTGAAATGTTCATCGGGATGCTGCTTTCCATCTTCATAGAACTTGGGAAGATTTTTATGAGAACCTTGTGGAAGTGGATGAAGAGGTAGGGTTAAAGCCAAAGGACCAAAAGCTTGTTGGCATTTTTTATGTTTATGTTGTAATTGTCATTGATGGACACACACTTGCATTGAGATCCCCTTTATATGTATGAGCTAGAGCTCAACCGGTATTTGTTCCAACCGGTATGTTGTATTCTAGTCTTTAGACTATTGGTGATTTTGTAGAATATGTTTCTCAGTCTGAAGCAGCATGTCGACCCCAAGCGGTTCGCAAATCTCAAGCGGTATGAGGGAGAAAAGCGGCATAACACATTCTTACCAGTCTTTATTTTTGTCAAACCAGCAACCCATATTTTTGTATGAACTGGTAATACTCTGTGATGAGTTACCAACCGGCATTTTGTGATGAGTTACCAATCCACCGATTGTTTGATGGTGCCGACACACTGACGGTGCTTTTCTGTCATGTTACTGAGTATGTCTAGATTCATTGAACCTAGGAAATTGTAATGTAATCCTATTGGACCGACATGAAATCAGATTCCTTTAAAAGGACATCATGTCTAGGGTTTTAGGTTGTTGCAGAAAAGGGTTCATGTTGTGGTGGTTGTTGAGTTGTTGGAAGAGCGATCCTATCTGAGAAGATCAAGTTGTAATTGAGAGAGAGATAGAGAAGACTGAAGTAATGTTGGAATGCATTAACTATGAGCAATACTGGATCTAACCAAGTAGTTTGTGCTACTAGATAGATCAAACACTTGTTGATTACTCACATCTTTGACAAGTCTGTAGCCCTTAACTAGGTAGGCCCAAAAGCCTTTTGCAAAATCCTCTAACAAGGTGGTTCACTTCTGTGAATCTAAAATCCTCTAGCAAGGTAGTCTTTAATTAGACTTATCTCCTAACAGAGATTGAGATTCCTAACAGGATTTGTTCTGGTGAAAAACATTGTAAGACCTTAACCGGTCTGACCTTAACCGATCTGGTTTCTATTCTACAGATAGTGACTTGTGAGTTCCATCTCACCGTGGTTTTTCCCATTTGGGTTTCCACGTCAAATATCTTGTGTTATGATTGTATTGCTTTTGTGGGTGAATGCTTTATTTGCATTTTGTTTTGCATGTGTGATAACCGGTCTATCTATTAAACTGTTTTATCGGTTTATCTTTAGACTGTTTAAGTGTTTAAGTAAAAAGATTTTTGGCATACTAATTCACCCCCCCCCCCTCTTAGTATTCATCAATTGGTATCAGAGCCAACCTTTCTATAAGTCTAACCACTTGGAAAGAGATATGAGGGAATACACCTTGAGGGAACTTACTCAACGGCTCACTCAGTCTGAGCAAGCCTATGATGATCTTATGGTCAAATACAAGGCATCTCAAGCTAAAAGGAGAGAGCATGCAGAGAAGCTGATGGAGCTATCTGAAAATAGTTCTGAAGATGAAACAAATATGGAAGCCATGATTTCAGAAGTAAATAAGCTGAATGATTCAAACTCCGATCTGAGAAAAGAGTTGGAAGGACTGACTATCCGGTTTAGTCAAGAGCTTGAGAACCGGAGGAAAGCTGAAGATCTGGTAAAGGACAGAGATCATGAGATCTCCAAATTGAAACAAGAGATTAGTGCACTGACTACTCACCTTCATCAGAGAAGAATGGAGAAAGAAGGAGTACAAGATGAACTGAACATAGCCATCTCTGAAAATCCAAGCCTGATGGAGACAAATACTGTTATTTCCAAAGAACTCTCTGAGTCAAAGGAAATACTTTCTAAGTTCAGCAAAAGTATTGTCAAGCTAGAGCAAAAGCTTGAGTCATCTAGACCGGTAAAGAATACCAATGGACTTGGTTTCTCTGGACATGAGGAAGGAGAATCCTCAGGAACAAATGCTGAAGCATTAAAGAAGCAACCGACACTCAAAGGAAAAGGTAAGCAAAAATTCAAACCTATTTGCTTTAACTGTCTTAAAGAAGGACACACTGCCAATGTATGTAGGAGCAAAGCCTACAATAATTTTCCTTACTTTATCAACAATGTACCTAGATCCAATAAGTTCAATGGTCACTGTTATGCATGCAAGAAGTTTGGGCATAGAGCATCTGAATTCAGGTCTATCATGAACAATACCGGAAGATATCCTCAGAGCACCCAAGGAGCTGGTCCGGAATCTTTTGTGAACTAGAACCCTAACCGGTTTAATGCTTACAATTATCAGTCAGGCAACAATGGTTATCAACCGGCAACCGGATGGAGAGCAAACTATTGGATTTTTCATGGACATGGTCACACTGCTGCTACACGCAGAAGGAAGAATGGAAACATGAACAATGGACCTTGGAGAGCACCTGGATTGGTTTGCTATCACTGCAACAAATCGGGTCACATTGCAAGATTCTGTAGAAGCAGAAAGAGTATATCTGATGATATACCAGTCACTCAGGAAGGAGAAATTGATGTTGAAACAGTTCAAGCGGACATGAACAAAACCTGGAGGAAGAAACCAACAATGTTGGAAGAGGAACCGGTTTCTGCACCTAGTGTGGAAATATCAGAACCGGCAAACTAAGCTCCAAAGAGTCTTAGGGGGAGCAAATGGCGAAATGTTTTCGAACCCTTGGTTACATCGGTAAAAGACCTTAACCGGTATGTGATACCTGTCGCTTGGCAGAAGACCAAAAATGGTAAAAAGGCAAATTAGGGCTTACGCCCTAATAGAGGAGCATTAATGGCGGTAGGTGAGAGATATGTATAAAAGCATATTTCAAATCATTTCTCACTATCTATTTTCGAGCTAAAAAAAGTCTTTCAAAGTGCAGAGCAAAGAAAAGGCAGTTTGAGCTAAGATTTCAAGAAATTGAATAATCTTGAAGGAGATTCAAATTCAGTTTGCAAACGGTCAAGTGGAGAACACAAAGCGATGATTTGGCAACTGACAGAGTGTGGAGTGAAGCAGAATTAGGAAGCCCTAAATTCGCGTTTTAAAGGTATTTTTCATGTTCTTGAAATACTCTACAATGGCTTCTGCATCTCATACTAGTTCTAGTACATCCATTGAGTCAAAAAGTTTCATTCAAAGGAAGTCCAAATATAATGCCTTATAACAAGTTCCGGCTGGAGTAATAGTAGAAGAGGGAATTTCTGATTATATTGATTGCAAAATAGAAGACCTAGGGTCTTTAGCTATTCACACCCAACTAGGTTTATTTTGCGGCTAGGACAAGAAAATCAAACCGGAATACAGTATCTTAGAGAAGAAGAAACTCCACAATGTTGTATACTTTCTGGAAGACTTTACGGAGGATCATATTAGGATCATTTTGAGTAGAGTCCATGGTGACAAGATGTACCTGGATAGGATGCATGATATCACGCCATAGGCAATTCATGCAGTCACCGGTTTCTGCAACACAGGGGAAGTGCCAGCCCTAAGAACGGTAAGCAAAACAGAAATGGCCAAGCTCACCGGTTCAACAAGTGACTCACGAGGTATGACAGTTAATCCTATCAAGGATGATCTGGTGAAGTACGCCTGCATGGTGATAGGCTACATAACATTCTCACCTAGTAGGATTAATTATGTATCTACTGCAGTGGTAAATGCCACTTACCGGATGATTAAAGAGGATGCATCATTTGACCTATGCACCGGTATGCAAAGGCAACTCTTGTCTAATCTGAAGTTGATTAAATAGGATAATGCACTGAGATTCAAGTTCGGACAACTATGGGTTGGGTTGTTCTTCTATTTCCAAGGCTACTTTCCTGGAGTAGGAGATGTCCAGTGGTCTCCTGACCAACCAGTAACCAAGCAGATCAAGGAAAGCATTCAATCCATTGGAACCGGTTACCCCGATGTGTTGAACAAATATTTTGATGAGTTCAGAAGCAAGATGAGTCAAAGGGTGAGGATCTTAGGTGACATCGTTAAGAAATATGAAGATGACATCTGTTTCACCATCCAGGTGGACAAATGCTTAATAGAGGCTGTTGAGCCTAGAATGGAAGAAGTGGAGTCAATGGGCTATGAGGTGGTGTATGATTTGCTGGAAGGGTATGCCTCAACCCTTATTGCCTCGCCTCTTGATCCTAAGGCTAAGAGGACCGGAACCTATCTGGAGAGAATTGCACCGGCCGAGGAACCCTTTGTTAAGAAAGGAAAAGAACCGGTAGCAAAGAAAGCAAAGGCAGTGCCTGCAGCATCGGCACCGACTACTACTGCAACTCCAAGAGTGACCAAGCGATCACCTACAAAGAAGAAACCAGAAATGGCACCGACAAAAGTCTTTGAAAGAAAAAGAAAGACTAAGTCAAATGAACCGGACTCCGAAGAGACTGCGTCTGATGAAATGCCAAAGAAGGCCAGACAAACAAAGAAGATGAAGAAGAATGAACCGGTAGCATCTGCACCAGTAAATATAGATATCTCCTCATATAAACCTTTGAAACATTATCAAAGGACAATAAAGAATATTAGGAGAAAATTACTGCATGATTTAGTAGATTATAATGTGACTTTAATAGTGAGGAGAAAGATGAAGTACTACAGGAAATTATTATTTATTTGTATAAAAATGACCGGTCACCATCAAAGATTAAATCTCAAACACTGGATTCTTTATATAAAGTATTAGATAACAAATGGTGCATTGCCATTGAAAAAGAACAAGAGATTAGGGAGAAAGTCTTTGCACAATACTTTCCCGACCTCTCAAACTCAGAATTATTTGATGTTTTGGATCAAAATAAAGGACTCTTCTTCACAAGGAGAAGAAGACTCTGGCTATTAGAGGGGAGAATTGATGATGTTGAAAAAGACACTCATCAGCATATGGATTATGCTATCAATTCTCACAAAGCACATATGGCCAACCTGCAAGTGGAAAAAGAACCGGTCATATCCAAACCGGATGAAGTTTTTGATGAAGAGGGAAACCCTGTTCAAGAACCAATCAACACTATTGATGTCGATGCACTGAACATAGAAGATGTCACTCAAGACATACCTTCTGAGGGAACAGAATAGGGGCAACAAGCCGAACAGGGTAGTGCACAAGCCAAGGACACACAGGAAGCAGCTAAGGAACAGGAAGAGAAGAAGAAGAGGGATGAAGATGAGAAAAAGCAAAAAGAGGAAGAGAAGAGAAAAGAGGCAGAGGAGAAAAGAAAAGATGAAGAGAAAAAGAAGCAAGAAGATGAGAGGAAAAAGAAAGAAGAAGAGGATAAGGAAGAAAAGAAGAAGAAGGAAGAGGAAGAAAAGAAGAAGAAGAAGAAGAAGAGAAGAAGAAGAAGGGAGAGGGAAAAAAGAAGAAGAAGGAAGAGGAAGAGGAAGAGAAAGAAGAGGAGAAGAGGAAGGAAGCAGAGAGGAAAAAGAAAGAAGAGGAAGACAAGGAACAAGAATAGAAGAAGGAAGCAAAGAAAAGGAAGAAGGAAGAAGCAGACAAGGCAGCGGAAGCGATGAAGAGCACACAGATGGAGACTTCGAAGGCAACCGGGAGTCAAGCCAAACCGACTGATATCTCCAGTCCTATCGATCTCCAGTCTGCAAGTGAGTAGGAGCTTATGCAGAGCATCAAGGTTGCTCAAGAGCGCCTTGAAATCATTCAAAGGAAAAAGGAGCAAGACATAATTCAAGTGGTTGTAGACACCCTTACCGGTTTGATCCCTGGTACCAATCTTCCTAACACTGAATCATCACTAGCACAGCTTAAATTACTATGTACTATAGTAGCCTGGAAGAAGCAGTTGAGGAAAATATCAAGAAAGAGCATCAAAAGGCTCATAACATTGCTCTGGTGAAAAAGTTGAATGAACTCCAGTCTGAACTTCTAAAAGACCAAAAGGATATAAGGGACGCTTTGGATGAAGGAAACTTGCTACTAAGCAAAATCTGTCAACCCCATCTATTCTGCGATGATGTGCTAGCTCAGAAGCAAAAGCTTCAAACGGACTTACAGTCTTACTTGAGCACATTTAAGCCACCTTATGATTCCTTTGCAACTTATGGGCAAATCGTTCACTGGTTTTAGATCCAATCAGCCAAAATGGAGCAAGAGATCAGTACATGGTCTAGAGATTTGCAGGAGCTAGAACTAGTTTTACTTCCACATCTGTAAATTCTTCAGAAGTGTTATCTGAACCTAGATGCCTTGACAGTTACACAAGAGATGAGCACAGTTGATGCCATGGAGGAACAGGTATCCTAGATGCAAACAGAGAAAGAAGTGGCCACCTCCCTACTTGAGTCCCGGTCTCTATCCATGAAACAATTTTTGCAGGACTATAAATCAGTTTTTGACAAGTATTATTCATTGTTGTCATAAACTTTTATTATTTTAATATCAAATGGAAACAAGGTTGTTCAACGGTACTTTGTCATTGTTGGCAAAGGGGGAGAAGTACTCTATCTATTTTGGAGACAAATAGGGAGAAGTATCTGGTTTTAAAATTTTTCTATATGCTTTGATATATGCTATATGCTCTGATATCTCAATGTTTATGCTATGTATGCAAAATTGCTATACATTGTATTGATTAAAGGATAGTGTATATGCTTAGGGGGAGCAATTTTGTTAAAGGCATGTTTTTTATTGTAAAACACTTAGATGTCAAAATTTTATTTTCCTAAGTGTTGCCATCAATGCCAAAGGGGGAGATTGTTGGCATTTTTTATGTTTATGTTGTGATTGTCATTGATGGACACACACTTGCATTGAGATCCCCTTTATATGTATGAGCTAGAGCTCAACAGGTATTTGTTCCAACCGGTATGTTGTATTCTAGTCTTTAGACTATTGGTGATTTTGCAGAATGTGTTTCCCGCTCTGAAGCATCATGTCGACCCCAAGCGGTTCGTAGATCTCAAGCAGTATGAGGGAGCAAAGCGGCATAACACATTCTTACCAGTCTTCATTTTTGTCAAACCGGCAACCGGTATTTTTGTATGAACCGGTAATACTCTGTGATGAGTTACCAACCGGCATTTTGTGATGAGTTACCAATCCACCAATTTTTTGATGGTGCCGACACATTGACGGTGCTTTTTGTGTCGTGTTACTAAGTATGTCTAGATTCATTGAACCTAGGAAATTGTAATGTAATCCTATTTGACCGACATGAAATCAGATTCCTTTAAAAGGACATCATGTCTAGGGTTTTAGGTTGTTGCGGAAAAGGGTTCATGTTGTGGTGGTTGTTGAGTTGTTGGAAGAGTGATCTTATCTGAGAAGATCAAGTTGTAATTGAGAGAGAGATAGAGAATACTGAAGTAATGCTGAAATGCATTAAATGTGAGCAATACTGGATCTAACCAAGCAGTTTGTGCTACTAGATAGATCAAACACTTGTTGATTACTCACATCTTTGACAAGTCTATAGCCCTTAACCGGGTAGGCCCAAAAGCTTTTCGTAAAATCCTCTAATAAGGTGGTTCACTTCTGTGAATCTAAAATCCTCTAGCAAGGTAGTCTTTAATCGGACTTATCTCCTAACAGAGATTGAGATTCCTAACAGGATCTGTTTCAGTGAAGAACATTGTAAGACCTTAACTGGTCTAGTTTCTATTCTGTAGATAGTGACTTGTGAGTTCCATCTCACTGTGGTTTTTTCCATTTGGGTTTCCACGTCAAATATCTTGTGTTATGATTGTATTACTTTTGTGGGTGAATGCTTTATTTGAATTTTTGTTTGCATGTGTGATAACCGGTCTGTCTGTTAAATTGTTTTACCGGTTTATCTTCAAATTGTTTAAGTGTTTAAGTAAAAAGATTTTTGGCATACTAATTCACCCCCCCCTCTTAGTATTCATCAAAGCTACTCCCCATGGACCGGGAGGAGGAAGTGGAGGTGGATTAGTCATACTTGTGGTTCGTGAAAGGGAGGATGTACTAGTGAGCAAAAGGAATCTAGCTCTTTCAACAAGAGATATTTCTTCTGAATATTCACCTATCTTCCGATGAACGTAAACACGCAAACTTTCTAGCTTTGAGAAATGAAACTATTTCCAAGCTCTTCTTTTAAAAACAGCAAGACACTAGTCTTCAAACGAAAGCGTGAGGCTTCTGAATGCATCTGTGTCCCTAACAGATTTGAAAAGAATATGTTAGTGTTTCAGATGGGCCAAACAAATTTATATCAGAGATCTTTAAGATAGAAATAACAAAGTACTTCAAATCTCATTTGATCAGCAGGAAACCCAAGAAAAGGTATTTCCTTTTTCCCCTTTTTTTACCAACAAGACACTAGTCTTCAAACGAAAGCGTGACGCTTCTGAATGCGTCCGTGTCCCCAACAGAGTCGCCAAAAAATTGTTGGTTGAAAATTTTGTACACTTGGGGAAATATACAAAATTGTAGTTTCAACTACAGCACATGAGTAAAAACTCTCCTAATTAAGGGAAGGCTCCCCCTATTTAACTACAACTTTGAAAATAAAATGGGATGGGACATCAATCTTTCTTCTTTTTTCAAGAAAGACAATATCCTTTTCTCTTCATAGAAAAGGATAGTGATTGAATATGAACAACAGTAACCACTTTCAAGTGAAATGAGAGAAAGGAAATGAAGTTTCTTGAAAGCGCAAAGACTTTCATCACTTCCTTCATGACGAGACAACAATATCAAGCTCAAAGACTTGTTTATGTGAAGTCCTATCTAACCTTTGCTATACTAAATTTTACAATGAATAAAAGACAACAACTCAAAGACTAGAATAATCTATTATTTCAACACAAAGACAAGAACTAATGCAAGAACAAAGACTTGCTGCTATTTCTTATCAAACAATCATTTTTCCTCAAGAATAGATGCAAGCTCAAAGACTTGTTGCTCCTTCTAGAGATTTTCCTATTTTAATTAATCTTCTCTACTTGCAGCTCAAACACTTCAAATCAGATTAGAGTAATCCCCTTTTAGAAACACTTTGCATGGAAGAAATAAAAAGATTCAAACTCAAACATGTAGCTCAAAGACTCAAAACTTGAGTAATCCTTCTTTATTATTCCTCAAAAACTTTCAATTCACCTACATAAGCTCAAAGACTTCTTGCTATAAATTTGGCAGAATTTTTGCTTGCTTTCCAAAAAGATATCAATTACAATAGACCCCTCAAGTATTTATAGAAGAGGAGCTTTGAGAAAAAGGTGGGAGGAATCTAACTAACTTGAGAGATTCTCTCAACCACCAAGACTTATTCAATAACTAACTAAGACTTATTCCAACTATAGTCCTAATTGGACACAACTTGTAGTTGCCTTACATATAATTACAAAAGTGAAAGTAATGTGTAACTTGCTTTTTACAAAAAATACTTTTACATGTAACTTGTCAAAACAAAATTACAACTAAAGATTACAAACGAGGGAAAATTCAACTAAGTGTTGAAAAACACTTAAGTTGCATTTTGTGAAGACACAAATCCTTGAAATTTCTGGATGCTCGTTTGTAGTTCCTTGAGATTCAGTTCATGGGTGTTCTTGGCAACAACCATGGTCTTCACAATAGTGTCATGACAACAACGGAGCAAAGAATTGTTTTTATACAAGATAGAATGGATTTCATGCAGAAAGGCTTGGTGTTTCATCAATGTCTGAATTGTTCGTTCCTCCATTCATTATGAATCCTCATTTCTACATCAACAAGATTTTCTTCTGGAATCAACTCTCCATCCTGACTTACTATGTTGCAAGAGGCCCTTTTACAATGTGAGACAATATCTCAGAAAACTTCACCCCAGAATCTCTTTGCATCACCGATCTCCTCAATGAGGGATTTAAGAACAAGGGCCTTGTTTTCCAGGAGCTCTTCAAATTCCAAGTACATGACCCTAGAAGAGATGATGGCGTGTTCCTATAGAACACTCAACTGTTGCTGGGGCATGGTACGCCAGATTGTCAAACTTTCTTCAACACTTTCTAGATTCTTTTTGAAAGTATCATAAGTCTGATCTAGTTTCTCCTCAATGGCCTCTAACTTAGACATTATCTGAAAAATGTCTTTCATTACTTGTGCACATAGATCATGAAGCTGATCAACCCAAGAATCCAGTGCTTTTACCTTTTGAGCAGCTCTTTCCACTCCATGAATTGATTCTTGGGAACCAAAAGAACCTATGGAGTTACTCCCTTTAGCAGCAGGTTTTGTGATTTTATGAACGGATGCCATAAGTTATCGGTTTTCATCTTCTAGCTTTTCTTTCTTTGCTACAAGATCATCACACCTTTGCACCAGCGAAGCAACAAAAAATTAAGCATCATGTTTAATGACCTCATGCGTCTGTTTACCCAACTCTATCCTTGTAACCTTATAATCAGCAGTTGACATTTCTTCAAGTGGCTTATCTGCAATAGGTTCCACAATTTCAGCTACCTTCATCTTGTTGTTGTCAACAGTTACTCTGGAGATAGTTTTGGCCTTCTTAGCAACTTTGGATCTAGACTGTTTCAGTTGTTGGTAATCAAAGGCATTAGGTGAGATTTCATGCTTCTTTCTTTTTGGAGTAAAAGAACTAATCCATGGAGGCAAAGTCATCAACTCCCCTCCAGTAGCAGTCGTAGGCAAAGGAGAAGCAATTTCTATTTGAATCACCGTGGTCATCCTGGGAGGAATATCTATTTGGACAGTGACCATGATTTGCTCAGTTACCAATGGGCATGAAGATTGCCTCATGAATTCTTCCAAACAAGAAGTGGAAGTATCAATTTCTGATAACTGGATGCAAGTGGGAATATCCTCAAGAACTTCCAACACACTCTCTTGTTGATGATTAGGAGATGGCTCGTATGCTGAAATGGGAATAAAATTCTGAGGAGACTCATCCACAAGAAAATCATGAGGAGAAAGAGACGTCTCAATGGAAACTAGAGGAATGATCTCATCAGGCGAGTCTGAAACTGGAGATTTGGGAGCATCATCAGATTGCTGCCCCTCTTCTTGATTATCCAGATCAATCACCTAAACATTGAATCATGATTTTTTCCTTCCCATGAACTTTCGTCTCCTCAGAAGGAAGCACTACTGCGCGGCTGACTCGCAACTTGATCATTGTGCCCAAAGATTATGCACCCTCCTTGTTGTCAACCTGAATCTCAGACTTACGTCCAAGAGGCCCCGTAGAATCATCTTCTTTACCAACCTTGATTTATATAAGTCTAACAGCATTACTTTTCAGCCATGTGTTGGTGTTAGCCAAGATAGGCTGAAATCTCTCAAGGATGGATATGCACTCCTTGTGCGACCATTGGATCAAAGGAAGTGGACCTTCCTCAACCCTCCATGAAATGTATTCAGGATCAAGTATGTGCCCATCATCAATCATCCCTTGTGGGATATCCACCAAGTTCAAATCAACAATTTACTCAATAGTGAGCATGCAGTAATCCATCTTTAGAACTTCGGCTTCTCTGTGGAGATCTACCCAGACGTCCTAAATGCCTTATGCACATGCACAAAGGATTTCTTGATCTTCTCCTTCATAACCCTGTAATCAAAATCACCACTAGTTTTAAACCTTTTGAGCTTGATTTCCTGCAGTTCTGTCTCCATGGCCTTAGCTTTCACAGATGTGACAAGGAAATACCGGCCAATTTTCAATGGGTTTGTGGTAGAGATCCCCATTCCAACCTTGTGTCTAGCAGATTGAAAAGTGTGGACAGGCATGATCTGTCTTCCCAACTCCATAAGAATGATCTTATTAGTTGGGTATCTGGGAAGCATATATGGCTGACCACCATAGCATCCAATTCTCATATAGGTGAAGGTGGGAAACTACAGAAACAAACATCCATACTCCCACACCTTTTCCCATGCCTCATCTAATACTCTCTTGTTCCTGAGATTTATGTCAAACTAACACATGAAATATCTGAAGAATGCATCTTTGACCCTTCTGAAATGTAGTCTGTTGGGTTTCAAGGGCAACTGGTCATAATACTCCCAAACTGGTATAATTGAGCGATCACCCTTGGTAGAAATACCTGGAAAGTGTCTAAGTGATGCTGCCAAATATACCAAATATGAATTCATGAAGAAGGTCATGATCGTAGGAACTGTTGCAAGTTGTTCGCACAAGGCAGCGCTGATGACTTCTCCCCATGAAATGTGATGAGACTGCCTTATGAACATGATGAACTGGTACAACTTTTCCCACCTTGAGAAGGAGGCTCGTGGCTCTTGGATCCACCTATTGATGTGTCTGTTGCAATCTTTTTCCCTCTTCACATAATACTCCATTGCACTTTCTTTGGAGATTTTCATATAAACAGGTGCAGGAGGTATTCTGAAGACCTTCTCGATCATATCTGCATCAAGACGGATTCTCACCTCACCGTCATCATTTTTTATAACTCTTGACTCTTTGTCAAAATAATGGGCGCAGGCAAGAACGAACTCAGGTTCTAGGGCAACCACTAGGAAAGATGATGCATAGTGGATATGGCTGTCCAACAGCCGCTGCAAGTTATTATCATGTGGATCTTCTATCCTCTTGACAAATTCTGACATATCAACGTGCCCTATTTCTGTGTCTCTGATGTGATCCAAAGGAGAAGAAACCTGGGAAGGTGCTACCTCATTCTGATACTTGTCATATTTGTATTTCATCTTCTTTGGAGTTGGGGATGCCAACAAATCTGACATTGATTGTGAACCTTGAATACTATGATGACGACTTAAAAGAGTTAAGACAACATCATAGTCAGCTGGAAATATCATTCTTCCTTCTCCAAATGGAAAAAACTTTGATTCTTGAACTTCACGATTTTGTGAGAGGAAGAGGGGAAATATATGGAAATGGGAAAATGACTTTGACCAATTTTGAATCTTGGGGAAATTTTCGCAAGTATACAAGTTGGAAAGAACATACATGCAATCGGGGTTTTAAAACCCCAATGCAAGTACACTTGTAAATTTGCAAATGGAGAAATGGATGCAAAATGAGATTTTGACTTGCGGAAAATAATGGAAATGAAAAGTACGGATATGGGAAACATGAATGGATAGAAATGGGAAAATCTGAGAATGTCATTTTCATGAAAATGGGAAGAACTCTTCAACATGTAATCCAGTTTTTAAAACCCAAATTTGAAACAGAGGGGTATTTCACACTTTTCAACTTGGAATTTTAACCAAAAATGGTTAAATTCCTTAACCGTAAGGGAAGAACAAGAATTTCCACCGAACTTGTAATTAGGATTAAAAATCTTGAATACAAGTAAAGAGGGAATTTTGGGAAGAACAATGCAACTCAAAAATTGCATACAAAGGGGAAGATCTCTCTCACAAAAACCGATTTTTGGGGGAAGAACAACACATGGACAAAAATGCAACTAAGAAAGAAAACTAAGAAAACAAGAAAATAATAAAAGAAGAAAAGAAAGGAAAGAGAACATACCTTTCTTCAAACTGAAAATGCTTCTCCAAAAATGCAACAATCTTTGGAATGGAGAAGACACACCAATAAATAGAGAGAAACCGAGATGCCAAACCCTTGCCACATTTTTAGCAAAACATCTTATATGAAAAAAAGTGGCAGCAAAAGAAAATAAAATGGCACAAATAAAACTCCAATCTCCACGCCTAGGTAGAAGGGTTCAAATCAATTTAGGAGAATGCAGTTTGATGAAGTTTTAATCACCCAAAATGTGGTATTTAGGAAACACGTGGTTGCTGATTTGGAGCAAAAAACCTGTAAATGCAACCTCCAGATGGCATGATAAGTGGTTTCATAAGCATAAGAATAGGGTAGAAACCAAAACACCTCTCCTTCCTAGAAGATCTCCACAAAAATCGATTGAAAACTTCAACAAATTTGCTTCCAACTGAAAATCAGGTTTTTTGGAGAGAAGAACAAGTTTGAATTTACACTTGCATGTGAAAATCGGGTTTTTGGGAGACAAATGCAAGTGTTATTTTCACTTTTCACTTACAAAGCCAAAATCGGGTTTTTTGGAACAAACTGCAAGCTTAAAAATGTCAAAATGCACTTTATGTGTAAAATCGGATTTTTGGGAGAGAAATGCAAGTTTTACTTACTTGTAAAAGGGAAATAAAATCCCTACAACAAGTTATACTTGCTTGCACATATGTAATGGGGGTTTAAAATCCCTATTACATGTAAAAACCATTAAAGTAGGGGTTTTTGGAGAGAACTACAAGTTTACTTGTAATTTAGCCAAAAAATCCCTATTTTAACTAAACAAGACCAAAAAACAATAAAAATGATAAAAACAATAAAAGGGAAATTTAAAACAAATTACAAGTAACATTTTTTAATAAAAGTGCACATGTAATAAGCTGAAAATTCCCCTACAAAGACCAAAACAATCAATATCATTAAAACTTGCAGTTTGAAGAAAATTCTCCACCTACAGTCGGGGTTTTAAAACCCAAAATTGAAAGAAAGACATAGCAAACAAACCCAGAATTCGATGAAGTTTGAAACATAGTTCGAGGATGGACTAAGGATTAAGCCAGTCCAAGGATTAGTCAAAATTCTACCTCAAGAAGCATGTAGTGGTTCTTCATTTTTGAAAACAAAAATGAGGACAACATATTCCATATATATTGTCAGGGTGTTTGAGAGTTCTTTCGGACCTCCACGAGTTATAACGCAAAATCTAGTTTTTTGAAGATTCTTCAATTTTCCAAACTTAGTCAAATTTCAAGATCAAGATGACATTCCAGACTTAGCCAAATTTCAGGACATTTGAAGATCAGGATGACATTCTAGACTTCATCACTCCCCAACTTGACCTAACTCAGACCTTCAAAGAGGATATTCACTCACCAAGCTTCATTCACCCCCTCAAACTCTAACAAGACACAATTAGCAACAAAAGAAAAACTAGGCCTAAGGGAGACTTTCAAAGAAACCGTAACCTGGAGCACATGCTGACTCCCCCTGGCTCAAGCAGAGCCTGCCATCCTAGTAATCCCCTTGGAAAAACTCAAAATGCAAAGGCTAACAAACAAAACCCTAAAAGACCTAGAAACAAACCCCAGAAAGAAGAAAAGGCAGGGGTCCCCATTCGCAATGGGGCGATGTGTGAATACGTCACAACAAGGCCATCAGAAATAACAAGAGATGAAATGTAACTCCAATTTCAGCGGCCCTGAATAGATTTATGGAAAAAAGCAATATTCTTATCTCCTTCCGGTAGCCAATCATTTTGATCTTTTTGCTTCCAATAAATTTCCTCTCTAAGATCCTGTTGTGACGTATTCACACATCGCCCCATTCCAAATGGGGACCCCTACTTTTTTTTCTTAATGGGGTGTTCTTTCTAGCTTTTTAGGGTTTGTCTATTAGCCTTTGCATGCTGAGTGTTTCCAGAGGGATCACTAGGATGGAAGGCTCTGCTTGAGCCAGGGTGAGTCCATGGGGGCCCAGAATAAGGGTTTCTTTGAGAGTCTTCCTTAGGGCCTGGTTTTGCTCTTGTTGCTAATTGTGTCTTGCTTGGTGAGTGAGTATAATCCTTGAAGGTCTGAGCTAGGTCAAGTTGGTGAGTGATGAAGTCTAAAATGCCATCTTGACCTTCAAATGCCCTAAAATTTGGCTATAATTTGGCTAAGTCTGGAATGTATTTCTAATCCTGAAATTTGACTGTCTAGAAAACTGAAGAATTAGATATTGCATTATAACTCCTGAAGGTCCGAAACCACTCTCAAACATCCTAACAGTATATATGGAATATAACTTAAAGTATAAGAATTTCTTCTTTCTTATACTTAAATGTTATATTCCATACATGAATTCTGACGGAGAGACCAAAATGTCAAATTTCGCTTCTGACCCTTCCAAAGGGTCCAGAGCGAAATTCTCCATAAGACATTCTACTTTGACCAAAACCTAGAACTAATGCATTCCCAGGCATTATTGAGGGCAAAGCACTTGTTTGGATGAAGAAATGTGAGAAATGAAGTCAAGATCTGAGCCTAAATGTGAATTTCGCTCCTGACCCTTCCAAAGGGTCTAGAGCAAAATTCTCCCTAGACACCTTGTTTGCACTAAAAGTCTTGTTCCTTGGACATGGTAGGGGTAAATTGGTATGTTATAGCCCAGGGAAGTGATTGAAGGCATTGGAAAATGTGGATTTTGAGCTAAAACTAGAATTTCGCTCCTGACCCTTCCAAAGGGTCCAGAACGAAATTCTTAGAAGAGACCTTTTTCCCTCTTTGTTTGCACGCAAACCTTGTTCCTTGGGCGTAGTTGGAAGCAGAATGATGTGTCTTTGCCTTTTGAGGTGATAGAATGCGAAAGAATGAAGGATTTTTTACCAAAACAAGAATTTTGCTCTTGACTCTTCCAAAGGGTCCAGAGCGAAATTCATTTTTCTCCACTTTGCTCTTTGATATGACCAAGTTTGTTGACTTTTGGGGTGTGATGGGAAGGTTTTGATGCACATTTGTCTTTGAGAGGAGATTTGAGGCGATGAAATGGTAAAAATCAACCTAGAATGGAAATTTCACTCCTGACCCTTCCAAAGGGTCCAGAGCGAAATCTTCTATTTGACCTTCTATCTTGCCTAAAATGATGAATAGATTTTGAAAGGAAATTGAAATTGATCAAGTTTGAGAGAGAATTAGAAAAATCAAGATTTTTGCTCCTGACCCTTCCAAAGGGTCCAGAGCGAAAATCCCCATAACCCTCATTTCCTTCCTAATTTTGGCTAAGTGTTGGTCTCTAGGGTATGTTGGAAGGTGGATTGATGTGTTCTTGCCTTGAGAAGTGAATGAAAGCATTGAAAAGTGAGGACTTGGTCCAAGAATGGAAATTTCGCTCCTGACCCTTCCAAAGTGTCCAGAGTGAAATTTCCCATAAATCTCATTTTCTCCCTTGTTTAGACCAACATTCTAGTTTTGAAGTGATGGGATGTAAGAATGTGAAGGATTTTAGCCTAGAGCATGAATTTCGCTCCTAGCCCTTACAAAGGGTCTAGAGTGAAATTCCTTACAAAACTATTTTTTAACCTTGCTTGGGCTTAAAACTTTGTTCCTTGGGTGAAAAATGGTGAAATTTTATCTTGCAATGAACAATGAGATTGGAAGGATGAAGAATCAAGTCAAGAATGAGAAATTCGCTCCTGACCCTTCCAAAGGGTCCAGAGCGAATTTTTCTTAAAACCACTCTTTTCTCTTAACTTTGTGCTAGGTCAAGTGTGGGCTGGTGTAGGAGCACCTGAGCACCTGAATGCTCAAATCCTAGCAGGTATAGCATTTTGTTGCAAATTAAGCATGTGTGTTTATTTTATGCTTCTAGTAGGTTTAATAGGTTTTTTTTGTGGTGTAATAAGGTTTGGAACTCATTTTTGTTTAAGAGTTTCCAAGAATTTTGTTTTTTTTTCAGTGGGCCAAAAACTGTCAATTTTGGGTCCAAATGAGCATTTTTGAATTTTTGATGTTGTAAAGCCTTGAAAGGCATTGGAGCATGTTTATTTAGTGTTTCTAATGATGTTGAGTCATTGGTTTGAGTGCCAAGTCACCGAGAGTCAAAATGCAACTTTTTGAGCAACAAAAGTTGTCAAAAGTTGTCAAAAAGTTGTCAAAAAGTGCAAAAAAGTGATTTTTGGTGGTTTTGGTTAGTTCCAGCCTGTACCTGTCTGTACAAGGGCTTCAATAAGTTGACACATGTATAAAAACCATGTTCCCATCATTGTATGTGTGGTTCATGTTGGAAAAGTAAAAGAAATACTTGTTTTGCTCTTGTTTTTTGTGAGTTTTAACTAGTTTCCTGCACTTTTGAGAGTACAGTCCGTACCATGGCTTCATGAGTCCGTACTACTCCTATTTTTAATTGGTGTGATCTCCTTTGATGTTTGAGTAGTGATTTGGAACAAGTTTTGTTTGAAGTGCTCTTGAGAAAGGCACGGTTTTGTGGTTCCAATGGAAGGTCTTTCATGGTCCAACTAGTTTCTTCAAAGTCTATTCATCCATGGCTTTGAGGAAATTTGTTGGACCCTTTTTACATATTGTATCATACATCTATTTTCCTTTTCTAGCAATGCACAAGTGTTTGTAAACCCATGGCAAGCATGTGAAGTGATCAACTTGGCTTGGGTATTCTTAAAGTTGTTTGAATGGTACTTTGTTGTTCATAGCACTGTACTTTGAAATGTTGAAGAAGAATTAAGTTGGCAAGAGTTATCAGTGCATTTTACCATCCTTGTCTCTCTCATGACTTGGTTGGATGCAAGAAACAAAGGTGTAATCAGACTGTAAAACAGTGTCACTGTTTCATTGTTAAAACCTCATTGCCAACCTTCCTAATGGACAGTATGGAATGATGGATTCCTCTTTTATGCATCATGGGAATGTATTTACAAGTGTTTTCAATGTTAAGAAGACAAGGTACACAATTTGGTTGTAAAGGACCTAAATAAGGATCCTAGAAAAGTGTATTCTCTATCACAGTCTTATAATGTTGTCATGCTTTGTGGCATCTTTTAAGTGTTCAAACTTACAAGATCTTTGAAGGGGCTATATGCATTGTTATATCATTCCATTAACACCTTTTTGCAAGCCAGGGATAGAGTGAAGAGGTACATCAAAACAAAGAAAGGAAGTTGTAACAGTTTTAATACTGTCAAAGTGCAGTGATGGCGGGTGAATGAGCAACAGTCATAAAAAAATCCTTTCCTATTTGCTTTGCAGGTTGTTCCAACTTCTGTCAAGTCATTGTTGCATCTGTATTTGATAGACCTTCATTGTATTTGGTTTACCAATGTTCAAAATGTATGCAAAACCTTAAAAAATCGCTGTCTCAGTCCTCTAGACTGTTATTTCTGTGTAAAAGCAACAGTATGGCATTTGTTTGACATAATGACAGTATTCTAAGATAGGTTTTGAATCCTTGGGAGTGTTTGGCATATGTCATAGAAAGGTTTGAAACATTTAATTGGGTCTAGTATCATGGAGAAGGCCTTTAATTTGCAAACCCTCACTAGAACCCTCAAAAACCCTTGAAAAATGCCTATTTTGTGGGACAGTCCTCAAACAGTCCATACAGTACTTGCCATATCAAAAATCCTTGAGTTTTCATCATCAATTGACCACATCTCCAAAGGTTTTTCATGAAGTTTAGCAGATTGAGCAGGGTGAACAATTTTCACTAAAAACTAGGGCTAATCCTAGTAGCCTTTTTGGGACCAATTTGACAATTTCATGAAATTGGTAAGGAAGGAGAAGCAAATGATTGTTTCAAACCATCAAAACTGTTAAGTTAAGATCTGAGACACCCTACTACAAGCTCCACAGCATTGCATTAAGTCACTTGATCAAGATGACCCTTTGAACCTAGAAGTTGCCTTGAGTAGAACAACGCTCTTTGCATCCAACTTGGATATTTTCACTCTTGAAAGGTGAGGGACAGTCATCATACTTTGTAGACCTGTCTAGATGCTCATTCAACACATTAATATGATTGAAACCCTTAAAAGGTGCAAACAAGTTTAGGTAAATCATGGTTCTCCAACAATTGCCCATTCCTGGAAGAGAGGAGATTCAGCCAGTTGGACAACCAAACTTATTCATTTTTAGTGACACACAAGAGGACCTCATTTCAGATTTGAATGCCTTAGCATGGAAGGTAAGGAGGAGTGATGTACAATACAATAGGGTGCAAGCAGTGTTGAATAGAGAGGAGGAGATAGGAGAAAGGTTTAGAAGAATCCCATTTGTGCCTAGGGATTGATTTGGGAAGCACATTGAGAACAAAAACCCACCAACCTCAAAAGAAGACCAACTTCTACTCTACCTCCTCATCATGGGCTAAGTTGAATTCAAGAAGGATATCTCTTTAAGTATGACTTTGGCATGTTGATGATAATTGAATTTGAAGGAATTGAGCTAAATCATGAATTTCGCTCCTGACCCTTCCAAAGGGTCTAGAGAGAAATTCCTAGGATCACCTATTTTCTTTGCAAGACAAGTTAAGTTTTTGGTTTTTATGGCCTAGATAGGAGTGAGGTGATGTATCCTTGGTCTTGGACATGGATTGGAGTTGAGAGAATAAGAAAATAAGCTCAAATCATGAATTTCGCTCCTGACCCTTCCAAAGTGTCTATAGAGCGAAAATCCTAAAACCCATCCTATCCTCCAAAAAACTTGTGCCAAGCCAGGCCTAGAACAAGTTGGGGATGATCCTAGGATTGCCCTTGAATGCTTTGTTGCCTTCAAAAATGATGAGTTTTGGCTAGAGGAATAAATTCGCTTCTGACACTTCCAAAGGGTCCAGGGCGAAATCATAAATAGGTCCTATCCCTAGCCATGATTTCTAGCGAAATTCTCTTTTCTAGTCATTTTGAGGTCAAACAAAATGTTGCAAGCATGGGAGAAGGATCCAAGGTGAGAATAAAGTAAGAAGAAAGTGAGAGGAATGGATTTGAATGAAGGAAAACAAGCAAATCATGAATTTTGCTCCTGACCCTTCCAAAGGGTTGAGGGAGAAATTCACCAAATGTCCTTTTTCTTCCAAATTTGTGCTAGACCAATTCAGTGATCAAGGTAGATTGGGCTTAAAGATTGCCACAAGCATGTCTTAGAAGGGGTTGTGAGTGAAATAAGTGAGTGTTTTGTCCAAGATCAAGAAATTTGCTCCTGACCCTTCCAGAGGGTCCAGGGCGAAATCCTCAATTTCACCTAACTTGCTTGTGATTAAGGTCAAAACATGGATCCCTAGGCCTTGGAGGAAGGAAGGCTATCATATGCTTTCCTTGGGAGGAATTTTGGAGTAAACAAGTGATAGAATTATCTTGGAATGCAAAATTCGCTCCTGACCCTTCCAGAGGGTCCAAGGCGAAATCTTTTGAAACTCCTATTTTTTTACCTTGTTTGGGCTAGGCGAAGAGCTAATTGTGAGATAATGTTGAAAAGAGGTCTAAATTTGGCAAAATAGCAAAATTCGCTCCTGACCCTTCCAAAGGGTCTAGGGTGAAATTCTTATAGGGTATGTCCCTGGGAAGGATTTTGAACGAACTTTATTTTGAAGTCTTCTTGTTGATGATTTAAGGTGGAAAATGCTTTGTTGAAATGAATATGCCATATGTACTTAATCACCTTTTGGTTTATTTTGCAAATAGAGAAAACTAGTCCAGCATCATCAAGGATGACCTCTTCCAGTCCAGCATCATCAAGGATGACCACTTCCAGTCCATCATCGTCAAGGACATTCCACGGGCAAAAGGGAAGATTCAAGGTGCTTTGAGGCGTTGGAAGACTCAAGGTGTTCAAGGAACTGCCAGCTATCTCCAAATCCCTTCACTTCGCCACACTAAGAAATCACAAGATGACCAAGAAGGGCTTTGCCAGCACTCCCAGGCAGAGGTGTACTTCTAGAGAAAGATGACTTGACATTCAGGAAACCTCATCAGACACATGGGAGTCAAGGAGAGGTACTCCATTGATCAAACACATCAAAGACAGAGGAGAACCAACCAAGGTCGGTATCGGGGTATGTTGAAGAAGCAAATAGTTTCAGAAGAGTTAATTAAAGTTAGATTCTCAACTTCATCAAATTGAACACCAACCAAGTTACAAGTGTCAGACAAGGTGGCATCCCAGTCATCATTCTTCCAGTCGGATTGGTCCACCTCAGCATGACCGAATTCAATGTACCTAATTTACCGGAGGTGGCACAAACTTTGATGTACCTACCCCTGCTTCTTATTGGTCCTCACTCCTGAAATCTAATTTTCTAATTGGCTAAGGAAGTTTGTTGTAACAAACCCTAATTAGGGTTTCTATCTTGTAATCCTAGCCATTGGTTCTAACTCAATCAGAGTCGTCTATTTGTAAAGGGCTCCATATATAAAGCCTTGGCTCCTCATTTGTAAAGGTTAATAGCTAGTTAATAATAGTTGGTTGATAGAGAATAGATAATAGTGAATAGTCAGAGAATATGAAATAGTTAGAGTAGAGTAGAAAGAGAAGGCAAAGATTGTTGCCAAGATGTTGTTGTAAAGGACTTGTAAACTTCATTGAAGAAATGGTGAATTCTATGGGTCGATTCAACAATTTGCATGGTCTCTATACTTCTCAAATTTGATTTCATGTTATTAGATGAGTGGAAGAAATGTGTATGATCGATGGTGAAATATGTATATCCATACTACTAGCAGTTTGTTGATTGCAGACTTGCCTTGTGTAGTCAACTGAAATCATTCAACTTAAGCTTAACTTCAATTGTCGCTTCTTCATTGATATGTATCAGCCTGATGGTGTCCATGTTTGTAGCGGTGATCTGAACATCATAAAGCTTTCCTCAGAAGATCGCACTAACCTTGTGGAGATGGTCCTGGGATGTCAAAGCAAGACTTAGTTAGAATTTCATCAAAGGTCATTCATTGCTCTTAGATTCTTAGTGTTAGAAATAGATCTCGTTTCAACCTTTCTCCTTTTTCCTTTTTTTCAAATCAACGGCCAATAAAATCTCACGTTCTAGAAATATCCAAAGCAAATAAGACGTTCAGGCAGTCAAACGTAAGTCCCCTTGTGATTCCAACAAAATCACATCATACCACGAGAAGTTTATCCACACGTAGAGAACCTACATATCAGAACCTTGGAGTTACTCCGACTGATCCTTCGATGAGATCTTCAGCAGTCGGGAAACTTTGTTTAAGAGAAGATAAGGTACCTTTAGGTATTTTATTCTGTGTTTGGTCATGTACAAAAGACACATCAATAGATCCCACTCTTCTAAATCCCTGGAAGCCTGAGATTCTTCTCTGCTAAGAGCTTCAGAAAAACCCAGGTCTCTAATCTACCTTGTAATGATTGCCAGACGTTCTTGAGCCCTCTTTTTCATAATGTAAAGATTACCAAAGAAAATCTTGTTTCAATTCTTCAGCTTCCTTTTGACATATTGTAGTTTTTTAGAAAAGGAAAACATATCAATGCCATAAGCTGGGCCACCAGCTCTCCACCAATGAGCCATAAAGTCATGAAGAGAAGAGTCTCAGAGCCACGTCAGTTGGAACCTAAAGGGAGGATTCTTGGGAAGAGAAATGCAACAAGCCGAGAACTTTATAGGCCAAATGTCAGATCCCCTCCAATCTAGAATTTCCGAAGAGAGAGAGAGATTACGACTCGTATTCATTTGCATACATATCATGGCATTTCTACATAATACTTTTTGTTGGGGAATCTAAACGGGTTTGATTCAAGTAACATTGGAGTTTTATGTTTTATGGTTGTAGAGTTTGGAATTTATTGTCTTTGCAAAGATTTTAGATATTTCAGAATGTGTACTTTACCGAGCTTTAAATTTGCAAAAGTTTCTGGTCTTGAAGCATTCCAGACTCCATAATTTCTAGAATTTCCATACCATTAATATTAGGCATAATGATGGTTGTCAATCCAAATAGAGAATAGTGTGCAGTCCAAAAGGAATGATTATTCAATAATCAAAACCCTAGGGTTTTGCAGCACACATAATGAAGAGTCAAGGATGCAATGATCAAAGAATAGAAGAGATAGATTTTGATCATTAAGCATCAATGATTACTGTCAAAAAGACAGTCCTAAAATGCAGTACCAATCACAGCCACAGAGATCAAAAAGCTCACAAAATCCTTATAATGTTCATAGCCATAAAGACTATGAGAAAAGTAGATATCCTTGACAGAGGTTTGATGTCAATACATACAAATCTCACAAAAGTGTTATAGCAGTCATATTGACAAGTTTCAGTGATTAGAGAAAACAACATACAGTCATCTTTTGACTGCCACTAGAAGGTAGAGCATAAAGTTGATCCCTAGAACCAAAGAAAGAGCAGCAATAAAGGATCTTTCAACATGGATAAGCAACCACAAGTCAAAGTTTCAAAGGCATGAAGGAATTTGTAAGCAAAAGACAGATATCTCCTAAGGCAAGCCTTGAAAAAGATACTGGAAAGCTTCAGTACAACAAAATGGATCAAATCACAAAGTGCAGACCCAGTCACAGTCTTCAATAACCAGTACACAACAATGAATATGGGAGGCACTGATAAATAATCCATAGTTTGATGAAGAGACAAACACAGTGATCACATACTTCCAAAGTACAATGATCTCAGAGCACCACAAAAAGGTTATAGAATAGTCATCAAAGACAAGTGCAAGATCAGCCTCCAAGACAGAAAATCTCAGAAAACAAAGAGCATTAACAAAGACCAAAGAGTGGAATAAATCATAGTCCATAGTATAGTGTCATAAGATGATTTACAACTTCAAAATATAGTCAATGAATTTTAGCCAACAATCAAAACTGAAAGAGAAATATACAGAGGTGACAGAAAATATAGCACTAATATAGCCAAAAGTTGTGACAGTGATATCATTAACTGTCAAAACAGTGAATCTCAGCTACATGACAAAGTAAGGTCTAAATGGAGTGGTTTACAGTCCATGCAAAATGAATGGGAGAAGGCAGTCAATGAGATATCATTTGCAGCCAGTCATAGAGAGGCTCAAGATAATGAATCAAACTTCAATCCACAGTCCAACATTACCAACAACCTGCCAAAGCGAAGTTTGCAGAATTTGAAATGATTATAAAGATAGTGGTTATCAATCTTGAATGATTCAAATGGAAGGTTATAATCATGGCCAATGGCAGTGCAAATACTGTCATGAGCACAAATTCCTTAAGATGCAGTGGCAAGAGGGATACAAAGGCATCATGACTGTAAGTGCATAAGCCACAGCCCTAGACAAGAAAAAGATCATAGGGTTTTTGTTTCATAAAAGGCTCTGAGTATTATTTTACAGATTGAGAAGACATCCCACTATCATGAATCATGATGGCAACCTAAAACAATGAAAGGAGTAGCATTTAAAGATGCAGTCATGAAAATCAAAATAGGAATGTCACTCTCAGAGGATAGTTATAGATTTAAAGGATTTGTAGTCAATGAAGGGTCCAACATCAAAAGGAAATTCTTTAACATATAAAGAACTGATGCATATTACTGTCAAAGGTCTAAAAGTATCTTGTTACAGCAACAGGGTAAATAACAGTAACAATCATATGTTAATGCCAGAAAATTTAAGATCAAATCCAATCTTCAAGGACAGTGAAGGTAACATTCAGATCAAAGACACAGTAAATTCTTAACAGTAAAGGAGACTTCATTCAAAAGCCATACAAGACAGTGGAGAAAGGTAGAAAAGGTCAAGAAAATCAAAAGAAAAGCTCATAAAATTTGATATCATTTAATAATGATTAAATGTAAATATAATTGCAAAGAAGAATCCCATCAAAAGAAGAATCCCCTCAAATGTAGAATGATAGAATCTTCTTCATGATTTCTTTTTTATAACCAAAATAACTCCTTCAAAATGGAAGTTTCTTCATTTTTATCTTTTGACCATTGAAAAGAAGAAATCTTTCAAAATCTAATGCTGAAAATGTGTCAATGGTGTCTAGTTTGATGAACACACATGTGAGCTAACAACATGTTTATTGTGATGAAAAGATAAAATTAAAGGTATTCAATACATCATACATGCATATTTCTTATTATGTTTGAAAGAAATTTATAAGAATTAATAACCATTTGGGGATTTTGTTTATAATTATTTAAAAAATAATGATATTTGAGTAAGAAATAATTGTGAATCTATCGTCGATTAAATTGTGATGTCAATATTAATTTTATGATATAGATGATAAATCTTTCTCTTATCCTTAAATGTGTTATAATTTTAGTGTGATTATGGTAAGAGAAAATATATTGATTTTGCTTTCTTGAATATGTTGTGATGTCAATACTAATTTTATGATGTCAATATTAATTTTATGATATAAATGATAAATCTTTCTCTTATACTTGCCGTTAGCCAATACTATTGTAATGAAAATTCATTTGTTGTGCTTATATGGTTATTAAAAAAAATTATTTAGACCAATGAAAAGCAATTATTTTTCTTTCTTTAAATTTTTTTATTGTATTTTATAGTATAGATGCACATTTGTTAACATTATAATTTACAAAAATTGTTTTTGTTGCAAAAGGTTGGTAATCTCAGGTTGGAATCACCAGGCATTTTAAAATTATTTACCTTCTTTAATCTAAAATAAGTGCTTAAATTTAATCTTCATTATTTGTTGTAATAGGTAGTTCTTTTAAGTTAACCTATGAACAAGATAAAAAATATATATATTTTAAAAATATGTATTATATTTAAAATGTTCTTTAATTTATAATCAAAATAAACTAAATTTCACAAAAAGATAAATAGAGGATAATGAAACTAAATCATTGTGAAAAAATCCTAAGCAACATAAAAAAAAATTGATCTATAATATAATAATATAAATTATGAGTTTATTCACATGTAATATAAGTTATAAACATTTTAATGACATTTTTTGATTTATTAATTTATTAAAAAAAAAATTAAATCAGTTTATTTTTAATTTTTTTCCAAACAAATCAATTATTAAAGGTTTATTTTTACAACTTAATAAATAAAATAAAAACAATATATTATTTTAATTTGATAATAGTTGAGAAACAATGACATTTCTTGAAAGAAGTTGATGATACAATAAAATTTAATCCTCTTTCCCTATTAATTTTATATGTACAAGTTTTATTCTTTTTTAAAAAAAAACTATTAAAACATATTCTTTAAAAACTCGTCCTTGAATTTATATATAAAAAAAATATCCTATTTAAAATTAGACAATAATTTATCTAATTCATTTAATTTAATATTTGTACATAAAAAATAGACCCAAACATCTACTATAAATATCCCAATAAAAATACCAACAATGTTCAAATAAATAAATATTTGTGGAATATCTAACAAAGGAGGAGACTTCCAACATCATTGGAATAAGATCTCTTTTAAATAGAGTTTTGACTGAGATCAATGTGAGTGGCCAACAGGTATCAACTCGAGAAAAAATGATGATGTGATACATCTTGAATCGTCTTGCATTCATTTTTATTCATTTTAAACCATTAATTGTTTAACATATACTTGTTTTAGATATCTATAGGCAAAAGAGGTGTAATACCCAATTTTCAAGTAGATATGCAATTTCACTTCCAGCCATATTAAAACTTTTTTAAGTCTTTATGATTAAATATTAATAAGAAATTAGAAAATGACAATAGGAGTAATAGTCATTTATTTAGTCATTTTAATTTTTGTGACTAATAGTATGGAAGAGTAATAGTCATTTATTTAGTCATTTTTATTTGTGTGACTAATTATTTAGTTGTGTTTCTAACCCGATTACCAAATTAATCATTTATAGTTGTGTTACAAAAGATGACTAGAATTTAGCCATTTTTAGTTGTCGTGACTAAAAATTTTAGTCATCATATTTCTACTAGTGATTCCAACCCATGCATAGGAAACTCCTTTTTAATAAAAAATTTAACCCAAAACTATATAAAAACTCAACCAATCAAATTATTTTAAAAATCATATATTATACCTACCTTTCCTAAGTTCAAGGAAGGTATTTAGTAATTAAATTTTTATTTACCTACCTCCCCATCCCACCAATCAAATAAAACGATAGGTAGATTAATAAATTAAACAAAGAGGTAGAAAAAAAATAAATAAATAAATATAAAATTATAATCCCAATAAACACATGGATATTATTATTTATCCAACCAATAAATAATAATTCCCAAAACACAATTCATTACCTAAACTTGACAAATAATTAAAAATAAATATTAATAATAAAAGCCATTAAATAAAATAGAACAAATATTAATTCCATTAAATATCAAATGCATAGGTTCAATGATATTAATTAATTAAATAGAAATTATGAAATATATAACATAAATAAATTATTATAATAAGGAATCATAAGACATCATAAAAATAAATAAATATAAGAATCCATTAATCAACACTAAATAAAACTCAATTAAAAATAAGTGTAATTTAAATAATAAGTAATAATATATAATAATTAATCCTTTATTAAACATTAAATCAAGTAATAGATTAAATCAATAACTTAAACATCAATCAATCAAAAATAAATATTTAATAATTAAATAATCACACATCACCTAACTAGGAACAAACATAGACTCATAACATCTTACGCCAAAGGGAATGAACACAACAGAAGACTCTAACCTTAACTCGCGTTGTGGCGCAATCAACAAGGTACACAACTTAGACCTAGAGTGTGTGAGGGAAACTATGTTATCTTCGACATCTTGCCATTGGAATAGAGACACACTCAAACCTGTGAAGCTAGGTGGAGTCAATGTCTAGTACCTACAAACCTGCATCAAACACTAGACACAACATATACAATACATATATATCATAATAAGCAGACAAGTGATAGAGAATCACAAGGGCATATCATGCTTGCAATGAGTGATATGACATCATCTCTACTCACAAAGATAGACACACAATATAACATCAAGACATCGCATAGAATCATAATCATGAAATAGGGTTAGTATGTCATAAGATACCATCCAATCACCATAAATATAATCCACGCATATGAAATGAGCACATAAAGATCATCAAATAAGAGTTCATCATCATAATAGTCTATGAATATCATCATCATCCTCATGAAATCATAATATCAAGTGCAAATATAACATGTCTGACATCAACAATGAAGCATCCAAAACATAAGTAAATCGATAAACATCTATCAAAAGCATCTCAAGGTAGTATATGTTATGGAAATATAGTCTATCTAAGCACAAAATAAAAAGATGAATCAGGAAGGGGCACTACACCTATGACTAAAGCCTTTCCTAGTGTGCCTACATATACATCTTCTATCATGACTACCTCTACATAAAATGTTAATCTTACACATGTTAGTCATGGGGGAAATCCTATTAATTCATACTCTAGTATGCCTCCTTTAGTAAGTCTTCCATTTGTTTCCCAACCATCTCCTATATGAACATATCACAATGTTCCCCCTCCTTATTCTCAACCCCACCTACCTACCAAAACATTACTCCTCCATCACAATCCAATATTTCCAATTCCAATCCATCCACCAAAGCCACTATCAATAACTTAGCTCAAGGTGTTTCATCTTTGAAACAAAAAATGGCTTCTTTAACCCAATCCAAGTTCAGTGTTCCCACTTATGATGTAGCAAGCCCACTATCTAACAAGCTTGTTTGTACGATTGATCCTAAGAATGTGGAACTCCCTCAATTAGAGTTATACAATGGAAAAGGTGATGCATTGACTCATGTGAAGACATTCCAAACCTTGTGTAGTAATTTCTCTCATGATCAAAGACTCGTGGCAAAATTATTCACCTGAACCTTTAGAGATAAAACTTTGCAATGGTATTGTTCTTCACCTTTCTATTATATCACTTCTTTTGAACAATTGGCTAATGATTTTATTCAATAATTTCAAAAAGGTTTGGTCCTAAGATTACTTTAACTGATTTGATACATTGTAAGTAAGGAGTTAGAAAAAATGGAAATGATTTTATTGGTAAATATAAACATTTGCATTCACAAATTTCTTATCATGTGCTTGATCATGATGTTCAAGAAATTTTCATTACTAATTTGCAAAAGGATATTAGAGATAAGTACTAATCATCTTAGTTTACTTCTTTCATGCAATTATGTACAGTTCTTTATAACTATCAACTTCAAGTAAGCCAATTTAAATCATCCCCTTCAATGGATCTCATTGATAAGAATGAGAGAGCCAAACAATCAGTTCCAAAATTCAACAAACACAAAAAAGGTTTCATCATGATAAATGATAACTCTTCTGGAACAACATCAACACTCAAGAGGTAGCCACAACATCAAGTGTGGCCCCTTTATCCAAATACTTTAGAAAAGAATTAAATCCTCTTTTTGAATCTTTGCATAGTATAATGTTGAGGTTGATTGATGCTAATCCATTGCAACTTCCTCCCATCAATCCTATAAATACCTATAAACCTCTACCACCCTCCTTTGACCACAAATCATTTTTCCAATACCATCGTCAAGCAGGACATGATACTGAGAAGTTCTATAAGTTGAGGTATAAGATTCAAGACCTTATTGATAACAATGTTATATCTATAATTGTTGTGAATGATAAAGGGAACACATCTGTAGAAACTACTAATCAAAACCTCCAAATATTAACCAATCCTTTGCATTCCCACTCTACCAATGTTGTTGAGTCTGAGTCACTTGCATTCTTTCCCGATGACTTAGGTGTGGATTCCAATAATGTTGTGAATCTTATTTAAAAAACTAGACCTAAACTTGAATTATGCATCACCTTTGATCCTAGTGAAACTATTATTGCACTTAATGAACCATTATACAAAATAGCAAATATTAAAGGCAAACACTCATGAGGGGTGCTCATTGGTCCAACATGTATGGTGGATGTTATTACTAAAGAATATATTTTTACTCAACAATTACACGAAGTTACATATGATAAATCTTATAGTATGATTTTGAGGTGTATGATGGTTTATCTTCTCCTACTATTGGTTCTATTACTCTTTGTGATGAGGTTGGTACTAAGTGATTAGATGTTACCTTTGTTATTATTCCTACACTAGGTCAGTTTTGTGTGAAGTTGGGACATCCTTGGATCTCTTCCATGAAAGCTATTTCTTCTACAATTCATAAGTGTTTTAATTTCCCCCAAAATGGGAATATTATCATGACTAATCATATCCTTTACCGACCCACATCCAAGTGTGGAAATTTCACCCTTGATTACTTTTGGCCTAAACAACCTAAACCTTTAAAGCCTTGAGAGGATGTTGATTTTAGATCTTATATAAAAAGGAAGACTAATATGATAATGGTCTTAAGTAAACCTAGATACCCTTCACCCATGTATATTCCTCCTCCTCATCTTGGGCCTGGTCTTCTTCCTACTCCTTTTATTCCTCCTATGTATGTGTGGTCCCACATCCAACATCTTATAAAGGAAAACACTTGGCATTTGATATCTCTCAACCTAGTGGGTCTCCTTTCGTTCCCCCCCTACAAGGGAAGAATAGAAGCCTATGTTGATTAATTCTCAACATTCACAAGTCTCGAGTAAAACTAAATAAAATTGTTGTGTGAGAGAACGCCAACAACAATGTCATGGCAAGGCTCATTAACTTCATTCCAAACCATTTCCTCCCTAAAGATACTAAATCTTGATTTAGTCCCATTTGTCCAACCTTTGCCTAACCCTAGGGAGGAAGTTCAATTCAAATCACCAAGATTAAGGATACTGAAGAAAAACAATTGTTCAACTTCTTTTCATGTTAGAGATCCTATTATGATTAATTTAGATGATGATATGGATGATGATAATACCGTTGTTCATGTTGATCCTAATGAACAAATTAGTGAAAAAAACTAATTGATGTTGTTATGTGAAGTGTGTTGTTGAGAGGCATCAAAAGCAGTTCTGGTATTGTAATTCATTTTTCAGTGGTGGATTCTCTTTTCTTTCTTCTTTCTTCTTTCTTCTTTCTTCAGCAGTGACCCTTTCTGGGTAGTGAGCCCTCCTGCAATGAGCATTCTGGTAGTGAGCCACCCTTTTGTAAAAATCACCTTAAGTAGTTCTATATATTGAGAACTAACATTCTCCATGGTTTTTCCCCTCTTGGGTTTTCCATGTCACATTTGGTGTTCATTGTGTGATCTGTTTTGTGTATATGTTTTTATGTTATATCTATACTAATTAATTTTGGTGGTTATTCTGGATGTGTGAAAGAATTAAAACAAGAAGTTGTCAACTGATTTACCCCCCCCCCCCCTCTCAGTTGCCCAAATATTTAACAGTAAGTGTTATATCCAAGGAGATGGAGGAAATATTGGAAAGTTTGACAGTAGAACTGATGAAGGTTATGAATTTGATGATTCTATAAGCATAGAAAAAGAGAATAACATGGATGAAGACAAGTAGAAAGAAACTCGGGTTGCTCCGACAACTATATTAAAAACCCCAAGGTATGTCTAGAAAAATTATTCTGAGAATCAAATTATAGGAGATAAAAATAGAGGATTTATTAAAAGAAGCAAATCTATTGAAGAACAAGTTCTTTTATGTTTACTTTCTGAACCTGAACCTAAGATAGTTGAAGAAGCTTGTAAAGGTCAAAATTTGATGAAGGCTATGAAGGAAGAACTGGATCAAATTGAGAAGAATTAGACTTGGGAACTAGTCTCTAGACCGGCAGATAGGAATGTTATTGGAACAAAATGGGTAATCCAGAATAAGTTGGATGAAGATGGTCATGTAGTGAGAAATAAAGAAATATTGGTATGCAAAGGATATACACTGGTTGAAGGAATTGGTTTTGAAGGAATTGGTTTTGAAGAAACATGCACTCATGTTGCTAGAATGGAGGCTCTTAGGATGTTTTTAGATTTTTCAACATTTAAGGATTTCAAAGTTTATCAAATAGATGTGAAATTAGCATTTATGAATGCATAATTAAAAGAAGTTTACATTGAGCAACTAGAAGGATTCAAGTTATCGGATGATCCAAATGTTGTTTGCAAATTAAAGAAGGTGTTGTATGGGTTGAAGCAAGCACCTAGAGCTTGGTATGGAAGATTAGACAAGTATCTACTGAATCAAGGTTTTCAAAAAGGGTATGTTGATAACAATCTTTACTTTAAAGTTGATTCAAGTAAGATCTTAATTATTGTTGTGTATGTTGATGATATGATCTTTGAAGGTAATGATGACATATGCAATAAATTCGCAAGTGAAATATAAAAGGAATTTTAAATGTCTATGATCGGTGAGTTAAATTTATTTCTTGGATTGCAAGTGAATCAGAACAGTAAAGGTATTTTCATTTCTTAGTCAAAGCATGTTAGAGAGCTATTGAAGAAGTTTGGATTGAAGAATTCCAAACTGGTGTGTACTCCTATGACTACCATATGTAAGTTGACTAATGATGATAAATCTCTTAAAGTTGATATAAGCAAGTACAGATCTATGATTGGAGGATTTTTATACCTAACTACTACCTGACCAGATATTATGTACGTTGTTTATCTTGCAGCCAAATTTCAACAAGAACCAAAAGAATCTCATGTTGTTGCAATGAAGAGGACATTTAGATATTTGAAAGGAACATAAGCTTTTGGAGTGTGGTATCCTAGAGGATCAGACTTTACTCTAAAAGCGTATACTAATGTAGACTAGGAAGGAAGTGTTGATGACGGAAAAAGTACTAGTGGTGGAGCATTTTTCCTTAGCTCCCGGTTAGTTGCATGGTTAAGCAAGAATCATGATTTTGTATCTTTATCAACCGCAGAAGATGAGTACATTGTAGCTGCTTCATGTT
Source organism: Cryptomeria japonica (assembly GCF_030272615.1). Taxonomy (NCBI): domain Eukaryota; kingdom Viridiplantae; phylum Streptophyta; class Pinopsida; order Cupressales; family Cupressaceae; genus Cryptomeria; species Cryptomeria japonica. Next base: position 607,304,161 of record NC_081413.1, on the reverse strand, counting down.
GCACTTAGGTACTTTGGATGAAACAAACATTGAAGGATATTGGTGTAAAGTTTCATGAACCGATCTCAATCATGTGTTACAATACAAGTGTAATCAATATCTCTAAAGGTATTGCATTCCTAAACAAAGCATATTTCTATTCGGTATCATTTCTTAAGGGGGAAGGCAATCCTTAATAAAATATAACTTAAATATGTACCTACAAAAGAGCAAGTTCCATATATCTTTACAAAGGCTTTGTGCAAAGATACTTTTGAGTATCTCCAACAAATGTTGTGGGTCATACCCCTTACTAGTTTGAACTAAGTACATTTAATAGTGCATTAGTATAGGGAACTTCATGCATATGTTAGTTTGGGATAATCTTTTGGGGCTTCCTCTTAGGGGGAAGTTATGTGGTTTATGAGTTGTGCTTAACTTTGTCCTTGATGTCAAAGGGGGATAAGTTTGAGAGTCTGGAGAAGTTTGAAAAGTTTGGAGAGATATAGTCCCTTTTTTCTAAGGGGGAGAATCTGAAAGATGTTTGTCATTGATGAATGTTTCCATCAATGACAAAGGGGGAGATTGTTGTAAATGTGAAGATGATTGATGTGTCAATATGGCTATCATTGATGTCAATATACTCATTTTGTGTTTTCAATATTTGGTTTTGCTTTGCATTATTGATATGTTGCATATGTTCATGATGTGTTGATATGAAGTTGGATATTACCTTGAGATATTTCTCTCGTGCTTTGGAGGTCTAGAAGTTGTGTTCCAGAAGTCTATGCAGTATTGATGTTTTCTGGCAGAAGTTATAGTGCTCCGCATTTTTAGTTATGATGATGAGATCTCATATTTATGTCATTCATATGTCTATCTTTGTTATTTTGATTCAACACGTGTTGGTATTCTCTGGAGTTGTGGTTTTAGTTATGATTAGTTCAAGTCCAGTTAACCCCAAATGCTCTATCCTCTACTCCAAAAATTATGGCATTTGGATAATGTGTTGGTGCATCGTGGTGTGGTCCACTTCTCATTCCTTTCCACCATGGGAATGCTTAGTGAAGACCTATTTTGAATTGTGTTTCTTTATCTCCTTCGCTGACTTGAAAATTCCATTTTAGAGACCAGTATAAATGAGGAATGAGTGTAATGAGGAATATATGGAAATGATAAAAAGATTTAGAGGAATTGGATTGAAAAGAAGATTTATCTCCTATTGGTTTGTGCAAAGTTATATTTGGTTGTGGATGATCAATATGGTTGTGTGTTGATGTTGTTTAGTACTAGTGGCAGTGAGCCTAAGGTTTCTTATGGAAAGTCAACTATGCGCTTCAGTAGTGGATTCTTTATTTCTTTCTTCTTCTTCTAGGAAGTGAGGCCTTCTTTCTTTTTCTAGCAGTTTTAGTTGGGTAGTGGGCCCACCTGCAGTGAGCATTTTTATAGTGATCCATCTTATAAAAATTACCTTAACTAGCCTCACCCTAATAGGTGTTTTTATATTGAGAACTAACATTCTCCAAAAATTTTCCCTTCTTGGTTTTTCCATGTCATATCTGGTATTTCATGTGTATGATCCTTCATGTTTATATCTTCTTATGGTTAAGTAATCTGAGACTTGTTTACTGGATATGTTTATGTGGGAAAAGTTAAACATTTTAATGTATAGCTGATAAACATTTTAATTAGCTCCATATATCATGCTCATTGTTGCTCCTCTTGCATATCATCCACCATCCCTAAATGATGTTAAGAAAGATTGGGCAATGGATGATTTTCTTGACTAACTCTATGTGTGTTTGTGTGTGAGTAATGTGCTTTCCCCTTGTTGTGATGCTTGATATGTCTTTATGTTATGTTAGGTTCTTTTTGGATGACCCTTGTTTATACTTTGTTGAAGCAAGGTAATAGAGAAGTTAAATTTGTTATGAAATTACTCTATGAGTATCTTAATTTCTCTATACATTGTTTCAATTTTATGTCATATATGTGTTATTTTTCGATAATCTTCCTTTATGTTATCTACTTGGGGATGATACAAAGCGTTGAGATATCTTTTTGGTCTCTTTCATGTTGACTAAAAAATACATTTATTCATTTATCTTATGTTCTCTTTTTCCATTGTGTTTGTAGTTCCACTACCTTCGGGGACGAGTTCAATTCAATGCAATTATTTTTTATATACATTATTTATCAAAAGTGCATATTGAGTCCAACTAGTAGATCCATTATGTTAATTTTTATATATGTGTTGTGACCATTGTCCTTTTATTTCTTCTTTCTTGGGGGAATCTCATTGTGTCAACGTGATTTTGTTTTGGATGCTTCTATTCTACCCTAAATTTATTGCTCCTAGTAAGGCATACACAATCAATTTAACATGAGGGCATACACTCTACTCAATTTTACACTTTGTGCACACACCATGAAACTTGGTCTGTACACTTTTTTCACACACCATGACATGTTTTGTACATATTGCAGTACCTATTTTGTAGTCAATTCAATTCAATGTTTAGATTACTTTACAAACCGAGCCTATTGATTTGCAATCTTTTTCAAAATATTTAAACCTACATGACTCATAGTAAGCACAAGCCTTGCTAGGTCGAGTAAAGTCACGCCTTTCTATCCTTTTCATGTGTTGCTAATTGTATCTCGATATTAGAATGATAAGATCCTAAGTCCCTTGGAACTTAGTGATTTTTTTTCAATGTGACAATGTACTTTATCATGAGTATGGAAATAGATTCATGCTCCTGCTAAAGTGGGGGCTTAATGTAGCATTGTAAATTGTATCCTTACACAATTTCATGCTCACCTAGCCCTCACCAACACCAACACCACTTATCAAATCTTCATCTGTCAATGTCTGAAAGCTCAAGAACGCAACCAATTAGCAATTGTCACGAAGAAAGATAACTTGTGGAGCACCAAATCATGATCCATCTAAAGTGAAGATACACAAGACCATCCCAATAAATATCCCAAAATCTCAGCTCAAGATATGATCGCCGAAATATACTAGAGGATATACCGAACTTTGCAAAACAATGATCAACAAAACAACACCACAAACCGGATCAAAAGATCTTCCCAATCTACAATCACCGGAGAAATACATAGAAATATGTTGACATCAATGACAACAACATATCCTAGTCGCAACAATGACCAACAATATCCAATAATATTCCCCTTTGGCATTGATGGCAACATATGAATGTGAAAAATAATCAATGCAAATAAAGAAGATATCTCCAGCAAACTCCCCCTAAGATCAAGACATATAAAGCAGTTTTTCACATGATCTCTCTCCCCCTTTGACAACAATGCCAAAGATCTCAAAAAAAAAAACCAAACTCACTTCCCAAAGAAGAAACATGAATCTCAGGAATCTCTCCCTCTAAAACATAGAGTACTCCAGCAGAGGAGCAACACCAACTCACCAATCTGCATAAAAGGATAAGACTGTGGAGTCCACCAGATTGATGCAACTCAATGCATCTAGATCTCATCAGGAGGGGTGGATACCCCAACCTTGTCTCTCAAATAGACAAATGTATCTACAGGCAAACACTTAGTGAAAATATCAGCTATTTGTTCCATTTGTAGATACATACTCCAGTTTCACCTTCACTTCACTGACTTGCTCTCTCAAGTAATGATATTTGATTGACACATGCTTAGTCTTTGAATGTTGTACTCAATTTTTTGACATGTTAATAGCACAATAATTATCACAGTATACTACAGTAGGCTCATCATAAATAATTCTAATATCCTTGAACATTTTCTTCATCCAGACTACCTGAGTGCAATTACTAGTAACAACAATATACTCAGCTTTAGCAGTAGATAACGACACTAAATCTTGTTTCTTACTACCCCATGAAACCAACTTCTTACCTAAAAAGAGTGCTCCATCGGTAGTGCTCTTCTGGTCATCAACATCACCAGCCCAATCTGCATCAGTGTAGGAACATAACATAAAATCATCTTTTCAAGGATACCATAAACCATAATTCACAGTTCCTTTCAGGTATCTGAATATCCTCTTCACACCAATGGCATGACTCTCTTTCAGATCAACTTGATATCTAGCAGCCATGCACACAACATGTATAAAATATCTATCACCTTGCACACTTCTAACATTTGTAGGTTCACATAGGTCAGTATGCACAAGATCTAGCAATCCATCTGATGTATATTGTTTGCTCTTGAAATAAATCATTATTTTCTTACCCAACTGACATTCCTTACATACCGGATTAGCAGACTTAATAATCTTAGGGAGATATCTAACAACATGTGTAGAACTGATCTTAATCATTGATCAAAATTTACATGATACATTCTCCTATGCCACAACCAACTCACATCAATCTGAGCAATCAAACAACTTTTCTCACTAGCATTCAAATGAAAAATGTTACCTTTAGTCTCAGTTCTAGATGCAATCTCTATACCAAAGGCATTTACGATCTTGCATTTTCCATCCTTAAATTGTAGATCATAACCTTTATCAACCATATGTCCAACACTCAAAAGATTATGCTTCAAACCTTCACCATACAAGACATCATCAGTGTTATGCTTACCATCAAAAGAAATAGAACCTCTCCCACAGATCACATAGGCTTTGTCATCTCTAAATCTAACTATTCCACCATCATACCTTTCCATACTCACAATTTTTTTTTATCATCAGTCATATGATGTGAACAACCACTGTCAATCACCCATTCATCTTTCTCTTCAACTTTAGCAGCTAAACATTTTTCCTCAATAGTACAACTCATGGAATCAACAGGTACAAGTTCATCTTCCTTAATGGCAAGGAATACAACTTCATCTCCCTCTGATTCTTCATCTGTAATACCTTCATCAGCAGCATAATAACAGTTATTCTGATTTCTATACTTCCAGCTAGGCTTGTAAGGCTTATCATACTTCTCATGCTTTCCATATCTATCATTCTTATCAAACTTATCATACCTATCATACTTAGCCATTCTCTTCGGGCATCTAGAAGAAAATTGTCTTATCTTATTACAAGAGAAACATTTCAAAGGCAAATTTCCATCATACTTATCGGCTCCTTTAGGCAATCTCTAGGCAATCAGTGCCTCAAGTTCATCTAGCTATCTTTCTTTCTCTTCCATCTCTCTTCTCTCTCTTTCGTATCTAGATATTTTGCACTCATCGGGATCATATTTTTGTTAAACCTATGAGGATCTGGTTAATACTAAGAAGGGGGTGAATCGGTATTAAGGCCAATTGAAACTTTAAACCCAAAAACAAACTTATATCAAATCTGAAACCATTTAACAAATATCTCAACTTCTTTTATCAGATCTAACAACCTCTTTATCATATTTGCTTAACACATTAATCAAATCATTTACCACATCAATCAATTATTTCACCACTTATTAAATCATATAGATTTGATCATTTACCAACTTATCTTATCAGTTCAATCACTTTTCGATATTAACTCTTATAAGTACCAGTAACCTTTGATAAACTTCTGATAAAACATCATAATCAGGGCCTCAAAAATAATGCATGAAATGAAACATAAACAAGAACGTCACGTGAAAAACATTCCACACATGAACACCATAAGTTTTTGATGTGGAAACCCAAATAGGGAAAAACCACGGCGGGAGTTGGCACCCACAAATATTTGTACTTTTTTTAAGTATGCCATGTCAGGAGCTTAGCCCTATTAGGAGCTTACAATACGCTCTGTTAGGAGCAGGCCCTGTTAGGAGTCACCCGATTAAGGGATTTGCTTAGCAGAATGGTTAGGAGCTTGATGATATGTTAGGATCAACCTCGTGAGAGGATTTAACACTCTTTTGAGAGCTACCCTACTAGGGGACTTAAATATTTAAGGTATGTTAGGACCTACCCGGTTAAGGGATTTAACCTGTTGCAATTGTTAGGGAACAATAGTAAGACAATGATTTGTTACTTGCACTTCTTTGCTTTCTTGATCAGATCCAGTTACGCTCAACACTCTGCAACTCTTAGGCAGATCTCACACTTCACTTGGACAACTCAACACATTCTCTAAGACCACCAACATCATAAACATCAACTCATGGATCAATATACAACTCATTACAACAAATTATAATGCAATATCAATCATTGGTTGATTGTAATCCATCACAAAAATTTGTTCTGTACCAAAGTCAAAACCATAAAACACTCTACTAAGCATTTCATTGACTCCCAAGAAATTCTTCCTTGAATCGTGCCAAAACAGAAATCAAATCATTTCATGCGGGTTGTGCCATGTTACCAATTTCATGTAGACTCGTTGTCAATCACCACCATAACAAAATTCATTACCAGTTTGATGATATCTTCACCGGTCTTAAACCCTACTAAAACCTTAGCAAAACTTCATCAGAAATTTGAAACATGCCTTCCGATAATCTTCACAAGTTCTGATTCCAGTCAGAAACTCCTTTCCATGATATAAGTTCACAATCTAAACCGCAAATCACCAATCATCACCGATCATCAAATTCAATCAAAACATCTTTGCTTTGCCAGTTAAAGTCCTATTTCGCAGACTTTAGTTCTCTGTCGGTAAACCCTATCTTTTGGTAAACCAAATCACTTAGATGACAAAACAAAACATCAGGAACATCAGCAATCAATATTTGACATCAGTTGCCATCAATGACAACACAAATAACTAATCAAGTCATCTAATCACAAAATCTCAATCTCTTCATCACAAATGGACTTCTATCCTTTATCGGTGCAGTCATCAGTCTTCAACTACATCACCTTATCTGCATCAGTTATGCCAAATTACAACAATTTCTTCTTATCGGATACAGATGCAGATGCTCTACATGCAGTCTCAGACTTTCCATGTGATTCTCCAAACTCACTCAGCTCAAATGCAACAATCTTTCCAACTTGCATATCTCTTGTTAGTGTAGTCACACTCCAGATCTCATCAATAGAAGAAACCTTATGTTTATAAGGAGGCAAAGATCTCAACACCTTAGCAACAATTTCATCTTCCTCAATGGTTCCACTGGCACATCCGATACCTAGGACAAGATCATTCACCTTAGCCATGAAAGAGTGTATGTTCTCATCATCTCCCATCTTCAATGTCTCATATTTGCCTTTTAAACTCTGCAACTTAGCAACCTTCACATGTTTATCACCTTCATATAGAATCTCAAGCTTTACCCAAATCTCATGTGCGGTCTGAAGCCCCATTACATTAGTCATCTCAAAATCAGTCAGAGCACTAAGCAATGCTTCATTCGCTCTAATATTATGTTTAGCTTCCTTGATCTCATCAGGAATAGAGAGTCCATTCAAAGGAATAATATAGGCATTCTTTATAATCTTCTAATAATATTCACCAAGACACTTAAAGTGCACGTCCATCTGGTCCTTCCATATAGCATAGTTACTTCCATCAAATCTCAGACTATCCTTCTTAAAGATAACACCTTTAGTTGCCATCTCGTATTTCATCAAGCAATTAAGCTTATATCAAAGGGTCTAGCTCTGATACCAATTGTTAGCAACAGCCAAGAAGGAAGACTGAGAGGGGGGGTGAATCAGTCTTCACTACATTACCAAATTCAACAACAAAAACAAATCTGATAAACTGTAGTAATAAGACAGATAAGCAAATTGAAAGCACAACACCAAGATTTTGACGTGGAAAACCCGATTAACGGAAAAACCATAGTGGGAACCTACCCTCAGTAAGATGATACTCTGCAGTAGTATGAAAATATTACAATAGGGAATGCACATGCATTCATGCACACTACCTAGAGCTCACTGCTCAAATATAATGTCCTGGAAAGCTACAACCCTCAGGGAAGTCTCACTAACTTACAACAAGATTCAGAATACAATCTGGAAAAAATGGATTGAAAGAGTAGCATCTCCAAAAAACCGATTACAATTCTGATTAAGCACAAATGTTTGCTCTACAATACCAATCTCTCCTCAATCACAACACCGAAGGATGAATCACTTATTTGCACATAAACCTCTATCTGATTATACACACATAACATCGACACCAAATTACAAGACAATGTCACCTATATATACAAATCATCAACCTTGATAACAAGGTCAGCTAAACCCTCAACCCTCAATTACAAAATTAAAACACACAATACAAAGATTGACCATCAGACCAATATAATGGTTTACATAGCATAACATGGACCTAAATCAAATTCCCAAATGCTTAACTCCACCGAAAATCATGCCAAGATCAACCACAACACGCTACACCACCAGGAAAACTGCATAACATGAAAATCATCACCGGTTGATAGAAACCACCAAAAAATTGCACAAAGATCAATGCAAATCACCAAAACAAATAGGACACAACTAGGAAACACCAGCAAGCACGTTAGAATCATCAGGAGCAGCTGCACCAACACCACTTATCAAATATTCATCTATCAACGTTTGAAAGCTCAAGAACACAACCAATCAGCAACTGTCACGAAGAAAGATAACTTGCAGCACACAAAATCATGATCCATCTGAAATGAAGATACACAAGACCATACCAAGCAATATCCCAAAATATTAGTACAAGATATGATCACACCAAAATATATTGAAGGATATACCGAACTCTAAAAAATAGTGATTAGCAAAACAACACCACAAACTGGATCAAAAGATCTTCCCAATCTACAATCACTGGAGCAATACATAGGAATATGTTGACATCAATGACAACAACATATCCTAGCAGCAGTAGGGACCAACAATATCCAACAGTAACTTCATCTTTAACATCCTTTCCAAGTCCTCTTATAGAACTCACAGTCTCATCCACTCTTTGCAGATAATCATCTATCTTATCTTCTTCTTTCATTTTTAGATTTTCAAATTGAGCTCTTAGATTTTGCAATTTGGCTTCTTTCACTTTTATATCTCCTTCATATACACTTTGCAGCTTGTACCAAGTTTCTTTTGTTGATGTGCAATGCATGACTTTGACAAACTTTGTATCTAACAGACCACTTAAGATTGCATTCTTAGCTTTAGCATTGTTCTCGTATTCCCTTTTTGCACCAGGATCGGTAGGAGGAACTTGAGGAACAGTATATCCATTTTTTATTGACATCTAGACATCAAACCTAAGGAAGACAAATATGTCTCCATTCTTCTACTCCAGAAGGCATAGTTGGTGTCATCAAACATAGGTGCTTTAGAAGATGAGGATCCATTCCTATCCATTATGTTCACTAACTAGAATCTACCGAAGCTGGAGAAATATTTTACTACAGAGGAACCTGAGCTCTGATACCAGTTGAAGAACACAAATGGACACTGAGAGGGGAGTGAATCAGTGTATTTTTAAAAAAAATTAGCTATGTGTGCTACTACCGAGACTACAAGCTAATCAAGAATACACACAAACACATAAAACAAACCACAACACTAGATTTATGAGGAAAACCCAATGTGGGAAAAACCTCTGTGAGAATAGCTGTTGGAGTCTACTGCTCCAATCCAGCCTCACAGTAAATAACAGTTTACAATGGTTAGCAAACCAACCCAAGGAGCACCAACCCCTGGTTTTATGAGCACCTACTCAAAGGAGTACCTACCCCTGCTTTGAGCACCCACTAAAATATTTCCAGTGATTGATCAAGTTTACAATGCAATGAGAAAGCCTTGTTACAAATGAGTTTGGTAACACTTAAAAAATTCTCATATCTTGAGAATGACTTTCTCCGCCTGCTGAAGTTTCTTCTATGTTTCTTCTTCTTCCTCTGTCTCTTCTTCTTTGTATGTCTCTGTAGATATCTTTCTTTCCTCTCTCTATTTGTGAGAATTACACTCTATCAGCTCTCTTCATCAATACACCTCTCTTCAACACTTCACTTTACTCTTCAATCGACTAGCGAAGTTTTCTTTATTTCCACCTCTATCTCTGTCTCAACCGCCACACCTACTAATGTCGAATCACATTTATAGTCCTGCACCATCAACTTTGCATCGATAATTTTTTCCCCCTTTAATATTGCAATTAATTCATTTGCCTTTCTAGGATTCAGTCTATAATAGATTGTCTTTTTTTCTTGGATCAACCACCTTCATTTAATGACTCATCTCTGTTTTTCTAAAAGTTCCATGTACTAAGTTGTTATTTTTAGCAACCCCAATCTATCTAACAGATTTGATTTTGCCTTTGTCGATTTCCTCGAGCCCATCAACCATTTGCAACTTGGTCGTCGTTAATGTATTCTCCATCCTTGTCGACCTACCTAGACAAGATTGACAACTACCATACTGAAATCCACCGTCACCGACTTCTACATATCGAATTCATTTTGTGTACACCAAGAAACCACATGTCTCCATATTCTTCATCCAGATCACTCAATCGATGTCAGTTAGCCTCCACGTAAAACACTTGTGTCAATCGACATACACAAGTATCGTCAAAAGTCTTCAAAAATGACATCCAAGTCACTCGATCAACCATAGTCAACCGCCACGTGGACAATCGTCCTTATCAGGCTGCTAATGTATCGACTAAAACACCTCAAATGGTCATGATGACCTTAATCTTTGTCAATGCGAGATGGTGGGATGCACCATCTTCCTATTTTAACTTACCCCGTGAGATCTTTTTTCCATCCTTCTACAGGTTGCAGGATAGCATGATCCTTCACTCGCTTCATTGTCTTATCCTACACGACCATCGCCCATCTATCTTGAATGGTGCAGGATAGAGGGGGCCATCCCTTACATCATCTCTTGTTTCCCCGTGAGCTCAATTTACTTCGGCTTCTCTTCATGTGGGATAGCGGGAGACATCTCTCCCTTTACCTTATTTATCTCACATGACCAATTTTCTTTGGTCATCCATGTTGCGGGATATCGAGGGATGCAACCGTATTATCTATTCTTAACCCCACGTGACCCTTCTTCTTTGGTCTTTACCGATACAGGATAGCAAGAGACATTTCTCGTTTAGCCTTTTATGTTATCCTGTGAGGTAACCACTCTTTCATCCTTCATGGTGCGGGATGGCGGGATAGACCATTTTCCTCCAATTTCGTTATCCCTCAAGGTCATTTAGCTACCTTCCAACTCACCGCGAGGTAGCAAGATGCCTTCTCATACATGATGGGTTGCACATGAATGCAACACAACATAAGTAAACCACTAAGCCACCAACATGTGAACATATGTGGACCACTTGAATCCGAGATGGCCTTTCCAATAAAACACAATGCTCTGATAAGCAACTGAGGCCGTTTAGTCGAACCGCCATACAAGTCGAACTGCCATGAATGAACAAAACTAACTCTGTAGTCCTCTTGTATCAAACCCGATGGGTCCAACACACTATGTGGCATATATAGATCAACACTAATTTTGTCTTGTACTTTGTAACCCACGTTCATATGCAACTTACAATATTTATGTAGTTGTATAGCATAACCTATGTGTTATTCACATTACTTGCTACCTGCTTCTCTGCAACCTCTTGACATCCCTATAACACTGATTGACATCAATGACAATAATGCCAACTCTTATTGAGCAAGATTCAATGTTATTAAAAAAATTCTCTAGTTTTAGAAAAAGATGCTTAAACATGTTATGAGTCAGGGTTGCCTTTATTTTTTAAGTTGGTTCTAGAAAATATTTGGTCACCTAAGGAATAATGTACTAGTCAAGTACCTCATTGAAAAATATATATTTTTTCTCTTTGAAGATGTAGCAGTGGAAGGGCCCAAATATTGTAACATCCAACACTACAAATAGTGTGAGTAAAGAAAACCAAAGAGGGGATATTGATATCATATTAAATGGTAGAGAAATTTCCAATTTCGTTAGATTTTTTGTGTTTTTTGTTCATTAAATAATTAAATGTCAATTACTTGTACTTTTCATCACTTAAGAGAGTTTTATGTCATTAATTCATAGTTGTACTCTTTGAATAATTAATGTTTAAATTTATTATACCAAATGCTCCGAGAAAACAAGTGAAATAGATATAGATGACCTTTTTTCCTAAGTTAGAATCCACTTCTTGTAGAAGAAAATTCCACCCCAAAATGATCTGTGAACCCTAATTTTCCTAATAAAACTAGCATTTTGTTCTCTTTCCATTGTTCAAATAAAAAAATATTGAATTGTTTTCACTAATTCTAGATTCAAATGTTTCTAGGTTAATATTTACAATTCAATTTATATTTTTGAGTTCTTGATATAAAAGCCTTTTTCCATGTCCAAATTTTCTTTATTTTCAATATGGTAGGATTTACAGTTTTTCCCTTACTTTTTCTTATAGACTATGAAAAACTTGTGTTCAATATTGTACATAGTGACATAAATTATGATTAGGTTATGAATGTGTTAAAAACATATATCCATAAATACTCAATTTGACACATTAAATTTCATTGTTTTAACCAGCTACATGTAGAAGAAAACCCCATTAGATTACCATGTTGAGTGTCAAAAATGAAATTCAACATGATAAATGAGTTGGGGCATCAAATGCATAATGAATTGACTACCTAAACTGTATTTGGAGCTTTGGCCAAATTTTATGGTCACAATTAAACCAACTAGTTGGTATTTGGGCAAATGAAAAATGATGAATTTCATTAGCAAACCTCAAGGATAGCATGTTGGTGTTGATGCATTTAACTTCCATGGTTTGTAGGTTATTATAATCAAGTATGACACAACACTAACAATGTGATGTCATATATTGCTCTTTTTTGTAACCACACTATCCAATGAAAAATAGTTTAGGATTTAAATTAAGTTAATGGTGGTTGACCAAATTTCTTTTTCCTCAACATGAATGAGATGATTGGCTAAAAATATATTTAACAGAAGCTTCAAGAGCTTCTGCAAAGTTCCATTAGAAAATCTATGGCAAATTGTCTTACTACCTTAGATATTTGGACCTGAATTGGCATCTGTGCATTCTCAAGAAGTACTCTTCTCTATAATATGATGTTCAAATATTTTTAGCTACATTTCCTATTTTGTGGTTTGATTTTCCTAAAGACAAATAGTTAATGTTCATATCTTGGATCACTTACAGGTTTCTTCTCCTTGGCACTTATGGATTTCATTTCTTTGAAAGGATAATTTTTTCATTTTTTCGACCTATAATACAGATTTCTCCAAACAATTTTGTATAGTTATAAAATTTTACCTGATTGTGAGATTTGAAGTGGTTGGAGGATTTTAGTTTCCATAATAATGTCTTCAGGAGTATTGAGAAACAAAAACAAAAACTAACATTAGCAAAGATGAGTATTATGATAAGAGTAGGAAGGAAAATTGCACTTGACAACAAAAACAATAATTATAATAGTTGAAATTATGCCCTGGGGTCTAATAGAGTTAGGGCTAAGACTAAAAAATAAAGTAGTTTCCATTGTATTTATAAAATAATTAAAATGGTTGGCTCATTCCTTTCTTGTTCAATATGGAAAAGAAATTTATTAGAATATATTTTTGTATCAATCGAAATTAGAAATTGAGTAATATTTGTATAGTGTTTACATATTCACTGAATGTTTAGGTTCCCATGCAAAGCATCTTATCATAGAATCACATAGTATCTACATCTTATAGAGGGGTGTATCAAAGTTAATTTAGAAAATTTAAGGGAACCTATTAATCTAACATGAGTTAAAACCAAATTCATAAATTTTCCTGTTGTATGAAAATTCACTATTCAACATACATGTTTAATGATTAACATACATGGTTAGTTTGTCATGTTCAAAACCTTTGATCATTTAAAGGTTGCATGTGTATTACTACTAGAATTATGTCATGTTGACTTGTCTAATGGTGTTGGGAATACCAACTTGATGAAGAATCATGTATAATTTGAGAATATACAATGCTTATTTCTCTCCAAGACCTACTATTGTTTTGTTGGCATACTCATTAGTTGGATTTAAGTCATCTTTTAGTCCAGTCCAACTGTAAGAGATTCTACCAAGTGCATAATAGATTAGAGATACAAGAAGATTTGGATGTAGTAGATGAATTATTGAAGGATTTATAATAAATGATTTAGATCAAACCTTGCAATGGTTGTAAACAGAAAATAGAGGTTAGTGACTGGTATTCTTATTATTTGGAGGTGTATGGCTAGCTATACAATGCTAGAAAAGATTGCGATCAATCTAGAATGCATGTTCTAAGAAGCCTACATGACTTCTTTTTGTCTAAATGCTATGGCCCTTCTAATCTTTCTACTCCTTTCCCTAGACATTTCCCCATTCTAATGTTTCTCAAATGTAACCTTAGTGTATCAACATTGTGGATATCTCTTAATCCCTAAGCTCATTAAAAGTAATATTTTTAAGGGTAATGGAAGAAGAACCAAGATGAACTGTCAATCTCATGGGAAAAGGGGATATGAAAAAACTAAGGTAATTTTTTAATTATGTAGGAGAAAATTATGAACTTCAAAAATATGGTACGGTAAAGGAAAAGATTGAATAGGATAATTGATGCAAGAATTTGCAAACTTGAAAATTAACAATTTGGTTCAATTAAACACCACATCAGATGGAATCTAGGAAGGAATAAAAAACACAAAACCTCTTTCTATTTATTGTCTAGATGTTGGAGAAAATATCTACTAAAATAATGACCTTTGAATGACCTTTGAATTGAATTAATGTATGCTAGGTTTGTGATTAAAAAAGTCCCCTATATCAATGTGAAATTTTACAGGCAATCAAAAGTGTAAAAAGGATGTTTTCATTGGTTGAAGAAGAGTTAAATTACATAGATCAACCTCAATTAGTTGCTATCCTAGAAATAATAAGTCAATCACTCCTATCTACTTCACTAAATCAAACAATATGGTTGGAATCAATGTCATAAGCATTGTTGTCAAGTTTTCTTTATTTTATTTTCTTATCATTATGAAATCTGAAAAGTTCTATAGGTTTCTTCTAGATTCCCACTATTGCTCACTTCACTCTTCTTAGTGGAGCTCTTCATTGATAAAACACAAATACTACCCACCATCTTGTATTACATCTTCCACTAACTCCCCAAAAAAGGTGATTAAATTGTGTACTTTTAATCTAAATGCACTTCCCTTCATCCTCCATTTATTCTTTATCATTGCATCATCTATGACATATTCTTGACATTTCTAGTATCTTGTCAATTCCTATGGTTTCCCCTCACATTCACTATCATTCTCCTTGTATTATTGATTTCGTATATATATTTATATGTATATCTATACTTCAATTTATATATACTAGTTTCTATCTTCCAAATCTAGCCTCTGAGTTAATAGTTTGCTACTCTTTCTCCCATTTCATATCATTTAAATCATTTAATATGGATTTTACATCTATCAATGTTTTTACGGCTATTCTATTAATAGTATTGGTTTATTGATATATTTGTTTGTAGATTCTTTTGCCCTTGTGCAGACCCAACAAGCATATATTTATTTGACAATTCGAGGCACCAATGCAACTTATAGGTTACAACACAACCGCACAACATCAATGATAGATTCTTATCTTTCCTATGCAAAATTTCACTTCGTAACAATATTCTTGTAATCCTTTGTTCATTAAACCAATCTCTATAGCTCATAAATTTGTGAAACAACACCAAAATTTTAATAATACTAAATTTAAAATTAATCTATGCTATTAGATTTTTATATTACTAAATTTAAAATTAATCTATGCTATTAGATTTTTATATTACAATTTTAAATGCTTGAAAAGAATATAGCTCCACCATGTTTATGTCCTTTTTGCCAAAGATCCAAATAGCACCTCACATGCTCAAACTTTAATGTTGTTGACCTTTGGATGCGATATCTATCTTTATCCTTCGCCAACTTTCAATTGTGTATAGAGCTGTACAATTTAGAAGAATTGATTTGAAGAATTTTTGAATTGTATATATTTTTTCAGTTTAGTTTATCTATATGTTAGTATTTTGCAATTTTGAAGGTCTTGAGGGCATTTTTAGCCCTTGCCACCATCGAAAGAGCATAGCTAAAAGCTATACTCTTTCAAATGTGGGTCTACATCTCTTGGAGACCTTTCCAACGAGATCAATGGCTCGTAGTTTCGAGTACCGAGTAGAAAGTTATGTCTAGTTGAAGTTCGGATAAATTTTCATATAGCTTTTTTGAAAATTTCGTAGTTTTTAGATTTTATTATGTAATAAACAAATGTGACTATTGGGCTTTGATTCTCAAGAGGTCTATGTGACCCTTGGAATCTCATGAACTTCTATATGTTGGATTTTCGAATGAAATAGATTACTTTTTGGCTTCCTTCAATTCGATGATTTCTGGTTCTTGTAAACAAAATTTACAATACCACAGGTTCTCACTCGGGTGTTGTCATCCGAATCCATAATTCAGATCAGTGGTATCAGAGCAAGTTCGCTCCTGTATGTCATGTCACATGCGATCAACATATCAAAGATTGGGCTTGGAAACAAGGAATCCTTCAGACTACCTTCCTTTGAGATGCCTACGATCGCAGATGGCTAAGTTGCAGACAGATGATGACATTAAAACATTAGTAGAAGATGCACTAGCAAAACAATGTGAAGAAATGATGGAGCAATTCAAGCAAATGCTGGAAAGTCGTGGGTCACAAGCAAACCCACCATTCATAGGGCATACACCTTTCAAGGTGCAAGTGAATTTCGATATATCCACATTCCAAGGAAAGATCGATGCAGATGTTGTTGATGATTGGGTTTCAAAACTGGAAAGATATTTCTCTATCAATCAATTTTCAGATGAAGAGAAGATAACTTTCGCCCTCGTGAAAGTTGAAAAGCATGTGAAAGATTCATGGGAAGAAAAGTTGGCATCCAAGGCAACAGAAAATGGCAGCACTTTTATTTTTGACCAAAAACCCACATGGGGAGCATTCATGGAGCACATAAAGGAAGAATATTTTCCTATTGACGCATATGAACATAAATATATGCAGTGGCAATTGCTTCGACAGAAGAAGGACCAAACTATTCAGGAATATACTAATATGTTTCATGCCTTAACAACAAAGCTTGGCATCAGAGATTTTGAGAAGCACCGAGTTTTAAAATATCAGAGTGGACTCCACAGGTACATCCAAACCGAAATGGAATTCCTAAACATAGAGACTTTACCTAGTGCATATAAAGTTGCTACCAAAATTGAGGAGAAATTAAAACAGAAAAGGAAGGAGAGATAATTTCACAAACAACAGATGGAAGAGTGAAGGTGGCAAAACTACATGGAAACAAACCTCTAAGGAACCCTCTCCCAATTCACCCACAAAAAAAACATGGAGTATGAAGAAGACACAAGAAAATGGTATGTGGTGTGAATTTCATAAAAGTCCCTCGCATAATACAAAAGATTGCAGAACCATCAAAAGCTTAATGATGGAGACGCATGAAGACAAGGCAGAATCTAAGGTGGCAGAAACATGCACAGAAGGAAATCACGAACAGGTCATTGAGGCTGATCCATATGCCACGGTAGCTACTACAAGGATATTGCCCCGAGAGGATGAGGAGAGATTGTTCTATTCACAAATGTGGGTCGGAGGAAAAGCTCTGCACTTTATTGTTGATAGCGGAAGTCAAAAGAACCTAATATCAGTAGAGACTGTGAAGAGACTGAATCTGAAAACAACAACCCACCTGCAACCCTATTCAATGGGATGGGTTAGCCAAGGGAGAGATATCCAGGTGCACCAGCAGTGTCGCCTTTCATACTCCATAAAGCCTTTCAAAGATGAGGTAATTTGTGATGTGGCTCCCTTAGATGTTTGTGATGTTCTGTTGGGACAACCATATATGTACCAGCAACATGGTGTTTATGAGTCCAGGCCTCGCAGCGTGACCATCAGATTACGTGAGCAGAAATACCGAATACCAGAGGTAAGCCCTACATACACTACCTCTTTGATTAGTGCCAAGCAATGTAAGAGGTTAGTTGCCAAAACGGGAACATTCATTTTATTGATGATTCGTTCTGAAGAAGAAAGGAAATCTGTTTATAATTCCCACACTATCACAAACACCACAGCACTGCAGAAAAAATCTATGGATCAAATTTTGATGAAATATGACAATATGTTTAAGTTACCAACTGGGGTACCTACACACTACCAAGTGAGACATACTATTGATTTGATACCAAGAACTCCATTACCTAATGAACCAGTCTACCGTAGGTCAGTATTAGAGAATAATGAGAATAAGAGGCAAATACAAGAATTGATTGAGAAGGGACATATTCGTCCAAGTGCATCACCCTGTGGCAGCCCCATTGTTTTAGCAAAGAAAAAGGATGGAACCTGGAGACTTTGTATTGACTATAGGGCCTTGAATAAAATTTCAGTCAAAAATAGGTATCCACTTCCCCGGATAGATGACCTCTTGGACCAGCTTAGAGGGGCTCGATTCTTTACCAAAATTGATTTGAAATCAGGGTACCATCAAGTACCAATTGAATCAGCAGATGTGTGGAAGACAGCGTTCAAATCTAAAGAGGGATTGTTTGAATGGCTAGTGATGCCTTTCGGTCTAACAAATGCTCCAACGACATTCATGAGAATGATGAATGATACACTTAGACCATTCACTGATTCCTTCGTGGTGGTATATCTGGATGACATACTCATCTTCAGCAGAACTTGGGAGGAACATTTGCAACATGTGGAAACAATTCTCTCAACCTTACAAGAACATGGGCTTTATGCAAACAAAGAAAAGTGCTCCTTTGGTATGCAGAGTATCAAATACTTAGGATATGTTATTGACAATGAGGGTGTCCATGTTGATCCAGAGAAGATACAGGTGATTAAGGATTGGCCGTCCCCTAGAAATCTCACAGAGTTATGAAGTTTCCTCAGGTTAGCAAACTTTTATCGTAGGTTTGTGTTGGGATTTTCCCATCTGTCTTGGCCTCTAAATTAGTCATTGAGGGGGGGGGAACACAAGCAAAGTTTAAATGGACAAGTGCTCAACAAGAAGCATTCGAGGGGCTAAAACGAAGGTTATGTTCTACACCAGTTTTATCTCTTCCTGACCTACAACAACCATTTGAAATACAAACAGATGCATCAGAATATGCTCTAGGGGTAGTCCTCATGCAGCATGGTCATCCAATTGCATATCATAGTCAGACCTTTTCTGATACAGTGTGTCGATATGCTACTTATGACAAGGAACTGTATGCTATTGTTCAAGCTTGTAAGCAGTGGAAACATTACATTCTGGGTAAGGAGACTGTCATCCACACAGATCACAAACCCCTTCAATTTTTGCAAACACAAGGGAAGTTGCAGAATAATTGACATCAACGATGGTCAGCATATCTTCAACAATTTCACCTCAATATTCACCATAAGACGGGAAGCACTAATAAAGTAGTAGACTATTTGAGCAGGCCTCCAATTGCAGCCATAAGTATGGTTTTGAACTCGTGTGGTCATCAAACTGAAGCCTGGGCTTGTTTGTATGAGAACGATGTTGAATTTGCAGATGTTTATAATCAATTAGTGAAGAGACAGCAAGTGAATGATTTCTACTTGCAGGACGGAATGCTTTGTCACCTTGGCCAAATCTGTGTGCCCAATGGAGAACGCAAAAAGTTGATATGGGAAGCTCACTATAGTAAGGTTGCTGGTCACTTTGGTATAGGTAAGACTACTGCTATACTTCAGAAGTATTTCTATTGGCCAAAATTACGGAATGATGTTATTTCATATATTCAAGCATGTACTGCATGTGCTATTGCTAAGCCCGCCAATTGTAAACTTGGGTTGTACTCACCACTTCCTATTCTTGAAAAACCTTGGCACTCAGTTTCTATGGACTTTATGTCTGGTCTTCCTACCACCAAAAGAGGCCATGATTGTGTGTATGTTGTGGTAGATAGGTTCTCGAAAATGGCAGTAATAGTGGCATGTAAAAAAACCATTTTTGCAGAGGACACTGCAAAGCTATTCTTTGAATACATTTGGGTTCATTTTGGTTTGCCAAATACCATTATCTCGGATAGAGACAACAAATTTCGTAGTAAGTTTTGGTCTACACTATGGGAAAAGATGGACACAAAATTGATAAAGTCTACTGCTTTCCACCCTCAAACAGATGGCCAAACAGAGGTAGTGAACCGGATGATCATACACATCCTACGAATGTATCACTCAAAACATCCCCACACATGGGATGAAAGTCTTTCATATGTTCAGCATAGCTACAACAGGGCAATTCACAATTCAACTGGCCACAGCCCATTTGAGGTTTGTCTTGGTTATCAGCCACTTGCACCCATGGACGTTGCCATACCAATTATTCAACCTGATCTGGTTCCACATGTTGGTAAGGAGGAAGATAAGGCAACCCAGTTCATCGATAGAATTCATCATTTACAAGAAGTTCATGAAATTTTGGAACATGCCAATAAGAAGTATAAGGCGAGACATGATGAGCATCGTACTCCTCATAATTTTCAAGTCGGGGACAAGGTGTGGTTGCATATCCAGAAGGAACGATTGCAGGGTGCCAATAGGAAGCTTTGTCCTCTGCATTATGGGTCATACACCATCATCAAGCAAGTTGATGATAATGCTTTTGAGCTTAATTTACCTCCATTTTTGGGTCTTCATCCAGTCTTCAATGTGGAACTCTTGAAGCCATATTTTCCTCCACTATTAGATGTTGCAGATGTGGCAGAACCAATCTCCACTACAGAATTGAATCCAAATGCAGTTGCCCCATTCCAATGCGATCAGATTGTGGACACCATGGTGAAAACACTCAAACAACAGCAGATTTACTTGTACAAAGTGGTTCGAGCAGGGCAGATTGCTCAACAAGGAAAGTGGTTTACTAGAGAGCAGCTTCAAGAACGTTTTCCTCATCTCATTCAAAGTGTTGATGCAATGGGGCCCATTGCTTTCCAAGGGGGAAGTAATGATCAAAAGAATAAAGGAAGGGACAATTTTGTCAGATGTTATAGTCGCAGTTGCGTTGGTATTAATGCTTCCAAAATGGGGAAGTCTAAATAAGGTATGCGAGCTATTTGACAAAATGCCTGAAAGAAATATAGCGACTGGATTAGGTAAAACAATTACAAATCTAACTTATTTCAACAAATTCATTTTGTGCCTAGGTTTAGATTCAATTCAAACACCTAATGAACTCAACTATGCCTAAATTTCTGAAGTCTTATCAAAAAAATCCATTCTCTACGAATGCCTCAAAGAAATGTGGCGAATGGGGTTTTTTAATAAGACTTAGAAATTTAGGCATAGTTGAGTTCATTGGGTGTATCAACTATAGGGGATTAAGGGTTTTTTATTTTCTTTTTTTCAAAGTATGGATAAGGTATGCGAACTATTTGATAGAATGCTTCAAAGAAATGGAGCGAATGGGTTTTTTTTTATAAGGCTTTAGAGACTTTCGAGCGCATATAAAATGGGTAGGTGTAAAGCCAAATTCCAAGTTTAAAGATAAATTTTGTAACCTTTTCCAGCATCTTCCTTGCCTATGCCAAAATAGAAGCTTTCAAACAATGGTACGGAGATCTATTGAATCATCAAGAATATATGAGTTTTGTCAGAAGGTGTAGTGGCTATTTTGGTTTCAAAACGGACCTTTCATACAGCATGATAGCAACATGTTAGTCAATTGTAGCCGTTTATTGCAAAATCGACAGTGTTAAACGCGCGACTAACATGCTTGTTAGTCAATCCAGTGACAACTACCCTGATAAAACGTGGAAATGTGCATGCATAAACAAGACATATTAATTGTTTGACAAAATGCTTCATAGAGATGTCATCTTTTTTAAGTAAAAGGTGAACCATCCTTCCTAAACTTGTTTTCTGAACAGTTCACTAGAGCAAGAACTACCTCTAATAAGTAGTGTTTTATGCCCAAAATTTTTAGAAGGTTCTGATAATAGATGATATTCATAAAAATGTTTAAACAACTATTTTGGTGGGTACAAAGTGTATGATGAGTTTATTATAAATTATATAAAAATGATGCAACTGCTATATTGGTATGATTACATTGTTTAGTGTTGTATCTAAATTCTTGATTGTAACAAATCTAATATAAAAAATATATAGTTGAATTCTTGATCAATTCATTTATACATGACATTTCAATAAGAATGAACAAAATTTACAAATTCATAAATTTTATCTAACTTTAAGTGTTAAATGTTTTTCCTTAATCAAAATCAGTATGGTACCATGTTTATAATATACCATACCTTCTTCCTCACTTCATGTCAAAACTTTATAGTTTTTTAATGATAATAAAACCTACTAATTTGTTTGTCTTTTTACAACATCACCTCTTGATTTTTGTGTCCAATCCTTTGTGTTAATTAAAGTGGTTTAAGTTTATCATCCAAATCCACAATATATAATAGGATTCTAAGTCTTATGTAACTCAAATATTTACAAGTATAACAAGATTTCAAGTCATAAATTTGTGATATTATTATGTATCATTCCTATTATCATAGTGTGCAAAAAACACAAATAATACAAAATCCTTTGAGATCATCTCAAAGTTTACATTGATGTGTAATTGATAAAAACCACCACAAATAATGCAAAATCCTTTGAGAGACCTTGATCCTACACAACCATGCTAATAACATACATATTAGAAATCTACTTGACAAATATAATGGGCTACTAAATCTCATATAGCCTAGCTATTTAAGACAATAGGAAATTAGATATCCATGGGGTTGCCATGTGTCTAAGAGTACATTTTCCTTCTATTCCATTGGTTTTCTATCTCACAAATGAGAGTGTGGGCCTAACCAAAGACTACCACCTTATAACATTTTTTACCAATAAAAAATATTACATTATAATTACTCCTACACTACTCAAGGGATGCAATAGGGAACTACATGTCGACACTTATGTCATTGTCCCTTATTTATCTTTTAACATGCACATCAATGGAATGGAAAGACCCACTAATAGATGACACAAATATTGATCAATGGCACAATGTTATGATTTTTTTAGAATAACAAAACTTTTGTGAGGCAATATCAATTGTTTCAATGATGGATCAAATGGCTCCCATCTACTTTGTGAAATGTCTTTCATAAGTAGTTGAACTTTGATCTTGAAGGAACCAAGCTATATTAAAATTATTCATCCTTTAAAGGATCACATTTGGTGAAACCTATGTTGTATATTTGCAATATAATTCCATGTAGGCTCTTCTCTTTATACATAGGCTTCGAATATCATATAGACATTTGATATTAGGTTTGTTCTTGATTGTGCCTTAGAACTAGTTATATATTTATCTTGCATACCTTATTATATATTATACACTAATCTAGGCCTACACTAGTAGAATCATCTTTTCCACACATACAATGATCAAAATAAAAGATTTAAAATGAAGAGCTTAAAAATGTAACATAGTACCAGGGCCCATGTTTCATTTATCTCCAACACAATCATCTTCTCATCTATGGTTAATCTCTAAGAATCACAATCACTAGTATCTATATCCTACTTCACAGTTATAGGCATAAATATCAATAATCAAAGCAAAGATACATCTCAAATTAGGATTATACCTATGTGGTTGTCATCTTTATTAAGTGGACCAACTTAAGAGTTAAATTAGACATTCATCCTCTTCCTAAAATTATCTAAATTATTATTGATTCCTCCTCCACTTTAGTTATTTGATTCTAACTATAAAACTATATAAGAAGGTTAATTCTATTTAAAAATAAAACTTAAATTGTAAAAAACTCTCTTGGCCACAAAGTTCCAAAGATTATACCTTTTCACATGAATATCATAGTTGATGTAGGCACACTTAACTACTCTATTCTCCAATTTTGATTAATTCTCCTTATGCATGTGAGGATACACCTCACAATAAAAGACATGAAGATGATGTAATGAGAGCATATGTTTGTCCACCCCTTCAAAGGTGTCTTTTCAACAAGATCTATTGTAGGTTTATTAAGTAAGTAACAAACTATAGAAACTAATTTTTCCTAGAACTTCCATTCTAATACAACACTTTCAAGCATACTTCTATCATACTCCATCATTGTTTTCATTCTCTCTAAAAATACATCCTTTTGAGTGGTTTATGGAGTTATCTTATGTATCTCTATCGCATTCTCCCTTAGAATCTATTGAAATATACTCAATAAAAATCACCACCATTGTCTTATCAAAACCTTAATCTTCCAACTAGTCCAACAAATCAAAAGATGCTAAAAAATAAAAACTAACAACTTTAAAATAGATATAATTGGATGGATGATGAACTATATAATGATAATATGCTTAGAATAAAAAATAAAATGACTCTAAATGCATAGATGATGTGATTATTATGAAAATATGCAAATATACTAACGAATAAAATTACTCCAAATGGATGGATGATGTGATTATGATGGATAAGATGGCATATTAACATGTGTGGATGTAGGTGTCATCCCATGGTATATCAAATGTAGAAATGAGGCAGAAGGAAGATGGAAAGATAGGGGGGGAAAGATGGAAAAAGGAAGGATCCAATGCACATGGGATCAACAGTTAAATGAGGACGAAAGTCAATAGATGGGATTAGTAAATGGGAGATAAGATTGGCTGGAATGGGTAGGAATGTAGGAGGTTGTGAATGCAATAATTAAATTCAAATATAGTGGGTTGCACTTATTTGATATAGCATGTGATATATGTGCACCAGGGTATGAGGAACCAAGTTGATTGTATATCCAACACACAAGATTGTTTCAACAAGTATAAAAGTCAATCCAACATTTCACAATGTCACAAGGGGCTTTCATGAGACAAAGTTGTATAACCACAAACAAAAGTAATACCCCAATATATCGCAAGGTCTTGATGGGCCTTGGTGGATACAATGTGGGACAACCATGTAGACACAATACATGAAAAGTCAAGAACTTGCCCCTAGATGGGTGGGTAGGACCTAGACTTAGATTGACAAAAGGTGACCAAGGCATATGTGACCAAAGGAACTAGTGGATAATGTGATAGCACAAGCTTATGGAGCATTCTTAATGACACATATATTAGACCATGGGAGAGACACTATGGTTGAAGGATGTGACTCAAGGATCTCCTATAGATGTTTATAAACAATGATGGACCTAGGTGACGATGGTCATTGAAAACAAAATTTATAGCATTTATAAGTGACTGAGGAAGTATTATATTCTAGTGTAAAGATACATGAATATTGTGACCACATGTGAGGCTTAGTAGGACATATCAAGAAATATGTGCATAAAGCTAAAAAATGGGATACTATCTAAGTCGCAAAACAATCAAACAGGGATATGCCTATGCATCTAAGAGCTCCAGCTTATGCAAGTGTGCAACCATATACTCTTCATCATTGATATAATTCTTCAAGAAGATACATAATGATAGGAGTTCAGACACGTATATTAGACCATGGGAGAGACACTATGGTTGAAGGATGTGACTCAAGGACCTCCTATAGATGTTTATAAACAATGATGGACCTAGGTGACGATGGACATTGAAAACAAAATTTATAGCATTTACAAGTGACTGAGGAAGTATTATATTCTAGTGTAAAGATACATGAATATTGTGACCACACGTGATGATTAGTAGGACATGTCAAGAAATACATGCATAAAGCTAAAAAATGGGATACTATCTAAGTCACACAAAGATCAAATGGGGATATGCTTATGCATCTAGGAGCTCCAGCTTATGCAAGTGTGCAATCATATACTCTTCATCACTGATATAATTTTTCAAGAAGATACATAATGATAGGAGTTCAAATTCAATCAATGACTTTAGTGCCAAAGATAAGGGAATATGGATTGTTGTCTATAGGTTTGAGAATGCTAATGTGATAGGCCCAAAGGGTAGGATTGAGGTGGAGGTGCATCACGACCAATGTCATTGACAACTTTCTTAAGGATTTTTCCATGCATAAATGTGGCAATGAAAGGTCTTTGTAGGAAAAATTTCCACTAGAGGGTTGTTGAATATCTCCATCCATGATGTGAGACCAATTGGCATCCTTTGTGTTATTGACATGTTTAATAACCATTTGAAACATGCTACATTTGATTACGACAATTATGCCCATCATAAATATTAGAGGTAAAGATCCCAAGGATGTCAGATTTTAATTTTGGCAATGATTGTAAAAGACAAATTAACAATGATTATTAAACTATGCCTACATAAAGCACATTAGGGTTACTTGGACCCTTGGTCATTTGAATCAAGTAACTGACTTGAGAGTTGCATTCTATTCTAGAACTACTTTTGAAGAAGGGTACATTGGTTGGACCATAGTTTTGAGCCTTATTCTGACCATGTTAAAGGTTGCAAGGGTTGTAAGGTAATAATTTTCGGTTAATTCTAGATTACATGTGATAAGGTTCTAGTTAATTTCAATTTGAGAAATATATTTAATCAAATATGCATGAATATTAAACTTTAGTAACATCATAAAATTACTTTTCTTTCATTTGAATAAAAAATTTGACCTATAGATAAAAGTAAATAGGTTCAAAATAATATAAATGCTTCTAGAATGCCCTAATTGATCATTTATATTAAATATTTTCACAAATTTATAAGATGTGTATTTATGATTTTGGAAGGACGTGTTTGAAAAATGGGTACTCTTCACATGGCACAAGTACGTGACTTTGTAAGAGCCTTCAATTTGTTGTCAAAGTTTCTCTCCACTATTTCTATTCACATTTAATGGTTATGGGCTAGCGATATTTATCTTTTATTTTCTTTATTGTTTCATTTATCTCCCCAAAGAAGTCATTGTTTACCTTTGAATTTCTTAGGTGAGAAGGGACACTTGTCACCTTATGGTTGGTAAGGTCTTGAGAGGACAGTTGAGTTTTATTAACCTTTATTTCCTTGTGTTTCTTTTGATATTTTCTTTGTACTACATGATCAAATGAATTGTTCTTGCTATGAATGTGTTCAAGAGTGTGTTTAAAAAAACTTAAAAAATTCCTTTTCTTTGTGCTAGGAAATAAAGCTTTAGAATGTGTTAATGGGTTTGAATTTGTCAAGTTCTCACAAATGGGTTTAGATTTCTTTGTATTTAATTGGGTGCATTTCTATGTTTAAAATTAAAATTTCAATAATTTTCAATCATTGAAATTTAAAGTAACTTTTATGACATTATCAATCTCTTAACTAATTTTTAAAAATAGCATTTATATTGTTTACTTTCTTTGTCTTCAATTTGAGGATGGTTCTAAAATTAATCAGTAGATGATTAAAATTAGAGAAATTAAGTGTCAAGAATATAATCATTGGATTTCCATTATTCTATTATGGGTAGAATTAGATTTTCAGTGTTGATAATATATGTTTGTTTGATAATATCTAAGATATGAAAAATAATGGTGACTTATTAAGGAGTATTGTAAGGATTACTTTCCAAGGTTTATATTTCCAATTATTCTTAGGCATTACTTAAACTCCAAGATTGACTTAATAGTAACATTAAAACTCATAAGGATGTTAATGGATTTTAATATGAGATGTGAACTAGTTTGAATAGTTTAGACTTATGGTCCACAAAGTGGACTATGGAACATTTATTAGTATGGATATTTGAAATAATATAGACTTATTTCATATAATTGATACTATGAATAGTAATTATGATTGTCAAATAATTTGAAATAATTAATGTGGTCATCCCAAATCTTGTATGGGAAAGACGATCACTATTTTGATCTTATAAAAAATAAATAAACTAGTGAAAACTAAACTAGACAAGTTTTGAATAAAATAATATGACATTATTGAATTCACGAAAGATATTAAATTATACGTCCACGATATCGATCCAATATAATGTAAAATGAAAAGTAAAAATAACAAGACATGCATTTTTGTATTCTAAATAGGATTGATAGATATAAAGTCAGACTCCACAACCTTTGACAGCATCCTCCTCTATAACAAAATGGAGCTGTGGAACAAGATATAAACATCCACCAAAGGATAAATTGTATCAAACTCCACAACCTTTGACAGCATCCTCCTCTATAACAAAATGGAGCTGTGGAACAAGATATAAACATCCACCAAAGGATAAATTGTGTCAAAATGGGGTTGTGGAATACAGTATGGCTATCCGCCAAAGGATAAGTGGCCCCAAAATGGGACTGTGGAACAAGGTATGGACTTCTGTCCAAGGATAGAGGATAGAGGTTTTGGGGTTGTGGAACAGGGTATGGACATCTGTCAAAAGATAAAGGTTTTGGGGTTGTGGAACAGGCTATGGACATCTGTGAAAGGATAAAGGATAGAGGAATTTTGTCAGATCTTGTAGTTGGAAATGCTCTGGTAGACATCTGTGCAAAATGTGGTAGCATAAACAAGGCACGTGAACTGTTTGACTGAATGCCTCAAAGAGATCAGGGTAGCTATCCATCACAGCATAATGGAAAGATACCTTTTGTTAGGTATTATAATTGAAACAACCAGGCATAAAAAATGTGTCAGGTATTTTAGTTGAAACGGCAGGCATAAATGAATTCAAAATGAAAACAGAAACAAGGCAGTAAGCTGTTTGACTGAATGTCTCAAAGAAGTGTGGTCTTCTGAAATGTCACGAATGCAAGATAATGCATAAAATGCATTTGTCAAAAGGTTTAAGAAACTTTCAAGCAAATAGAATCCACAACCTGTGACAACCCTCTCTGCTTGCGCCAAGATAGGCTTCTCGGAACAAGATATGGGCATCGATCAAAGCACAAAAAAATCCAGTCGCTACATTTCTTTGAGGCATTCTGTCAAACAGTTCGCATACCTTATCCATAGTCCCACATTTTGGAAGCATGTCTACCAGGCAGCTGCACCTATAACCTCTGACAAAAATGTCCCTTCCTTTATTCTCCGATACATGACCATAACCTGTTCCAAAGTTCCCATTTTGGTGCAATCATGGAGGATGCTGAGAAAGGTTGAGGAATTTGGCTTTACAGCTTGAGACTTTCTAAAGCAGGAGTAACGATAGGTTGGCACACAAAATTAAACAGGCATGGTAAAAAAGAAATCAGAAAGCTAGAAAATCCTTTAATTCTTCTGCATGTAAATCATTGTATGCCCAGAGACTGTCCATTGTCAAAACCAACCCCACAATATATCCAAATGTATCACGGAGGATTCTTCAAAATTGTACAGCTCTGTACTCACAATTGAAAGATGGCGAAGGATAAGGATAGACATCACATCCAAGGTCAACAACATTAAACTATGAGCATGTGAGGTGCTGTCTGAATCTTTGGCAAAAGGGCATGAAATTTTGGTTTTTTTTTTAACTGATTTATGAGTTCTAGAGATTGGTTTAATGAACAATAGATTATAAGAATATTATTACAAAGTGAAATGCTAACATAAGAAAGATAAGAATCTCTCATTGATGTTGTTTGGTAGCTCCGATGAGCTCATATATAACACACATTAGAGTGATTATGTTGTAATCTATAAGTTGGGTTCATGCCTAAAATTATCCAAACAAGAAAAAAAACCTCGTTGGGTTCTACACAAGGGCAAAAGAATCTACAAACAAATTTATCAATGCACCAGTGTTATTAATAGAAGAGTCATTAAAGCATGTAATAAATGTAAAATTCATATTAAATGATTTAAATGATATGAAAGGGGAGAAAGAGGAGCAAACTATTATCTTTGAGGCTAGATTTGGAAGATAGGAACTAGTATATACAGATAAAAATATAGGTATACATATAAATATATATACAAAATCAAGAATACAAAGAGAACATGATATTGAATGTGATGGGAAATCATAGGGATTGACAAGATCCTAGAAGTGTCAAGAATATGACATAGAGGATGTCGTGATAAAGAATAAATGGAGGATGAAGGGAAGCACTTTTAGATTAAATGCACACAATCGAATTACCTTGTTTGGGAGTTAGTGAAAGATGATGTACTACAAGATGGTGAATGGTATCCATGTCTGCTTAATGAGGAGCTCCACTAAGAAGAATAAAACAAGAGATAGTGGGAAAATAGAAGAAACTTATAACACTTTTGAGTTTTTGGTGCAGGAGCACCCAAAGACACAAATGAAGTCTAAAAGAGCCTAATATCACCAATGAGGTGAAAAAGATCATATGTAATAGGTTGATAGTTTTGTGAGTCAATAAGACCCAATTGATGTAAGGCATTGTCATGGTTGCATTTTATAAGCCATCATGGATAAATGACCACGTGGGTCAGTAGGAGTCTAGGCATGAGTCAGGCAAATAAATATTGGTCTTAGAAGCATCAAACCAATCCTTGGAATAGGTCGAATGCACCTTGGAGTCGCCAAATTTAAAAAGTGCAAGTTGACAACTTTTGTTGTCGTTGCAAAATGTTGTAAAAAGGGATAACTAATCCTTCAACGGTTCCAAAGTTTGAAAAGTGGTTGGAAACCGTTAGGGAGGCTATATTATGCCCATTTGGATCGATTCCAAGTTGTTGTTGGTGTAGTTGTTGAGGTTGATGAAATTTGATGATGTTTTAGAGTTTGGAGCAATACAATATACTTGGAGTTTTCTGAAATTTTGTGTTTTTGTTATTCGTTTCTGATCAGTACGGATTGGTGGATGTCTGAAACCAATTGGATGAGTTAGGGAAGTCTCTTACCTTTCATTTGAATAAATTTTGAGGTTTTGTAACAATCGGATTGTAGTGATCCATCCAAATCTAACCAGATTGGTCATAAACCCTGTCGGCACCTGAGGTTTCACTGTAAAGATGCCCTTAATCTGACATTTTCACCAGAGGACCAAACAACCTGTGGGAAAATGTTAGAAGGGCCATTCTATCATGTGTTGGTTTTCAGGGAGGCTCCAAGCCCAAAGAGATTGAGTTGACCCTAGGCGAGCATCTCTATGTGACCACCTGAACTGTAGAAGTGGAAATCACTTGCAGAAGATAAAAAAGACGGGATCAAGTCTTCAAACCTTGGATTTGGTGGTTTGACACCTTACCCCACCTTGCAGAAGTGTTGGTTTAGTTGGGGGACTAATACAAGGGGTACTTGCTTTGTAAATTAGGCCTAGTTGGCTTAATTAGGTTTGGAAGGGCAGTAAGGGTACAGACCTTTCAACTTGTGGTTAGTGCTAAGCCTTTGGGGAATTGTGTAACTAGATGAAGGGTATCTGAATCTATCTTTAGTTTGTCTTGTCCTTTGGAATTTTGTTAAGTTGTGTTTGGAGAACTCAACCGGTAGGGCTACTAGGCTACTAGACAATAGGACAGTGGTGAGACAAGTATTCCGTAACACATCTGATAGCCAGATCTTAGGGGTGTTTTGTGTTGGTTGGACCACCACTAGACAAAATCCAATAGGTTTCCATCCCACCAGTACCAGAAGATTTCTAGCCATTCACACAAGGGTAGACTGTTTTCATCATACCGACACTGGAAGATACTAAACTGGTATGAATCCGGTCACACAAATTGTTGTGTGAGTTGAGTATTTGGTAGGTGTGTTGTTCACACCTTGAACAAACAAAAGAACTTGTTTTGGACATAGCAGTTGTGGGTGTGAGGAGGTTTTCACCTAGTTTGTTGTCTAGCTCTGCATCATATTGGTATCAAAGCGCGAGTTGGATCGCTTGGGGAAAGTGATTTGTGGTGTATGTCTACAGAAGGAATTGAGGGAGAGGCTAGCAATATGCCTCCTAAGAGTATGTCTCAAGATGCCACCAAGAAGCTGTTTGAAGAGATGTTTGAAAATAGAGTGAGAGAGTTAGAGAAGGCCAAAGGCAAAGGAAAGGAGGGTGAATGTGATCTAATGAAGAAGAAGAACAAGGGGGAGAAGAAGAGACCCCAAGGCAGGAAGATGAGTTACCTGCAGATCAGAGAGCATTTGTTGAGGTCCTAAAGTCCATTGGCAGAGAATCATCATCAAGTAAAGATGACATCCCTATATTTAGTGGGAAAATGAATGCAAAAGAAGTGATAGATTGGATTGAGGCATTAAACAACCATTTTGAATGCAAAGAGACCCCTGAGAATAAGAAGGTTATCTTTGCTAAGTCCAAGATGAAAGGAGCAGCGCTCACTTGGTGGAATTACCTCCAAGGCGAGAGGGTGAAGGAAGGTAGAGGTATGATAACCTCATGGGATAGAATGTTGGCAAAGGTGAAGGCACAATTCATCCCAGTAGACTATGAAGTCCAAGTCTACAAAAAGTTGCAAAGTTTGAGGCAAAAAGACCTTGATGTGAGTACATATACCAAGGAGTTCCATAGGTTTAGTCTAAGGACCAAACAACATGAGGGGGAACTGGAGAAAGTGGCAAGATATCTTAGTGGATTAAAATATAGTATCCAAGATGAGATCAACATACTAGCACCAGAGACAGTGAACAAGTGCTTTCAACTAGAACTAAGAGCATAGGAGAAGCTGAAGAGAAAGAATGATCAGAATAATAGAGGTAGAGGGGGTATAAACTTTAGAGGCAAAGGCCCTATGAATGGTAGAGGACAAAGTCCTAGGCCATAAGGAGAGGCTAATCAAGAAAGTCGGCATGGAGATGGTAACACAAGAGCGGGTTTCAGAGGAAGAACACCCAACCATAGAGGTAGATTTGGTGGAAGAAGCTCGGATCCTTTCAGATGCTACAATTGCAATCAAGTAGGTCATACTGCAGCTAAGTGCCCTGAGAAGACCGAATCAAGCTCCCAAGGAGAGAGGATAACACATTTGGTTCAAGACAATGATTGTTAGAGTGTCACTTCACTTGATTCCTACAGACTTCCAGAAAGAGGAGAAGCCTTGATGATGAGGAGAACATTGTTGAAGGTACCAAGAAATACTGAACCTCCTCAAAGAAAGACACTCTTCTGAACCACATGCAAAGAAGGAGGCAAGGTATGTAAGGTTATAATAGATTCAGGTTCAACTGAAAATTTACTATCCTTAGAAATGGTAGAGAAACTAAAATTGAGAAGAATTCCTCATCCATTTCCATATAAAGTTTCTTAGCTTACTAAAGGAAAATGGACCTTGGTAGAAGAGCAATCATGGGTTGAATTTCAGATAGGAGCATACAAAGACAAAATTATGTTTGATATTGTTGAGATGGATGCATGTCACCTTCTTTTAGGGAGACCATGACAATATGACCTCAAAGCCCATCATGATGGACACAAGAGCACCTACTCCATCACCAAAGATAAAAAGGTAATTGAATTGATACCCCTGCCTAATAACAGTAAGGATCAGAAGGAGAAGGAGGGCAAGATCATGATCATGGAAGGAAAAGAGTTCCTCAAGGCAATCAAGGAAGAGGGAACACCTTGTTTTGCAGTGATGTCGGTACCAAGGCAAGAAGAAGAGCCCATTTCAAATGGCAAGGTAGAAAAGAAAAGGGTGATAGTCCTTGAGGAGGTGGAGGAAATGTTGAGAAAATGCAAGGACATAGCTGCAGAAGAGTTGCCAAGAACCCTACCACCAATAAGGGAGATAAGCCATTGCATTGATTTTATTCCCGGTGCCACCTTACCAAACAAGCCAGCCTACAAAATGACTACCCAATAAAATGAGGAAGTTGCAAGGCAGATCCAAGAGTTGCTTGATAAAGGTTTGATAGGGAAGAGCTTGAGCCCTTGTGTAGTCCCAATTGTATTAGCACCAAAGAAGGAGGGAATGTGGAGATTGTGCACTGATTCCCGGGCCATTAACAAGATAACCATCAGGTATAGATTCCCTATGCCTAGAATAGAAGATTTGCTTGATTGTTTAGGAGGTGCAACGTATTATTCCAAGATTGATTTAAAAATGGTTATCACCAAATAACGATTAGAGTCGGTGATGAATGGAAAATTGCTTTTAAAACAAATGAAGGATTGTATGAATGGAGGGTGATGTCATTTGGGTTGTCAAATGCCCCTAGCACTTTCATGAGACTTGTGAATGAGGTGTTGAAGGAGTTCATTGGTAAGTTTATCATAGTGTATCTAGATGACATTCTAGTGTTTAGCAAGACAAAGGAGGATCACCTAAAACATTTGGATATGGTCTTGAGAAGGTTGAATGAAGAGAAACTAATGATAAACTTGGAAAAGTGTGTGTTTTTGCAAGAAGAACTGACTTACCTTGGGTTTGTGATTTCTAGAGGAAATCTGAAAATGGATGCTGATAAAGTGAATGCCATTCTCACACGGCTAACTCCTAGAACAATTGGTGATGTAAGGAGTTTTCATGGCCTAGATACCTTTTATAGGAAGTTTATCAGGAATTTTAGCCAGATGTGTGCTCCCATGTTAGAGACCATCACGGGTGGATAGAAGTGCAAATTTTCATGGACCAAGGAGGCGGATGAAGCATTTGAAATGTTGAAGAAAAATGTATCACAGCAACCAGTTCTTACCTTACCTAATTTTGACAAAATCTTTCAGATTGAATGTGATGCAATTCATTTGGCAATAGGTGCAGTACTTCATTAGGAAGGTAGGCCAATTGCATTTTTTAGTGAAAAATTGGATGATGCTAAAAAGAAATATTCTTCCTATGATTTGGAGATGTATGCATTAGTTCATGCACTAAAGAAGTGGAGGCATTATTTGCTTCCCAAAGAGTTTGTTGTGTATACAGATAATCAGGCACTAAGCTTCCTAAATAGTTAGGAGAAATTGAGCCATAGGCATATGAAATGGGTTGAGTCCATTCAGGCCTACACCTTTACAATCAAACACAAGAAAGGTGTCTCAAACAAAGTTGCAGATGCTCTTAGCAGGAGGGCACTAACAGTTTATGAAATCCAATTGGAAAGTGTAGGAGTTGATTCCCTCAAGGGTATGCATGTTGAAGATGAAGATTTCAAAGACATCTACAAGGTATGCACTGAGTTTGGTATCCGGTATCATTTAGAGTATTCTAATTATTTGGTTCAAGATGGTCTTCTTTTCAAAGGATGTTAGTTATGCATTCCTAAATGTTCAATGAGGGATAACATAATTAAGGAGAAGCATAGTGGTTGTATGGGGGGACACTTTGGATTAGACAAAACTCTTGATTTGGTGAGAAGAATTTATCACTGGCCTAAATTGCAGACAAATGTCAGAAAATTTGTGGATTCATGTGTGGTGTGTCAAAAGGCCAAAGGGACAACAACAAACGCAGGACTATACCAGCCATTGCCCATTCCTTCAAGACCTTGGGAAAGTGTGAGCATGGATTTTGTGATGGGTTTGCCAAGAACTCAAAAAGGTTTTGATAGTGTTTTTGTGGTTGTTGGCAGGTTTAGCAAGATGGCACATTTTTTTCCATGCAAGAGCACAAGTGATGCTACATATATTGCAAACCTTTCCTTTAATGAAGTTGTGACAATACATGGTTTACCCGTGAACATTGTGTCAAACAGAGATGTCAAATTTGTAGGACATTTTTGGAGGACTTTATGGAGGAAGTTAGGCACAAACTTGTCTTTTAGTTCAGCTTATCATCCCCAAACAGATGGCCAAACAGAAGTGGTCAATAGATCACTCGGAGATTTGTTAAGGTGCCTCACCAAGAAGCATGGTGAAAAGTGGCATTCCATCATCTCCCAAGCAGAATGTGCCTATAATGATTATGTCAATAGGAGTACCGGAAGAAGCCCTTTCTAAATTGTCTATAGACTGAATCCAAGAGGTGTACTAGAATTGAGAAATCTACCTTCAACTGAACATATCAGTGCTTGTGGAGAAGAATTTTCTGAAGGGATAAAGAAGATTCATGACCAAGTCAGGATGCAATTGCAGAGAAGTACAAGGAGCAAGCTGACAGAAAAAAGAGAGATGTGCAGTTCCAAGTTGGAGACATGGTATGGGCAAATCTAAAAAAGGAGAGATTTCCAAAAGGGAAACACGCAAAGCTCATGATGAGAAAGGTTGGACCTTGTCCAATACTCAAGAAGTTTGGGAACAATGCATATGAAATCCAATTACCTTCAGATATAGGTATATCCCCAATCTTTCATGTTGCAGATCTAACGCCATTCAAAGGTACAGTGCAGGTTGATGGTACATTTTTGGTGAAGGATGTTGCAGACATACTGAAAGACTTTCAAAGTCAACGGCCACCCAAAATTGAAAGGATATTGGACACCAAGATTGTGAAGAAAACTAGGAATAAGGTCTAAAAACAATACCTTGTCAAGTGGCAAGGACTCCCTGAGGCACATGCAGTATGGATGGATGAAGACCAAATGAAGAAACATGGGACTACATTGCAGGAACTCATCTCAAGTGGACTTGAGATTCAATCACCCGAGGAGTATGTTGCACGAGCACCCAAAGACACAATTAATTCTAAAAGAGCCTAATATCACCCATGAGGTGAAAATGATCATCTCTAATAGGTTGATAGTTTTGTGAGTCAATAAAACCCTATTGATGTAAGGCATTGTCATGGTTGCATTTTATAAGCCGCCATGGATAAATGATTGTGTGGGTCAGTAGGATTCTAGGCATGAGTCAAGCAAATAAATATTGGTCTTAGAAACATCAGACCAATCCTTGGAATAGGTCAAATACACCTTGGAGTCACCAAATTTGAAAAGTGCAAGTTGACAATTTTTGTTGTCATTGCAAAATGTTGTAAAAAGGGATAACTAATCCTCCAATGGTTCCAAAGTTTGAAAAGTGGTTGGAAACCGTTAGGGAGGCTATATTATGCCCACTTGGATTGATTATAAAAGTGGTTGGAAACCGTTAGGGAGGCTATATTATAAAATGCAAAAATTCAGAAAACTCCAAGTACGGATTGGTCAATGTCTGAAACCAATTAGATGAGTTAGGAAAGTCTCTTACCTTTCATTTGAATCAAATTTGAGGTTTTGTAACAATTGGGTTGTAGGGATCCATCCAAATCTAACCAGACTAGTCACAAACCCTGTCCGCACCTAGGGTTTCACTGTAAAGATGCCCTTAATCTGACATTTTCACTAGAGGACCAAACAACCTATGAGAAAATGTTAGAAGGTCCCCTGTATCATAATATTTTGGTGTTGGTATGCAGGGAGGCTCCAAGCCCGAAGAGATTGAATTGACCCTAGGCGAGCATCTCTATGTGACCGCCTGAACTGTAGAAGTGGAAATCACTTGCAGAAGATCAGAAAGATGGGATCAAGTCTTCAAACCTTGGATTTGGTGGTTTGACACCTTACCCCACCTTTCAGAAGTGTTGGTTTAGTCAGGGGACTAATACAAGGGGTACTTGCTTTGTAAATTAGGCCTAATTGGCTTAATTAGGTCTGGAAGGACAGTAAGGGTACATACCTTTCAACTTGTGGTTAGAGTCTAAGCCTTTGGGTAATTGTGTAACTAGATAAAGGGTATCTGAATATACCTTTAGTTTGTCTTGTCCTTTGGAATTTTGTTAAGTTGTGTTTGGAGAACTTAACCGATAGGGCTACTAGACAATAGGACAGTTGTGAGACAAGTATTCCCTAACACATCTGATAGCCAGATCTTAGGGGTGTTTTGTTTTGGTTGGACCACCAATAGACAAAATCCAATAGGTTTCCATCCCACCAGTACCGGAAGATTTCCTGCCATTCACACAAGGGTAGAGTGTTTTCATCATACTAGCACTAGAAGATACTAAACCGGTATGGATCCGATCACACAAATTGTTGTGTGAGTTGAGTATTTGGTTGGTGTGTTGTTCACACCTTTGAAAAAACAAAAGAACTTTTTTGGACATAGTAGTTTTGGGTGAGAGAAGGTTTTCACCTAGTTTGTTGCTTGGCTTTGCATCAGATTTCATAATAATAAGTGAATAAAATAAAACAAACTTGGTAACGATGCTTATAATGTGAAGAAAGTAATGTAGAAAATTTGATAATATGAGAAGATGATATATACTTTGCAAGAGGGGTTGCAAATTACAAGAACATATTGGAATTTGTAAGTAAATTGAAGCTTTTGTATCAAATCAATCATGGAATATGTTAGTGCCAAGATTCATTTCAACTTGCATGCAAATATTGCTAAACTTAGCTAGGGAATCGCAAGGATGACTATTGGAGACATATAAAATTAGGCTCAATATCAACTATGAATAGGAAGTAAGAAAAATGCATTTGTATTGAACAAATAAATGGATCCCATAGTAGTGTATCATATAAGGATACTAATGCTACTGTTAACGCCCATAAGAGCACAAGAATACTAAAATAGATAATAATAAAAAATGAGTAACAATTATGTTAGAATATTTAATCTTTACTTAGCTTAGGTTTATTTGTATTTAGTTTAGGATATTCTTTTGGAATTCCTACATGTAATTTGTCCTCTAGTACATGTGTGAGGACAAGTCATTTCTTTTATTTTCCTTTATTAAGGAATATTAGATTTCCTCCATAAGAGGATGTGGACACATGGCGCACACATTTTATGAATGGTGGCATTCATAGATTTGGGAGTTACTTTGTAACTCCTCTCCTCATCTCTATTTAAGAGATGTCTTCTCTCTCATTTCTTCTTAATGACAATATTGTAAAGAGCTTCTTGCTCTCTCTCTCTCTCTCTCTCTCTCTCTCTCTCTCTCTCTCTCTCTCTCTCTCTCTCTCTCTCTCTCATTTTAGGCATTGCCTCATTCATAATATCACAAGGGGTTTTTCTTTGCTTTTCCCCTTTCGAAAGTTCTTGTGCCTCCTTCTTCACATTTGGGTGATGCTCCAAGGTTTTTGCTTTTCTCTTGGTAACAATTACTTCATCATAAACTTTCTTGGATTTTATTTTCCTTTCCTTGCTCTTGTATTTCCTTTCATGGTATCAGAGCAGGTTTCTAATCCTTGTTTTAAGTTGACATTGATGAAGGTTACCATTCTGTGGAGTTCACCTTGTTGGAGGCATTCTTGAGAGGAGAAGAAGTTCTTTTTCTAATATTTTCTATTGTGCAGGTTTTGGTTTCAGATTTTTAATTTTATTTTTTTTCAAACTTGTTAACAAGTTTGCCTGCAGGTTTAATCTTCTATTCTTTTTATTAAAAAGGGCTTTGGAAGGCTTGCCGCCAAAGTTTCTGGTTTTTTTTAGTGTGCATAGTTTGGAAGGTTTACCGCCAAACTCAGCCTCCTTAATCTGTTTGGTCGGCTTGCCGCCAAAACTAATTTATTATTAAATTTCATTTCTGATTCACTTACAGATTTTAACCTTTTTCTTGCTTACAACTATTCTGATTCAATTTGTTTGAATCTGCCATTCAATCCTAACATCTTTATTTGCAGGTGTTATTGATAAATAAAAAGGATAATCTTTATTTAAACTTAAATTTGTTGAGGATTAAACTCAAACTTAAATTTGTTCTTCTTGTATGATTGTATCTGTTTTGTTTTTCAGTCATTGGACTGTGACTCTATTGCCCAATAGATAGGCACTGGTCTGGGACCATTCACCAATCTCAAACGTTTGAAACAAAACATAAACCAGTAGTATAGGAGTAAGAGAAGTTTTTATTTTCAGGACCTCATATTATAGCCGCGAATTTATCTTCAAGAGAGCTATTTAAATGATCTCATGAGAGCCAAATAAGCTTTTTGAAGGTCATAAGTTTTTCTTTGAGGTAACTTTATTTGTCTTCACTGTTGAAGGTATAGATTGTTTTATATTTATTTATTCTTGAACTTCCTCCGCTCTTTTACGGACATAATTATCACTTACAGATTTATCTTTACCAAACGTCAATTGCTTAATCGCTCTTGCTTTGCCCCGTTCCATCACCGCTCGAAGAGCTTTTCCGCCTGACATTTTGGCTTTCATCAACTATCTCTCAACTATCTACATTGTTTTGAACCTCATATCTGATCAGAGGTCTGATCAGTAGTCCATTTTCAAGCAATTTTATTGGATTTGAACTTGTGAGCAATATCTACGTTGAGCTTATTTGACACTCCTGAAAATTAGAGGGATGAGAAGCTTCATTGATTTTCTCAAAGCTTGATTGCCTTTTCACTTCAAAACCTAATCTTTTGACTGCAACTGATTGAATCGGGCCTCAATCCCTGCAACTAGCTCCGCATCAGACCCGGCAAAAACTAACTGGTTTGGCTCTAAGGCTACCGCGGCCATCCTGCAAATTTCGAGAATAAAAATCTATGC
The DNA here is from genome assembly GCF_030272615.1 of Cryptomeria japonica. Classification (NCBI taxonomy): domain Eukaryota; kingdom Viridiplantae; phylum Streptophyta; class Pinopsida; order Cupressales; family Cupressaceae; genus Cryptomeria; species Cryptomeria japonica. Next base: position 607,263,942 of record NC_081413.1, on the reverse strand, counting down.
GCGAAAGACGGGTTTCACAGACAGTTTAATCTGGATTAAACCCCAAAGCTCTCTCTACTCAAACCACCGCATTGAAGCTGCTATTGGTTCTTCTCACCAAAAACCTGTGAAGTAACGTCTCTGCACTGTAAGTTAGTTGGGGTAGGATTTCTCGGGGCACTGTAAATTCCCTGCAAATCATTATAATCTGCATCAAGATTTCTGCACCGTATTATTGTGTAACGTCTCTGTAGTCTCTGCTTCCTATTTTATCATTAGCAAAATTCCTTTCTGCTTCAGTTTCATTTCTTACGGTTCATACATTTTTTTAAAAGTTTAAATCTTACCTCATTTACGTATACTACTAAGTTTAAAAACTTTAAAGTTTTTTAATATATACAAAAAGTTTTAGAAAGTTTATTAACTTTTTTAAAAAGTTTAAATAGTTTATATTAAAAGATTAATAACGTTAAAAAAAAATTAGTTATAAAGTTTTTTTTTAAATTTAAAATAAATTAAAGTTTTTTGAATAAAGTTTTTCTAATAAAGCTTTTAATATAAAATAGTTTTATTTTGTTATTAAGATTTACAATTTGTTTAAATAAAATTAAAAAAAATCAATTTAAATTTGTTATTAAAGTTAGAATATAATTTTTCTTTGGTAAATATTTTTTTTGTTTAAAAATTTGTTATTTTTGTTGTTGTTATTATTGAAATTCGGTTATTTTTAATAAAAGAGGTTAATTTTCATTTTTTAATCAAGTGTTTTTTTTAATAAAAGGGGGTAATTTTTATTTCTAATCATTATTTTACTATCATGTCTACATTAATTCCAGAAATTAAATTAAATAGTTCCAATTATCATTCTTGGAAAACACATATCTCGTTTATTTTTCATTTCAAACACCTTTTGGATGTTGCGACTGATAAAACTTTTGAACCCGCTACATCTGCTCCTCAAGCCGACCTAGATAGATGGAAGGCTCAAAATGAGGAAGCACTTGGTTTAATTGGTATTTCAATGGTTCCTGATTTGTATGTTTTAATTGGAAATTGTACAAAAGCGCATGAAGCTTGGGAAATTTTAAAAACAACTTATGATAGCTCAAATGAATCCCGAAAAATTCAACTTCAAGATCAACTTGAAGATCTAAGGTATACGGATTTTAAAACTATGGATGAATTCTTATTAAAGTTTGATTCTGTTAATAGTCAATTAACTGGTTTAGGAGTTACTCTTGCTGATTTACGTTTAATTCATCTTATTCTTAAAAAATGTCTTCCTTGTCAATTTCAACAATTTATTACGAATATTCATGCTCAACTTGCTATTCCTAGCTTAGCTACTCAATTAACATATGATATTTTTTGTAATTTATTGCGTCAAGAGGAAGCTAAATTAATTCAATTTGGTACTCTTAAAAGTAGTGAACATGCTTTTATGTCTAAAAATCAAAATCATAATAATAATTTTAGATCCAATAATAATAAACATAATCATAATCATAATAATAATCATAATAATAATCACAAATCTTCTAATTATCAATCTCATTCTAAATCCTATCATAACAATTCTCATAATAATAATCATAATAATACGTACAATAATCAAAGGAATAATTCTCAAACAAGACCCCATTGCACATATTGTGGGAAAGATGGACATATTACTAATAATTGTTTTAAGAAACAAAATGGTAAAAAGCCCATGAATCAAAATAATCAAAATAATCAACATAAACCTCATTATAAGAAAGGTAATAATAATGGTAATTCATCTCATCATGCATTTACATGTACTTATAATGTTTCTCAACCACTTGAGTGGATTATTGATTCTGGTGCATCTCAACATGTTACTTCTCATAAAGAATGTTTTGAATCTTTGCATCCCGATACTTCTAATATTTCTGTTCAATTAGCTAATAATCATAGTTGTAAAGTTGAAGCTATTGGTGATGTGAATGTTCCTAATGGGAAATTACATGATGTTCTTTATGTTCCTGAATTAAAATCAAATTTGATTTCAGTTCCTAAACTTTGTCAAGATTATAAGATTAACTTTTATAGGGGCATATGTTATATCATTGATCCAAACACTAATCATGTTATTGCTACTGCTAAAATGGATAGCGATAACTTATTCAAGTTCTATGAATTTGCTCCTCCAGAGTATTCTTTGCTTACTACTGTTGATTTTACTATATGGCATGAAAGACTTGGCCATCTCAATTCTGATTATATTTCATTGATGCAAAAAGAAAATATGGTTGATGGATTGCCTAGTATTGTTCCTTCTCAAATTGTTTGCAATGGTTGCATGAGTGGTAAGATGCATAGGGAACCCTTTCCTCATGGTCAATCTTGGAGGGCATACACTAAATTGCATCTCGTTCATAGTGATCTCTTGGGTCCCATGGAGAATCCCTCCATCCAAGGTTCAAGGTATACACTTACCTTTGTTGATGATTTTTCAAGGAGAACATGGATATATTTCCTTCATAGTAAGGATCAAGTGCTTGATGTGTTTATTGAATTTCATATGTTTGTAGAAAGGCAATCTGGTTCTAAAATTAAGATTCTTCGTACTGACAATGGAAGAGAATATGTCAATAATGCATTTAATGCTTATTTGAAATCTTTTGGAATTAAACATGAGCTTACCGTTCCTTATACACCACAACAAAATGGTGTGGCAGAACGGAAGCATAGGACAATTGTTGAAATGGCTAGATGTTTATTACATGCTAAAAATATGGATTACAAATTTTGGGCTGAAGCTATGGCTTGTGCAACATATTTAATTAATAGGACACCTACCAAAGCCTTAAAGGATAAAACTCCTGAAGAAGCTTGGTCTGGTAGAAAGCCTAATTTGCAGAATTTAAGAATTTTTGGTTCCATAGCTTATGTTCACAAACCTAAGGAGAAAAGAAAAAAATTAGATGCTAAATCTTCTCCTTTTATTTTTGTTGGTTATGATGAAAATACTAAAGGTTATAGAGTTTACAATCCTATTACTAACAAGGTAAAAGTTGCAAGAGATGTTTGTATTGCAGAAAAAGGCATTCATGATTGTTCTAAAGTGGAGGATGATGAACTTGGTCAAACCAAAGTTGTGCTTGTGGAGGACCAACCTCCTTCTCTTAACCCTACTCCTAATGCATCTCTTTCTATTCCTTCTAGTGATAGTGATGATGATAATAATAACTCTACTCCTCATGACTCTTCTTCTAGTGATGAATCCATTACTTCTAAAAGAAGACCTAAATGGTTTAAATCTTTAATTCAAGATAGTGATGAATACTTAGCTAGAATGGATAAACTTCAAGCTAGAAGAGTTAATTATTGTAATTATTCTTTAATGACTACTATTATGAATTCTAATGATCCTAAAACATTTGATCAAGCTAAAAATCAACCGCATTGGCAAAAAGCAATGAAGGAAGAATATGATACTTTAACTTCTAACCAAACTTGGGATTTAGTTCCCTTACCTCATGGTAAAAATCTTGTTTCTTGCAAGTGGCTTTATAAAACTAAATTGAATGCTAATAATCAAGTTAGTAAATTTAAAGCTAGATTAGTTGCTAGAGGTTTTTCTCAAATTGAAGGCTTAGATTATACTGAAACTTTTGCTCCTATTGCTAAAATGCCTACAATTAAACTTGTGCTTGCTTTAGCTTCTAGAATGAATTGGCCTATTCACCAAATGGATGTTAAAAGTGCTTTTCTTAATGGTGATTTACATGAGGAAATTTATATGTCTCAACCTCCTAGTTTTATTAAAGAAGGTAATGCACACTTAGTTTGTAAATTAAAGAAATCAATTTATGGATTAAAGCAATCTCCTAGGGAGTGGTATTCAAAGATTAATGAATTCTTTCTTTCTCAAGGCTTTATTAGAAGTAAAAATGATCCTAACTTGTATATTAAACATAGTGAAGATGATATTATAATTATTATCTTGTATGTAGATGATTTGATTCTTACTTCAAGTTCCAATACTTTGATTTCTGATATTAAGTTTCAACTTAATCAAAAATTTCAAATGACTGATTTAGGTCTTTTACATTATTTCTTAGGAATGCAAATTTGGCAAACCTCTAAAGGAATTTTCTTATCTCAAAGTAAATATGCTCAAGATCTCATAGATAAGTTTAAAATGAATGATGCTCATCATGTTTCAATTCCTATTGAATTAGGCACTAAGTTAATGCTTGATATGCAAACTCCTCTTGTTGATCCTACTTTGTATAGACAATTAGTTGGAAGTTTAAATTATTTAACTCTTACTAGGCCAAATATTGCTTATAGTGTTGGTTTGGTTTCAAGATTCATGTCTAAACCTCAACAAACACACTTTGAAGTTGCTAAAAGAATTTTAAGATATATTAAAGGAACTATTAATGTAGGTTTGTTTTATGATGCAAATTCCGATTTTACTTTAAAAGGTTTTAATGATTACGATCTAGGTGGAGATCCCAATGATGGGAAATCTACTTGTGGTTATTGTTTTTTTGTTGGTTCAGGAGCAATTTCTTGGAATAGTAAAAAGCAACAATCTACCTCTCTTGGATCCACTGAAGCTGAGTACAAAGGATGCACTAATGCTTCCAAAGAAGTCTTGTGGCTTAGAAGACTCCTTGAAGATTTGGGTCTACCTCAACACGAACCAACTCCATTGTATTGTGGCAACCAAAGTGCCATTGCCTTGGCTAAAAATCCAGTTTTCCATGCAAGGACAAAACACATTGCTCTCCAACACCACTTTATTAGAGAACAAATTGAAGACAAGCAAGTTTCACTCCTCTATTGCAAGGGGGAAGACCAAGTTGCAGATATTTTGACCAAGCCACTTTGTAAAGAAAAATTCCAAAAAATCTTGGATTACAACCCATTGAAGGGTTTGATGTAAGCTCCCCAAGTAAAGCTTAAGGGGGGGTGTTAGAATATTTAATCTTTACTTAGCTTAGGTTTATTTGTATTTAGTTTAGGATATTCTTTTGGAATTCCTACATGTAATTTGTCCTCTAGTACATGTGTGAGGACAAGTCATTTCTTTTATTTTCCTTTATTAAGGAATATTAGATTTCCTCCATAAGAGGATGTGGACACATGGCACACACATTTTATGAATGGTGGCATTCATATATTTGGGAGTTACTTTGTAACTCCTCTCCTCATCTCTATTTAAGAGATGTTTTCTCTCTCATTTCTTCTTAATGACAATATTGTAAAGAGCTTCTTGCTCTCTCTCTCTCTCTCATTTTAGGCATTGCCTCATTCATAATATCACAAGGGGTTTTTCTTTGCTTTTCCCCTTTCAAAAGTTCTTGTGCCTCCTTCTTCACATTTGGGTGATGCTCCAAGCTTTTTGCTTTTCTCTTGGTAACAATTACTTCATCATAAACTTTCTTGGATTTTATTTTCCTTTCCTTGCTCTTGTATTTCCTTTCAAATTATGAAATTTTTAAGACTAAAAAAAAAGTCTAAAACATGTTAAAATAAATGACAAAACATGCACTAAAATGAGTACAATTTGTAAATGTTGAAATTGTAGTGCATGCAAATTTGACCTTATATTTTGTGTCCACTTTATTGGGTTGAGAAAACTAAATGGGGAGGATATATTGAAGTATAGGAATGGAAATACAAGAAATAAATGGAAAATAGATATCACAAGACACACAACAAGGTCTCCAAATAGGGGACTCATGCCTCTAAGTTAAGATTTGGAAAACAACACATTAGAAAATATGAAAAACTTACTACAAAGAAGTATCAAAAAAATAAAAACTCCAATTTAAAGATGTTAGAAAATCATATATAATCCAACATATACATAATACGTATAAAAGGAAAGTAGACAACACATGCACAATAGGAACGAATATAGAAGTAGATTTATTGGACAACACACATAAAGATGTAGATAGCCACATACAAGAATGGAAGATTTTCTACCATGCTTTCTTGCTAGAAAATAGAAGAACATTATCCTAACATACTATATTATTAGGAAAAATACAAGTACGGTTCAATGTATAATGTGCTTTGTTACTAAGAGCCATACAACACCTTTATGATTTGCATGCACTAGTATATTGTGTTGCTAAGTGATTCACAAGGAATATAAATGTAGCTAAGATGAGTCACGTGTGATAGTGTGCTTTATTGCTAGGTGGCTCATATGGAAATACAATACTAAGGATTACATGTACTATCATGTTTTTTCTTAAGTAATTTCTTTATAAGAGTATCTTAATCCAAGCATCCCTTTGTACTTGGGGCTACAAGCTATTGATGCTTCTAGGAGCATGTTGATGATGTGTACATACATTTACATGTGTAAGTGTCAACATATACCCCCATGAAATAATCACATAAATGATGTAAATATTCCAATGTAGTTTGTTGAGGGTAGAAAGAGAAAAATAAGCCCTTATGAAGGACATATTCTCAAAGCATCAATGATATGTTACTTGTCACCCAAAATATAGGCAAGGAGAACACAAATGGTTATGTTGTTACCAAAGAAGATGTAGTGGTGTACACATGGAATTGTGCTCCCATAATATAACACACATAAGTTCACATGGTGAGTAACAATAGGTGAGAGGAGGACCTAATGGCACATGAGAAAGTTGTTGGCATTTGATGTTAACCGGTCAATTGTTTGTTTGCTTGATGCAACCGGTACATGTTTGATTAGAATGTTGTATGATGACTATGTTGTATGTTGTCATTGATGGAAACTATGTTTTTAAAGTCATTTGAGTCCTATAGTTCAACTGGCAAGGCTTAACCAGTAAGCAGAGACGGTTTTATCAAAACCAACAATTAGGACTTTAACCGGTAAAAGATAGACAATATTATATTTTAAAAACCGTTATAGGAAATCTATGAAGAATGAGATGATGTGGTCTTACAACAGCAATGAAGATTGGTAGATGAAGTTATGTTCGTGAACACCCGTGCTGATTCAATCAGGTGAACGTGATTTGATCGACAGAGCAGTTATTCTGACGGAGACTTAACCAGTAGCGATGAAAATCACTCAGATCAGTAAAACGGTACAAAATTGGATTTGTTATGTCGGTGGTCGACATAACTAAGGCGTGTAATGCAAGATTGTCTAGATACATTGAACCTAGGGAATTATTTCAAGGTTCTAGATGACCTCATAATGTTTTTAAGATGTATGACGAGGTATGAAGGCATATATGAGTATGAGCTTGAAAGTGTGAGAGATCATTAGTGAATTTTGTATTTCTGATAGTGCGGTGATCAGAGGAGTTGAGAGATGAAGTATATGTGATGTTGTAAATGTTTTAAAGTGGATCTTATCAAACACTAAAGGTGTTATACTGAGATCATTTGTACTTGTTGTCACCCTAACAGTTGCAACAAGAAAATCCTCTCACAACGTCACTCCTAACAAGGTGCAGTCAGATTCTAATAAGTCTGATCATTAAATCCTCTAACCAGGTGACAAATTAACTTGTGTTTGCAAATCTCAATAACTTGGGTATCTCCTAACAAGGCTGGTCCTCACAGGCCTTATTGTACAGCTCTTAACCGGGCTTAGACACTTCTTAAAGGGTGTGTCCCTAACCGGGTGTTGTAGACCTTAACCGGTCAAATCTCTATACTGCAGATAGTAGATCTTTATGGGTACTAACTCCCACCGTGGTTTTTCCCATTTCAGTTTTCCACATATAAACTCTTGCGTCATGTGGATTATGCTTTATGTGGTGATTGTATACTTGGTGTTATTTCTTATATGCCTATTGAGTTTTAAGTTGGTGAAACTGATAATCAGATTTGTATTGTTTTTACTTGCACTGATTCACCCCCCCTCTCAGTGCCTTATAAATTCATCAAAAGCATGATGAAGTATAAGGAGACCAAGATAGATATAGTCTCAATATCATATGTTAGTGATATAGATGATAGAGGTAGTCTCTTTGTCATGTGTTAATGTGAGAAAGGAAGAGTTGCCTCACAATAAAAGAAGTTAAAATCACTAATATTGGTGTGGTTTTGTGTGTCATTTCAAACATGACATGGGTTGGTGGAATGATAATGTAGACTATGATATGCATAAGAGATAATTTTAATGAGATCATAGATAACAAACACTAATGCAATTGTGTTGTAATCCATAAGTTGCATTGGTGTCTAGAATTGTCAGAAAAAATGTTTGTTGGGCCCTTCAGAAGGACAAAAGAATCTACAAACAAAATTATCAATACATTCATGCATTTAATAGAATAGCCATAAAATTATCTAATAGATGTAAAATCCATATTAAATCATTTAAATGATATAAAAGGGGAGAAAGAGTAGTAAAAATGTCTCTTTATTCTTTGATGGATGTCCATACCCTGAGAAAGGTTGTGGAATTTGGCTTTATAGTTGCCAATTGGATTTGTTGAAGAGTTTCTAAAGCCTTGTCAACAATTCCATTTTGGCATGCATGTTCCTCAAGAAGGAGTAATGATTCTAGTGATGGCATATTGGCACAAAAAAATCAATAAGCATAGTAAAAGAGAAATTAGAAAGTTCAAAAATCCTTTAATTTTTCTGCATTTTTCATTGCCCCTAGATTGTATTCTCTTGATAAGAAAAGCCACACCAGGATTTGTTGAATCCCTATCAATATTGAAAGGAAATTCATTGTCAAAACTAAGTCCAAAATATAGTTGGAAAGTTGTTATATCCATTGTCGAAACCAATTTGTATAGATTTTAAAATCTTAAAAAAAGAATTTGTAACTTGTGTGATTAAGAAAGAAAGATGAGAAACATTTTTTAGAAAGGTGTATATTGTTACATTTTTTATTCATGTCATTTTATATTAATAATTTTAATACATGGTTTTTAAATAATTCGGGTTCTTTTTACACATTCATTGGTCTATGACCCAATGTTATCTTTATACTATACTCAATCCCTTATACATTTTTCATAATGTCCCACATTCTAAACTAGATTGCAACTATAATTATAATAGGATCAAAGGTGTGACCTCATCTTCTATTTGAAATTTGAAATTATGTTTATTTTATGATTGGAAATCTAAGATATGATAATTACTCATCCACAAAACAACCAAAACTCAGTTGTGTCTAGGAAATGTATATAAAGGAATTATTCCTAGGTAATGATAATTACAACAAGAACACATTATTCAACAAAACATTTGCACCACTATTTCTAATAATTTTTATGTTTAGCAAAATGACTTCTCTATCTAATCAACATCCAACTATATTTTTTCTTTTTTTTAAAAGGTGGCAATGCCACTTAATATATTTTATTATATAAAGTTGATTCAAAGAGCTCCCAGAGAAAAGAACCAGTAAGAAAAACTCTGATCCTTGCTCTACAATACATAGAAAGGTTGTGAGATTTAAATCTCAAATATGCCAAAAAATACAATATCTTATAGTGTCCAGAATACCGAGTGCCATAAAACATCCCCCAGTATCGAATGTTTTCTAGAATGTATTGAACAAAATGCAGTCTGAACCAAAACATCACGAGAGCTGTACACATTTACATAGCAATCCACAATCTGTCTCTTATGCATTTATCCAACTTACAATCCAGCACGCTTCTCAAATCGATATCCCTTCACAATATACAGCTACAGAAAAACCACAGGACCCTGCACTTATAATACCACACATACTGATTTATATCATTATGAAAAAGACCATTGCATAGCTATATGTAATATTATCCGGTACCCATATCCTCCAAAATTTTCCCCTTAAGAATTGGATAAGAATCAAAATCACAATCTGGACCCATCATATTAAGTTCCTCCTTGGAACTTTCCATATTTGCCAAATAATCTGCAACCCGATTCCCTTCTCTATACACATGTGAAATGGTGAAGTTTGTAAATGTATCAATTAGTGTCCATGCTTGTTCAAGTAAATATCTTATCTGCCAATTATCAATATTTCTCTTTATGCAAGCATTGATAATAATAGTTGAATCGCCTTCAATGTGAATATAAGAGATGTTCAGTTTTTTTACTAGTAGAATACCTTCAAGTAAAGCATATGCCTCTGCAAAGTTGTTAGTACCCGGTGGAATAAAAGTAGCTTTCAAAGAAAAAACACATCCTATGTGATCCCTTATGCATACTCCTATCCCTGCATCACCTAGGTTCCCTTTAGAGGAGCCATCAAAATTAAATTTGAAATGCATTGAATCCAAAGGACACCAATTCACTTTATTTCTATCAATTTTACTAGTTCTCACTCTCGGAAGACAAGGTGATACAGGAATAGAGATGCCCTTCCAGCAATTAATAACTTGACCATCCCAAGAAGTAAATTCCCTATTTGAATTGAACTGATTTGAAACTTGAGCATTAACCAGTTCTGATACTGATTTTTCAATATAATTGAAAACATCAGAAAGAGGAGATGTTTGCTTTCTAAAAATACGCTTATTTCTTTCCCACCAAAGTGGCCATACTACTATGGATGGGATCACTTTCCAAATACATGCAAAAAGAGAGGATGAGTATAAGACTAGCCATGACTGGAATAAATCCCATACATTATCTGGAAGAGGGGTGCTAAAGGAAAGCTTATCAAGCACAAACATCCAACAATAGTGAAAAAAATCACATTGGAGGAGGAGATGATCTAACGTTTCACTGTGTTCACCACAAAGTACACAAGCAAATGGATGTGAAATATTCAATTTAACAAGTCTCTCACTGGTGAGTATTCTCTTATGTAGAGCAAGCCAAGTAAACATCCCTGCCTTGGGAAGAGCACTATTGTTCCAACAGAAATTGTAGGCTCTTTGTGAATAGAATTGAACAGACATTTGATGAATTGCCTTATACCCTTCCTTGATAGAGTAATTTCCATTCTTCGCAGGGCACCATATCAATTTGTCCAAACCATTAGAGATAAAGATAATGCAGTTCTTGAGAATCAAAGAAAATTTTACCTTTTGACCCAGGGAGATTGGGAGTAGAGTTGGCTTCTTCCAAATGACACGATTTGAAGGCTTCTCAAGATCATTTATGTAATCATAAAGGTGAGAAACTTAATGAGCAGTAAATATAGGGATCACATCTTCTAGGAACTCGTCAAGATTAAGAGGTGGGAGGCCACTCCATGAATCATGCCAAAAGTTGACTTCTTTGCCATTATGTACTTGCCACGATAAGTATCTAGTAATCACATTCCTAGAGTCCATCATGAAGTTCCAAACTCCAGACGATGATGGAGGATCAAGGATAGTAAATATACGTGAAGGGGTAGGAGTATCTAAATACTTTTCTTGCATAATTTGACACCACAAAGCATGTGGTTTTTCATACATATTCCAAACTAGCTTTCCCTCAAAGGCCTTATTCCTTTCTGAAAGATCATGCAGACCCACCCCACCCGTAGATTTGCTTGGAGTCATTTTGTTGAGAGACACAAACAGGATCTTTTTCTCTTCTGAAAAATTACCTTTCCAAATAAAATTCCGAATAATTTTCTCGATATGAGAGACAATAGATTTTGGGGCTTGAAGGACTGAAATGTAGTAGTTCGGAATTGTAGACAGAACAGTTTTGACAAGAAGGATTCTGCCTCATAGAGATAACCATCTAGCTTTCCACACAAAAATTTTTCTTTTTAATCTGTCAATCACAGAATTCCAAAAAGAAGGTTTCCCTACTCCCATAAAGAAAGGGATACCCAAGTATGATGATGGAAGAGAATCCACTAGAAAGCCCAATGTCTGGATAATGTTGTTAGACACCATTTCAGAAGTATTGAATATGAATAGTTTAGATTTTTGTGCACTGATTTTCTGTCCAGATCCAGAAGTATATATGTCCAATATTTTCTTAATATGCCTTGCTTCTTGTATATTGGAACAACCAAATAAAAGTGTATCATCTGCAAATAAAGTGTGGGTGATAGAAATTGAGGTATTAGGGATGTATACCCCCTTCCAAAAACCCAAACTCAACTGCTTATTGACCAATCTACTAAAAGATTCTTCCATGATAATGAAGAGAAAAGGTGATAGTGGGTCACCTTGTCGAAGCCCTTGGGTGGCTCGAAAAAAACCAAAAGGATTACCATTAACAATAACTGAAAAATGTGCCCTAGAGAGGAAATTTTTGATCCATTTGCACCACTTATCTGAAAAGCCAAACTTTTTAAGCACTCTCAAAAGAAAGGACCAACATACTTTATCATATGCTTTCAACATGTCTAATTTTGCTATAAAAGTAGGGGACTGTGAAGAGTTAATTGAGTGCAGAACTTCATGGGCCACAAGCGCACCTTCTAATGTTTCCCTGCCAGGAACAAAATCTCCTTGTTGAAGAGATATTACTTTAGGTATCAAGGATTTTAACCGGAGATAGATAACTTTTGTGAAGATCTTGTACACTGAGTTACATAAGGAGATAGGCCTAAAATCTGCAAAAGATTGAGGTTTATTGGATTTGGGGATAAGAGCAAGATGGTTTAAATTGAAGTTCTTGAGAATAAAAGCTTTTTGTCTTGACTCCTCCAAAGCCATTAAAAGATCAAAACCTAAAATGTCCCAACACTTTTGAAAGAATAGTATGGTGAAACCATCAGCGCCTGGAGACTTGTCAGGAGCCATCGAAACTACCACCTCTTGTAATTCAGCAAGAGAGAAAGGTTGCATCAGATAATCATTATCATGTTGTGAAATCAGACAAGGAATGGAGTCTAACAATATGTTGACACTGGACTCCTCATGAACAAAAGGAGGGGAGGGAGCAAGAAGATTTTTATAGAAGAGTTCACCCTCTTCCCTAATTTCTTGTTCATTAGTTAATTTTTCCCTCGAAGAAGAGGCATTTATAGAAAAGATAGTAGATGTAGCTTGCTTAATCTTTGCAGATGCCTGGAAGAATTTAGTATTTTTATCTCCTTCTTATAGCCATAATTCCCTTGATTTTTGTCTCCAATATTCCTCCTCTCTAGAGAACAATTCTTCCCAATAGCTTTGTAAATGCTTCTACTTTGAGAAAATTTCTGGATTAATCCCAGTAGAAAAGATAAGTTCATTGACGTCCTTTAATTCCTTCTCTACCTTTGTTTTTTCTACAAAGATATCTTTGAATACTTCCCTATTCCAGACTTTGATATTTGCTTTTACAAACTACATTTTCATATAAAGTTGAAACTTTTTGTTCTCCCTGCAGAAGGGGGCACTCACCCACCATTGACGAAGCAGAGCATGAAAATGTGGGTTTCGAAACCACATTCTTTCAAACTTAAAAGAAGATCTATGATGAGAAACTTCATGTTTATCTAGGCATAATTCGATAGGAAAATGGTCAAACCCGGAGAATGATAGAATTTTAGAGCTGAAAGTATATTTCTGAAGATCCATTCATATGAAGTGAAAAACTTGTCCAATCTACTTGCAATTTGAAGGGAAGTTCTCCGGTTTGTCCATGTAAATTGACCATTAGAAGGTGAAATGTCAGAAAGGGTGTTATCAGACACGAAAGATCTAAAGTCTTCAATCACCTTAGATGTTGTAGGATTGCCTCCCTCTTTCTCATCCTGAGACAAGATGGCATTAAAATCACCTCCTAAGTTGATTTTATGAACTCCCTGTTGTTGGATCTGGCAAGTTATAGTATTCCAAAGAGCATGTTTCTCTTGAGGAGTTGTTGGGCCATAGATATGAAAGAGAACAAAGGATAAATCAAAATTTTCAATAATAATAAGATGCCAATTTGTCCCTTGGCTCAAACTTTTTGCTTTGATTGTCCTGGTATTCCACAAGGTCAGAATACCACTGGAAGCCCCTACTACAGGAATATGTATGAAATCCCATAAAGTCCATTTTTTTAAAATCTTTTGAGAGGCTTCATCTGAAAGCTTTGTTTCTTGTAATAAAATGATGTCTACTTGGGAGGAATCCAGCTGCTGCTTGATCCATCCCCTCTTGTCAGAGGCATTCAAACCTCTGACATCCCAAGATAAGATCCTCATTGCATCCAAGAAGAACAACATGTTCTTCTCGGTCTTGTGTGGGGTGAAAACTTATCTACAATTGTGGTCTGGATACCTGCTGCAATCTCTTCTTGGGTTTTAATAATCTTTGGCTTCCGACCTCTTTTTTTAGGTGTTTTATATAACAAAGGAGATGAAGAAACCATTTGAACATGAGAGAGATGTTGAGCAAAATCAAAGTCAAGTTGTGTGGAAGGCTGAAAGGGCTGATATTAATTATCTTCAACCACAAGGTGTTCAACATGACTAGATTCTAATAAGGATGATGAAATAGGTGGTGAAGTATTGAGAGCAAGAGGCATAGCATCAACAACGGGGACACCCTGAATTTCTGGAAATTCCTCAAGAGCAATTTCATCTATCAAGTTTGATGCAAGAGAGATAAGGATATCATGTGCCATTAATTCAATATTTGGAGTATCTGATGAGGATCCAATAATGGGAGGACTGCGTTGAATCACATGGAAAGGTTGGAAATTAAACATCAAGCTATGAATCAGGTTGACCTTTGCATTTTGTGATATATAGAGTTCCTGGAGTTGAGTATATGAGTTTCCCACAGAAGTTAAACTCAATAAAGAAGAAGTGGGCTGCCTAAAGAGAGAGGACGCAAATATTTTCGTATACAACCAATCAACTAGGATTGAAGAGCAGTGGATCTTAAAAGATACTTTCTTGTATCTCCCCCCAAATTTTTGCAGAGAACTTAAACCAAAAATAGCAACCTGATAGTGAGGAGACTTATTCAAATTGGAGGGCTTTGTTCTTTTTTCTGTTGGAAGTAAAGCGTCAGTCATAGAGCCCCAAAAGGATTGAGAAGGAATCAGAGAGAGAGCAGGAACATCTTGAAACTGAACACCCTGGAAAGGTCTTGCAATATTATTGTAAAGCAGAAAAATCGAACCCTAGTCGTTCTCCCCTCCCCAACTCCGAGGAGAGAGAAGGGGGAGTCACTAGGGTTGATGGTTTTCACTTAGGAGGGACTTTACATTCAAAAGAGGGGTTGAAACCCACAAGATCCAATCCCACGCAATGCAAGATTGGATTCTATATGAGTTTCAAGGGTTGTGATAGCAAGGATACCCTCTTTTGTAAAGAATGTAGATAGAATGATTAAGCTAGGAATGCATAGAAAGTGAGAAAGATTCGCTTATAAACTGAGTTAGGGATATGATATGAAGTTGCGGACCTGGAATTAGCAGTAAAATGTTGAGACGGTGCTGTTCTGCAAATTTGAGCGAAAGTTGACGGGACGATGGCGCCCGGCGTGCACACGGTCCTCCGAAAAATCTGCGAAATGAAGGGGGATCTGTTCGTCTCTGCACAAGGATTCCAGATCTTCAATTACAGCCGTGTACCTGCAACCTACACACAGAAAAGAGAGGACGATTGGGGGGTTAGGGATGAGGAGTTTTCCTTTAGGTCAAACCCCGGTTTTGGAATTAACCAAGAAATGAGAAATGTTGTAAATGTAATGTAAAACAAGTACTAATACCTTGTTGTAAGGATGTTTGTATCCTTATATGCAAAGGTATAGATGTTGTTGTATGTTGTATGTTGTATGTTGTAGCATGTAATGTGTTGTAAGTGATCTCCTCTTCAATGGTTGAATCCTTGTCTTGAATGCAACACTTAGCCTTGAATGGAGACTTAGAATGATCAATTGCTTGAAGGAATGCTTGAATGCTTGAATGCTTGAATGTTTGAATATCGTTTTCACCTTTCCATCCTCTCCAAAATGAGAGAGGAAAAGTAGTTTATATACTTGCCAATTAGGGTTAAAAGACTGATTTTCCCGACCTTAGGCCGACCAGGAAATGTTATTTTCCAATTTGCAAACAAAAAGGCTCGAAGTCCCATAGGAGACCGGGCCCAAAATAGGGCCAGGGACCAGGGCGCTGGGCACCATGGTCCTGGGGGACCAGGGCGCTGGGCACCCTGGTCCTGAAGGACTAGGGCGCTGGGCGCTCTGGTCCCACCTCCCGGGACAGCAAGGTGCAAGGAGGATCAGGCCAGGGTGCTGGAAAAATGCAGTTTTTGATGTCATGAGCAAGTTTCGGGGTCTCCATTCAGGTTCAGTGTTGCGTCGCCATCGTGAAGACCCAAATGCGGTCGAAATCACAAGTGTCACAATTTTCGGACGCTACATTTAGCCCCCACTTTAGCGGGAGTATAAGCGTACGCTCATACTTCCGGTAAAGTACAAGGAAACAACATTGAAAAACTTTCACCACGTCAAGGAGGCAAGATACACCAAGCCCCCAGTGGACTAAGGATCTTACGAATCCGATTGACAAAGTAAAAGGGAAGATCACGAGGGAGAACCATGACTGTCAGTAGTAAGGTTCCCTCACTATGAGTCATGCAAGAAAGATATCAAAAATTTTCAAGGCAAGGCTAAATTTGCCAAGAAATTTTCAAGTAACTTGAAAAGATATGAATGGGATGTATGCCCCCCTACGTTAAAGCGATCGCACATGCCTCACCGGGGGTGATTGCTTTAAGGTAGTGATACATATAAGAATGAGAAAGGAAAGGAGCACGTTATCACAAGGATTTAGCCTCCAAGTGTGAGATAAGCCCAAGGATAATAGACACAAAACACAAAGCACAAGGTGACTTCGCTTTCCTCGGGGTCAGTATGTTGTATGATAATTCATGTATATCATATGTATGTATGCATAATTGTTCTTCATTCCCCAATCAATGAAGGTCACCTAGAAGAAGGGAACACATGTGTCTTTTGAGTCAACATGAGAGAGATCGAGAGATCTCAATGCTTTGATTCATCCTCAAGTAGACAACACTAAGGACAACAAATAGAAGAATGAGAGTAACATATAGAAGAAGTAACAAAAGAGAGGAGGAGAGAATCTGCTATGCTAATGAAACTAGTCTAGCACGTCATCTACCCCCCGATCTTGCTGATCAATGTTTCGAGAAGGTAGGAAACACGCTAGAGGAGGAACATCCAACACAGCAGATGGAGCTATCACAAGATCCAAACAAGGGCTATGTTCATATCCCAAGCCGCGGTGTTCTTGTCTAGGAGCTAGGATAAGTGCTTTAGAAAATTCATTAGATAAATGGTTATCAATATCAACAAGTTCATATTCACTATCAGAATGAACAGGAGAAGTAGCATTTTCATCATGAATAACATTTTCATCTATATCATCATCAAGATTTATAAAAATAGGATCTTTAACTCGCACAGGATCAAGACCATCATGCATCTTATGTTTAGGAGATTTCGGCTCAATCGTCGACTGAGGAGAAAATGGAATAATGCTTGTTGAAGGTGTTTTTGGGGATTGCAAAGTTTGAGAAGCAGCCGCCTGAGCTCTAAGACGACGCTTTCATCGGCGTTCACGTGCAGAACGATTTCGTCTAGTCTTAGTAGGAAGATTAGGAGATTGAGGAGGAGGAATGTTCTCATCCTTATCACTTGGGTGTTTAGGTTGTGGTCTCTTAGGTTGAATAATAGGAGAAGAGGAAGGTCTCTTCTCTCCATAAGAGGAAGGAGGAGGAACTGCTCCATATAAGGGAGGAATATTTGGTTTAGGAAGGAGACCAAGTCCATCATGACGAGGAGGGATAGGTCTACTTTTAGGAAGTTTATCAGACATAGACATAGTCACATCCATAGGGATGGGTTGGGAATCTTCTTGAGGAAAGACATTAGTTTTATCTTTCAAAGGAAGAACTTCCTTCTCAAGAATGATAGGAATGTCAAGTTTGGGTGTTCTAGGTTCACTTAGAGATAGGATCATGTCTTTTTTCCACTTTTGATAAGATTTGAAAAGATGATCACTTCGCGGAGGAAGAGATTGGAATTGTTTAGGCCAAAAATAATCAATAGGAATGCTAGAAGTTCTTTCAGCTGGTTTAAAGAGATTATGATTGACAGTAACAACTTCACCATTATGGGGAAATTTCAGACACTTGTGAATAGGAGAAGCAATAGCTTTCATGGAAGATAGCCAAGGATAGCCTAGCTTCACACGAAATTGTTCGGATGATGGAATAATAGCAAAGTCCACATCAAGGGATTTGTTACGGACCTCAATAGGTAATGTAATAGAACCAATTGCAGGAGAAGAAAATGCATCAAATAATTTCACAATCACATTTGTTTCATCATAGATCACTTGATTCAATTGCAAAGTAAAAAGAAATTCTTCAGTAATGACATTAACCATACAAGAAGGATCAATAAGCACCCCACGACAAGGTGTGTTCTTGAATTTTGCAACTATATATAAAGGACCATCAGGTGCCCTGATAGTTTCACTGGAATCAAATGTGATGGAAGGTTCTTTAGGGATTTTCTGTTGCTCCACAAAGTTAATCACATTCGGAGTCATAGACACGAGATCATCAGGTGAGACAGAGGAATCAGTAGTATCAATCGCATTAGAGGTATGAGAAGGCAATGGATCAATAAAAATCTGAAGATTTTGGTTAGGAGGAGCTACAGATTTGTTGCCTTTATCATTCACACCAGAAACAGAGATAGTATTATTATCAATCAAATCTTGAATTTTCCCCTTTAAAGCAAAACATTTTTCAGTATCATGCCCAGGTTGACGATGAAATTGACAAAAAGAATTCTTATCAAAATAAGGTGAATTAATCTTTGCAGGATCAATTTGCCTTATAGGAGGAAGAGTAAGCACATTTTGTTCCAATAACTTATTCATAATACTATGCAATGATTCATTCAAAGGAGTAAACTTTCTTTCTTTCTTGAAAAATTTAGAAATAGGAGGCACACTTGATGCCGCATTCACATTGTTGTTGATGATGTTTTCATTGAATTTAATGGACTCTCTGTTCGGTTTAAACTTCCCAAATGGTTGTTGACTACTATCACCCTTATCACTCGGAGCCATAGGATTTGCTTGTTCCATTTGACTCACAGTCAGTTGATAATTGTGAAGAGTTGCGCACAACTGTTGGAAAGAAGTAAACTCAGAAAACAGGAGTTTTTCTCTAATGTCTTTTTGTAAATTAGAAATAAAGATTCTTTGAATATCATTGTCAGGCACTGGAAAAGAAATTTGAGCATACAAATGCTTATATCTACCAATGAAATCAGTCACTTTTTCTTTAACACCTTGTTTACAATGCATTAAATCAATCAAAGTAACTTTAGGACTTATATTGTTTTGAAATTGTTGAATGAAAGCATTTGCAAGTTGTTTGAAAGAAGTAATAGAATAGGAAGGCAACGAGCAATACCATTGTAGGGCTTTGTCTCTTAATGTTCTAGTAAACAGTTTTGCAAGCAACCTTTGGTCATAAGCAAAATCAGTACATATTGTTTGAAAGGTCTTAACATGTGTTAGAGGATCACCCTTACCATTATAAAGCTCCAAATGCGGAATTTCAACATGTTTAGGGGGGATAGCTCGAACAATATCAAGAGAAAGTGGGCTCGCAACATCAAATGTGGGCACACTAAACTTAGATTGATTCATAAAGGCAATTTGTTGCTGTAAAGAAGAGACAGTTTGTGCAAGATTGTTAATAGTTGCTTCAGTCAAAGAGTTCATATTAGACGTGTTAGATTGTGATGGATGTGTTATGTTATTGAAAGAAGGTAGAGAGTATGGTGGTGGGACACTATGATAGTTAGTCATAGGAGATGATTGGAAAGGAGGAACACTACAAGGAGGAATGGAATGGTTAAACGAATTGCCCCCTTGCGTCATGTTCATTTGTGGAGATATAATAGGAACACTCATTGAAGGAATGAATGAAGAAGTTGGATTGAATGAAGGAAGAGGGTTGATTGAAGAAGAAGGATTGCCCCCATGATTAGTGATCATAGGAGGAATGTCTTGTATTGAAGTAGTCATTATGTTTGATGTAAAAGTAGGTATACTAGCAATAGGAGCCGTCAAAGGAATAGAATGATTAACTTGAATAGGAGGTTGTGTATAACCTAAGGTTTCGGCACAACTCTTCATAGGCATCACATTTGAATCCACAATGTCTGCAATACCACGCAAAATATCAATTCCATTCTTATCACTTTGAAGCATACGTTTTAGACCCTCAATTAAAGGAAGAGCTTGACTATCAGGGTATTCTTGAGACATCCACTGTCAAAAATCGTCAAATTGGTTATCCAATTTTGAAAGTTGTTCTACAGAAACCTCATGGAGAGCTTCTTCATCATTAAGAGGATTAGAGGAATTACCCATGTCCTCGTTAAAAAGACCATTCAAATTAGGTTCCATCTCCTCAGTAATTAAACCTTGGAAAGACTTAATTCTAAGGCTTCGTCTAACGGGAATAGTGTAAGTAGGGCTTATTGTTGTAAAACTCATACACTAGAGAGAGAGAGAGATTTTGAATTTTAGAGGTAGCAAATTTCAGTAAAACCAGCCAATCTTCTAGATTTAAGCTGTTAAATACAATCAGGACAATCTCCCGAAGTTTCGGAAAAAATGTCCGGGACCGTGGCGCTCGGAGTGCACACGGTCCTCGCAACTTTTTTCAAAATTTGCAAGGATGAAAGTTATGATGATTTTACAGCTAACCTGAAAAAATTGAGTGATTTTACGATCTGTAGATAGGCCAAATTAAAGTTGCAATTTCAAAATTGAACCCTACCAAGATTGTCGAAAAACGCAAAATTTGAATTTTGAAAAAGAGAGGGAAACTGAAATTTTGAATTTTATGATTTTAGAGGGAATACCAACAGCAATGCAAGTTTTGAAATTTGAAAGTTGACTCAATTTCACGCAAAATTTAATTTTGAAAGCGGAAATCAAAGTTGTTGTAATTAAGCACTTAATTTCAAAAGTCACAAATTGCAAAAATTTGAATAAATCACTGAAATTTCGAATGAATGCTAACACACTTTTCAAATTTAGGACAGTAAGAAACACAATTTTGATATGAATTTTAATTTCAACAATTTTTGAATGATTAGAAGCCTCAATCCAAGCAATCGCTAGACCAACTTTGACTGTAATTTTGAAGGTGTTAAAATTGATAAAATCAGCCAAAATTCTAGATTTTAGCAGAAAAATACAGTAAGATCTAGCTCCCGAAATTTCAGAAAAAATGTCGGGGACGATCGCGCTCGGAGTGCACACGGTCCTCGCAACTTTTTTCCAAATTTTCAGGGATGAAAGATATTATGATTTTATTGCGGAATCCAAAGTTACAACCGATTTGGAGATGTTTTGATCAGTGAAATTGTCGAACAAAGGTTGAATCAAGAGGGTTTCAAAAATTAGGGTTTTGACACTTAACCACTTAATTTTCAAAATTAAAGCACAAATATGAATTGATAATTTGTAATAGAAGAGCAGATCTGAAACAAGCATTAACAATTAAACATTTCACAAGTTTAATTACTTAAAAAGAAAATTTAGGGTTTTTATGCAATTAACCTCTAAAATTTTGCAAAAGATCAAACATGGAAATGTAATCAAGGAATCCAATTTTCAGATCTAACTATGAATAATCAAAAAGGATGTTCATGTCGGGTTCACCAAAATGTAAAGCGGAAAAATCGAACCCTAGTCGTTCTCCCCTCCCCAACTCCGAGGAGAGAGAAGGGGGAGTCACTAGGGTTGATGGTTTTCACTTAGGAGGGACTTTACATTCAAAAGAGGGGTTGAAACCCACAAGATCCAATCCCACGCAATGCAAGATTGGATTCTATATGAGTTTCAAGGGTTGTGATAGCAAGGATACCCTCTTTTGTAAAGAATGTAGATAGAATGATTAAGCTAGGAATGCATAGAAAGTGAGAAAGATTCGCTTATAAACTGAGTTAGGGATATGATATGAAGTTGCGGACCTGGAATTAGCAGTAAAATGTCGAGACGGTGCTGTTCTGCAAATTTGAGCGAAAGTTGACAGGACGATGGCACCCGGCGTGCACACGGTCCTCCGAAAAATCCGCGAAACGAAGGGGGATCTGTTCGTCTCTGCACAAGGATTCCAGATCTTCAATTACAGCCGCGTACCTGCAACCTACACATAGAAAAGAGAGGACGATTGGGGGGTTAGGGATGAGGGGTTTGCCTTTAGGTCAAACCCCAGTTTTGGAATTAACCAAGAAATGAGAAATGTTGTAAATGTAATGTAAAACAAGTACTAATACCTTGTTGTAAGGATGTTTGTATCCTTATATGCGAAGGTATAGATGTTGTTGTATGTTGTATGTTGTATGTTGTACCATGTAATGTGTTGTAAGTGATCTCCTCTTCAATGGTTGAATCCTTGTCTTGAATGCAACACTTAGCCTTGAATGGAGACTTAGAATGATTAATTGCTTGAAGGAATGCTTGAATGCTTGAATGCTTGAATGTTTGAATATCGTTTTCACCTTTTTCCATCCTCTCCAAAATGAGAGAGGAAAAGTAGTTTATATACTTGCCAATTAGGGTTAAAAGACTGATTTTTCCGACCTTAGGCCGACCAGGAAATGTTATTTTCCAATTTGCAAACAAAAAGGCCCGAAGTCCCATAGGAGATCGGGCCCAAAATAGGGCCAGGGACCAGGGCGCTGGGCACCATGGTCCTGGGGGACCAGAGCACTGGGCGCCATGGTCCTGGGGGACCAGGGCGCTGGGCGCTCTGGTCCCACCTCCCAGGACAGCAGGGTGCAAGGAGGATCAGGCCAGGGTGCTGGAAAAATGTAGTTTTTGATGTCATGAGCAAGTTTCGGGGTCTCCATTCAGGTTCAGTGTTGCGTCGCCATCGTGAAGACCCAAATGCGGTCAAAATTGCAAGTGTCGCAATTTTAGGACGCTACAATTATCAACATTGTTCAAAGGTACGGAGCTCTCTGTTGAGTCAATTACACTTGCTGTCCCATTTGATGTAGAAGGAGGAGATGGAGAAGATTGATAAAAGGAGCATTTATGGTAATCAGTCACAAAGTCCTTGTAGACCCTAAAATCATCAATGCCTGAACCTCGACACTGTGAATTAAAATGACCCAATTAATCTATACAGTCATCAATATCTCTAGTACTTTGTATGCAAATGTCTTGATTCCATTTCCCTATGGAGGAAGTCATTATAATGGACTTGGGAAGTAGCTTTGTGAGGTTTAGCAATAAGCATACCTTGATGGTTAAATGGGCCAGTTCATATGGGATAAGATCGTGCTTGATAAAAATGCCCATTTGGTTAGCCAAAATTTCCACAATATTTGGATCACGATATTCAAGCGGGAGCCCTGGGAGAGTAATCCAAAAAGGCATGAAAAGAGGGGGAACTAACTCCAGGCTAAAATTTGGAACCCACGCCAAAGTGATAATACCAATACCCTTATAGAACCATCCCTTATATCTATGAACACAATTTCTATGTTCTTTAGAATAAAAAATGGCAATAAAAAAGAGAGACTGCTTATCCATCAAAAAAATATCCTTTAAGCCCAGCCAATTCTATTTAGCCCAAAATGAAAGTTGCATAAAGGAAATAGTAGAATGAAGTTTACCAATGAGGGTTGTGGCACGTAGCAGATCTATTTGAGGTTGAATAAGGTGGTCCGGCAAAATGATCTTATACACACCTTCAGATTTGCCTAATTTTCCAGTATTAGCAGCAATCTTGTTCTTTGGCAAGACTGGAGCCCAATTACCCTCTTTATATGTTTCATTTATACATTGCCCATTACCTTTTGCATCCTAGTTTTGTGCTTGTGGATCAAGAAGTAATGGGCAAGGGGTTTTCTTTCTCCAGCTCTGTGTAATCTGTTTTGGTTTGAAGGGTGCTCCTTGGTGCAAGTTGTTTATTGGGAGATTGTTTGGGGTTGAAAGAAATTTGGGGTTTATCAACTAGGTATTGTTTGGCCAAGTCACATATGATGGAAGATTAGCAAGATTAGCCTGTGATTCAAATAGAGAATGATGTGAGAATGGTGGTGTCCCCTCACAAATGTCAAACGGGGGTTGTGGTGTTCGATTTAGTTGGTATGCAAACTGATGTCGCGGGAATCTTCTTTCTCTCCCCTTATCCTGAAGCCTGCCTGGAAACCACTGGACTCCATCAAAAGAACATCTATTCTCTGATACATCATCATGTAGCTGCCACGTAACCTGCCTAACTCCCACAGGTCCAGGTCCTAGTAACCCTGGTTGCATGTTTCGCTACATCACTCTAAGTTACTCAATGCTCAACTTCCTCTCACCATGCACGATCATGAAGAAGAATGCACGGTAATACTTCCAGCATCAATACTAGGCATAAATCACTTGATGGCTATCGCCTCTCATCCTCCTGCGATGGCCGACTACAGCCCCGTCGCCGACCCTCGCAGCCTCTCGGCTTAGGGTTTGAGAGGATCGTGTTCGCAAAGAAAAGGAACCCATAGTGAATGTTGGCTGCCTATTTCTTCCCCAATTGCGCTGGCTAGGAGTCACCAACAATATCTTCATGAACTATTGTCGAGTGATGCTTCCATGTTGTAGCGACACCCCCTAATCACAACAGTTGTGGATATTCTAGACTAGTTAATCCCTGCAGATTCGAACACCCAGGCACAATGTAAGCCCAAGGTCATGACCCGACCAACAATGGTGGCTAGGGTTCACAGATGATCGGGTTCTGATTGGTTTTGCAAAGGAATGAACACCCAAGGTCACGACCCGACCAACAATGGAGGCTATGGTTCGTAGAGATCATGACTCGGCCAGCAATGGTGACGGCTAGGGTTCGCAGAGATCACGACCTGACCAACAATGGTGGCTAGGGTTCACAGAGATCATGACCCGACCATCAATGGCAGTGGCTAGAGTTCGCAGAGATCATGACCCGGCCAAGAATGGTGATGGCTAGGGTTCACAGAAAGAACTTCATTTTGATTTATTGAATACCATTAAATGAGAAATTATAACATCCAACTATATTGTCCCCTTTACTTTTATTATTTGTTCAATCTTGAGGATTGAAATTAGGACACTAGAAAATCCTAAACATCGACCCTTGTATAGTAAACCTTGTGTTCTCATTAGCAATAATATTGTCCTATTCATTAAAATATCAATAGACGAAAATATGTTGCAAGTATTGAAGACCTAGTTATACCCAAGATAAGATCATGCCCATGGATAGGATCGTTGTTATGATCTTGTCCTAAATATTTGGGTTCTCAAATTTCAATCATCTTAACCTTCTAATCAATCATCCAATTCTTAATTTACATTTTTAATTCTCAATATTCATACATCATTACTTAAAATTTACATTGTGTTGATGTCAAGATATGTCATTCATAACTTAGCTTGTTTCTATATCAAAGTACCCTAATTTATAATCTCAATTATTTTAGTTTAGATTATTGATTAGACTAACTTCTATATCTATTATTATTTATATTTAATTAACTTTTACTTTTATTAATGCATAAAAAGTATTTTGCAACGTTTTATTTTCCTTCACTACCATAATACCATATCACGTAAACATTTGTAATAAATAACCAAATAAACCTAATAAACTTTATTTCAAATCGAAGAACATACTAAAGCACGTATTTAAACAAACAAGCAAAAGACATTACTTATATTAATAAGGTTTGGACTACAAAAATATTAAAACTACATTTCTATCTAAACTTCTTTATATCATTATTTTATTGATAATGATAAAGATTATTAAGGTTTAAATAAATGAAATTGATGTACAAGCTATGTTCCAGTATGTCATGCAATTATATGTAATTTAATTTATTTCTATTTTATTATGTAGTATATTATTTAATTATTATTTTTTTGGCAAGGTGGCAATGCCACTTGATATATTTTATTAATAATATATAATTTTACAATATATTTAAAAATTGGTTCAAACTGAGCTCCCAGAGAAAAGATCCAGCAAGAAAAACTTTGGTCATTGCTCATCAACATGACTATAGAAGAGAAGTAGTGAACAATCCTCTAGCCGGAGCTAGTTATAAAATAGAGATCAGCAAAGGAGCATGCAGGCTCATTTACAAATAGGAGCATGCAAGCTCATTTTACAGAATAGGAGCATGCAAGCTTATTTACAGAATAAGGATATGAAAAAGAAATAACATAGGCTGCCCAGTGAATGAAGAAGAGAGCTCAAAAAAGCAAGAGGACTAAACCAACATCGAAGGACGGATCCATCTTCCTGGGATATCTTGAAGGCCTTCCAACAAAGAACTCCTACAACCAAAATTGACATGCCCCTGCACCAAAAAATACCTGCAACCAAAATATATATACTATAGAACGCAAAGAATTTACAAGAAACACAAGGGTCTAAAACATGACTGACACCAACGATATGAGATCTGCGGTCTGCCATTATAGACAAATGCCAAAGGAGAAGAGGTGAATGCAGAAATGCTAGAGAGAAATGAAGCCCAAAATTTTTATGTCATAAATGAAAAGAAAGAGGAGATACATCCCATAAAGATAAAGGTAAAGGGAATGAAAGAGATAACTTTTGGAGGACAAAATGCCAACAACTACTCGCAAACTCACAATGAAGAAAAATATGATTGACATCTTCAAGAGCTTTACCACATAAGACACAAGAAAAGGAGGGTAAATTTGACTAAACGATCACTAGTCAAAATTCTATTTTGCAGCGCGAGCCAGGAAAAAACACCAGCTTAGGTAATACTGAATTATTTCAATAGAACAAAAAGGAACGATGAGGAGCATTTTGATTGGCCATTTGTTGAAAATAAAAATATCCTTCTTTAACAGAGTAGTTTCCCAATTTAGAAGGGCACCAAATAAGTTGATCTTTGATGTTAGAAAGGAAAGCCACTCGGTCTTGCAAAACAGATTTAAAATTTTGAATTTCCTACAAGGACAATGGAAGAGTAGAGGGATCCTTCCATGAGACCTTGTGAGAAAACAGATCAACACTATCTACATAATCAACCAATCTTACTCCCCATGATTGAGAAAGAACAACTGAAACAAAAGCAAGAGAATCATGCTGCGAAAGAGGGGGAAAGCCATTTTAGGAGTCTTTCCAAAAAAGAATATCCTCCCCCAAATGGACCTGCCAAGAGAGAAAATTAGAGACCACTTCCCTACATGAGATCATAAAGTTCCAAATAGCAGACCCCTATGGAGGATTAGAAATTGTGAAGATCCTAGCAGGATTCTGGGAATCCAAATAATTAGCCTGCATAATTTGGCACCACAAAGATTGGGGCTTAGTATACATAGACCAAACTAGTTTGCCCCCAAAAGCCCTGTTTATTTTAGATAAGTCTTGAATCCCAGCACCACCAACTTGCTTGGAAAGAGACATCTTGGTCAAAGAAATCAGTGGAATCCTTTTATCTTCTGTCATGTTATTTTTCAAAAGAAAAGATCGAATAATATTTTCAATTTGGGAGATAGGATCATTTTAATGAGAAGTATCCTACCTGAAAGAGACAACCACCTAGCCTTCCAAGCAGAAATATGAGATTTAAGTCTCTGAATAACCGAATTCCAAAAAGAAGACTTAGCAGATCCCATAAAGAAAGGAATCCCCAAATAGGTAGAAGGAAGAGAGTCTACTGGGAAACCTAAGATATTCACAAGTCTATCAGCCACCAACTAAGGAGTATTAAAAATGAAGATCTTGGATTTATGGGGGCTAATGTGTTGGTCAGATCCAGCAATATAAGTATCTAGAATAAATTTAATATGAGTAGTCTCTTGAATAGAAGAAGACCCAAATAAAAGTGTATCATCAGCGAAAAGGTTATGAGTGACTGAAATATCAAAATTAGGAATTAACACCCCTTGCCAAAAGCCAAATCCCTTTGCTTAATAACCAATCGACTAAAAAAATATTAATTTGGAACTTTTAATTTGATTAGGAATTTTTTTCTAATCCTCCACAAGGGTTTGCTATTTGGAACTTTATTATTTAGATATATTAATTTGATTAGGAATATACATTTAAATAATTTTTTTCTAAATAATATGGATATTGATACATGTTCTTGTGAACAAATATTAGAGATTAATAGAAGTTTCTTACATGTACATACACTATAAATCATTCATGGAATGTTAATAGTCAATACTTGGAAATTTATTTCATTTAAAACCCACACTCATATTGGAAGCTAATTATGAAAGATCAAGAATGACCATTTAGAATTCGACATTAAATATCTCTAGAGAAATTTAAAGTTATTTTCATAATGATAATCTATTGCTTTAACCAATGAAACTCAACTACTTAAACTTCTTTCTTATATTAAATAATATGCTACATAAGTTAGATCTTATATTCTAAATTAATGTTTCACTTAATAACCTAATTTTCACCTTTTTTTTAAATGTATTATCCTTACAACAATTTTCAATGGTACATCATTATTATCTTTCTTGTTGTGTGATTAAAGTAAGCCAAACAAAAGAAAAAGAAAAGATATATATGATAGTTACCAATTATCTAATGTCAACTTCAAGATGATAACCTTTTGTAATGATGTGTTGATATAAAAACCTCCCCATAAGTCAAATTTAATTTGGAAGGCAAATGATTATAATTTGTTAATAAGTTATAGTCAACCTGGCCATGCTATTTGAATTTAAAGGCAATTGATGTGATAAATTGACCACACCATTTGTAGGTATTGAATATCGAACCCTTGAATTTTGGGTATTGAATATGTATATTTTCATAACTTTTCACATCTTTAATGATAGTAATTTTGTTTGTATAGACAAGACTTTGTTAAATGATTTATAATTTTTTAATATTAATTATGATTTTTTTATAAAATATTTTTTAAAAACATTTCAATTTTTCAACGTTTAAAAGATATTGAAATAAAAATAAATATGTTGTAGAATAGTAATAATACTAGTACAACAAATATTAATCTAATATTAATTATGATTTGAGTTATGTAATAAATTTTATATATAAGTATATTGAAAATATTATTAAAAAAAATATTGTAAATTGAAAGCATTGACATAAAATATTATCTTAGAGTTGAATTTGTATTATTTTATACGTTGTACTTCAGTCTGATATAACAAAGAAGAAGAACGTACATAAATGATAAGATACAAACTAAATCGAAGGAAATGATACATACATAAACTCGTGGACATTATAAGATACAACTAGATAAATATATTATTCCTTTTATCTCAAGCATACAATCATCGTTCTCTTACATTTATGCACGTTCTCTTGAAAACATGCTCATAAATTCCTAGACATTTCACTTATCTTATCTCACTTTATATCTATCATATTACAATTATTCTCTAGATTCTTATCCTATATATTCTTCATATTTGATAATTGTTATTTTCTATATAGCTTTATTAGACATGGGAATGTTTCCCTAGCATGTACCTCATATAGTTTAACCTTTTGGGGATGATATAAAGCATCTTCTCTTGTTGTGTTATTGATCTTCATGTTCTATGATATTATTTATGTGTTCTTAATACTTTTTTTCAATTGAAGGATGCTTTTAATAGACTTAGCTTATGGCACTCATGTAATTTTTCATCGTAAGCCTTAGGATGCCCTTTTAGGATTTCAATCTAACAAGGGATGGGATAAGGTCATCAAGAAGGATTTCAACTTGATCCATCAAAGTCTTAATTTTAGTTTTCAAATTATCAAACTTGAAGTTGTCTCATTCTCAAGAAACTTAAGTTCTTATCTACCAAAATTCATTGTATTTTTTAATAAAATATCAAAAATTAAAATACAAAAACTATCTACTAACATTTAAATCAATGTTTTAATTTTTTCAAAAACCAACGATTATCTATCCTCAAGATGAGCATAATAAAAATTGTATATATCTTGAAAATAAAATTTAAAAAATGGTGATAAAAGACAGTATATTCAATATATTTTCTACGTCCTCAACTTTATCTTTGTAAGTTTCACACTATAGAGGTATTTATTGATATGGAAGTATCACTTTATATGCAACCTGCATATGATGAAAAGTGATGATGATAAACTATTGTAAAACCATAAAGATCCAACCACAAACAATCTAAGTCCTACAATGAAACATTCACCAATACCAATAGAGATACCTAAGATCGTGCAAATAAACAAAATAAAATAATATTACCATTCACATGTCAAGTAGGGTTTCAATCTCCATTGTCTGCTATCTCCATTGATCTTGTTTGATATATTTGCTCTCAGATTTTATGTGTGCACAAGAGCTCAACAAAGAACAAATTGTAGTTGATAGTTTGATCGCAAGAAGGCTTGATTGACGCAATCATTAGGGTTGATAATGAAGGAGAGTATCCTCTTATATAAAAGACACTTTAGGAAAAGGAGGGATAAGATTAAAAGGTGAAGAAGATAAATGGTCGGCTAGGATTAAAGGGTAGGTAGAGGAAATAATTAAATGCTAAAGGGGGTAGGTAAGAGAATAATTAAGAGATGAATGACACGTGTCATGGGCAGAAAAGGCTAACGAATTAATTAAATAAATAAATATCTATTTAATTAATAGAGGAAGTGGGATCAATTAAATAAATAAAATATTTATTTAATTTAGGAAAAGGACAATTTAAATAAGTCAAAATATTTATTTAAATTAGGAAAGGCTTAGAAGAGGATAAATGAATTAATTAAATAAATAAATATTGATTTAATTAATAGAAGACTTAGGATAAAATAATTAAATAAATAAAATATTTATTTCATTAAAGAGGACAATTTAGGTGTCTACACAACCAATTTGAGGGAGCATGTTATATAATTGATATGTTCATTCATGTCTATGGTTACAATGCCTCCCTAAGGGTCCTACACCATAACTCATGTTTACAATGACTCATCAAGGGTCCTAGATTTAACTTATTTGACTCGAGTGGCTCCTTTGTCATTTGGAGCAAGGTTATAATAGTTCATTTAAGCATATTATAAACTCATTATTTACTAATTATAGTAATTTATTTAGTGGTCATATATCATTATCTCTATCACACTATCTCTTTTGAGTTGCAACAATTCGTTAAAGGATCCTACACCTCTTTCTTATTTTTACACAATGATTATTTTTCATATTAAAAGCAACATAATGAGGGTTTTATCCCTATAAAATCCATAGTCTGAAGCCTTCTAGAAACATCAACAAAACAACAACAACAAACCAAGACCAGCTATATCTGTAGCAATTTGAAAGCAAATTAAAAACATGAACTAGAGAGCAACTAAAGTCCAAATATAGAACAACAACTAATATAAAACATGGTGTAGCTACCTAATTTAAGTTTATCAGAGGAGCCAAGCTCCAAAAGACATAAAAAGCATAAAAAGAAGCCCCTATAAAGCTAAACATGACCAAACTTATTCACACCTTCACCCGCTTGCAACAGGGCATTGTTCCAATCCTCGATTAGGAACTTGAAAAGCACCTTGTGAATTTTATCCTTGCCCTCCACATTGCCCAAAATGTTATTCTGCATTAAAAAAAGGGAGGTTTCCAAACTGTGCATAAATCAGAGGCTGAACTTGGAAATACGGCCCATTTTCTTTTCTAGGTCAAGGACTTTGTCCTTCAACATGTGCAGTTCCTCTCCCATTTCCTTCATCTCTTTGTCAATCATTTGAATTCCCATGCAACTTTCACCCTCAACATTCACCTTGGCATCCTCCTCCATAGAGACATCTTTCATTATTTCATCCCCAATTAGGCTCCCTTGTTCAACCCAACTATTGTTCACTGACTTCTTTGGGTTCTCGTCAATTCCTTCCCACCACCATCCCAATTCTCCTCTTCCTCTTTTTCATCATGTCCCTTCCCCTATTCTTATTCTTCATCTTCTGAGTCATAATTGACAAGATTTAATCTTTTACCTTTCCCAGAATTGTGGGAAACTGAACAACTTGTTCAACCTTCTTCTACCTTCATTCTTGCTATTGTCCTACCTTCCTTCCTCTTCCTCCTTACTCAACTCTTCTAGACTAGTAATCTTCTTATAGTGGCTAGTATTCTTTCCTTTTTTTCTCGCTTGAGGAGGGCTATTAGGGTTTTGATGCATCAATTTTAATAATGAACCTTGAGGTAGAGGGGATTTTGGGGGAAGCAATGAAAGCAATCTCAAATTAGCGCAAACAAAGTTTTTTCCAAGCATCAAGTGCACCAATTAAAAAGGGGGGAGCACTCAAGGGGGGGTCCATTACCATGTAATATTCCTAGGTGGACATAGAGCCAAATAAAATGAATAGTCTATAAATCAAGCCCCGGTGCAAGGGAACATGCTTTTTATCCTGGTTTTTATGGTCTAGGACCTCTTTAATAGAGTGTTCCATGTAGTGAAACATATAGAACGAGAAGGAGATAATGTGATGGTTTCTAAAGTGATTTAGAAGCAACATATAATAAAAATAGTAAGCTCTAAAATAACCTTCCAAATTAAAGTACTTCATTATAATCAAGCATACCATTTTATAGTGGTTAGGCAACTCCTTTATCGCATATCCACCCTGCAACTTCACTGGGGCTTCATTCCCATGAAGAACCTATTTAGACTTTCAGTATTCACACATGACTGGTTCTCTTCCACTTTTTGCTTTTCATAGAAAGGTTATTCACTTACGCAATCACCTCCTCACTGACCTTGAATGAAATTCCTCCCACCATGACTCTCCTATTGACCCAGGAGGTGGAAAACTATATAGAGAGTTCTTCATCAAACCCTTGCAAGACTTCAAGATACCCATCAACCCCTTCCTCCTTAAAAATGTGCCACACAATCTCAATATTCTTGAACTCATCCAGGTTATTAGGCTCATGATGCATGTTGTCTCCCCCCATTCTGAGAGCAGTAAGAAGGTTTCGCAGAAAAACCAGAGGAACACGAAGAAAATTTTTGAACTTCATCCCAGAAATACAGTAGTAAATGTGAAGGGTAGTCTTGTGCAAGTCGTCTGAGTCATAAAAATATCGGTCTCTTTCTTTAATCCTCTACTTATGTCAACAACATGACATGTAGTAAGATATGATAGTAGGACTAAAATCCATAGCCTTTCTTTCCCCGGGGATTACCTTGTCATTATTACTCTGACTCCCATGCATCTCGCTACAATGATGCTAGATCATCATATCATAGCAAACTAAAAGGCACACAAGACACAAAAGATGGGCCCACGCGATGTTAGTGAGTAGGAACTCTCAATTTTAACATGACTATTCCACACCCACCTAAGAGTCCACATCAGCTGAGTCCACCTCATCCAAGGCCAACACATCTCATTTTTCAAATTTTCCTTCCATCGACATTCAAATTTGCATCCACCAGCCTCTTCCCAAAGAGATTGATGTTACCCATTAGAATCCACCGCCAGGGACTCTCCACGTAGGAGTATCTAAACATTATTTGGGAGGGAATCCTTCCTTGTCTAGCATCTTTATCCTTCAATTTGGAATCCCAACACCGCCAAAGCATCAACAACCATGTTGCCCTCCCCATAGACATGGCTAATTTTAAAGTGCTCCAACCCCAAAATAAATTTGTGCATGTCCCCGATTATCCCTTCAATGAGCTAGTTAATCTTTATAGTCCCTTAACCACATCAATTATGTGTTTGGAATCACCTTCAATGGTTAAATTCTTCGATCCAATTGAGAGGGTAACTTTGAGACCCCAAGTAAGGTCATCCATTTAGATTTATTATCTATATTTTCCTTCAAATTTGTAGA
Source organism: Cryptomeria japonica (assembly GCF_030272615.1). Classification (NCBI taxonomy): domain Eukaryota; kingdom Viridiplantae; phylum Streptophyta; class Pinopsida; order Cupressales; family Cupressaceae; genus Cryptomeria; species Cryptomeria japonica. Next base: position 607,230,241 of record NC_081413.1, on the reverse strand, counting down.
GTAAGCTACCACCATTTCCCCCGTATGCATCCTTATGACTCTCCCCACAGTCGGATCCCCCAAGGACTGTCTTGCAACACCATCAAAATTCAATTTAAACCGCCCCAAACTAGGTAGATGCTATCTCGTATTCCTTCTCAACATTCTTTTAGAATTGTCAAATTTGGCATAAGAGGGAGGAAGGCCCTAGTTCTTAGCAATTTTTCCATCAAATGATGAGGGGAGAAAGGATGGGCAAGGGAAAGTGGTGACAAAGAGGTTATCCTTGAGGAATTTGGAAAAGGACCTAGAAACCTCGTCAATAGGGTTTTCCAAATCACGAAAAATCCTATTGTTCCTCTCTTTCCAGATACTCCAACCAAGATGAGGTGGGATCTATCTCCATAATTATTTTATTAGGGGGTTATGAGAGGGCCCACGCCAGTCTATTACAAATTGTTATAGGTCTCCATTCATGACCCAAGGAATATCCAACTTTTGCAATACCAAGCCCCAAAGTGTTTTGGTGAAGGTGCAGTGGATCAATAAGTGAGAAGAGTTTTCCTCCTCCTGTTTGCATAGAACACAATAGTTAGGGAATTGAAATCCACTCTTAGATTATCTTGAGTAGGAATCTTGTTGTGTAAGACAGTCTAGCAAAAGAAGTTAATCTTGGGGATTAGTTGTTGGTTCCAAACCTTCCTCCACCACATTGGGCCATTGTTTTCCTTAAGGAGAGAAAGATATGCAGATTTGATAGTGAAATCACCAATAGGGTTGGTCTCCATATGATTTTTTTTTCTTTGTGGAAAAGGGGAATTCTAGTTTGCATTAGCAGATTTTGCAGCTCTAGAGTCGCATGCAGCAAAATGGGGTTGATGATAGCAACATTGCGAGATGTCTTTCCAAGATTTGGAAGGGGTGATGTAGTCTAAGACCCATTGTTCGAAGAATGTCTTGGCATCATCATAGATATTTCTGAAGGAATGGTGTATAACTAAGGGTTTATCCCCCAACTAGGTTTCCTCCCAAAAATGGATATTGCCCTTCTTCCCAATCAACCACAACGAACCTGATTGGAAGATATTTCTGCATTTGAGAACATATTGACCAAAAGATTCAACAAGCATGGTAAAAAAAATCAATACTCTAATTTACAATTTTAATTAATTTAATTTAGATGTTTAGATAAACTAATTCTATATCCATTATTAGTTATATTTAATTAACTTTTAATTTTATTCACATTAAAAACATTTTGTAACATTTTATTTCCCTTCACTACCATATTATATCACATAAATATTTGTAATAAATAACCAAATAAACTTAATAAATTTTATTCCAAATCAAAGTAGCAACTAAGCATCTATTTAAACAAACAAGTTAAACACATTACTCATATCAACAAGGTTTGGACAAAAAATAATTAAAATTATATCTCTAAACTTATTTATATTATTATGGTATTGATGATGATAAAGATTATTAAGGTTTTAAATAAATGAAGCTCATGTATAAGATATGTTCCATATTAGATTATATGTAATTTAATTTTTAATTTTTTTTATTATATAGTATATTCTTTAAATAATTGTTTAAATTCATTTTTTTTTAATATCATCATTTTGTTTAAATGAATATTTATATGATATAAATACATGTTCTTGTCAGCACATATTAGAGATTAAAACACGTTCATTACATGTACATACTATAAATCATTTATGGAAGATCAAGAATCGATACTTGGAAATTCATTTTAATTAAAAACCACGTCCATATTGAATGTCAGTTATGAAAAAAAAAAGAATGACCACTTAAGGTTTGACATTAGATATCTGTAAAGAAATTTGAACTTATTTTCATAATAATAATCTAATGTTTTAACAATTGAAACTCTAACTCCTTAACTTCTTTCTTATCTTATATGATATGCTTGAAACCAACAAAAAAATATACGCCTTGAGATAATATAAAATAAATAATAAATAAATCCTTTGAAAAATGCTACATAAAATAAATCTTATATTCTAAATTGATGTTTCACTTAATAACCTACTTTCCACCTACTTTTTACAATGTACTGTCCTTACAATTATTTTCAATGGTACATCCTTATCTTTCTCTTGTGTGCTTAAAGTAACAAATGAAAAGATATATATGATAATTACCAATTATCTAATGTCAACTTCATGATAATAACCTTTTGTAATGATGTGTTGATATACAAACCTTCCCATAAGTCAAATTTAATTTGGAAGTCAAATGATTATAATTTGTTAATAAGTTATAGTCAACTTGGCCATGCTATTTGAGTTTAAAGGCAATTGATGTGATAAATTTGACCACACCATTGTAAGGTATTGAGCATCAAACCCTTGAATTTTGGGTATTGAACATCTATATTTTGATGACTTTTCTAGTAATTTTGTTTGTATAGAGAAGACTTTGTTATGAGGAAGCGAAATAATTTTTAATTTTTAATATTAATTATAACTAGTACAACAAATATTAATCTAATATTAATTATGATTTGAGTTACATATGTATAATATTATCAAAAAGTGAAAGTATTGACATAAAATATTATCTTAGATTTGAATTTGTATTATGTTGTGTTTTACTTTACTCTAATATAGAAAAGAAGAAATGTGTGTGTGTGTGTGTACATATGTATGTATGTATGTATGTATGTATGTATGTATGTATGTATGTATGTATGTATGTATGTATGTATACATATATGCGATGCAGTCATAACCGTTAAACCCTCAAAAGAGAACTGGTTGACTTATGCAGCAAGAGTAACATAACCAAAGCAACAAGAAAACATAGCAAGATTATAGAAACATATCATATTATTGTCTTATAACCTCCAGTTATCATCATACAATCATCATAGAACATTTGGTAGTCAACCAGTTACATGTAGGCTACAAGCTAGATACAATCCATCTGGGACTCTCAGAGTCAACCAAATCACTAATCATGAATTTCAATCCTTGTTCTGATTTCTACTTCCTCTTTCTTACAAATGATTACATAATACCCTATATATACCCCTCTAAACATTTCTAGGTCAGTCAAAAAAGATTACATTTACCAATGCAGGAAAATGAAACATGTAACTAGGTCGGCCCTAAGAATGAAAGAAATTCTTCCGGAAAAAAACAACCAAGAAATGCGGATCAGTAGGAAGGTCGGCCAAACGCCAAAGAACATCAAACAAGACCCCAAATAGATCCACACGCCAAGAAACCGCTCCCGAAATAAAGGAAGACCAACCAGTAAGCACAAGAATTGTCCCGGAACCCAGAAACAGTCAAAGGGGAGCGATAACTAGAACCCAGATGGACTGAAAAATCTGGAATTAAGCACATGAACCAGCCTGGAAACCAAAAATAGGATCTACAATGAAAAGAAAGCAACCATCGGTACCTACTCGCAGGAACACAGAAAACTGCACACTGAACTGAACAAGAACTAAACTAAAAGGAAATATTTTTGGTTGATGCAAGATTGCTCATAGACTGAGGATGCTCCTGCGTCAGACACCCCAGGTAGAAAGTAGAAAGAGATTTTCCATGAGAGGCAACTCATGAACATCGAAAAGGATTCGGGATAAAGACCCCATGCTCATTTCTAATCCAAACATCTTCCTTATCTACAAACCTCTTCTTTAGCTCCTCCGGTACCTCAACCAGATTCTCTAGCCCCTGACTCCCTTTATTTCTCTTCCTTTGCTTCAGGTATGCACATTGTTTCTACTTACTGCTCTCTTTCTTCTGCAACTTGATTTGTTTCTACCACAAGACTTCATCCAGTTTGTCACCATAAGCTTTTTGTCATCCATTTTTATCTGTCCATCAGGCTCCTTCTATAGATTCATGCCATCTTCTGGTATAACCTCTGCAACTGGCTTCTTAGTACTACAACTTTTCTTAAGACTTAGATTCTTCACCTCCTCCTCTTTCTCCTTCAAAGAAGTCAATGTGAACTTCTTCCCATCTTTCTCAATGGTGATTAGGTTTCTTCTTCAGTCATAAATAGCTCCTCTATCAAACTGCCAAGGTCTTCCCAACAAGAAATGACAAGCACTCATAGCTAAAACATCACACAAGACCTCATCCCTAAAAGGCCCAATATTAAAATTCACCAAACACTGTTCCTTTACTTCTATCTTTTGATCATCTTGTAACCAACTTACCTTGTAAGGACAAGGATGCTCAAGCCTCTTCAACCCAAGCTTCACTACCATCTCTCCAGATACCAAATTATCAGTACTTCCACTATCCACAATAACCTTGCAACACTTACCACCAAATTTGCACATAGTCTGGAAAAGACTCTTTCTTTGAGTAGATTTGGTATCTTCATTGCTCTGCTCCATCATGACTCTTCTGAACATAAGGGATTCTCCTTGCTCCGGTGTACAGTCAATTCCGATAACTACACCTTCTAGTTCCTCATTTGCCACACAACTTCTTGCCATTCCTTGCTTACATTCATAAATTCTATGCCCGATTTCTCCACACTTGAAACATTTGCCGGGAAATTCTCTTATGGTACTACCACTGCTTTTCCTCTGTGTTTTTTGTTGCAATTTTTTACTCGACTTAGGTTTTGATTCTTCTTCAACATTTTGCTTCTTTGTACTCATCTTCCCCTTGAATCTCTCCTTTCCTCTAGGGTTATTCGGTTGTCTTCTTCTCACCTTCTCCTTCGCCTTCAAAGCATATCAGTAAGCTTCTTCAACTGTGGAAACCCTCAACATACCCATCTCATCCTGAATGTTAAATGCAAGTTCATTTATGCACCTCACCACCTTTTCTCTATCCATCTCTCTATGTCCAGATCTAATCATCACCTTGTAGAATTCCTCTGTGTACTCTTTCACAGTCATGTTTCTCTATTGCAGGTTCTGCAACTTCTTGAACAATTCCAACTCATAGTCTCCCGGTATGAACTTGGCCTTCAATCTTGCAACCATTTGTCTCCACCAGGTGATCTTCATTTCACCATTCTCCACTCTGTCTTTCTGCAATTTTTTCCATCATAAGGCAACATGCCCTTTCAACTTAGTCTATGCAAACCAGACTCTCTGCAGGTCCTTAACATCCTCAAACTCAAAGTAATCCTCCAACTCTCTAATCGAATCAATCAAATCCTTCGGGTTCAGCGTTCCGAAAAAGATTAAAACTTCCACTTTATGAACTTTACTCGCTGGTGCCACTGCTCTCAGGAATATTTCCTCTCTTCTGTCTTTCAGTCCTTTAGCCTCTTCCGCTTCAATCTCTTTATTGTCTTCTTCATACTCATCCTCATATTTAGGGTTCCTCTGCAAACTAGCCAATGCGTTATATATTTCATTCCTCACCTCATTCTTGAAGTCCTCCATCATTTGCTCTACTCTCTGAGGGCTCATCCTTCTAGGCGGCATCTCCTCTTCTGCTCCGATGAACTACCTCAACTCGGTGATTTATTGAACACACGCGCAGCCTGCCTCTAATCGGCAATTTGTCCACCCAAAGGAATGCCTCAAGGTTTGCAAACAACTTTTCCACCAATCGGTTCATAACTAGCTCCAATAACAATTAATGCAACCATAACCGGTAAACCCTCAAAAGAGAACTGACTGGCTTATGCAGCAAGAGTAACACAACGAAAGCAACAAGAAAACATAGCAAGATTACATAAACATATCATATTATTTTCTTAAAACCTTCGGCAACCAACCGGTTATTATCATGTAATCATCATAGAACATCTGGTAGTCAACCGATTACATGCAGGCTACAAGCCAGATACAATCCATCTGGAACTCTCAGAGTCAATCGGATCACTAATCACAAATCTCAATCCTTTTTTTGATTTCTACTTCCTCTGTCTTACAAATGATTACATAATACCCTATATATACCCTCTAGAACATATCTGGGTCAGCCACAAAAGATTACATTTACCAATGCAGGAAAATGAAACATGTAACTAGGTCAGCCCTAAGAATGAAAGAAATTCTTCCGGAAAATAACAACCAAGAAGTGTGAAATAGAAGGAAGGTCGAATACACGCCAAAGAACATCGGACAAGACCCTAAATAGATCCACACGCCAAGAAACCGCTCTGAAAATGAAGGAAGACCAATTGATAAGCACAAGAACTGTCCCAGAACCCAGAAACAATCATCTGGAAGCAATAACTAGCTTGAAAAGAATCCAAATGGACTGCAAATTTGGAATTAAGCACATGAACCAACCTAGAAACCAAAAATAGTATCTGCAATGAAAAGCAAGCACCTACCAATAGAAACACAGAAAACTGCACACTAAACTGAATAAGAACTAAACTGAATGAAAATATTTTTGATTGATGCAAGATTGCTCATAGACCGGGGATGCTCTTGCATCAATATGTATGCATATGTATATATGTATACATATACATATACATATACATATACATATATATGTATATGTATATGTATATGTATATGTACATGTACATGTATATGAATATATACACATATACACATAATACATATATATATATAGTATATGTATATATATGTACATATAGGTATATATATACATATATGTACATACATATACATATATGTACATACATATATATATGTATATATATACACACATATATATATATATGCATATATATGTATATATGTATATATGTATATGTATACATATACATGTACATATATGTACATACATATACATATATACATATATGTGTATATATGTTTATGTATATATATACACATATATATATACATATATATACACACATACATATACATACATATATAGATACAAATATATACATACATACATATATATATATATATACATATATATACATATATATATATGTATATACATACATATATATATATACATATATAGATATATATACATATATATATGTATATATATGTATATATATAAATTTGTGTGTGTGTATGTATATGTGTATGTATGTATATATGTATGTATATATATGTATGTATGTATGTATGTATTTATATTGTTAGAGTTATCTTTTATTAGCTAATAATTAATTATTTAATTATTAGTCTATTATACTCTATACTTAAGCTAAACTCAGGAATTTTATAATTCTTTAGGGTTTTCACCTTTAGGGTTTCAAGTATCCTTTTATAAGGATTCTCTCTTTGTATTTTCATAAAAACTGTAATTATTGAATTGCATTCTAGTTGCACAATCAATATGACTCCTCTTTTTTGGATCTCTGAATTCTGGCCTCCATAGTTTTTTTGCTTCTCTCCTTCTGTGACAGGTTTGCATGCAGGTGATCTTTGGGAGCTATAGAGTTGTTTTTTCCTCAACTCCAATATAGTATCAGAGCTTTAGATTTGCATGCCCCTGTTCTCTTCATGAGAGATTTTGGGCCTTATTTTCAGATATATGTATTCGGGGGTTTGTACAGTTGTTTTTTTCCCATTTCTAGGGGTAGCTAATTTTTTGGTACATTTTGGTGCTAAAAGGACCACATGGTTGGATTTGGGAGGCTGCTTCCATGAATTTTGATATAAAATTCGACATATTTTGGTGTCAGAAGGCAAAAAAAATTTAAGCCCGGGTCATACGACCTCGGGCACACAGTTCGAGAAAAAAACATTGGGTGCAATTTAACGGCTTGCCTAGGCTAACGGGGTCAACACAGACCGTCGGTGGTTTGTTAACTGTTGGGGCCATGTTAGTGGTTACCATCAACGGTCACCACCTCCTGATCTCACCCGATGGTCTTTACACTGCCTGTCGGGAGCTGTCGTTGCCGCCGCCGCCATCGCCCAAGAGTTGCCGCTCAGCATCTACTCTGCCATAAATTGGGAAAATGGAGGTGTTTTTTTGACAAATCTTATATCGTTGGAAAGCTCTTTCCAAGATCTATCCAAATTGGGAGGTTTGAACTTTTGATTTTGCTTTTTTGATGGTGTTTTTTGTTTTCAAAGCCAGAGGTTCATTTTTGCACTCTGAGAGACATAACTTGAACATCCAAACTCCATTTTTTGAAAACTTTATATCGTTGGAAAGCTTGTTTTGTGTTCTTTCCATTCAAATGAGTTTTATTTCCAGATTCTTCTCCAGCTATATTTTATTCAGTTTTTTTCTTTTTAGCACTCTGGTGAATATCTTAGATGTTTCAGGTCCTGGGATTTCTTTCTTTGAGTAGGATGTCTCGTCTTTGGCTGTTCCTTCTATTTCCATTCTTCTGTCTCTTCTAATCATTGTAGTATTTTATTTATGAAAGTGCACTGAGATAAAGTGCCATCATGCATTGTATACTTGGGATCTTGCACATCTTGTGCCTTATTGTACATGCACTACTTATAAAGTGCCATGGGAGGTTGATGTTTGCCTTTGTTTTCCATATACCTTTGTCATGTGAGTGTTCCTTCCATGACATTATCCTCATGATGTGTGTCAAGTGAGTGTTCCTTCCACGATACTATGTACTTTCTTTGCACCTTCGATGTTCCTGGTTCTTTGTCGTGCAGTTCTTGTTGGTCATTTGATAGGGAGGATCCTAGTTGCTCGAGTTATCTTGACTCACTCCAAGGCTTTCCTCCTAGCCTAACCTGGGAATACGTCTCATTAATCCACCGGATCTCACCAACCACCTTGCAGGGTTTACTCTGCCATGGATTATACCTACAACTTTTGCTAAGTTGTTTTCCCCCTCATGCTTGGATCTTCTCTCCCTTTGATCCCATCTTCCTCTGGTCTGAGGCTGATAGCCTAGACTTCGGTCTACCCTACAAGTGATTTCCTTTTTTGGTCACTAATACCTAGTCAGGCTATCATCAAGCTCACCTAGGGCCAGTTTGCTGAAATGGCTAATGCCATTCCCTGGTCTGCTACAAAAAGAACTCTATTGTACAAGACTGACTCTTCTTGACAACCTCCAATGGTCATGTGGATCCCATGATGGAGAGTCAAGACAGAGCCATGTTTATTACTGCTTGACACCAACAGAAAATAAGAAACAAAAAGATAACTTATTTACAAAACTGAGCTTGGCACGAACACAAAATTGGAACTCACTGAATGCAGAAAAGAAACATCTACTCTATCACACGGGCATTTACAAATTAAGCCATTATTTATAGAACCCCGAGAAGGGAAACAAAAAATGGTCTACAAATTGTTATTCAAAAGATGTTCATTTTGTGGAACTATCACATCCAACAATCCCAAATCCAACCCCTTACAGAATGCCCATTGGGTCTTTTATATCCTCTACGACATGGCATGAGAACATTCCTAATGGACGAGATCAAACTTGACACAATTGGTTTTTCTGATGTAACTGTCTTTCAAGCTCCATCGGGTCATCAGGTTCGCACCACAACACTAATCGAGACGTCCCATGGTGGTTTACAACTCGCATGTTTTCCTATCGAGTCATCGGAGTAGCCGCAAAACACTTACTCTGATGTCCAATGGTATTTCACACATTGCGCACTTCCACATTGGTTTCCATCGGGTCATCGGGTTAGCATGGAGACAGTCTTTCCGATGGCCGATGGTGCGCTCCCCATAAAAAGCTTCCTTATCAGGTTGTCAGTTTAGCCCAAAACATGTTCTGTCGATGGCCGATGGTGCGCTCCAAACCACATGCTTTCCCATCGGGTCATCGGGTTAGCCCAAAACATGTCATCGATACCCGATGGCTCCACAACGAACTCACTCCGCTTGTGACTTCATCGGCCTATCGGGGTAGGTAGAAAATAGTCCCGTCGATAGCCGATGGCACTATAATACCCTAAAAATGGTCATCTAAATCATGAGCCCCTAATCTCGACAACGTCACCAAGGTCCTAACCAAAGGCAATTGAATAAATCTTGAGCACATAATTAATTTCTAAAATCATCAATGTCACATGGCAAAATTAATCACTCAATATTAATTAAATGTTTATTTAATTAATTGAGCATTCCAAGTAAATCATTTTAAACAATTATCTTATTTATTTTATTAAATATCCTAGCATATTTAATTAAATAAATCAATTTTCCATTAAATCATCAAAAAGAGGAATTAATTTGAAAAATAAATAAAAATTGTCATAAATCTTCAAAAAAGGAAACAAATCAAGAAAGAGGAATTAGAAATTATGAGCACAAATCTTCAAAAAATGAAATAAATCAAAAAAGGAGTTAATTGACAAAAAAAGAATTAAAAATTGAGAAAAGATATCAATTGGAGATGATCTTGAAAAAAAAAAATTAAAAATTGATAGATAATCTCAAAGAAAGCAATTAAAACAATTAAATATTAAAATTGAATAAAATAGAGAATAAATCAGTTTTTTCTTGATTTTATCTTAATTTTAGTTCAATTTCCTTTAAAACTGAGAAAAGCATCCAATCACATCAATTCACCTAGATTGTGCTTACTCTTGGAAAAACTTGACTGCTCATCATCATTTGATCTAAGTCGTTGGTTTCTTTCTGAATTTTCTATAAATTCAGGCTCTCATCTCTCATTCAACAATCCTGGAGAATATATTGTTATTATGTTGTTTTTGCTCTAGGTTCATTGAGAATTTGCATTGAGATATTGCATATTAGTTATTTCATATTGCTTAAATAATTTAGCTTACATATTCATATATTGCTTTAATCATGTTAGATTAATCTTGCATATCTAGCTTAAATCTTGCATCCATTTAGCTCATATTCATGTTCATATAGATTTAATAATCCTTCATTTAGGTGTTGTCTAGTCACTGGATAGCTTAGCAAATCTGAGAGCAATCTAAACTCGCATCTACTAGAAGGCAATGGGTTGCTTCGTAATGGTTTATTATTCATTGATTATTGATTTACTAACCATGCATCCAATGACTTAATTGAAGTGTTGTGTATTCCAGATACAGATACAGGTCCACTTTTCACACACATGAGCACCTCATCGAGTTATTGGGATAGGTAAGCCAATACATGAAATTTTCAAAGGAAGTCAAAATACACTCCTAGCTCCAAACAAACAACCTAATGGACAAACACCAGTCCTTATGCCAAAATTGCCAAAATTTGAAAGGGTCTTTCTCACCCTTAGGTGCTCCTGCACCATACTCCCCACATGAAAAATCAAGTCCCCCCTGGGGGCGGCAAGGTGACATCAATGCCTGGTCATTTGAAATCAGATTATGCAACCCAAATGGCTTCAGCTTCAAGTAAGTGTCGCCACTTGACTAAGTGTTCCATGTACACGCCATGTTATGTTTTCTTCGTCACCCTGGAATCTAAAATTTGTTCCACCTGTGGTTTTGAAATGGGTGGTACTGGAATATCATTGAGAGTAGTCTCCCCTTCTGGATGTGATCCATCTGCCCTTGCTACGAGACCTTTAAATGGAACCAGTCTTGCACATTAAACACAGGGGACAATGCTAAATCTACTGGCAAATCTATCTTATAAGCATTTGAGCCATACTTAGCCAAGATTTTGCAAGGACCTATTCGCCGCATCTGAAGCTTACTAGGGACTCCCTTCTGCTCTTGCCTTATTCAAATGTACCATCACCATATCTCCAACTACAAATTGAATGTCCTTTCTCCTCTTATCTTCTTTAGCCTTAATCCTCTGTGTAACGTTGATCAATGTTTTATGTACTTGTTCATGCACCTCTTTAATAGATTGGGTGAAATCCTTTGCATGTCCACTTCTTCCTTCTAGTCTTCCTAAATCTCAAAGTTCACATACCCCACATGGGTGGAGTTCATAAACAATCTCAAAAGGACTCTTACCGGTAGTTCTATTGACACTGTCATTATATGCAAATTTTGCCTGTGGTAGCACTTGATCCCACATTTGTCCATATTCTTTCATCAGACACCTCAAAAGATTACCCAACACTCATTTAATGACCTCAGTCTGATCATCTGTCTGCAGATGATACATAGAACCAAAAGAAAGGTTAGTTCCCAGTCTTGTCCACAAAGTTTTCCAAAAGTGTCCCATAAACTTCACATCCCTGTCTGAAACTATACTGAGAGGCAGCCCATGAATTCCTACCACCTCTTTGAAAAATAAATGTGCAATGTAACTAGCATCATGTGTAGTCTTGCATGGATCAAAATGACTCATTTTACTAAACTGGTCAACAATGACAAAAATACTATCCAAGCCAGTCTTGGTCTTTGGTAATCCCACAATGAAATCCATACCGATGCACTCCCACTGTCTATTGGGAATTGGTAAAGGTTGATATAGTCCAACATTTGAACTAGTACCATTGGCTCTCTGACACACAATACACTGCTCAACATACTTCCTAATATCTTTGTGCATTTTCGGCCAATAATAAAATCTTTGCACTAACTCAAGTGTTTTATTCAGACCAAAATGTCCACTAAGACTGCCATTATGTTTTTCCTCTATGATATTTTTCATCATAGATCCTCTTGGTACACATAACTGACATCCCTTAAACAAAAGACTACTCTGCAATGTGTAATCTGCATATTGGCTATTGAAATGATTATTAAATTCACTGCATACCTTGTATACCTTAGAAAAATCTTCATCTTCCTCGTAAAGTTTCTTGAAACTCTCCACACCTATGCTTTGCAACGTCACTTCATGGACAGTGAGAAGTCTTCTACTTAAGGCATCTACTACCTTGCTCAGTTGTCCCTTTTTGTGCTTGATAGTGAAAGTGTATGCATGCAGGTATTCTATCCATTTGATGTGTCTATTGCTCAACTTTTCTTGTGAATTGATAAAACTCAAGGCTTGGTTAGCTGTAAACACTACAAATTCTTTGGGCAAAAGATAATGCCTCCACTTCCTAAGAGCTTGCACTAAGGCATAAAATTCTAAGTCATAGGATGAGTATTTCTGCTTGGCTTCATTCAATTTCTCACTATAGAATGCTATTGGTCTTCCCTCTTGGTTCAAAACAGCTCCTACTGCTATATAACTAGCATCACATTCTAGGGTAAACAACTTATCAAAACTTGGTAAAACTAGGATGGGTTGGGTAGCTATCCTCTTTTTGAGTAATTCAAACCCCTGGTCAGCTCCTTTAGTCCACCTAAACTTAATTTTCAACCCACCCTTAATTGTATCAAGAACGAGAGCACAAATTTCACTAAAACCATGAATTAACTTCCTATAAAATTGGGCAAGTCCATGAAAACTTCTTACCTCAGTAGCAGTTTTTAGTGTAGGCCAACTCTGTATTGCTTCCACCTTGCTAAGATCCATTTGCAAAGTGCCTTGTGACACTACAAAACCCAGATAAATGAGGTCATGTTTCATAAATTCACATTTTTCAAGGTTGATTGCCAACTGTTCCTCATGCAGTTTCCTTAATACAATCTGCAAGTGTTCAAGATGCTCTTTATCTTTTTTGCTGAATATGAGGATATCATCAAGGTATACCACTACAAATCTACCTATGTAGTCCTTCAACACCTCATTCATCAACCTCATGAAGGTACTAGGGGCGTTAGTAAGCCCAAATGGCATAACTAACCACTCATATAACCCCTTTGTAGTCTTAAAAGTTGTTTTCCATTCATCCCCTTCTTTAATCCGGATCTGGTGATATCCACTCTTTAAATCCAATTTAGTAAAATACTTTGCTTCTCCAAGAAAATCCATTAAATCCTCAATTCTGGGGATAGGAAATATGTATCTTATGGTGATTTTGTTTATTGCCCTAGATTCAGTACATAATCTCCATTTACCTCCTTTCTTGGTTGCTAACACCACTGGTACAACACATGGCCTTATACTTTTTTCTGATTAGACCTTGGTGAAGCAGCTCTTGTACTTGTCTTGCCACTTCCTTGTTTTGTTCAGGAGTCATCTTGTATGCTGCCTTATTAGGTAGTGATGCTCCGGGTATAAAATCTATCTAGTGACTTACTGTTCTAGGAGGAGGTAGCATTGCGGGTGTTCCATCACTCATAATGTCCTTAAACTTTTCTAACAACTGTTGAACCTCTTTAGGTAAAATTTCTTGTTTAATATTTTCTTCTTGACTAGGTTTCACTAAGAAAGCGTAATATTCTCCATCTCCTTTCTGGAGATCTCTCAAAAATTCTTTTCCTCCAGTCAACAACACAATAGGACCACTAGTCTTGGTTCCTTCGTTCTCTACCAAAGATTGGATCATGTATGTCACCCCTTCCTTTGTGAATGCATAAGAGTTTTTCTCTCCATCATGGATAGCTTTTCTGTCAAATTACCATGGTCTACCTAGCAACAAATGACAAGCATCCATGGGTAGAACATCACATAAAATTCTATCAGAATACTTCCCAATTGCAAACTCAACCCATACTTGTTCGCTTACTAACACGTGTTGTCCTTTATTCAACCACGTGAACTTGTAAGGATGACTATGTGGCATGCTACTCAACCCAAGTTTACTTACTGCTTCTTCGGAGATGATATTGTTAGTTGATCCTAAGTCAATGATTACTTTATAGACCTTACCAAGTATATTGCACTTTATTCTAAAAAGAGACCTTCTCTGTTTTGGTTCTTCTTTAACCGGCTCCCTGATTAGCACCCTTCAAATCATCAGATTATCTCCACTCTCTGGGTCAAGGTTTACTTTAGGAGACTTCACACTATTGGAATCCTCTTGCACATAATTAATTATTTTCTCTTTATGTGATGAGGTTGCCTTCTTCAGACATCTATAGGCAGGATGACCAAACTTACTGCAATGGTAACACTTCATGTTTGCAAAGTATGAACCTCCACCAGAACTTCCAGATCTACCTTTGTTGTTGCTATTAGGACCTCTTCCTCTACCATAACTTCCTCTTCCACTGGATTCATTGGACTGCTCAGTCAATTTTGACTCTCCTTGTGATCTTGTTTCACTTCCTCTCTACCTCCATAGTTTCCTCTGAAACCTCTTGAATCTCGGCCTCTACCTCTGTCTCTACTATTGCTTTCATATTTCCTCTTATTCTTTTCTTCTACCTTCAGGTCCAACTAGTAACATTTGTGAATGGTATTTGGACTTAACAAACCTAATTATTCTTGTATGTTCCATCTCAGACTATTAAGGTATCTTTCTACTATGATGCTCTCATCCTCCATCACTTTTGACCTTAGACACAACTTCTGGAGCTCTTCAATGTAGGTACTTACATCTAACTCCTTTTTCCTTAGGTTTTTTCTTTTCCTATGCAACTGCACTTCATAATCCTTAGGAAGATAAGTCTCTCTAATTTTGCTTACCATCCCTTTCCAAGTAGAGACAGGTTTCTTACCTTCTCTCTCTCTTACAACAACACCTCTCATTCTCAGCTTAGCCACCTTAACATTCTGGGCATCAGTCACACCGTCACACTCAAAATGGTTTTCCATTCCTTCTATCCATTCCATTACTAACTCTACTTCCATCTTGTCACTAAACAATGGTACTCCTTCCAAAGACTTTCCACTCATTTCCTTCAAAGCCTTCAAGAATGGTTCTTGATCAATAACAGGGTCTGGTATAGGGACTTCATCCTCTATTGCCAACATTTTACCCTTCTCATCTATCTTCCCACTCACTTCTATTGTATTGACTTCCATCACACCTAGTTTCTGCTCCAACCTTTCCTTGAGCAAGCGATTTTTATCTTCTTGGTCAGCAACCTGCTTAACCAATTCTACATTGGTCACCATCTTTACTCCCTCTGATACTATATCATTCTTGCACTCATCACCCCAAATCTTTAACTCGCTCTGATAGGGAGGATCCTACGTGCTCGAGTCAACTTGACTCACTCCAAGGCTTTCCTCCTAGCCTAACCTGGGAATACCTCTCACTAATCCACCAGATCTCACCAGCCACCTTGAAGGGTTTACTCTACCATGGATTATACCTACAACTTCTGCTAAGTTGTTTTCCCCCACATGCTTGGATCTTCTCTCCCTTTGATCCCATCTTCCTCTAGTCTGAGGCCGATAGCCTAGCCTTCAGTCTACCCTGCAAGTGATTTCCTTTTTTGGTCACTTATACCTAGCCGGGCTATCATCAAGCTCACCTAGGGCCAGTTTGTTGAAACGGTCGACGCCATTCCCTAGTCTGCTACAAACAAAACTCTATTGTACATGACTGGCTCTTCTTGACAACCTCCAATGGTCGTGTGGATCCCACAATGGAGAGTCAAGACAGAGCCATGTTTATGACTGCTTGACACCAATATAAAACAAGAAACAAAAAGACAACTTATTTACAAAATTGAACTTGGCACGAACACATAATTGGAACTCATAGAACGCAGAAAAGAAACATCTACTCTATCACACAGGCATTTATGGATTAAGCCATTATTTATAGAACCCCGAGAAGGGAAATAGAAAATGGTCTACAAATTGTTATTCAAAAGATGTTCCTTTCATGGAACTATCACATCCAACAATCCCAAATCCAACCCCTTACATAATTCCCACTGGGTCTTTTATATCCTCTGCGACAAGTCATGAGAACAATCCTAATGGACGAGATCGAACTCGACACAATCGGTTTTCCCATTGTAATTGTCTTTCAACCTCCATCGGTTCATCGGGTTCGCATCGCAACACTAATCGAGATGTCCCATGGTGGTTTACAACTCACATATTTTCCTATCGGCTCATCAGAGTAGTTGCAAAACACTTACTCTGATGTTCGATGGCATTTCGCACATTGCGCACTTCCACGTTTGTTTCCATCGGTTCATCAGGTTAGCATGGAGATAGTCTTTTCGATGGTCGATGGTTCTCTCCAAACTGCATGCTTTCGCATTGAGTCATTGGGTTAACCCAAAACATGTCTTGCCGATACCCAATGGCTCCACAACGGACTCACTCTGCTCGCTCCACTCCACTTGCGACTTCATCGGCCTATTAGGGTAGGTAGAAAATAGTCCCGCCGATAGCTGATGGCACCTCATCGGGTTATCGAGATAGGTAAGTCGATACATGAAATTTTCAAAGGAAGTCAAAATGCACTCCAAGCTCCAAACAAGCAACCTAATGGACAAACACCAGTCCTTATGCCAAAATTGCCAAAATTTGAAAGGGTCTTTGCTCACCCTTAGGTGCTCCTGCACCACCATTCTTTTCAGTGCACCCATCCCTCTCCTTTTTCAGGATTATGGGAGGTTTGTCTTGTTGTTCTAATGCTTCCTTGGTTCGATAGATTAGATCTTCAGGCTTTGGTGTTTCATGCCATTTGTATCTTTGAGTTCAATTATTTACCTTTGTTTGCCATCTGATTCAAGTAGTGTCATTTGAGGGAACTCATGCAGATTGCAGTCTTATCTACCTAGTCATGTTCTATTTCAGTGGAGGTTCTTCGGATCAACAGTTACTCTTCAACAGTGTTTGCAGCTATTTCATGCTTAAGTGGTGTTCTTCTCTTTTTTTTGTTCCTATCTTTTGGAACACTCTTGTTTGGAGGCTTCTTAGTCCTTCACTTGAGCTTTCATCTCTTCTTGGAGAGGAGTTTTGTTCCCATGGGGTTTTCTCCCTTTTCTCCACTTTACAGAGATTTTATTGTACTTGGGTACCTCATCAGGCCTAGTTATCAGGACTGCTTTCCTGCTTTTTTTACATTCTTTTGTAGTCCTTAGTTGTTTTTTAGCTACTCCCTAAGTTCATCTTAAGGGGGGTGTTAGATTTATCTTTTATTAGCTAATAATTATTTATTTAATTATTAGTCTATTATACTCTATGCTTAAGCTAAACTTAGGAATCTATAGAGAAGGCAATATGGAAGCAGACAAACTATCTAAGATGGCAATTATAGATGGAGGCCTTGACCCAGGCATTCGGCTAAGGCATAGATAAATTTGATTACAATGAATATTAGGGTTAAATGCTACATCTTTTGGCCGATGAATGAACTGCTTTGGTCCCCCGATGTCTTAGTTCCTACTGGTTGGTCGTTTATACCGGGAGTTGAACTCTTACCGGTTATGGGTCTCTCTTGATTGTGGTATTCGGGCTCCTACCGGTAAGAGTATCCATCTCGGCTGCTCGGCCTCTTCCAGTTGGTGATTTTGTCACTCACATAGATCTATTGTACCTGTCCCTAATGGGTACTTACTACGTTTCGGTATAGGATCTCATCGGGGTTACTACAATCCTATTGCAAATGCTGCCAGAACGATAATCTAGCAAATCTCTGATAAGCGACAGCAATCGTTTCTTTCCTCAGATGCCCTGTTCGGATTGAGGCACATCTTTATTTTGATTATGGTGGTTTATAATGCTTAATTGATGTAACCGATCCTGTTCTAAGGACGAAATGTTTGTTTCCCCAATGTATTGGCCCCTACTGCTTGTAGCACTTATCGGTAGACGTATTCTTATTGGGTCTCTTGCTTAGACTCCTATCGGTATTCTTTATGGTTTCGATATTTTGATCTTATCGAGGCCACTAACTCCAGCTCTGATTGAGTTGCTGTCAAAAGATAATCTAATTTTCATCATTACTGTTAGATATCATAAAGTCGGATGATGGCTGACATCAAAGAGGCAATTAATAGCGATTAAAGGTGGCATGCTTGAGATGTGCCTTGTTTGTGTGAAATAATTTGGCTCGATTAGCTAAGTCCTCGAGCTCTTCAACCTTTATGAGATTGCCAAGATAAATAAAGAATGACCTGGGTATTTTTAACATATCAAGCTCTCCCTCTTTCTTGCTCTAATGTCCTTACAATGGAAACACCAATTTTGCTAGAAGCAACCTACCGTCAAATGGCATTCCTAGGCAAAATCTCTAATAAGCGTGTACAATCAGTTCTTTCCTCAAGCCACCCTTTGATTCGGCACTGTGTTAAAAAAAAATTTGGGGAGGAATTCCTTAATGCATACCATAGATACAGAGCCAATGCAGACATCTCAACCTTCTTCCTAGCTATGTTGCTCTATATGAGGATTAGCAAACAAAGGGTGAAGCTTATCACCCAAATGGTGTTCGAGCACCGCTTTCTTGGGGAAATTGACGCAGTGTTCGACAATGTTGATGGCAATCTCAGATTGCCCTTCCCACAAAATTATTATATGAATTTGGGAAATGGTGTGGAGGTGTAGAAAAAGGTGATTGTAAACTCTCTTGACTTCAATGCCCTCGAGGACTCCTGGCCTGATATTAACAGAAATATTGAGTTCCTTTGCAAGATTGTCGATATACTACCAGGATTCACGATTGTCGAGAGGAGCACCTTTATCCAAGAGGAAGGTCTTTAAGGTAGAGAAGACATTAGCATTATGGCCAACGGTGACATAGTTGAAGGCAACTCTTGGGGTCTTGGCCGCAATGAAGAATGGATCCTGGATGATGTCCGCCACCCCTGGGAAAAAGCAGAATCATTGGCTCATGTTGCTTGTGGGAGTGATTGCCTAGTTATTTTGGATGCAGTCATTGCTCCTGCCCCCGATGATGAGGACCTAGACTCAAACGATGAAGAATTCTGAACGCATCGTCCTCCTTGGCCCTGTGCTATGGCCCTCATTGGTTTTCCACATCTCATTTTCTTGCACTATTTAGATAATTGTAAGTTTTTGGTTTCAACAAGCTTTTGTTCTCCTCCGGTTGTTTTTTTCTAGCTTTTTGGGATCTTTGGTAGCTTTGCTGGCCCTTTTACTGTTGGAGCAATGGTGGGGAGTTTTCTTCCTGGATATTTCCCCCCATGGCTCTTTTTGAACCAGGTATGTATTTCTCAATTTTGATTAAAACAAGGGTGTTGTGATGAATACTAAGAGGGGGGGGGGGGTGAATTAGTATACCAAAAAATAATGTACTTAAACACTTTAATAGTCTAGCAGTAAACCAGTAAAACAGTTTAGCAGACAAACCGGTTAACACACATGCAAACCAAATAGCAAATAATGCATTCACTCATAGAAGCACAATCACCATAACACAGGTATTTTGACGTGGAAACCCAAATGGGAAAAACCACTGTGAGATGAAACTCACAAGTAACTATCTGCAGAATAGTAACCAGACCGGTCTGTAAAGTTCTGATGTCAATAGCTAACAAGATGAGAGGGTGGGGTGAATCATACAAACTTAATCTTCCATAAAATCAACAGATTCAACCTCGGTAACTTATACTTCAACAATATAACCAAAAACTGCTAAACATGCTAACTCATAAACACATAATCATCATAACACATATAACACTAGATTTAACGTGGAAACCCAAATAGGGAAAAACCACTATGGGATTTCGGACCCACTAAGAAATATACTCTTCTAGAGTATGCTTGGTTAAAAGAAAATCCTATTAAAGATCACAAACACATTGCTAGATGTGACCCAGTTAAGGGATTTCCCTCAGATCTGTTAGGATCGTCACTTTGTTAGAAGTGACCTTGTCAAAGGATTTCAAACACTCATGTAGAATTTTACCTTGCTAGAGGATTTACAAATAAGACTGTTAAGTCCACTCGGTTAAGAGATTTTCTGTCACTTTACAAAATAACAGTAATAAAATATATCTACAACTTCACATCTAAAATGCTAAAGCAGATTCTTATTTGCTCAAAACAATCTTGTCATAGGACTTATCTTGTCCCTCTGCTGGGCTCCCTACTCTGTTAATCAAACAGGTCTTCAAGCTTTTGTGCTCGGTAATCACTATGTAGCATCCATGTGCTTACACTTGCCTGCATACATTGATTATCAACAATTCCTTATTTATAAACAATTTGCTAACCGCTTGATCTCCTTGATCGCATTTACCATGATCAATCTTGGCCATCAGATCATCAATATTGACTAGGTTCAATATATCCTTCGATCTGAAAACATTTTACCTCGCCTTGGAACTTGCATTCCTTCCTAGGAACTTGTGTTAGGTTATTGTGATTCAATCTATGTTGTAGATCTTCCTCTTGATTTTCCATTAACGTAGATCCTTAACAAGCTTCATGCGCAGCATACCAATCATCTATTCATCTCTAGCTCATCAGCATCCTTCATTAAATAATGTTTTTATTCATCCAATGTGATCTATCATAACTCGGTTGTTACTCGGTAAATACTAAACTTTACTCGGTAGACATTCTGCCTTCTTTAACTAATATCGATAACCTTAGGGTTTACCGACTAGGTTCATTACTCGGTGACATAGTATAGTATTAATCTTACAATCAACAACATATGTAGGATATCAAAACAATCAAAACAACATGATCTCATAATTGTCTAACTCGGTAATAGTTGCCCAGTGAATAACTTATTTCTCCCCTTATTCATCACATTCTTTCTGTGTCACTAACCGACATCTTAATTCTCATCAATACATACTTCTCAAGATATGGCAGCATCATACTGAATCAGAAAGTCAATTTCTTGACATCAATGACAAAATAATATTATAAAGACAGTAATCATCCTTCTTCAATTATATCAATAATCTCCAACAACCTTCTCAATATCCTTATTGAAATGCCTACAATCTCCTTTCTATTGTAATACCAACAATCTCCCCCTTTGGCATTGATGGCAATACCAACTTGTAAATGGGAATACCAACAAGATATTCAGATTGATTCAGATTCAGATTGTTGTGGAGACTTCTCCTATTATCCTTGAGTTGTTTTCTTCTTTTGAAGTCTTCTAGGCTTTCTCCCTCTTTCATGAGTCTTTTGAGTTGTTATCTTGCATTTTAATCTTCTCCCTTTTTCAGTAATCTTTTCCCCCTGTCATTAGTCTTCTGTTATCTTCTTCATTTTAGGGCTTTACCATTTAGTCTACCATTTAGTCTTCTCCCCCTTTGACAACAATGCCAAAAAGTAAAAGAACTAAATCATGAACTCTTCTGTTGTGAAGTGTTTTGCCTTGCTGTGTTGCACATGCAAATGTAACATCTAAAACTTGATTAGAGCAATCTTTCCTTCAATACTATTGTTTGCACACCTTTAGAAAACCTCCTAAAGTGCGTAAATCAGCATCAATCCACACATAATATTCTATAGATTCATCGAATTGATGCTTTCACCGAACTCTATCAGTAAATAGAAGATAGGGGTAGGACCCCTAACTTGCTTCTGCGATACTCAAAAGTGTCCCTTGGCAGTGGCTTTGTGAAGATGTCTGTTATTTGCTCCTTTGAACTGATATATTCCAGCACAACTTTCTTCTCTTGAACTTCTTCTCTGAGATAATGATACTTTATAGAGATATGTTTTGTCTTAGAGGGCATTACCGGATTCTTTGAAATGTTAATGGCACTAGTATTATCACAGAATATAGTTACTGGCTCAGTAAATTTTTCATTGATACCTTCCAACAGTTGTTTGATCCATGCAATATTTGTACAATTCAATGTTGCAGCGACATATTCAGCTTCTGTTGTTGACTATGAAATACATCCTTGTTTCTTGCTAAGCCAACTCACTAGTCTATCTCCCAAAAAGAAAGCTCCACCACTTGTGCTTTTCCTGTCATCAATGTTGCCTGCCTAATCAGCATCAGTATAAACTTTTAGATCAAAATCATTCCTCTTTTCATATACTAAGCCATAATCTTCAGTGCCTCTCAGGTATCTGAAAATTCTCTTGATTGCTGTCATATGGGTTTCTTTGGGATGAGCAGAAAATCTTGCAACAATACCTATTGCATGTGCTATATCTGGTTTACTATGCACAACATATTGCAACTTTCCAATCATAGATCGGTAAAGTGTCTCATCAACAGATGCAGATTCATCATTCTTTGATAGTTTACAGTTAGTAGTCATAGGAGTACTTACAGGTTTAGAATCCTCCATTCCAAATTTCTTCAAAATTTCCTCTATGTACTTGGATTGAGTAATGAAAATCTCATCTTTCATTTGCAGTATCTGTAAACCTATAAAATACTTTATCTCGCCGATTAATGACATCTCAAATTCTTTGCACATTTCATTTCCAAAGTTCTTGTATAAGGAGTCATTACCACAAAAAATAATATCATCAACAAATATGGTTGAGATTAGTATTCCATTGTCCTCATCATTCTTCATGTACATATTGTTGTTTTCACTTGTCCTTATAAATCCAATCTTGATCAAATAAGAGTGCAGTCTTTCATACCATGCTCTAGGTGCTTGTTTCAGACCATATAAAGCTTTGTTTAATTTACATACCTGATCTTTATTCCTGTCTTCAACAAATCCTTCAGGTTGTTCAATATAAACTTCTTCTTCAAGTATACCATTCAAAAATGCAGATTTAACATCTATTTGATATACCTTGAAATTTTTGAAAGCAGCATATGCCAACAATGTTCTTACTCCCTCAAGTCTAGCCACAGGTGCAAAAGTCTCACCATAATCTATTCCTTCTTCTTGAGCATAACCTTTGCAAACTAGTCTTGCTTTGTTGTGAATGACCTCACCTTTTTCATTTAGCTTGTTTCTGAAAATCCACTTTGTACCGATTACATTTTTGTCCTTCGGTCTTGGGACCAGTGTCCATGTTTCATTCTTCTTGATTTGATCAATCTCTTCTGTCATAGCATTTACCCAATCTCTTCTGTCATAGCATTTACCCAATCTTCACTATAAAATGCCTCTTTTACTATTCTCGGTTCAAATTCAGATATCAGACATGTGTTATGTCTCAGTTTGTTCCTTGTCATCATTGGATCATCCTTATCCCCTATAATCTGACTTGATGCATGATGTCTTCTGACATATTTTACTAATATAGGCTCAGTAGGCTTTGTATGATCTTCTTCGTCACTCGGTAACTGGACATTATCTTCATTTTCTTCAATAACTCTCTCGGTAGGACTTCTCGGTTGAACATAAACAAATTCTTCATAATTTTCTGGTTCTTTGGAATTTCCTTCATCATTTCTTTCTGCAAATTCATCAATTTTCACATTTGTACTTTCTACTATTTTGTTATATGATTTGATCAGACATTTAAATGCTTTACTTCTAGAAGAATAACCAAGAAATGTTCCTTCCTCACTTTTCTGATCAAACTTTCCATCTTTGTCATCTTTGTGTACATAGCATCTACTTCCAAAGATTTTAAAATAACTTACATTAGGTTTCTTGTCATACCAGATTTCATATGGTGTCTTCATAGTTCCTTTCTTCAGTTGTACTCGGTTCAGGGTGTAAACTACAGTGTTGATTGCTTCTCTCCAAAATGTTTGAGGTACCCTCTTTTCTATAATCAGGGTTCTGGCACAATCTACAGTTGATCTGTTTCTTCTCTCAGCTATCCCATTTTGCTAAGGTGTTCTCGGTGTAGACACTTGCCTTTTTATACCATGATCATTGCAGAATAAGTTAAATTCATCAGAAGTGAATTCTCCTCTTCTATCAGATCTAAGACATTTCAGTTGTCTTCCTGTTTCATTTTCAACTCTTGCCTTGTACCATTTAAACATTTGAAAAGCTTCTGATTTTTCTTTTAAAAACATAACTGACATCATCCTTGAGTAATCATCCACAAATAATATGAAATATTTATCACCATAATAACTCTAAACCTTCATAGGACCACAAAGATCAGTGTGTACTAGATCTAAAATTCCTTTAGAAGTGTAGGACTTACTTGTAAAGCTTGATCTTGTCATCTTACCCATCTGGCATCCTTGGCACATAGCATTCTTAGGTTTTTCCAGGCTCGATAGACCTCTTACTCGGTGCTTCTTACTTATTTTGATCAGATTATCAAAATTTACATGACAAAACCTTTTATGCCATAACCAGGTATCTTCTATTTTTGCATATAGACATTTGTTCTGAGTTGAGTCAAGATGAAATGTATTACCTTTTGTTTGTGTCCCGGTAGCAGCTAGCTTTCCATGTTTGTCATGAACTTTGACACATCCCTTCTGGAATTCTATTCGGTATCCTGTATTATTTAGCTGTGCTACACTCAACAAATTGTATTTCAAACCTTCAACCTAGTATACATCATCACATTTAGCATTGTCAAGAAGTGTTATAGATCCTTTACCTTTCACCGGACATGGTGCATCATTACCAAATCTTACATAACCTCCATCATAATCTTCTAATTTAACAAACTTGTGTTTATCACCTATCATGTGATGTGAGCATCCACTATCTATGATCCAAGAATCATTATTATTTATGTGAGATATTAGGGATTTTTCTTCATACCTTTCTTCATCTGATCCATCTTTAATAGCCACATAAACAACTTCCTTTGTATCAGTTTCATCAGTTGTATCATCATTGGATTCCTCATCAGCTACTAGGCATGTCTTTTTGTCTCTCATTCTGAAGTCTCGGTGTCTTCTGCATTGGTTGTCTTTCTACCTGTTATCTCGATATTCTCTCTTTTCACTAGATTCTTTGTCAGAGCAGTTAGAAGCCATATGTCCTATTTTATCACAATTGAAACATTTTAAAGGTAGATTTCCTTTGTACTTACCTTTTCCTCTAGGTAACATCCTGGCCAACAATGCTTCAAACTCTTCTTGCTTTTTGATTTCTTCATACAATTTGTGCACTTCTTCCATGTTCTTACGAAATCTTTCACTTGCTCCACTGTGATTCCCTTCAAAATACTTACTCATTCTATCATTGTAATCATCAGATTCACCAATATGAAAAGAACTAAATGCAGATTCTACTTTATTTACCGAAGACCCACTGTTATCAAAATTACTTAACTCAAATGCATGTAGCTTACCAATAGTAGTATCCAAAGAAACTGGCATATTTGGTACAAACCTTAGTTCATTGATTGCAAAGACTTGGATTGCATAAGTAGGTAGAAGAGTTATAAGCAACTTACTTGTTACATCCTTTTCTTCAATAGTTCCTCCTACTCCTTTGATTTGATTGACAATCTCCTTTAACCTTGTATTGTATTAGGTTATGTTCTCACATTCACTCATTCTCATGGATTCAAGTTGACCTCTTAGACTATCTACTTTTGCTCTCTAAACATGTTCATCACCTCCATACACAGATATGAGCTTGGTCCACATTGCTTTTGCATCATTACAACCTTCTAGATCATTAAACTCTGAGTCGGTCAATGTTGATGTTATTCCAATCATAGCTTGAATATGTTCTTGCTTTGCCTTTATCTCCTCCAAGGTCATCGGATTGGTGCTTGGTGGTATGTAATCATTCTCCAAATAATATGTTGCATATTCTCCAATTCATGATAAATGCAGCTTCATCCTTTTCTGTCATGTGGAGAAACTTGACTTGTTCAGCTTCGGTGCATCCCTTTTATACATCTTCGGATCTTTGCCTCAAGTACCTTTAAACTTTTCTTCCGAAGTCCAAAGCTTTGATACTAATTGTAAAGTTTTGATGCCAATAGCTAACAAGATGAGAGGGGGGGGGGTGAATCATACAAACTTAATCTTCCATAAAATCAACAGATTCAACCTCAGTAACTTATACTTCAACAATATAACCAAAAACTGCTAAACATGCTAACTCATAAACACATAATCATCATAACACACATAACACCAGATTTAACGTGGAAACCCAAATAGGGAAAAACCACTGTGGGATTTTGGACCCACTAAGAAATATACTCTTCTAGAGTATGCTCGGTTAAAAGCAAATCATGTTAAAGATCACAAACACATTGCTAGATGTGACTCGGTTAAGGGATTTCCCCCAGATCTGTTAGGATCTTCACTTTGTTAGAAGTGACCTTGTCAAAGGATTTCAAACACTCATGTAGAATGTTACCTTGCTAGAGGATTTACAAATAAGACTGTTAAGTCCACTCAGTTAAGAGATTTTCTGTCACTTTACAAAATAACGGTAATAAAATATATCTGCAACTTCACATCTAAAATGCTAAAGTAGATTCTTATTTGCTCAAAACAATCTTGTCATAGGACTTATCTTGTCCCTCTACTGGGCTCCCTACTCTGTTAATCAAATAGGTCTTCAAGATTCTATGCTCGGTAATCACTATGTAGCATCCATGTGCTTACACTTGCCTGCATACATTGATTATCAACAATTCCTTATTTATAATCAATTTGCTAACCGCTTAATCTTCTTGATCACATTTCCCATGATCAATCTTGGCCATCAGATCATCAATCTTGACTAGGTTCAATGTATCCTTCGATTTGAAAATGTTTTACTTCGCCTTGGAACTTGCATTCCTTCCTAGGAACTTGTGCTAGGTTATTGCGATTCAATCTATGTTGTAGATCTTCCTCTTGATTTTCTATTGTCGTAGATCCTTAACAAACTTCATGCGCGGCATACCAATCATCTATTCATCTCCAGCTCATCAGCATCCTTCATTAAATAATGCTTTTATCCATCCAATGCGATCTGTCATAACTCGGTTGTTACTCGGTAAATACTAAACTTTACTCGGTAGACATTCTGCCTTCTTTAACCGATATCGATGACCTTAGGGTTTACCGACTAGGTTCATTGCTTGGTGACATAGTATAGTATTAACCTTACAATCAACAATATATGTAGGATATCAAAACAATCAAAACAACATGATCTCATAATTGTCTAACTCGGTAATAGTTGCCCAGTGAATAACTTAGTTCTCCCCTTATTCATCACATTCTTTCTATGTCACTTACCGACATCTTAATTCTCATCTATACATACTTCTCAAGATATGGCAATATCATACTGAATCAGAAAGTCAATTTCTTGACATCAATGACAAAATAATAATATAAAGACAGTAATCATCCTTCTTCAGTTATATCAATAATCTCCAACAACCTTCTCAATATTCTTATTGAAATGCCAACAATCTCCTTTCTATTGTAATATCAACACGATTAAGGTCAGACCGGTTAAGGTCATACAATGTTCTTTACCAGAACAGATCCTGTTAGGAATCTCAATCTCTGTTAGGAGATAAGTCTAATTAAAGACTACCTTGTGAGAGGATTTCAGATCCACAGATGTGAACCACCTTGTTAGAGGATTTACAAAGGCTTTTCTGGGCCTACCCGATTAAGGGTTTCTAACTTGTCAAAGATGTGAGTAATCAACAACTGAATGATTTAGGAAATGGCACAATCTGCTTGATTAGATCCATTGTAGCTCATAGCTAATGCATTTCAGTATTACTTCACTCTTCAGTAACTCCTTACTTTGTTACAACTCACAAACTTGATCTTCTTAGTCAAGATCGCACATTCAAGAGCTCATCTACCACCACAAACCCTATCAGCTACACACATATACTAAAACCCTAGACATGATGTCCTTAAAAGGAATCTGATTTCATGTCGGTCCAATAGGATTACATTGCAAGTTCCTAGGTTCATTATATCTAGACACATTTGGTAACACGACACAAAATCATCGTCAAAGTGCCGGTGGATGGTAACTCATCACAAAAATATACTGATTGGTAACTCATCACAGAGTATTACCGGTTTGTCCAACTTTCTGGTTACCAGTTGGTGACTCAGAGTAATACTGGTTTAACGGATTACCGGTTGACAAAAATTGAAGACTGGGAAAAAGATAACTGCCGCTTCTGGCTCCTTTGCTCCGCTCTGCTTGAGATCCTTAAACCACTTGATCTCTCTATGTTGCTTGGGTCTTTATACCGCTTGAGATCGGTAAAAACTTTCTGCATAACAACAATAGTCTAAAGACTACAACATGATACCTGTTTGGAACAATTATCGGTTGAGCATAATTCATACATTCTTAAAGTGATCTCATAGCAAGTGTGTGTCCATCAATGACAATCACAACATAATCATCAAAATGCCAACAATCTCCCCTTTTGGCATTGATGGAAACACTGAGGAAAAATTTTGACATCTAAGTGTTTTACAACAAAATTATGCCATAAGTAAAATTACTCCCCCTAAGCATATACACTATCCCTTTTGCAGAAAATACAATGTATACTACTTCCTTACTGAGATAAACAAGAAAGTATGCAAAGCATGCATCAAAATTTTAAATACACAATACTACTCCCCCTTTGCCAACAATGACAAAGTACAGTTGAAAAACCCCTGTTCCATTAGCATTAAAAACTGATTTAAAAAGTTTATGACAATAAAGAGTGAAACTTGTCAAAAACTGATTTAAAATCCTGCATAAATGTCTTCATGGATAAAGACCATGATTCAAGCAATGAGGTAGCAACCTCATTTGCCGTTTGCATATGATAAACCTCCTCCTCCATGGCATCCATGGTACTCATATCTTGAGTAACCGTTAGGGCATCTATATTGAGGTAACATTTCTGGAGAATTTGCAGTCTTGGTAGTAGGACCAGCTGAAGTTCCTACAAATTACGTGTTCGGTTGCATATCTCTGCCTCTATTCTTGCAGACTGAAGTTGAAACTGGTGAGCAGTTTGTCCATATGTGGAGAAGGAATCATATGGCATCTTGAAGGTGTTAATAAATGACTGCATATCAGATTGCATTTTTTCCTTCTAAGTGAGAACATCATCACAGAATAAATGAGGTTGACAAATCTTGCTAATTAGTAGACTGCCCTCATCCATTGCATTCCTGATGTCCTTTTGTGCCTTCTGAAGTTCTGACCGAAGCTCATTCAACTTCTTCACTAAGGCAATGTTCGGAGCCTTTTCATGCTCCTTTTTTCCATTTGTTTCTGCAACTTCTTCCAGGCTTTGGACCTGGTCTTCCACAACTGTACATAGAAGCTTTAATTGGGCAAGTGAGGAATCAGTACTGGGGAGGTTTGTACCGGGTATCAAATTGGTGAGTGTTTCCATCGCAATTTGGATAACATCTTCCTCCTTTTTCCTCCTTAGAGCATCCAATCGCTCTTGAGCAAGCTTAATGCTCTGCAGTAGCTCCGATTCGTTTGCAGACTAGAGGTCAATAGGACTAGTAATGTCAACCGGTTTGGCTTGACTACTGGTTTCCTTTGGAGTCTCCATTTGAGTGCTCTGTGTCGCTTCTTCTTTCTCTTTGGCTCTTTTCTTGTCTTCTTCTGCCTTCTTTTTCTCTTCTGCTTTTTGCTTCTCTTCCTCTTCATCCTTCTTCTTCTTCTCTTCTTCCCGCTTCTTCTTCTTTTGCTCCTTTCTCTTCTCCTCTTCCTGTTCTGCTTCCTTCTTCTTCTTTTCTTCCTCTTGTTTTTTCTTCTCCTCTTCCTTTTTCTTCTCCTTTTCTTGTTCCGCTTCCTTCTTTTTCTTTTCTTCCTCTTGTTTCTTCTTCTCCTCTTCCTTTCTTTTCTTTTCCTCTTCTAGTTTCCTCTTCTCTTCTTCCTTTTTCTTTTCCTCATCTTGTTTCTCTTTCTCTCTCTCTGCCTATTTTCTCTTGTCTTCCTCTTGTTTCTCATTCTCCTCTTCTTTTCTCTTTTCTTCCTCTTTCTTTTTCTTCTCATCCTCTTTCTTCTTTTCCTGTTCTACCTGTTTTGTCTTTTCTTTCTCCTATTTCTTCTTCTCTTCCTCTGCCTATTTTCTCTTGTCTTCCTTCTGTTTCTCCTGACCTTCTATTTCTACTGGTGCATCCAGAGTAACATTATCACTGTTTAAGGCATCAACATCAATCGGTTCCATTTGAGTGGTGATCGGTTCTCCTTCATTGTTGTATACTTCATCTGGTTGAGTGATTTCCAGTTCTTGCTTTGCTTTCTTGTTGGCTTTAGCCATTTCATGCAGTCTTAAAGCTGATTGAGCAAGGGAGTGGGTATCTTTGACCACTTCCGGAACTTTTCCTTCCAACAACAGGAGTCTTCTTCTTCTCATGAAGAAGAGGCCCTTATATCTCTCCACCACTTCATACAGTTTTGTTTTAGGCACATCAGGAAAGTATTGTGCAAATACTTCCTCTCTTATTTCTTGTTCCTTTTCTATGGCAATGTGCCACTTGTTGTCTAAAGAATTATACAAAGAATCAGGTGTCTCAGACTTAATTTCTAATGGCCACCGGTCATTAATACATAAATAATTGATAACTTCCTGTTCAACTTCTTTCTTTTCATCATCATTAAAATCATCAAAGCACTCTTTCAAATCACCAAGTACTTTTCTTCTAATATTCTTAATTGTTCTTTGACAATGTGTCAAAGGTTTGTAAAAGGAAATATCAATATTTACTGGTGCAGATGTTGCCGGTTCACTCTTTGTCTTTTTCCTCGTTTGCCTAGTCTTCTTAGGCTGTTCATCAGAGACAATGTCCTCTGAGTCTGGTGTATTGTTTTTTGTCTTTTGCTTCCTCTTGAAGACTTTGGTAGGTGTCACTTCTGGTTTCTTCTTTACTGGTGACCGCTTGGTCACTTTGGGACTTGCTGGAGTAATCGGTGTCGATGTTGAAGGCACTGCCTTTCCCTTCTTTACTGAGGGTTCTTGAACAGGTGTAACCCTTTCTAGATAGGTGTCGGTTCTCTTTGCCTTTGGATCAAGAGGCAAGGCAAGTAGGGTAGAGGCATATCCATCCAACATATCATACATTACCTCATATCCCTTTGGTTCCACTTCTTCTTGTCTAGGCTCAACTACCTCCATTATGCACTCGTCAACTTTGATGGTGAAGCAGATGTCCTCCTCATACTTTTTGACTATATCACCGGATATTCTTACCCTCTGGTTCATTTTGCATCTGAACTCATCAAATTATTTGTTCAGCACTTCCGGATAGCTTGTTCCAACTACTTCTAGGCTTTCCTTGATTTTCTTTGTCACCGGTTGGTCAGCAGACCACTGAATATCACCTACTCTGGGAAAGTAGCCTTGGAAGTAAAAGAACAACCCAACCAATAGTTGTCCAAACTTAAATTTCAGGGCATTATCCTATTTGATCAACTTGAGGTTCAACAAAAGTTCTCTTTGCATACCAGTGCACAGATCAAACAATGCATCTTCCTTCATCATTCTATGGGTGGCATTTACCGTTGCAGCAAAGACAGAGTTGATTCTGCTGTCATGGAACATCCGGTAACCTATCACCATACATGCATATTTGACAAGATCGTCCTTTATTGAATTGACAGTCATTCCCCATGAATCGCTCATAGAACCAATGAGCTTGGTCATTTCCGTCTTGTTGATCTTCCTTAGGGTTGGCACTTTATCGACGATGCAGAAACCGGTGATGGCATGAATTGCTTCTGGTGTGATATCATGCGTCCGCTCTAAGTACATCTTATCACCATGTACTCTGCTCAGAATAATTTGAATGTGATCATCTGAAAATTCTTCAAGAAAATAGGTTGCATTGTGAAGTTTCTTCTTTTCCAGAATGTTGAATTCCAATTTAATCTTCTTATCCTTTCCAAAGAACAGACTCAACTGGGAATGGATCATCAGAGATCCTAGGTCTTCAATCTTGCAGTCAATGAAATCTGAAATGTCTTCTTCCACTATGACACTAGCGGGTATTTGAGATAGGGCATTGTATTTTGCGTTCCGTTGAATGAAGTCTATAGAATCAACGAGTGCACTAGAGCTAGCATGTGATGTTGAAGCCATGATAAATAGGGAATTTTGAAAAATACCTTCATAGATCGAAATTTAGGGCTTCGCAATTTGGACTTCGCTACACACTCCTTCGGTTGCTGAAATACCGCTTTGCGTTCTAAACTTCTCCAACAGATGTTTGCTTCAGATTCTTCTTCAGGATTTTGATAAATTCTTTGAATTGCAATGTAAATTGCTTTTCTTCGCTCTACACTTGAAAACTTCTTTGCTCAAAAAATGATTTTGAAAATTCCTTTTAAATAGATTCTCCACCTATCATAATAAATGCTCCACTATTAGGGCGTAAACCCTAATTTGCCTTTTACCATTCCTGGTCTTCTGCCAACTGACAGGTATCACATACCAGTTAAGGTCTTTTACCAGTGTCAACCGGGGGTTCGAGATATTTCACTATTTTCTCTCCCTAAGCTTTTCTAATGCTTAGTTTGCCGGTTCAGCGACTTCCACACTGGGTGCAGAAACTGGTTCTTCTTGAATCACTTCTTCTAGCTTCTTCTTCCAGGTTTTCTTCATATCTGCTTGAATAATTTCAACATCAATTTTTCCTTTCGGAGTGACCGGTATATCATCCGATATACTCTTTCTACTTCTGCAGAATCTTGCTAAATGACCCGGTTTGTTGCAATGATAGCAAACCATTCCAGGTGCTCTCCAAGGTCCATTATTCATTTTTCCATTCTTCCTTCTGCATGTTGCAACATTGTGACCATGACCATGGAAAATCATACAGATTGTTGTCCATCCGGTTGCCGCTTGATAGCCACCGCTACCTGACTGATGACTATAGGTATTAAACCGGTTTGGGTTCCAGTTCCCAAAGGGTTTAGGAAAAACTCCTTGATTCCTTTGAGGATACCTTCTGGTATTCTGCATGACAGACCTGCATTCAAATGCTTTATGCCCAAACTTGTTGCATGCATAACAATTACCATTAAATCTATTGGATATAGGCTTATCATTTAGAAAATAAGGAAAATTATTGTAAGCCTTACTTCTACATACATTAGCAGTGTGTCCTTCCTTGAGACAGTTAAAGCAAACAAGTTTAAACTTTTGCTTACCTTTATCCTTTGATGTCGGTTGTTTATTTGATGCTCCATTTTTTGTTCCAGAGGTCTCACCTTCCTCATATTCAGAGAAACCAAGTCCATTGGTATTCTTTACCGGTTTAGCTGATTCAAGCTTCTGTTCAAGCTTGACAGAGCTCTTATTGAATTTGGCAAGTATTTCCTTTGACTCAGTGAGTTCTTTGGAAATGGTAGCATTGGATTCCTTCAAGGTTGCATTCTCAGAGATAGCCATGTTTAGTTCACCTTGCACTTCTTCTTTTTCCATTTTTCTTCCATGAAGATGAGCGGTAAGAGCACTGATCTCTTGCTTCATCTTGGAGATCTCATGATCTTTGTCTTTTACCAAATCTTCAGCTTTCCTCCGGTTCTCGAGCTCTTGACACATTTTGATAGTTAGGCCTTCAAGCTCCCTTCTTAGGTTGGCATTGGACTCATTCAGTTTTTGAACTTCTTGAATTAGGGCTTCCATGTCTGCTTCATCAGAAGAACTATTTTCAGTTAGCTCCATCATTTTTTCAGCATGCTCTCTTCTCTTTGCCTAAGAGGCCTTATATTTGACCATAAGTTCATCATATGCTTGCTTAGACTGAGTGAGCCGATGAGTAAGTTCCCTCACAGTGTATTCCCCCATATCTCTTTCCAAGTGGTTAGACATATAGAAAGGTTGGCTCTAATACCAATTGATGAATACTAAGAGGGGGGGTGAATTAGTATACCAAAAAATACTGTACTTAAACACTTTAATAGTCTAGCAGTAAACTGGTAAAACAGTTTAGCAAACAAACCAGTTAACACACATGCAAACCAAATAGCAAATAATGCATTCACCCACAAAAGCACAATCACCATAACACAAGAGATTTTGACATGGAAACCCAAATGGGAAAAGCCACAGTGAGATGAAACTCACAAGTAACTATCTACAGAATAGTAACCCGACTGGTTAAGGTCAAACCGGTTAAGGTCATACAATGTTCTTTACCAGAACAGATCCTGTTAGGAATCTCAATCTCTATTAGGAGATAAGTCCGATTAAAGACTACCTTGTGAGAGGATTTCAGATCCACAGATGTGAACCACCTTGTTAGAGGATTTACAAAGGCTTTTCTGGGCCTACCCGATTAAGGGTTTCTAACTTGTCAAAGATGTGAGTAATCAACAAGTGAATGATCT
Organism: Cryptomeria japonica; assembly: GCF_030272615.1. Lineage (NCBI taxonomy): Eukaryota > Viridiplantae > Streptophyta > Pinopsida > Cupressales > Cupressaceae > Cryptomeria > Cryptomeria japonica. Next base: position 607,195,593 of record NC_081413.1, on the reverse strand, counting down.
AGAAAATGGCACAGTCTGATTTATTAGATCCATTGTAACTCATAGCTAATTCATTTCAACATTACTTCAGTCTTTAGTAACTCCTTACTCTGTTACAACTCACAGACTTGATCTTCTCAGTCAAGATCGCACATTCAAGAGCTCATCTACCACCACAAACCCTATCAGCTACACACATATACTAAAACCCTGAACATGATATCCTTAAAAGGAATCTGATTTCATGGCGGTCCAATAGGATTACATTGCAAGTTCCTAGGTTCATTGTATCTAGACCCATTTGGTAACACGACACAAAATAACCGTCAAAGTGTCGGTGGATGGTAACTCATCACAAAAATATACCAGTTGGTAACTCATCACAAAGTATTACCGATTTCTCCAACTTTCTAGTTACTGGTTGGTGACTCGGAACAATACCGGTTTAACGGATTACCAGTTGACAAAAATTGAAGATTGGGAAAAAGATAACTACCGCTTCTGGCTCCTTTGCTCCACTCCGCTCGAGATCCTTAAACCGCTTGATCTCTCTATGCTGCTTGGGTCTTTATACCACTTGAGATTGGTAAACACTTTCTGCATAACAATAGTAGTCTAAAGACTACAACATGATACCGGTTTGGAACAATTACCGATTGAGCATAATTCATACATCCTCAAAGTGATCTCATAGCAAGTGTGTGTCCATCAATGACAATCACAACATAATCATCAAAATGCCAACATGTTGCCCCTCTACAACTATTAATCTATTATAAAAAAAAAGATTACTCTAACACACACATATATATATATATAGTTTTTATCTCAAGCATATAACAATCATTCCTTTACATGTATGCCTTTTCGCTCATGCATGCTCGTATATTCCTAGACTTTTCACTTATCTTATCTCACTTTATATCTATTATATATCTATCATACGACATATATTCTCTATATGCTTGTCCTATATATTCTTCATATTTAGCAATTGTTCTTTTCTATATAGCTTTATTAGCCATAGGAATGTTTCCCTAGCATGTGCCTCATATAGTTGTAACCTTTGGGGATGATATAAAGAATATTCTCTTGTTGTGTTATTGATATTCATGCTCTATGGTATCATTTATGTGTCCTTAATACTTATTTTCAACTGAAGGATGCTAGTAATAGACTTAGCTTATGGCGCTTGTGTAATTCTTCATCATAAACCTCCATTAGGATACCCTTCTAGGATTTCAATCTAACAAGGTATGAGATTAGGTCACCAAGAGGAATTTTACATTGATCCATAAAAATCTAAACTTTAGTTTTGAATCTACCAATATCTTTATTGTTAGGGTTTAGGCATATCCAGAGAAAATAAAAAATTAACAATTATATGCAAATACAAACACAAAAGATGAAGAAAAATACATAACACGGATAACACAGAGATTTAACGTGGTTCACCCAAGATGGGCTACATCCACAGAACACAGTCATCTAATCTTTTCTTATTATCCAATAAATCAATACAACACCATTATAGTGCGTTTTCATTCCAACCTCTTATAACAAGCAATTTTAGGGCAACAATCAAAGTCGATTATTTTTAGGGTTTTTTTCAATGTTGGTTTTTTCAACAAAAAAATGAGTGTACGTTACTTGCATGATCAGTCACCACATATCAACAATCTCCCACTTGGAAATTGATCCTGGATGACACTATTGAACTTGTAGCTCCCACTGGATAAAACTCCTAGACTCAGTTGCTCCTTAATTACACAATTTTCAGTCAAGAAGGCCGAGAGAAATTGAGGAGGAAATCAGCTTCTGTCATGGGAATACATTCATTAACATACTTGCAGGATTGTCACTTGTGTGAATTTTCTCAAGCCATAACTGGCCATCCTCCAAAACAAGCTGTATGAAGTGGTACCTTAGCTAAATGTGTTTTGTTCTTGAATGAAGAGCAAAATTCTTTGCAAGATGAATGGCACTCTGGCTATTAGTATACAATGGGATATCCTCCTGCATCTGGCCCAATTCCTCAAAAAACATTGTAACCAAATCACCTCCGTGTTAGCTTCAGTAGTAGCTACATACTCAGCTTCGATGGTTGAAAGCGCAACAACCTTTTGTAGTCTAGAAATCTAACTAACTGTAGTTCCCCCTACAATAAAAACATACCCTGTAGTACTCCTCATTGTATCAATATCACCTGCCAGATCAGAGTCAACATATCCTTGTAGAGAAACATTTGATCCTTTGAAACGTAATGCCTTGTTATTAGTAACTCTCAAATACCTGAGAATCCATTTGACAACATTCAAATGTTCCATTCCCAGATTGCTCATATACCTGCTCACAACTCCCACTGCATGTGCAATATCTGGTCGTGTGCATACCATCACATATATCAGACTGCCTATTGTTGATGAATATGAGATGTTAGACATTTTATTTACCTCTTCCTGTGTCTTTGGACACATCTCCTTAGTCAATTTGAAATGACTAGCCAAAGGTGTACCAACTGCTTTTGCATTTTGCATGTCAAATCTTTTCAACGCCTTCTTTATATACTCACTTTGGGACAAAGTTAATGTTCTATTTTTCATGTCCTGTTAAATCCTTATACCGAGGATTTTCTTAGCTGCACCCAAATCCTTCATGAAAATGACTTTGCTAAGTTTTATTTAAGTTCATTTATATGTTGCATGTTAGAACCAACAACAAGCATGTCATCAACATAAAGTAACAGGATAATATGTCTGTCATTATCCAATCTCTTAAAATAAACACAATGATCAGAATGACATCTGTGGTAACCTTATTCAGCCATGAAACTATCAAATTTTAAATACCATTGTCAGGGTGCTTGCTTTAGACCATACAAACTCTTCTTCAACCTGACCTCATATCCTTGTGGTTGTTGCATATAGATTTCCTCCTCCAAACCCCCATGTGTTAGATAGTTCAAATAACCGGAAGACAATTGAGAGGGGGGGTGAATCAGTTGTCATAGATTACCGGAACCATTAGCAATTTAAACTTTTAATACCAAAACCCAAAACATTAATACCGGAATAGCAGATAAACCAATTAAGCATAAACAATAATCACAAAATAAAACCCATCCACACAACACCAAGATTTGTACGTGGAAAACCCAGTAAAGGGAAAAACCACGGTGGGAAGCCTACCCAAAGTCATATAATACTTCTACAGTAAGTATGTGAATTAAAATTGAGGGGTCTGCACATGCAGGAAGGCCAATAGCCTAGAGCGCACTGCTCATCACAAAAGGAGCCTCACTGACTACATATAAATCCATACTACAATCCGGAGAAGTGTTGAACTGCAAAAGATAGCATCTCCTATGCCTGAGTACGGTTTTGGTTAAGCTCAATACTGGAGGACTAAATCTTCTTACACAAACCCAATTCGATCTCCAATGATCGACCAACTCCTCTGCCTGAATGATATTACATTATTCGTGCATTATATTCCTTGATCATGACCTCTAACATTAACCATGATGATCTACAATGAGATCTTACATCTATATATACAAACCCTCGACCATAAACAATCAGGTCAGCCACTAGACAATAAAACAATTACATATTTACAAACCATGTCGGTCTTAGACCAAACAAATAATATCAACACATAAGACATCCCAAAAATACATTAATAGGTCATATCCACATGTTACATTAAAGTCGGTCCATAACCTAGATCAACTGGGACCAAGTATAGGTCCATACGCTTCAACAATGATCTCCATTCGCCAAGTCTCGAACATGACCACTAACAACATCCTGAAACTCCATCAGAAGTTGCACCAACCCCACTTATGCAATTCATCAAAGATCTCCATCAAAAGCTCTGCTGGTGAAACCCTCGTCAGAACCTGAAACCAATCTGTTAAGCAAGCAGGATAGCATCCGATCATTAGACCAAAACCAACTGACCAAATATGAGTATAAGTATCATGAACAAGTCAACTCCATCACCAAACTATACCAGAGCCTACCAGATCATGCCAGATCCAAGTTAACCAAAAACCACTCAGCCTACCAAGACCAGAAGGGTGTCGGTAAAGCATCCAAACAGCTAGTGTTGGCATCAATGTCAAACCATCAATGCAACACAATCAATTCCACCAAATGGCCAACAATCTCCCCCTTTAGCATTGATGGCAACACTAGATGTGAAAAACATATAAGTACCAAGAAATGCCAAACAAGTCTCCCCAATGAAAGACAACCAACAAACTCCCACATATAGCTCTGAATATCAGTATCTCCCCCTGTGACTAATATCTCTGTAAAGCTCTGAATTTATCTTCCTTATCAAAATCTCTCCACCTTTTACTTTTTCTTTTTCACATCAATATCACTCCCCGTTTGACATTAATGCCAGAAATCTGACATAAATATCAAAGCAAAAACATAAACCTCTGAGTCACAAAGGTGACTACTCCCCTTGAGCAGTAGCATCCCACATCCCACATCAGTGCTGGAATGAATATTATCTCTAATAGTGCATGTCAGACAGATGTCAAACCGCATCAATCAAGTCTCTACCGGAGATGCAGAAACTCCCAATCTATCTCTCAGGTACTCAAATGATTCCTTGGACAAAGGTTTAGTGAAAATATCTGCAATCTTCTCTTTAGTGTTCACATAAACCAGTCTAACCTCGTTTTCTCCCACCTTCTCCTTAAAAAAGTTATACTTGATAGATATGTGCTTTGCTTTAGAATGAAATATCGGATTCTTTGATATATCAATAGCAGTAGAGTTATCACAGTGAATAACTACTGATGCATCACAATCCACCTTTATATCCTTCAACATTTGCTTCATCCATAAAAATTGTGTACAGTTAGTAGCAGCAGCAACATACTCAGCTTTAGTAGTAGATAAAGAAGTACATGATTGTTTCTTGTTGATCCATGAAACCAACTTCTTTCCAAGAAAGAAAGCTCCACTAGAAGTACTTTTTCGGTCATCAACATCTCCAGCCCAATCAACATCTGTATATGCACATAAAGTAAAGTTATCATCCTTAGGGTACCACAAGCCATATTTTGATGTACCTTGTATGTATCTAAAAAATCCTTTTCACCGCCATCTCATGATTTTCTCTAGGATCACTCTGAAATCTTGAAACAATACAAACAACATTCATAATGTTAGGCCTAGTCTGAGTCAAATAAAGTAGACCTCCAATCATAGATTTGTATCTTGTAGGATTTATCAATGCAGAAACATCTTTTCTTGTCAATTTATCACTTGTAACCATAGGAGTACTTACCGGTTTAGAATCTCTCATACCAAATTTATTCAAAAATTCCTTAGAATATTTAGTTTGACAGTTGAAAATACCTTTGTCAGTCTGAGTAATCTACAAACCTAAGAAAAATTTCATCTCATTAATCATAGACATCTCAAATTATTTCTTCATATTCTTAGAAAATTTTATGCATAACTTATCTTCACCTCCAAAAATAATGTCATCAACAAATACTTCAATAATCAATATATCATCATCAATGATTTTATAATATAAATTACTATCAGCATTGCCCTTAGTAAAACCAAGCTTCAAAAGATATTTATCCAACCTTGCATACCAAGCTCTAGGTGCTTGTTTCAATCCATATAAAGATTTCCTTAACCTGCAAACCATATCTGTATCATCTGATAGTGAAAAACTATCAGGTTGATCAATATAAACTTCCTCATCAAGATCCCCATTCAAAAATGCACATTTAACATCCATCTGATAAATCTTGTAGTTTTTATAAGCAGCATAGGCAAGAAATAATCTTACAGCTTCAATCCTAGCTGCAGGTACAAAAGTTTCTCCATAATCAATTCCTTCCTTCTGAGAATATCCTTTACAAACCAATCTATCCTTTTTCCTTATAACTTGACCATCCTCATACAATTTATTCCTAAAAACCCATTTAGTTCCAATAACATTTTTATTTTTAGGCCGAAGAACCAAGGTCCATGTGTTATTTTTCTCAATTTGATCTAATTATTCTTCCATAGCTTTTAACCAATGTTCATCTTTACATGCCTCAATTAATCATATCGGTTCAACTTGTGAAATTAAACATACTTCATTAGTTGCCAGTCTTCTTCTTTCCATCACTCCATTGCTCTTATCCCCAATGATTTGATCTTCTGAATGATTCAATATCACATACCTAGGAGTCTTCTGACTTTCTGTTCCTCTTCCCTGTTCTTCAGTTAATATAAAATTCTCTGATGTTGTCAAAGTAATTGGTTCAACTCTTTGTTCTGGTAAAGGTGTTGTCAGTTCAGATATAATCATTTCCATTGTCGGTTCCTTCTCATAAACTCTGATTTTACTTATGTTCGTTTCATTTACTTTGGCATTAGCAATCTCCACAATTCTCTGCAATCTCTTGTTATAACATCTGTATGCTTTGCTTTCATTAGAATAACCAAGAAATATGCCTTCATCACATCTGGGATCAAATTTCCCAATAATATCATCTCTCCTGATATAACATTTACTACCAAAATTTTTGAAATACTTAACTGTAGGTGTATTGCCAAACCATGATTCATAAGGTGTCTTACCGGTTTCTCTATTGATATCCCTTTGAACGATAGCTCCAGAAGAACTGGATGAACTTGAACTGTTAGTCACCATAGGATCTTCCTCAAGCGGTTAAGCTTTCTGCAGAGAGGACCAAAGCTCTGATACCAATTGTTAGACAATTCAAATAGCCAAAAGACAACTGAGAGGGGGGGTGAATCAGTTGTCACAGATTACCGAAACCATTAGCAATTTAAACTTTAATATCGGAACCCAAAACATTAATACAGTAATAGCAGATAAACCAATTAAGCATAAACAATAATCACAGAATAAAAGCCATCCACACAACACCAAGAATTGTATGTGGAAAACCCGGTAAAGGGAAAAACCACAATGGGAAGCCTACCCACAATCAGATAATATTTATGTAGTAAGTATGTGAATAACAATTGAGGGGACTGCACTTGCAAGAAGGCCAATAGCCTAGAGCGCATTGCTCATCACAAAAGGAGCCTCACTAACTACATATAAATCCATACTACAATCTGGAGAAGTGTTGAACTACAAAAGATAGCATCTCCTATGCTTGAGTATAGTTCCAGTTAAGCTCAATACCAGAGGACTAAATCCTCTTACATAAACCCAATTCGATCTCAAATGATCGACCAACTCCTCTGCCTGAATGATATTGCATTATTCACACATTATATTCTTTAACCATGACCTCCAACATTAACCATGATGATCTACAATGAGATCTTACATCTATATATACAAACCCTCGACCATAAACAATCAGGTCGGCCACCAGACAATAAACCAATTACATAATTGCAAACCATGTCAGCATTAGACCAAACAAATAATATGAACACATAAGACATCCTGGAAATACATCAATAGGTCCTAACGACACGTTACATTAAAGTCGGTCCATAACCTAGATCAACCGGGACCAAGTATAGGTCCATACGCTTCAATAATGATCTCCATCCACCAAGTCTTGAACATGATCACCAACAGCATCCTGAAACTCCATTAGAAGTTGCACCAACACCACTTATGCAATTCATCAAAGATATCCATCAAAAGATCTGTCGGTGAAAAGCAAGCAGGATAGCATCCAATCACCAGACCAAAAATAACTGACCAAATATGAGTATAAGTATCATGAACAAGTCAATTCCATCACCAAACTATACCGGAGCCTACCGGATCATGTCAGGTCCAAGTTAATCAAAAACCACTCAACCTACCGGGACCAAAAGGGTGTCAGTAAAGCATCCAAACAACTAGTGTTGGCATCAATGACAAACCACCAATGCAACACATAATCAATTCCACCAAATGTCCTCCAACCTCCTCCTTCAGGCTATAAACCCATTTATTTGGCAAGGCTCTTTTACCTGTAGGTAATGGGACTAAGTCTCAAGTCCGATTCTTCATCAAGGAATCCATTTCCTTTTTCATTCCTGGCTCCCACTGTTGTTGGGCATCCACTAGCATTGATTCTTCATATCCTTCTAGTTCACCAAAATTAGTTAATAAAATAGAATACAAAGAAGGAGAAAATATTTCAAGAGGTCTACTTAACCTCATATAACATCTAACACTTGCAGGAGTTTGTGTGATATTTTGTTGTTGTTGAGCATCTGGTAGCAATAGCATTTTATTTTTAGGAATCTCATCCAACACCACATATTCCTTTTTGACCTATTCATGCTTATTTTCCTACATTTGTTCTTTATACATGACCTTCTCATTGAATATAACATCTCTACTTCTAATTATTTTTTTATTTTCAAAATCTCATAGCCGATAACCAAAGTCATCCATTCAATATCCAATGAAGGTACATTTTTTAGATTTAGCATCAAGATTGGTTTTGTTTTCTTTATCAACATGGACAAAAGCTTCACAACGAAAGGTTCTCAAAAAAGAATAATTTACCTTTTTACCAGTCCATGCCTCCTTTGGAATGCCACCATCCAAAGGATTTGAAAGTCCTTTGTTTATCAAATAAACCATAGTATGTACAACATCTACCAAGAAATGTAGGGGAAATCCAACATGCAATCTCATGCTCCTTGCACTCTCCATGATGGTCCTAATCATTCTCTCAGACACACCATTTTCTTGTGGGGTTCTTGGGACCAATTTCTACTTCAGATTCCATTGAAAGAACAGTGATCTTCAGATTTTTTGATGCAATACTCGCCTCCATTATTAGATCTGAGACTGTTCAACTTTTTTCCTATCTCATTCTCAACCAAATCTTTCCATTTCTTAAAAGTTTCAAAAACATCTGATTTTTGTTTTAGGAAATATACTCATGTTTTATTGGTTGCATCATTTATAAAAACAAAATAATAACAAGAGCCACCAAGAGATGATACCTGAGCCAGTCCCCATACATCTGAATGCACAAGCTCTAATTTCTCATTCTTCTTCTCTTTCCCAACCTTCAGAAATTTGACTCTCTTTTGTTCACCATAAACATAATTTTCACAAAATTCTAAATCAATCTGCTTCAATCCTGGCAACAAATTTTTAGAGTGAAGGATTTTTATCCCTTTCTCACACATGTCCAAGTCTATGGTGCCACGGTTTTGAATGTCCATGCAACATCTATTGTATTTAAGTATTACTAGTACACAAATGCAATGTGCCTACCTTTGCACCTTTAGCTACTACTAATGAGCCTTTAGTGACCTTCCAGACATTGTCTGTAAAGGTAACTATGCATCCTACACTGCCTCGTTGTCCTACAAAAAATAAATTTCTTCTTAAATTAGGAACATGCCTTACCTCCTGCAACAACCATCCATTTCCATTTTGCAACTTGATTTTTATCTTGCCTTTTCCAACAATCTTACTGGGCTCATCATCACCCAAATATACATGTCCAAAATCACCTTGAATATAATCTAGAAAATATTTTCTATGGGTTCTCGCATGAAATGAAGCCCCTGAATCTATTACCCAAGAATCATTAATATTATCTAAACATAGAATCAAGGCATCTTGTAAAGTATTACTTGCAACATTAGCTTCCTTACTGTCATCTTCATTTTTGTCTCCTTGTTTGTTTTTCTGAGACCATCAATCTTTCTTTAAATGTCCTGGCTTTCTGTAGTATCAACAATCCTTTCTTCCTCTAGATTGAGAGCGTCCTTTCTTTGACTTCACTCGTGACTTCTCACTCTCAAGGCCTTTTCCTCTTTCCTTTGATCTTCCCCTATTCTCTACATTCAAAACAGAACCCAATGATGTTGAAGTCTAACTTGTGCTTTTCCATTGCATTTCCTCGCTTAGGATAACACCAACAACATCATCAAATTTTAAAGTGTTTGTACTAGAGACAAATTTACTTACAGCCATAACCAAGCTATTCCATCTTTCTAGCAAAGAACATAAAATTAAGAGAACCCTAACCTCTTCATCAAAGTTAACTTTTACAGAAGTCAATTGGCTGGTAACTGTATTAAATTCATTTAAATGATCTGCTACAGATCCTCCTTCACTCATTTTTATATTAAACAAATGCTTCATAAAAGTTACCTTATTCAAAGTTGAGGGTTTCTCATACAATTTAGCCAGTGCTGACATCAGTTCTGCAATCGTTGTTGTTTTTTATATATTGAATGCTACAAACGGTGCAAGGCACAACCGAATGGTTCCCAATGCCTTTTTATCCAAAATATCCCAATCTTCATCCGACATTGTGGTCGGTTTCTTTGTCTTTCCTTCCAATGGCCACCACAGATCCTTTTGATACAGGCAATCCTCCATCCACATTTTCCATAACTGATAATTATGTTCGTTGAACTCCTCGACCTTTAATTTGGTTTCTTCCATTGCTCCCACTCAAATCTAAAAGTCTCTACCAATTTACAAAAATACATGACTCTGATACCAATTGTTAGGGTTTTGGCAAATCCGGATCAAATATAAAATTAACAATAATATGTAGATACAAACACAAAAGATGAAGAAAAATACATAACACGGATAACACAGAGATTTAACGTGGTTCACCCAAGATGGGCTACATCCACAAAGCACAGTCATCCAATCTTTTCTTATTATCCAGTAAATCGGTACAACACCATTACAATTCCTTTTTCATTCCAACTGCTTATAACAAGCAAATTTAGGGCAACACTCAAAGTCAGTTATTTTTTAGGGTTTTTTTCAATGTTGGTTTTTTCAACAACAAAAAATGAGTGTATAGTACTTGCATGATTAGTCGTCGCATATCAACAATTATCAAACTCGAAGCCATGTCTCATTCTCAAGAAATTTAAGTTCTTATCTAGGGGAGAGGACCCAGTAGTTGTGCACCCTGACTTCGCGCTTCTCAAAATCCTACGTGGAAATTTCAAATCACTCAAAAATATTTACAGCAACTTACTTGGCAAGTCCCCTGCTTATAACTAAGGATTCGGGGCCACATCATCAAATATGATGCCACATCAACATGCTTTTTGCCAAGGTGTCCGAAACAACCCCCAAAAAAGTGAGACCAATAGGTGTGCAAAAGGGCACCAATACTTGTGCAGCTGACGTGGCATCACATGATTGGTTACTTTTCACAACAAATGGTATATTTCATTCAATTATTGGTACTTATCATACAACTATTGGTGCAATTTTGTACAAAAGTTGGACATTAAATCAACAAGTATGGGGGTATTAAATCAACAACTTCTATCACAAGAATTGGAACGCGCTCAACTACCGGGTCCTTTCCCCTATCAAAATTCCTTATATTTTTTTAATAAATAAAAAATATAAAAAAAATATAAAAAACTATCTACTAACATTTAAATCAATATTTTAATTTCTTCAAAAACCAACCATAAGCTATCCTCAAGACGAACATTATGAAAATCATATATATCTTCAAAATAAAATTAAAAATGGTGTTAAAAGTCAATTTATTTAATATATTCTACTTCCTCAAATTTAACTTTGTAAGTTTCACACTATGGACATATCTATTGGTATGGAAGTATCACAAAATATGCAGCCAATTTGAGGGAGCATGTTATATAATTGATCTATTCATTCATGTCTATGGTTACAATGGCTCCCTAGGGGTCCTACACCATAACTCATGTTTACAATGACTCATCAAGGGTCCTAGATTGAGCTTATATGACTCTAGTGGCTTGTTGGAAGTACTACAACATCCTTTGTCCTTTGGAGCATGATTATAATGGTCAATTTAAGCATATTATAACTCCTTATTTACTAGTCAGAGTAATTTATTTAGTGGACCTATATCATCATCTTTATCACTCTATCTATTTTGGGTTATAATAATCCATTTAAGGATCCTACACCTCTTTTTATTTTTACGCAATGATTGTTAGCATTGGTAAGTTGTTCATACACAATTTAGTATTTTTATTATATATGTTATTGATGGAATATTGTGGATGCACATTTGAAGATAGAGTTATTGTTACTTAAAGAATGGCCAAATCACAATCCATATTCATATACTCGGTACATGTGATTGCCATTATATTTCATGTTGGTTGTTTATTTACTTTGACATGCATGATTCAAGGTAATTCACACGCAATTCAAGGGGAAAAATTTAGAGGTGAAATATACTCTTATCACTTTTCTGCACTCATTTTGAAGTCACTTTGACCCTTTGTCCCTAGTGAAATAATCTATTATTTGAATGTCATATTTTTGTGCAAGAATTGGTGTTCATCTCGAGCTTAAGTTGAACCTAACTTCTCATTCCCCAAGGATATAGATCTAGGCCACGCTTTTGTTGTTCCCAGACTTAATTGATCCTGTTGGAGTAATTTTAGGACAATTATCTAATTATTTATTAATTATATCCTTTAATTGCTTTTTCACTTAAGCTAAACTTAGGTGCTTTATTTTATCTAGGTGTTTTTTCTTTTTGAGTTTGAGTTCCTTCCTTAGAGGCACTACTAGTTATAATTTTTAGCTTGTAGTTGAGCTTAATCTAGCTCCTACTTTGCATTTCTTTAGTGCTTCTAATTTAAGATTAGGGCATATCTTTCTTTCTATAAGCAATTCATTCATTCATTGTAATTACACCTTCAATATTGAATCTTCAATTCTTTTGTGCATTATACAAATTATTTTGGTTGTTATAGAGCATACAATATTTTCTTGATCTCTTTTGTGTGATAGGTATTTTTCTTGCAGATGATTAATGGCTCCTATGGTTGATTATCAACTTCTACAGATCCCATTATTGGAGATTTCAATAGTCGAAGGTCACATGTGAAGCTGTATCTCTCTTTTTCAAACTGAAAAATTAATCATTAACCGAAATCAACTTAATTTTATTAGCAAATATCTAACAAGTAGAGTGCAAAATATTTAAATTTAAATGTTATGACATGATATATAAATTGATAAGAACCTTGTGCATTTAGAGGAATAAACCATAGAGAATCTAAATCAAAAGATAATTATTTAATTGTAAATATCATTACATCAACATTTGCATTCACAAGGATGATAGATCCTACACCTCTTTTTTATTTTATGCAATGATTGTTAGGATAGTTAAGTTGTTCACACTTAATTTAGTATTATCATTATATATGTTACTAATGGAATTTGTGGATGCATGTTTGAAGATAGAGTTATTGTTACTCAAAGAATGACCAAATCACAATCCATATTCATGTACTTGATGCATGTGCTTGCCATTAATTTTCATGTTAGATGCTTATTTATTTTGAAATGCATGACTCAAGGCAATTCACATGCAATTCAAGGGGCAAAATTTAGAGGTGAAAAGTGTACTCGTAGCACTTTTCCCTATTCATTTTGAAGTCAGTTAGACCCTTTCTCCCTAGTGAAATAATCTATCATTTGAATGTCATATTTTTGTGCAAGAGTTGGTATTCATCTCAAGCTTGAATTGAACCTAACTCCTCATTCCCCAAGGATCTAGATCTAGACCATGATTTTGTTGTTCCTAATCTTAATTGAGCCCATTAGTGTAGATTTGAATATGGTCCAAGATCACATGTGTAACTTTGACTCTGTTTAAATTCTAATCTTATAATTAATCATTGACCCAAATCAACTTGATTTTACTAGCTATTATTCAACAAGTGGAGTGTAAGATATTTAAATTTAAATTTTGTGGTGTTATGCAAATTGATAAGAACCTTAGTGCATTTAGAGGAATAAACCTTAGAGAATCCTAATCAAAAGATAATTATCTAACCATAAAGAGCATTATATCAACATTTACATTCATAAGGATAAATGTATAAACATTCTTCATTTTGCTTGGTACATCTTCAATCTCATTACAAAATTTGTTGAATAAGTACATGTAGTTTGAATACAATCAAGACACATTGTGGATTCCCCCCACTTGATAGTAGGCTTTACAATTATGTTTTAGCACCACTCTATCTAAATATTTTGCAAGGAAGTGTAATTAAGATTAAATAGGACAATAAATTTAAGACCATTTTTTCAAGTTTAGGGTTGCATGTCAAATTCAAGGCATTGAATGTAGGTTTAATTTATCATGTACAACAAATAGTTTTACAATTTGTTAGAGCTCGATTAATATAGATATACTAGTTGTAAAGCGGAAAAATCGAACCCTAGTCGTTCTCCCCTCCCCAACTCCAAGGAGAGAGAAGGGAGAGTCACTAGGGTTGATGGTTTTCACTTAGGGGAGACTTTACATTCCAAAGAGGGGTTGAAACCCACAAGATCCAATCCCACGCAATGCAAGATTGGATTCTAAATGAGTTTCAAGGGTTAGGACATCAAGGATACCCTCTTTTGTAAAGAAATGTGGATAGAAAGATTAAGCTAGGAATGCATGAAAAGTGAGAAAGATTCACTTATAAACAGAGATAGGAATATAGGATGAAGCTGCGGACCTGGAATTAGCAGTAAAATGTCGAGACGGTGCTATTCTGCAAATTTGAGTGAAAGTTGATGGGATGATGGCGCCCGGCGTGCACACGATCCTCCGAAAAATCCGCGAAATGAAGGTGGATCTGTTCATCTCTGCACAAGGATTCCAGATCTTCAAATTACAGCCACGTACCTGCAACCTACACACAGAAAAGAGAGGATGATTGGGGGGTTAGGGATGAGGGGTTTGCCTTTAGGTCAAACCCCGGTTTTGGAATTAACCAAGAAATGAGAATGCTGTAAATGTAAATGTTTGTAATGTAAACAAGTACTAATACCTTGTTGTAAGAATGTTTGTATTCTTACATGCAAAGGTGTAATGTATGTAGTATGTAATGTGTTGTAAGTGATCTCCTCTTCAATGGTTGAATCCTTGTCTTGAATGCAACACTTAGCCTTGAATGGAGACTTAGAATGATCAATTGCTTGAAGGAATGCTTGAATGCTTGAATGCTTGAATGTTTGAATATTGCTTTCGCCCTCCTTTTTCCATCTACCAAAATGGGAGAGGAAATGTAGTTTATATACTTGTCAATTAGGGCTGATAGACTGATTTTCCCGACCTTAGGCCGACCTAGGAAGATTATTTTCCAATTTGCAAACTTAAAGACCTGAAGCCCCATAAGAGACCGGGCCCAAAATAGGGCCAGGGACCAGGGCGCTGGGCGCCATGGTCCCACCTCCAGGGGCAACAGGGTGCAAGGAGGATCAGGCCAGGGTGCTTGAAAAATGCAGTTTTTGGTGTCATGAACAAGTTTCGGGGTCTCCATTCAAGTTCCGTGTTGCATCGCCATCGTGAAGACCCAAATACAGTCGAAATTGCAAGTGTCACAATTTTAGGATGCTACATTTAGCCCCCACTTTAGCAGGAGTATAAGCGTACGCTCATACTTCCGGTAAAGTACAAGGAATCAACATTGAAAGACTTTCACCACGTCAAGGAGGCAAGATGCACCAAGCCCCCAGTGGACTAAGGATCTTACAACTTCGATTGACAAAGTAAAAGGGAAGATCACGAGGGAGAACCATGACTGTCAGTAGTAAGGTTCCCTCACTATGAGTCATGCAAGAAAGATATCAAAAATTTTCCAGGCAAAGCTAAATTTGTCAAGAAATTTTCAAGTATCTTGAAAAGATATGGACGGGATGTATGCCCCCCTACGTTAAAGCGATCGCACACGCCTCACCGGGGGTGATTGCTTTAAGGTAGTGATACATATAAGAAATGAGAAAGGAAAGGAGCACGTTATCACAAGGATTTAGCCCCCCAGTGTGAGATAAGCCCAAGGATAATAGACACAAAACACAAAGCACAAGGTGACTTCACTTTCCTTGGGGTCAGTATGTTGTATGATAATTCATGTATATCATATGTATGTATGCATAATTGTTCTTCATTCCCCAATCAAGGAAGGTCACCTAGAAGAAGGGAACACATGTGTCTTTTGAGTCAACATGAGAGAGACCAAGAGATCTCAATGCTTTGCATCGTCCTCAAGTAGACAACACTAAGGACAACAAATAGAAGAATGAGAATAACACATAGAAGAAGTAACAAAAGAGATCAAGAGAGGAGGAGGGAATCTACTGTGCTAATGAAATTAGTCTAGCACGTCATCTACCCCCCGATCTTGCTGATCAATATTTCTTGAAGGTAGGAAACACGCTAGAGGAGGAACATCCAACACAGCAGATGGAGCTATCACAAGATCCAAACAAGGGCTATGTTCATATCCCAACCCACGGTGTTCTTGTCTAGGAGCTAGGATAAGTGCTTTAGAAAATGCGTTAGATAAATGGTTATCAACATCAACATATTCATATTCACTATCAGAATGAACAGGAGTAACATTTTCATCATGAATAACATTTTCATCCATATCATCATCGAGATTTATAAAAATAGGATCTTTAACTCGCACAGGATCAAGACCATCATGCATCTTATGTTTAAGAGATTTTGGCTCAATTTTCGGCTGAGGAGAAAATGGAATAATACTAGCTGAAGGTGTTTTTGGGGATTGCAAAGTTTGAGAAGCAGCTGCCTGAGCTCTAAGACGACGCTTTCGTCGGCGTTCACGTGCAAAATGATTTCGTCTAGTCTTAGTAGGAAGTTGAGAAGATTGAGGAGGAGAAATGTTCTCATCCTTATCACTTGGGTGTTTAGGTTGTGGTCTCTTAGGTTGAACAATAGGAGAAGAGGAAGGTCTCTTCTCTCCATAAGAGGAAGGAGGAGGAACTGCTCCATATAAAGGAGGAATATTTGGTTTAGGAAGGATACCAAGCCCATCATGACGAGGAGGTATAGGTCTACCTTTAGAAAGTTTATTAGACATAGGCATAGTTACATCCATAGGGATGGGTTGGGAATCTTCTTGAGGAAAGACATTAGTTTTATCTCTCAAAGGAAGAACTTCCTTCTCAAGAACGATAGGAATGTCAAGTTTGGGTGTTCTAGGTTCACTTAGAGATAGGATCATATCTTTTTTCCACTTTTGATAAGATTTGAAAAGATGATCACTTCGTGGAGGAAGAGATTGGAATTGCTTAGGCCAAAAGTAATCAATAGGAACGCTAGAATTTCTTTCAGCTGGTTTAAAGAGACTATGATTGACAGTAACAACTTCACCATTATGGGGAAATTTCAAGCACTTGTGAATAGGAGAAGCAATAGCTTTCATGGAAGATAGCCAAGGATAGCCTAGCTTCACACGAAATTGTTCGGATGATGGAATAATAGCAAAGTCCACATCAAGGGATTTGTTATGGACCTCGATAGGTAATGTAATAGAACCAACTAGAGGAGAAGAAAATGCATCAAATAGTTTCACAACCACATTTGTTTCATCATAGATCACTTGATTCAATTGCAAAGTAAAAAGAAATTCTTCAGTAATGACATTAACCATACAAGAAGGATCAATAAGCACTCCACGGAAGGTGTATTCTTGACTTTTGCAACTATATATAAAGGACCATCAGGTGCCCTGATAGTTTCACTAGAATCAAAGGTGATGGAAGGTTCTTTAGGGATTTTCTGCTGCTCTACAAAGTTAATCACATTCGGAGTCATAGACACAAGATCATCAAGTGAGACAGAGGAATCATTGGTATCAATCGCATTAGAGGTATGAGAAGGCAATGGATCGGTAAAAATCTAAAGATTTTGGTTAGGAGGAGCTACAGATGTGTTGCCTTTATCATTCACACCAGAAACAAAGATAGTATTATTATCAATCAAATCTTGAATTTTACCCTTTAAAGCAAAACATTTTTCAGTATCATGCCCAGGTTGACGATGAAATTGACAAAAAGATTTGTTATCAAAATAGGGTGAATTAATCTTTGCAGGATCTATTTGCCTTATAGGAGGAAGAGTAAGCACATTTTGTTCCAATAAATTATTCATAATACTATGCAATGATTCATTCAAAGGAGTAAACTTTCTTTCTTTCTTGAAAAACTTAGAAATAGGAGGCACACCTGATGCCGCATTCACATTGTTGTTGATGATGTTTTCATTGAATTTAATGGACTCTCTGTTCGGTTTAAACTTCCCAAATGGTTGTTGACTACTATCACCCTTATCACTCAGAGCCATAGGATTTGCTTGTTCCATTTGACTCACAGTCAGTTGATAATTGTGAAGAGTTGCGCACAACTGTTGGAAAGAAGTAAACTCAGAAAACAGAAGTTTTTCTCTAATATCTTTTTGTAAATTAGAAATAAAGATTCTTTGAATATCATTGTCAGGCACTAGAAAAGAAATTTGAGCATACAAATGCTTATATCTACCAATGAAATCAGTCACTTTTTCTTTAACACCTTGTTTACAATGCATTAAATCAATCAAAGTAACTTTAGGACTTATATTGTTTTGAAATTGTTGAATAAAAGCATTTGCAAGTTGTTCGAAAGAAGTAATAGAATAAGAAGGCAACGAGCAATACCATTGTAGGGCTTTATCTCTTAATGTTCTAGTAAACAGTTTTGCAAGCAACCTTTGGTCATAAGCAAAATCAGTACATATTGTTTGAAAGGTCTTAACATGTGTTAAAGGATCACCCTTACCATTATAAAGCTCCAAATGCGGAATTTCAACATGTTTAGGGGGGATAGCTCGAACAATGTCAAGAGAAAGTGGGCTCGCAACATCAAATGTGGGCACACTAAACTTAGATTGATTCATAGAGGCAATTTGTTGCTGTAAAGAAGAGACAGTTTGTGCAAGATTGTTAATGGTCGCTTCAGTCAAAGAGTTCATATTAGACGTGTTAGATTGTGATGGAGGTGTTATGTTATTGAAAGAAGGTAGAGAGTAAGGTGGTGGGACACTATGATAGTTAGTCATAGGAGATGATTGGAAAGGAGGAACACTACAAGGAGGAATGGAATGGTTAAATGAATTGCCCCCTTGCGTCATGTTCATTTGTGGAGATATAATAGGAACACTCATTGAAGGAATGAATGAAGAAGTTGGATTGAATGAAGGAAGAGGGTTGATTGAAGAAGAAGGATTGCCCCCATGACTAGTGATCATAGGAGGAATGCCTTGTATTGAAGTAGTCATTATGTTTGATGTAAAAGTAGGTATACTAGCAATAGGAGTTTTCAAAGGAATAGAATGATTAACTTGAGTAGGAGGTTGTGTATAACCTAAGGTTTCGGCACAACTTTTCATAGGCATCACATTTGAATCCACAATGTGTGCAATACCATGCAAAATATCAATTCCATTCTTATCATTTTGAACCATATGTTTTAGACCCTCAATTAATGAAAGAGCTTCACTATCAGGGTATTCTTGAGACATCCATTGTCGAAAATCATCAAATTGGTTATCCAATTTTGAAAGTTGTTCCACAGAAACCTCATGGAGAGCTTCTTCATCATTAAGAGGATTAGAGGAATTACCCATGTCCTCGTTAAAAAAGCCATTCAAATTAGGTTCCATCTCCTCGGTAATTACACCTTGGAAAGACTTAATTCTAAGGCTTCGTCTAACGAGAATAGTGTAAGTAGGGCTTATTGTTGTAAAACTCATGCACTAAAGAGAGAGAGAAGATTTTGAATTTTAGAGGTAGAAAATTTCAATAAAATCAGCCAATCTCCTAGATTTAAGCTGTTAAATGCAATCAGGACAATCTCCCGAAATTTCGGAAAAAATGTCCGGGACCGTGGCGAACGGAGTGCACACGGTCCTCGCAATTTTTTTTGAAATTTTCAGGGATGAAAGTTATGATGATTTTAAAGCTAATCTGAAAAAATTGAGTGATTTTACGATCTGTAGATAGGCCAAATTAAAGTTGCAATCTCAAAATTGAACCCTACCAAGATTGTTGAAAAATGTAAAATTTGAATTTTGAAAAAGAGAGGGAAACTGAAATTTTGAATTTTATGATTTTAGAGGGAATGCTGAAAGCAATGCAGGCTTTGAAATTTAAAAGTTGACTCGATTTCGTGCAAAATTCGAATTTGAAAGTGGAAATCAAAGTTGTTGTAATTAAACACCTAACTTCAAAAGTCACAAATTGTAAAAATTTGAATAAAGAACTGAAATTTCGGATGAATGCCAACACACTTTTCAGATCTAGGACAGTAAGGAACACAATTTTGATATGAATTTTAATTTCAACAATTTTTGAATGATTAGAAGCCTCAATCCAAGCAATCGCTAGACCAACTTTGACTTTAATTTTGAAAGTGTTAGAATTGATAAAATCAGCCAAAATTCTGGATTTTAGCAGAAAAATACAGTAAGATCTAGCTCCCGAAATTTCGGAAAAAATGTCGGGAACGATGGCGCTCGGGGTGCACACGGTCCTCGCAACTTTTTTCCAAATTTTCAGAGATGAAAGATATTGTGATTTTGTTGCGGAATCCAAAGTTACAGCCGATTTGGAGGTGTTTTGATTAGTGAAATTATCAGTCAAAGGTTGAATCAAGAAGGTCTTAAAAATTAGGGTTTTGACATTTAACCACTTAATTTTCAGAATTAAAGCACAAATATGAATTGACAATTTGCAACAGAAGGGTAGATCTGAAACAAGCATTAACAATTAAACATTTCACAAGTTTAATTACTTAAAAAGAAAATTTTAGGGTTTTTATGCAATCAACCTCTAAAATTTGCAAAAGATCAAACATGGAAATATAATTAGGAAAGAAAAATTTTCAGATATAACCATGAATAATCAGAATGAGGATGTTCACGTCGGGTTCACCAAAATGTAAAGCGAAAAAATCGAACCCTAGTCATTCTCCCCTCCCCAACTCCAAGGAGAGAGAAGGGAGAGTCACTAGGGTTGATGGTTTTCACTTAGGGGAGACTTTACATTCAAAAGAGGGGTTGAAACCCACAAGATCCAATCCCACGCAATGCAAGATTGGATTCTAAATGAGTTTCAAGGGTTAGGACATCAAGGATACCCTCTTTTGTAAAGAAATGTGGATAGAAAGATTAAGCTAGGAATGCATGAAAAGTGAGAAAGATTCACTTATAAACAGAGATAGGAATATAGGATGAAGCTGCGGACCTGGAATTAGTAGTAAAATGTTGAGACGGTACTGTTCTGCAAATTTGAGCGAAAGTTGACGAGACGATGGCGCCCGGCGTGCACACAGTCCTCCGAAAAATCCGCGAAACGAAGGTGGATCTGTTCGTCTCTGCACAAGGATTCCAGATCTTCAATTACAGCCGCGTACCTGCAACCTACACACAGAAAAGAGAGGACGATTGGGGGGTTAGGGATGAGGGGTTTGCCTTTAGGTCAAACATGGTTTTGGAATTAACCAAGAAATGAGAATGTTGTAAATGTAAATGTTTGTAATGTAAACAAGTACTGATACCTTGTTGTAAGAATGTTTGTATTCTTACATGCGAAGGTGTAATGTATATAGTATGTAATGTGTTGTAAGTGATCTCCTCTTCAATGGTTGAATCCTTGTCTTGAATGCAACACTTAGCCTTGAATGGAGACTTAGAATGATCAATTGCTTGAAGGAATGCTTGAATGCTTGAATGTTTGAATATTTCTTTCGCCCTCCTTTTTCCATCTACCAAAATGGGAGAGGAAATGTAGTTTATATACTTGTCAATTAGGGCTAATAGACTGATTTTCCCGACCTTAGGCCGACCTAGGAAGATTATTTTCCAATTTGCAAACTTAAAGACCCGAAGCCCCATAAGAGACCGGGCCCAAAATAGGGCCAAGGACCAGGGCGCTGGGCGCCATGGTCCCACCTCCAGGGGCAGCAGGGTGCAAGGAGGATCAGGCCAGGGTGCTGAAAAATGCAATTTTTGGTGTCATGAACAAGTTTCGGGGTCTCCATTCAAGTTCCGTGTTGCATCGCCATCGTGAAGACCCAAATACAGTCGAAATTGCAAGTGTCACAATTTTAGGACGCTACACTAGTTTATTTTTTAAATGGACCACAAGACACATGCTACAATAGAATACCCCTATATTGAATTGACATTTATTTCACTACATATTTTAAAAATTTACTATAGTCAACTAGTATCTCTAAAATAATTATTACTTATTTAAATGCATTCATTAGCTAATATTTTATGTAAGGGCAGTTCATTCTTATAAAGAAATAGATCACTTCTTTGCATGCTTCCTAGGGTATATAATAATCAATGCAATATACTAGTAAATACTTTAAGATAAAGAGGAGGGAATTGTAATTATCTAAAATAAATGATATTGTAGTGATTCATTTTTGTGACTAGGGATTTAAACTTTGCATTTGAACTTGACTTGCATATTTTTTTCCCTATCATTTGAAATATTTTTATACTTGCAAATTAGAGAATTGTGTTGATATTTGGGCTTGCAATTATAAATTGGAAATGTTAACATGCACTTTTGAGGAGTTTGTTGGGCTAGGATGATTCTTGTTTGGTCAAAATTTGTAATAACCCACTTATCTTAATCCAAAAATCTCAACTGGTTTTATTTTTCTTTTTTTATTTCTATTTTTTTAATATAAATATTGATATCTTATTCTTACTTATTCTTAATTGTGTTTGATTCAATCGCATACTCGGGTACATCCATCCAAACGAGATAAGCATCTAACCATATGGGTTAGGCATCTATCCATACGGGACTAGGCATCTAACCATATGGGTTAGGCATCTAACCATACGGGATAGGCATCTATCCATACGGGACATGAGATTTCATCTATCCAATTCGGGATAGGCATCTACCCAAATGAGGTAGACATCTATTCATAAGAATAGGATATGCTCTAGCCAAAGACTTTAGACTCATCGAGACCATTTGGATCCTAAGCCACTCTCTAAAGACTACACTCCCATACTAGGAATGCACTGAGGTCGCCGTCTTTAGGATTATATAAAATAATTATATAAACAATCATGAGTTCTGCCTCAGAATTTGGCCTAAAGCCTCGGGAAGTCAAGTGAATCCATACAGGATTCCTTCTGAGTATGCATTGAATTAATTTTAACCTTCCAATTAGCATTATTTGTACCCTTTGATTACAAGACCAAGAAGCTTCGAGAACCAACTATTCACCCATAACCAAAACCTAATCCCCATCCCCGAATGCTTGAGTACAAGGGACAACTTCGTCCCTAGACTACCTACATACCCATTTTGACACAGGATCAAGGCGTAAAGTATGTAGTTCTGGTTTCTAATTATGATTTAATGTAAACTGTTTGGTGGGTACGCAATCCTTTCTAGGGTCATTGTCCCAGATAGTTTCTCTGCAGTTGCTACCCACGATGGTAGCATTATAGAAAAAAGGCTCAAGGTGGTCTTATGCTTGTGGCCTAAAGCAACTAAGACCTATTTCCAATTATATACGTCCATTATCATATGATGAAATCGTCAAGATAAAATAAATTCCAAGATTATAACACACAACCAAACCCTAATGGGATTTCGTAAGGTTTAACTAAGTGAATGTAAATTCATTTTAAAATTAATCTTTTTAGATTATTGATCCAAGGCGGATTATCCGCCCCTTGGATTTTAACTTCCAAATGACCCTTATTTCTCCCTAGCGGTTTATAGGGATGATGCCACAGACGTCGTTGTTGCAGCTTTATTAGGCATTAAGTACAGTAGTTCAACACGACGATATTACTCGTAAGCATGACCCAGAGGCACCATAGATACCGAACACTGCTATTTTTTTTGTTTCAACTCCTCTTGTTTAGTTGTCTAACTAGGAATTTAACTTTGAATTCATGAATCTTAAATGAAGCAATACGATAATACAAACTATAAAAAGAAACTATTATTCACATGGAATTATCGCTTGAGATTAAAACTAAGGTATAGATTTTACATAAATAAAGGAACATAAACAAATCAACTACTTTGGAGTGGTGTTATCTTGAAATAAAACTATGATAGTAATTAAAACTCTGAAACTTGAACTAAATACATGAAAGTACTATTTGTTTGGAAACTATGATACTTGTAAAATACAACTTATGAAAAAGATTCGATCTACTCATATGATATAATTGTTTTGAAACAACCATTATTCTTGAAATATGAATCTTATGCTTGGAAGGCACTAAATTGCTTAAAGAAGATTAAATAATTAAGTAGCAAGACTTTGGAAATGAATTTAGCACTTATTTGTTTGAAGGAAAAACTATTTTAAAGTAAGCTTGAAAATAACCAAATTATTGATAAACCAACTAATTATCCCACTTGGAGTAACATAAACTTTTATCTTTAATTATGATAACCTATAAGAATCCTAATACTTAAAAGGTATTAAATTATCAAATAATAAGATTTTGAAAAATAAAATTAATATTTACTTGTTTGAAGGGGAAAAACTATTTAACAAAAAGCTCAAATTATTTTTGAAAAAAAAAAGATTAGAAGAGAGTCTAAATACTTGATAGTTAACCAATAAAGTTCCTAAATAATTCTAATCAATCTACTTCTAGATGCTTTTGAACTAATGTCAAAACCTTTGCCAAATTATAAAGAGATAACTAACTATTCCTTATATTTCTTTCCATTGTAGTAATTAGGATAATGAGAAATTATATACTTATATCTAAGATGAGACATTAGGTTATTTCTCAAGTTTCACATGTAGGTATTATGTTGTACATGCATGTAAGTGGAAAACGCCATAAAATTTACAATGAATTATTTAAGTAAGATAGACAAAAAACAATTATAGTATTATTATTATCTGAGGTTTTAAATTTGTTGCACCCAAAATTAATATATTTACTTTTATACCATGCAAGTTCTAACAAGACATTTTCTTCTTGTTTGCTAAGATATTTATTAAAATATTAGACATAATTTAGCATAATTGTATACTAATATAACATAATTGTATTATAATAATTATTGAACTAATAGTTACAAGCCATGTCAACCTCCAATTTAATTTTGTCCAAAACCTTTTAAAAAAAAGTTAACTCTTTTCTTACAACTATAAATTTAATAATACATGAATTAAAAGATAATATATAATGTTAAAATGATCATGAATAGTAAAAACAATAATTTTATAATAGTTAAAGATCTCTATCTTATATAGATAAAGTATGTTTTAAGCAAAAAAAAAAAAAACTTTTGATATTAAAATTTAGAAAGCCTGGGACTTTTAATTACTATCATTTAGTAACCTTAACAGTATGACAAGTGACATTACTATCTCATGATATTTTTATTATAAAAGGACAATAAGTTTCTTTTTTTTTCCTTTTTTTATCCTTAAGATCATCTTCATCTTGCTTTTTTTTAATATTATAATATTTTTTATTTTTTTTCGCAAGGTGGCAATACCACTTGATATATTTTATTAATAGTATATAGTTTTTACAATATATTTAAAAACTGGTTCAAACTTAGCTCCCTGAGAAAAGAACCAACAAGAAAAACTCTGGTCATTGCTCATCAACATGACTATAGAAGAGAAGTAGTGAACAATCTTCTAGCCAGAGCTAGTTACAAAATAGAGATCAGCAAAGGAGCATGCAAGCTCATTTACAAATAGGAGCATGCAAGCTCATTTTACAGAATAGGAGCGTGCAAGCTTATTTACAAAATAAGGACGTGAAAAAGAAATAACATAGGTTGCCCAGTGAATGAAGAAGAGATCTCCAAAAGGTGAGAGGACTAAACCAGCATCGAAGGACATATCCATCTTCATGGGATATCTTGAAAGCCATGCAACAAAGAACTCCTGCAACCAAAATTGACATGCCCCTGCACCAAAAAACACCTGCAACCAAAATATATATATACTATAGAATACAGAGAATTTACAAGAAACACAAGGGTCCAAAACATAACTGACACCAATGACATGAGATCTGCGGTCCGCCATTATAGATAAATGCCAAAGGAGAAGAGGTGAATGTGGAAATGCTAGAGAGAAATGAAGCCCAAAATTTTTATGTTGTAAATGAAAAGAAAGAGGAGATATATCATAAAAAATCTTACAAACCAAAAGAAGTAATGTACAGAGATAATCATGAAAACAATGCCATGCCAAACTTTAAATGGCATATGAAGGACAAATTCCCAATGTGAAAATAAATATCTCCTTATTTCGCACTAGGAGAGAGTACCAAACACACAAACACCATCAATAACAACCAACTCATCATTAATGAATGCCAAGTGATGATCGAGTAAAGCAAAGTACCTCAAATCAAAACCAAATGGAATTATGAAAAGGAATACCTCACCAAGAGGAGAGAATATCAACTCGTATAAATGAGCAATCATATAATAAGAAAGATTAAATACTCAACTCTCTACAGGCTATACTTAATAGGTTTGGGAAGCTCATCAAATCACACCCCAATCAAGAAGAATCAATAACAGTTTTGTCACAACCCATATTAGCGAGGCAATCAGCTAATGCATTACCTTCACGATAAACATGTGAGATGATGAGGTGCTCAAATGTATCAAGAAGAGTCCATATTTGTTCAAGAATATACGAAAATGCCAATTATCAACTTTTCTTGCCTTGCAAGCATTAATGACAATAGCTGAATCACCTTCAATATGAAGGTATTTAAAATTCAAATCCTTAGCCATAACAAGACCTTCTAAAAGAGCACAAGCCTCGGCCATATTATTTGTGCCAGAAGAAATTGGCATAGCTTTTAATGCTAATAAAGAACCCATATGATGACGAAAAACTATCCCTATTCCTGAATCACTAGGATTTCCACGAGAGGATCCATCAAAATTCAATTTACAAAAAGGGGCATTAGGAGGATGCCATTTTATAGAATTTTTGACAAGTGTTTTCTGAATCCTTGGAAAGGCGGGTGATACAGGAATAATGATACTTTTCCAAGAAGAAATCATAAAATTGTCCCAGGAAGAGAACTTTGAATTCATATTAAAATATTTTTGAACATGAGCATTAACTTGCTCAATAATACCTCTTTCCAAAATCCCAACAACAACAAATAAATCCGATTAGTCACATCTAAAAATGTGCTTGTTTCTTTCCCACCAAATGGCCCATATGACTGAAGAGGGAATTATAAACCACAAACAAGCAAATAGAGAAGATGAATACAAAACTAGCCAAGACTGAAACATGTCCCATAAAGATAAAGGCAAAGGGAATGAAAGAGATAACTTTTGGAGGACAAAATGCCAACAACTACTCACAAACTCACAATGAAGAAAAAGATGATTGACATTTTCAAGAGCTTTACCACATGAGACACAAGGAAAGGAGGCTGCAATAGTAAATTTGACTAAACGATCACTAGTCAAAATTCTATTTTGCGGCGCGAGCCAGGAAAAAAAACCAGCTTTAGGTAATACTGAATTATTCCAACAGAACAAAAAGGCACGATGAGGAGCATTTTGATTGGCCATTTGTTGAACAACAAAATATCCTTCTTTAACAGAGTAGTTTCCCGATTTAGAAGGGCACCAAATAAGTTGATCTTTGATGTTAGAAAGGAAATCCACTCGGTCTTGCAAAATAGATTTAAAATTTTGAATTTCTTGCGAGGACAATGGAAGAATAGAGGGATCCTTCCATGAGACCTTGTGAGAAAACAGATCAACACTATCTACATAATAAACCAATCTAACTCCCCATGATTGAGAAAGAACAATTGAAACAGAAGCAAGAGAATCATGTTGCGAAAGAGGGGGAAATCCATTCCAGGAGTCTTTCCAAAAAATAATATCCTCCCCCGAATTGACCTGCCAGGAGAGAAAATTAGAGACCACTTCCCTACATGAGAGCATAAAGTTCCAAATAGCAGACCCCTGTGGAGGATTATAAATTGTGAAGATCCTAACAGGATTCTGGGAATCCAAATACTTAGCCTGCATAATTTGGCACCACAAAGATTGGGGCTTAGTATACATAGAACAAACTAGTTTTCCCCCAAAAGCCCTATTTCTTTTAGATAAGTCCTGAATCCCAGCACCACCAACTTGCTTGGAAAGAGACATCTTGGTCAAAGAAATCAGTGGAATCTTTTTATCTTCTGTCATGTTATTTTTCCAAAGAAAAGATCAAATAATCTTTTCAACTAATCTGGGAGCTTGAAGAACTGAGATATAGTAATTAGGAATGGCAGATAGGACCATTTTAATCAGAAGTATCCTACCTGAAAGAGACAACCACCTAGCCTTCCAAGCAGAAATACGAGATTTAAGTCTCTCAATAACCAAATTCCAAAAAGAAGACTTAGCAGATCCCATAAGGAAAGGAATCCCTAAATAGGTAGAAGGAAGAGAGTCTACTAGGAAACCTAAGACATTCACAAGTCTATCATCCACCAACTGAGGAGTATTAAAAATGAAGATCTTGGATTTATGGGGGCTAATCTATTAGGTAGAACCAACAGTATAAGTATCCAGAATAAATTTAATGAGTAGCCTCTTGAATAGAAGCAGACCCAAATAAAAGTGTATCATCAGCAAAAAGGTTATGAGTGACTGAAATATCAGAATTAGGGATTAACACCCCTTGCCAAAAGCCCAAATCCCTTTGCTTAATAACCAACCGACTAAAAGCTTCTGGCATAATGATAAATAAGAAAGGAGATACATGATCTCCTTGTCTAACACCCTGGGTTGAAGAAAAGTATCCAGAGGGAGCTCCATTAATGATGACAGAAAATGAAGCAGTAGAAATACAACTCTTGATCCATTTACACCAGCTTTCAGAGAAACCAAATTTTCTCAAAACTTTGAGCAAAAAATCCCAGCAAACTTTATCATAAGCCTTCATCATATCAAGTTTGACCACAAAAGCTGGGATATTGGATGAATTTATGGAATGTAAAGTTTCATGAGCAACAATTGCTCCCTCATGCGTTTCCCAACCCGGAACAAAACCTCCTTGTTGAGGAGAGATGATGTGAGGAAGGAGAATTTTAAGTCTTAAATATATAGCCTTGGTAAAGATTTTGTAAATAGAGTTGCACAAAGAAATGGGTCTAATATTATGTATATGGTATTTAATTAATTTTTATTTTTTTTTGAACTCTATAATATGGATATAATTTATTTGTCCATTACAACCCTGATGCTCAAATGGAAAATTATTGACAACGTCGAAAGGACAGAGAGGTATTATGGTTGTAATGCTGAAATTTATTGCACACCATAACTAATGAATGCCCTTGTTATCATAGATTCATCTGGTCCATTTAATTGCATGGAACTCTGCTGGAAACTAAACTCGATATATATACTTTATTATTTATTAATATATTTATTTATTTATAATTAAAGAAATGTTTTTCTTTACTTTATTAATTTAAAATTATTTTAAGTCTATATCCAAATATATATATATATATATATATATATATATATATATATATATATATATATATATATATATATATATATATATATATTTGTTTTTCTCTTAATTAAATCTCTATTTTTGTATTGAATACATTTATAACCCCAATTAGATAATGCAGAAGAAACTTTCCAAATAAGAATTTTAAAAAAATATATTTATATTGTGTTTATGTGTGTGTGTTTGTGTGTGTGTGTGTGTGTGTGTGTGTGTGTGTGTGTGTGTGTGTGTGTGTGTGTGTGTGTGTGTGTGTGTGTGTGTGTGTGTGTGTAAAATCTAATGTTTTAAAACTCATCTAGTTTAATAGAGGATAAATTATCCTGAGAGTCGAACAAGCATAGGGGGAGAAAATTATTTTGAGGAAAAAAAAATATACACAGAGGATTAATTTCTGAAAGATAAATAATTCACAGGAGGATAAATTGCTTTGAGGAATAAAATACACAGAGGAACAAATTTTTGAAAGATAAATAATCAAAGGAAGATAAATTGCTTTGATCAATAAAATACACAGAGATTCCAGAGGCAATTAAATAAACTGAATATAGATTTGAGAAATGATTTTCATAGAGCTAATTTTGCCACAGAGATATACACAAGAAAATATTCATATAGGGTAGTATTTGCTCAGAGAATGATAACCACAGTGGTGCATAAAATCACAATATGGATATCTTCTGAGATAAATGAATCGAAGATATGCACTCACAAATAATCGAATTTTGCACATTAAACACATGTCTTTTTTTAGATTCAATTTTAACAGAGGGACACATTTTCACAAATTCATTCTTAGAGACAAAATATCACAGAGAAGGATAAATAATTTCTAGATATTTATTCAAAAAAAGATGAAGACATTTTTGAGAAAAGATCTTTCACGAAGATAATCAAACAAATGGAAATGCATGTGTTTTTTTTTTTCTCTCTTCTTTTTGTTCCCTAAAAAAAATACTCTAAAGAAGTATTTATTTATGTTATTCTATTCTAAAAATAAATCTGATTTTTTTCTTGATTTACTTCGGCAAAAGAGAATAATTTGTTCCTAATATGTTTCACTCTTATTCCTTGAAATCTAAATTTTTGGAAAGAAATAAAAATCAATGTGAATGGAAAAAAAAAGAGCTTAAATGATATTTTCATTTGCATTTGAAAAGGAGTCTACTAATTAATGGCAATTATTCAAATTTTATTTTCTATTTGCATATAAAACTTCTCTATCAAAATATACACAAATTTACAATAGGAAAAGCATACAAGTGAATAGAATTCTATTTTTCTTCAACTACATAAAAATCTATTTCAAAACATGAGAGTAGACAAGAAGGAACCTGGATCAAACGAGTCACTTGTTATTGAAACGCCTTCAATCTCCGAGCTACCCTTATTCACTCCTTTCTTGTAGCCTGATAAGATCTCTTCAAAATCTTGAAAATCCTACCATACAAT
Organism: Cryptomeria japonica; assembly: GCF_030272615.1. Lineage (NCBI taxonomy): Eukaryota > Viridiplantae > Streptophyta > Pinopsida > Cupressales > Cupressaceae > Cryptomeria > Cryptomeria japonica. Next base: position 607,164,804 of record NC_081413.1, on the reverse strand, counting down.
GTGACTACAAAATTCTACTACTACTAACAAGAATTTTCTAGAACTCAAGAAATTACTTTTTTTTAATCCAAACTAAAATGAACTCCCTTCTTTGAAAGTTCAACATACATTATATAGAATAGGTGCACCATTCCCACTATCAAAAGAATCGATTAAAAATAGAGATTCTTTTCCAAAATTGACTTCATGCAAAATTGATTGTTGACATAGTGGGGGGGTTACATGCAAGAAGATGGAATTTGAAATCCACTTCTAGAAACTTCTCATTTTCTCCTACGACATATGCTCAATTGGTATTTTGAGAAAATAAATAATTTGCCAATTAAAAATGTATGTCCTCATGCGAGTCACCACTTATTAATTATTTTCTTTTAAAATATTTCAACCTTATTAAATTTAAAATTTCTAACTAACATTACTCTTAAAATTAATAATAATAATGAAAATATTAAAAATAATAAGTAAAACAAGGTCTAAAAAGATGGTTATGACAAAATATATGACACTGATTTAACAACTTGGTACAATGATCAATTATAATAGACAATCATGTAATATATCTATAGTGTTGGTACAATGTTGATGTGACAAGATGATGTTTTGATGTTCTTTGATCAACCCTAGGTTTTAGATCCACTATAATGAATTAGGGTTCACCCTTTTATACAATGGACGTGTCTATTATGGCTCCAAAATGACAATACGGATTAACTAACATGTGTGTTAGTCGCGCGTTTTACACCGTCGATTTTGCAATAAACGGTTGAGATTGACTAACACATCGCTATCACACTGTACGAAAGGTTTGTTTTGGTGCCAGAATAGCTTCGTCCTTATACAATGTCCTATCATGCAAATCAAATATTTTCATACTCTAGTTGGCTAGTAATGACTATTTTTTATAGAGATTTGTTTGGACCCAAACAATAAATTTAAATATTAAAATATTTGAAATTTTTTTGTAAATCTTAGAACTTAACGAAATATATTTTACAATTAAAGCTATGAACCAAAGACATAGATAGATAAATTGAAAGTCAAATCTACACTCTTTAACAATTAATATGATTGAAATCCAATTATTTATCAACTTCTTTATAAAAACATCATTTTACACACTAATCATTACATCAAAAACAAATCAAGTTAATTGAAAGCAAAGAAAAAAATATAAAATATACAAATTTTCAGCATTATATATACATACATATTAATATGTATTATATTTTTTACAAATAAATATAAAATACACTAGTGAAAAAAAGTGATTACACAAAAATATTTTTAAAAACAAAAAGAGCCGGGTCTAGATAATACTAGAGCTCCAAAGAGGTTCTACTATTTATTATTACATATATTTAATTCCAAGAAAGTGATGCATTACACGAATGAAATAATATTATTTGATTTTTAAAATAGATAAATTATGTTATTATATTTTTCTCGAAATTCTCCCATGAAATCCACCAACGACCATTATTTTTGTCCTCGAGATTTGTGATAAAAAATCTCAACAACCCTATCATTTTCAACGTCCATACCTTAATATAGATAATGTCCACACCTTAATATAGATAATAATATCTACACATTAATATTATAACCATAAATAAAGAAAACAAGGTGCTCCATAACCCATAGTATTGAGAATATTCAATGTTTCATACATATACAAACTATTCTCAACTAACTCTTTCCAATCTGAGAAATCTAGGCATTTTTGGCACAAGGAACATGTCATGGATATCCAGTTTCATGGTATAGGAAACATGTCATGGATATTCAGTTTCATGGTATATTAGCTCATCAGGGGAAAAAAAAAATGTTGTTTATCCCTGACTTGGTATATTATAAGGTTCAAGTTTGTCTAGTTTCATGGTATATTAGGTCATGACAGAGAAAAAAAAGTCTACAAATGTTATTTATCTTTGTCTATATTGACCTCGATTTGTTATATTGGAAGGTTTGTTTCATTTGTCTTTGTATTATGTATATGTCTATGAATGTAGTGTAATGTTTTTTTTTAATTGTAGTGAAAAATAATTTGTTTTTAAGATTGTGTGGAATATCTTTGGTTATGTTGACTTTGATTTGTTATATTGGAAGATCTATTTCATTATGTCTTTGTATCATGTCATTTTGATATGTTTATTAGTGTGGTAAAATGTTATTTGTCATTTGTTTATAACAAGAAATAATTGAGTATTAAGATTGTGTAGAATTATTGTATTGATAGAGATAAAATATGTTATAGTACACAAAATATTTTTACAGAGATGATAACATATAAAATAAGTTGTTTTGTCATTGAGCCCTTGGTCTACTGGTGAAGTTGAAAGGTTCTTAATGAGCCCACCAGAGATCAAGTCTTACTGAGTGCAAAGCTCTAACATCATAAGGGATGAGGTTGGGATTGTTCCTCGGGCGAAATGAACCTCTTATCCAAAGAGGTTCAGCCTAAGGCTCGTGTTCTTGTATCGAGTAGCTAACACGACTTTGTGGATGAAAAATCCTCCATCAAGAAAAAGCATAGTTGTTTATAATTATTATATAGATTTTATTATGAAATGTTATTGTAATAGTGAAAATTATATATCTATATTCTTTTCTCTTTTGGTTTGAACATATTTTTGTTATAATGTTTTTAATGTGATGTCAAGTTTATGAATAGTATATGTTTTCATGAATTTGGTTCATGATCTCACTATATTTTGATCTTATCATCACGGGCATTTCCAAAGATTGATCTTGGTCCCTAGATCTCTCATTCATCACTTTGGATTAAATTTGTGAGCACGTATATTTGACTCAAGTCATTTTGGCAATTGTTTTGGATTAAGGCAAAAACAGGTTTTGAAGAGGCCCCGAAACCCTTTACATAGAAGATTCTAAAAGGTTTAGAATCAAAACATCAAAACAAAACAGGTTTCAAAAGATAGAACAATACATATGGCAGCCAAAGAACCAGCAAAAGCCTGGACGGGCAACAAAAAACCAGCAACGACCCACAGACCAGCAACAAGAAAGAGACAGAACCAAAGAAACAAAGAACAAAAACTACATAAGGCTCTTAAGGGTCTCAGCGACCTCAGCCTCCAGAAGACTCATATTATCAGCAACAGACCTCAACTCCTTGTAATCCACACTTTGGGTAGCAACTTTCTTTTTCAAATTCCCCCTAGTCTGCTTACAAGGGCAAGAATCCCCCTGAGTCTTGTCTTTATCATCATCTAGATTGATCAACATCTTGTCCTGTTGAACACTATCAAGATTATTCACCATGATATTCATAGCATCAGTCATCTACTTGACAATTCTATGACTATTGGACATAATGGTCATGAAAATGGCCTGAATTTTCTTGTAATTCTCCTCGACATGGGTGAATCTATCCTCAAAACCTTTCTTCATATGATCACTACCTTCAACAACTCTAGTGATACAATCCACAACAGATTTTTTCTCAGTCATTTTAACAATTGTTGATCTGAACCTTAAACTTTTAAATTTCAAATTCAAATTAAATCTTGATAAAATTCTTCTAATAGCCATTGTGAATTGACCCAACACATAATTGTGTTGATTTATGTACTTTATTGTTGTATTTAAATATTTTTTATAAATTTATTTTTGAGATCAAGAAGCTATAAAGAAAAAATATGATTATCAAAAGATGTCCTAAAGCATTTATAAGAGCACCAGAATAGAAATTATTACTTCAACATATATCATCCCAGATTCACTATACACTTTCTTGTTATCCCAGTGCTTGTTCCAAAGCAATTGCATTTGTTCAATAAAAATCTAATGTGAAGAACTTAATCCTTAGAATATAATAGATTTCCTAAAAGTATTCATGGACACCTTCAATCTTTATTAAAATATAAAAAACTAAAGCAAGTAAATTTCAAATATCAAAATTTTATCACTTTTTTTTTAATATGTATACTTCAATTCATAATTAATAAAATCTGGTACTTATTGATTAATTTTTTTATCAGTTTATTCTCACAAATATAAGTTCAATTAAATAATTCTATAAATATGAATATAATAAAATTATATAAATTTTAAATAATTAAATTGAAATTAATTTCATTTATTATATTAGAAATTATATAAAATTAATTTTGAAAATAACATAGATTCGTTTAATTTTTTATATTGTATATAGATAATAATATACAAAAGTAAAAAAAAATAGAAATGTTATTGTATATATTTTAATCATATGATATATTTTTTATCAATTAAGGAGCCCTATATAAACATATCTTAGTAAATTAATAATTTAATATCAATTATATTTATTTTTGAATTTAAGAGTTAGAATAAATAGATAAATATAGTTTTTGAAATGATATAATGAATTGGGGTTGTTTAGTTTAGATATTAATTATTATTTTGTGATTCAAAATGATGTTATAATTGTAGCGTTGCAAATTGTACACTCTTTATTAGTGTGTCCAATTTCACACTCTCCTAGCACCTATTTTTAGTATTTCCCTTTCTTTTATGCATTATAGAACCTTTATTGTAATAAATCAATATTTAATTCTATATTATGGGTCTTATTCCACTTTATTACATCATCACACTCTTATTTGGGCCCTTAATTCTAAGCGTGCCCTTTATCATTTTATCTTGATTTTCCTTATTCCTGCCCTAATTTCAACTGTTAAAGCATATTTTGCATATCTACACATCCTGGGTTGAGCCACCAAGTTAGATTTAGCTTTAGAATCACGATAGCTTGCATCCCTAGAAATTTGGAAAAAAGTGGTCGAGACCGAGGTGCCCAACACACCAGTCCAACGCTTTTTTCCTCGAATTTAAGGAGGATGATTGGGCAATCTTATTCTATTCAAATTCAACTCCATGCAAAAATATATTAATTCTAAGTCGGCATAAAGGTGATTTCAATTATGAAATCCCTATATAAGGCATTCTTCTCAACTAGTTTTCATCTAAGCATCTATCCATTCAAGTATTCGACCAAAAAGCATTGAGGCATTCATAATCAAGCATTTTCAAAGGTCTTCAAGGCTACATACTCTTTATTCATTCATTGTGGAACAAAATTACATCATTCATACGCAAGCGTGCATGTGTGATTAGGGTTTTGTCATGTTCATGCCATTTCACACAACATATGTGACTACATTCAAGAAGCAAAGCATCATTATCAACACTTGTAGATCTGAGGTATATCTTTCTATTGTTTATTTCAGTATTTGCAATATTTCATTCAAGGTTAATTTCTAAGTCAAGGTTTGACTTAGGCAAACCCCTACGCCCAACCTATTTCCCCTTCTTTCTGTGTGTAGGAAGCAGGTATAGAGTTGTGGCCTTCAAGATTAGCTTTATTTACAGAGACGAACAGGTTCCCCTTTAGACGATGAAAAGTGCAAAGGACTGGTGCGACAGGCATACCGATCCCGACATTTCAAGAACTCCTTCTAGGAATAGGTCCGAATAATCTTACATTCCTCAGATCCAATTTTGTGCCTTGATCCAATGATTGTAGCTCACTGTTTGTGCATAATTACCTCAATTTCAGCATATTTACCCTAATTTCAACATCTTTACAATTCAACTTAAAAGAGGGTAATCAATATAAATCCGATAAACCTAATAAGAATTCTCAGCCCCTTCATTTCTGATTTGTGGCTAGATCTATTGGGTTTACCCCTTTTTAATGTAGTGGTTCCTAAGCCCAAAATTAGTGGTTTTCATACATCTAATTGTGAAAACCCTAATTTTACGCCATTGCAATAATATTAAACTCAGTTTTATGATGTTTTGATAAAAAATAAATTCAACTTTTTAATTTTGATTTAGGGAAAATTTATAATATAAAATTGATTTCGGTTTATTTTTTACATCTCTTGACACCCTCTTTCATCCTAATGATGGATCATAGAGTGTGATTTGAAACGTTGATGCAAAAAAATATACACAATCAAATCCAGAAACAGCTTACTAATGTAGTTATGGATTGTGAAAATTTGATCAAATTAATAAATACATGTGTTTGGAATTAATTTGTATTACATGAAACCAATCTGAAAAATAGGTTTTATACTCCAAAAACTAGTTTGTCTCAACTAATATATGAATCTACAATAATTTTCTAGCAATATTTATAGACATCTTTGAGGAGATTACTAGGCTAGGTGATTCTCTCTTGGTCATGTCTCTAGATGGATTGATTAATAACTTTAGAACACAACAAGCAACCATGAAATATGTCTAATATGTCACTATTATAGATGATGTAATATGGATGTTGAGCTATTATAATAATGAAATGTGTAATAAATTGAATAGATCTAGATGATGTGTTAAAATTAATTAGTTCTTTCTACAACACTATGTAATATATTTTAAATTTCCTGATGCTTCAAGTCAATACAAAATAAATAATATGAAGGAACAATATGGACCCAATTTTAAAATTCAAATTTACTAAAGGTTGGGTTAATGTTGCACCATGAATCACAATTTCAAACCAATTAGGAAAATAGACCTATATTGAGGATCAAGCCTAATCCATAGATATGTGTAGAGGTGAAATTAGGTTAGGTTTAGGGAATATTCTAACTTTATGTATAAATAGCCTAAACATTTCACTTTAGGAAAATAGACCTATATTGAGGATCAAGCCTAATCCATAGATATGTGTAGAGGTGAAATTAGGTTAGGTTTAGGGAATATTCTAACTTTATGTATAAACATTTCACTTGTGTGTTAGTTATTGATGAAGAATAGCCTAATCAATATGAGTCCAAGAGGAAGTGTAGTGTCCCTCATGGACTTGTCTTTTGATTTAAGTATTGATAGACTTGATTGTTGGCATTATAACAGACAAAGCGAGATTGTTGGCATTCCAATTACAATAAGAGATTGTTGGCATTTCAATAAGGATATTGAGAAGGTTGTTGATGATTATGGATATAACTGATTAAGGATGTTTACTGTCTTAATATTATTATTTTGTCATTGATGTCAAGAAATTGATTTTCTAATTCAGTATGATGTTGCCATATCTTAAGAAGTATGATTTGGTGAGTATAAAGATGTCGGTAAAAGACACAGAAAGAATGTGATGAATAAGGGGAGGAATAAGTTACTCAATGGACAACTATTACCGAGTTAGACAATGATGAGATCATGATGTTTAGATTGTTTTGATATCCTACATATGTTGTTGATTGTAAGGTTAATACTATACTATGTTACCGAGCAAAGAACCTAGTCAATAAACCCTAAGGAACCTAGTCGGTAAACCCTAAGGTTATCGCTATCGGTTAATGAAGGTGAAATGTCTACCGAGTGAAGTCTAGTATTTACCGAGTTGCAACTGAGTAATAACAGAATGCATTGAATGAATAAAAGCATTATTTAATGAAGGAAGTTGATGAGCTGGTTATGATTAAATGATTGTTACAACGTGTATAAAGGTTGTTAAAGAATCTATGGCAAAGGAAAATCGGCAGGAAGATCTACAACTCAGATTGAACCGCAATACCCTAGCACAAGTTCCAAGAAATGTATGCAAGTTCCAAGGCGGGGTAAAACGTTTTCAGATCAAAGGATACATTGAACCTGGTCAAGTTTGAAGATCTGATGGCTATGATTGATCATGGGATATGTGATCAAGGAGATTAAGTGGTTGGCAAATTGTTTATAAATAAGGAACTGTTGATAAACAATGAATGCGGGCAAGTGTATGCATAGGGATGCTACATAGTGATTACCAAGCACTGAAGCTTGAAGACCTATTTTGAATAATAGATTATAGAGCCCAGTAGATGGACAAGATAAGTCCTATGACTAAATTATATTGAGCAAATAAGAATCTGCTTTAGCATTTTAGATGTGAAGTTGCAGATAGATTTTTATTACTGTTATTTTGTAAAGTGACAGAAAATCTCTTAACCGAGTGGACTTAACAGTCTTATTTGTAAAACCCTCTAGCAAGGTGACATTCTGATTGAGTGTTTGAAATCCTTTAACAAGGTCACTTCTAACAAGGTGAAGATCCTAACAGATATGAGGGAAATCCCTTAACTGGGTCACATCTAGCAATGTGTTTGTAATCTTTAACAGGATTTGCTTTTAACCGAGCATACTCTAGAAGAGTATATTTCTTAGTGGGTCCGAAATCCCACAGTGGTTTTTCCCTACTTGGGTTTCCACGTTAAATCTGGTGTTATGAATGTTCTGATGTTTATATGCTTATGAGTTTGCATGTTTAAGCAGTTTTGGTTATATTGTTGAAGTATATGTTACCAAGGTTGAATCTGTTGTTTTTATGGAAGATTAAGTTTGTATGATTCACCCCCCACTCTCATCCTGTTAGCTTGGCATTTGTACTTAACATTAAGTATCAGAACTATCATTGATTTGACTCTTATGTGATGTTTTGATTTATGTTTACGACTCTATCTATATGAGTAGATGTTATGGATGATGATATACCTTTTATATTGATATATGTTATATGATGGCTCCTATGGATGATTTGTATGTCTCAGATTATGGTGATGATGGATTTACTTGGTGATCTTATATGTGCTCATGGTTCATGATGGATTCGGTGATATTATGGTTATGCTAACCTTCTTCCATGATTATGATGATGGGATTGATGATATAATGATTTTGATTGTCTTCTAGTGTCTTCGTGATAGGGACGATGTCATACCACTCATTGCGAACATGATATGGCGTTGTGATTCTCTATCACTTGCCTGATTATTTATGATATATTATCGTATATGTTGTATCATGGTTATCGGTGGTTGCAAGATTGCAAGTACTAGACATTGACTCCACTTGGTCTCATAGATCTGAGAGTGTCTTATCCCAATGGCAAGTTGTTGAAGATGGCTTAAGTTTCCTTCTTTATATTCTAGGTCCTAGTTGACATCCTTGTCAATCTAGTGTCACAGTTGAGTTGTCTTGTGGCGCTTTGCAGTGTGTCGTTCGACCCTTGTGTCACGTTGCCTTGAGATGTTGTGGGTATTTGATTATTTAATTAATTGGTAATTGATTAATAAAGTTCAAAAATGATAAAATCAATTTATTATATAATTATTTTATATAGTTTATTATTTATCTAATTTATTATTGGGATTTAATATTTATTTGTATTATTTAATTATTTTATATGGTTTATTATTTATTTATTGCCCTTGGTTATTATATTTATTTATTAGGCCTTTGGATTATTATTTATTTGTTTATTTATATAGTTGTGATTTATTTTATATTGATTTTGATTTATTATTTCTCTTGTTACTCTTTGGTTAATCGATATAATATATTTATTACCTACCCCTCTATTTTATTGGTTGATTTTGTGAGGGTAAGTAAATGTAGCGTCCTAAAATTGCGACACTTGCAATTTCGACTGCATTTGGGTCTTCACGATGGCGATGCAACACGGAACCTGAATGGAGACCCCGAAACTTGTTCATGACACCAAAAACTGCATTTTTCAAGCACCCTGGCCTGATCCTCCTTGCACCCCGCTGTCCCTGGAGGTGGGACCATGGCGCCCAGCGCCCTGGTCCCTGGCCCTATTTTGGGCCCGGTCTCCTATGGGGCTTCGTGTCTTTATGTTTGCAATTTGGAAAATAACATTTCCTGGTCGGCCTAAGGTCGGGAAAATCAGTCTTTTAACCCTAATTGACAAGTATATAAACTACATTTCCTCTCCCATTTGAGGAAGGAAGGACATATGTGTACAAGACGTGGAAACGATATTCAAGCATTCAAGAATTCAAGCATTCAAGCATTCCTTCAAGCAATTGATCATTCTAAGTCTCCATTCAAGGCTAAGTGTTGCATTCAAGACAAGGATTCAACCATTGAAGAGGAGATCACATACTACAACATACAACATACAACATACAACATACAACAACATCTATACCTTCGCATATAAGGATACAAACATCCTTACAACAAGGTATTAGTACTTGTTTTACATTACATTTACAGCATTTCTCATTTCTTGGTTAATTCCAAAATTGGGGTTTGACCTAAAGGCAAACCCCTCATCCCTAACGCCCCAATCGTCCTCTCTTTTCTGTGTGTAGGTTGCAGGTATGCAGCTGTAATTGAAGATCTGGAATCCTTGTGCAGAGACGAACAGATCCACCTTCGTTTCACGGATTTTTCGGAGGACCGTGTGCATGCCGGGCGCCATCGTCCCGTCAACTTTCGCTCAAATTTGCAGAACAACACCGTCTCGACATTTTACTGCTAATTCCAGGTCCGCAGCTTCATATCATATTCCTATCTCTATTTATAAGTGAATCTTTCCTACTTTGCATGCATTCCTAGCTTAATCCTTCTATCTACATTTCTTTACAAAAGAGGGTATCCTTGATGTCTTAACCCTTGAAACTCATTTAGAATCCAATCTTGCATTGTGTGGGATTGGATCTTGTGGGTTTCAACCCCTCTTTTGAATGTAAAGTCTCTCCTAAGTGAAAACCATCAACCCTAGTGACTCTCCCTTCTCTCTTCTCGGAGTTGGGGAGGGGAGACCGACTAGGGTTCGATTTTTTCGCTTTACATTTTGGTGAACCCGACGTGAACATCCTCATTCTGATTATTCATGGTTAGATCTGAAAAATTTGCTTCCTTAATCACATTTCCATGTTTGATCTTTTGCAAATTTTAGAGGCTAATTGCATAAAAACCCTAAAATTTTCTTTTTAGTAATTAAACTTGTGGAATGTTTAATTGTTAATGCTTGTTTCAGATCTACCCTTCTATTGCAAATTGTTAATTCATATTTGTGCTTTAATTCTGAAAATTAAGTGGTTAAATGTCAAAACCCTAATTTTTAAAACCTTCTTGATTCAACCTTTGACTGATAATTTCACTGATCAAAACACCTCCAAATCCAGAATTTTGGCTGATTTTATCAATTTTAACACCTTCAAAATTAAAGTCAAAGTTGGTCTAGCGATTGCTTGGATTGAGGCTTCTAATCATTCAAAAATTGTTGAAATTGAAATTCATGTCAAAATTTTGTTTCTTACAGTCCTAAATCTGAAAAGTGTGTTAGCATTCATTCGAAATTTCAGTGCTTCATTCAAATTCTTGCAATTTGTGACTTTTGAAATTAAGTGCTTAATTATACCAACTTTGATTTCCGCTTTCAAAATTGAATTTTGCGTGAAATCGAGTCAACTTTTAAATTTCAAAACTTGCATTGCTTTCAGCATTCCCTCTAAATTCATAAAATTCAAAATTTCAGTTGCCCTCTCTTTTTCAAAATTCAAAATTTACATTTTTCAACAATCTTGGTAGGGTTCAATTTTGAGATTGCAACTTTAATTTGGCCTATCTACAGATCGTAAAATCACTCAATTTTTTCAGATTAGCTTTAAAATCATCATAACTTTCATCCCTGAAAATTTCAAAAAAAGTTGCGAGGACCGTGTGCACTCCGTTCGCCACGGTCCTGGACATTTTTTTCGAAATTTCGGGAGATTGTCCTGATTGCATTTTACAGCTTAAATCTAGGAGATTGGCTGATTTTATTGAAATTTGCTACCTCTAAAATTCAAAATCTTCTCTCTCTCTTTAGTGCATGAGTTTTACAACAATAAGCCCTACTTACACTATTCTCGTTAGACGAAGCCTTAGAATTAAGTCTTTCCAAGGTGTAATTACCGAGGAAATGGAACCTAATTTGAATGGCCTTTTTAACGAGGACATGGGTAATTCCTCTAATCCTCTTAATGATGAAGAAGCTCTCCATGAGGTTTCTGTAGAACAACTTTCAAAATTGGATAACCAATTTGATGATTTTCGACAATGGATGTCTCAAGAATACCCCGATAGCGAAGCTCTTTCATTAATTGAGGGTCTAAAACGTATGGTTCAAAGTGATAAGAATGGAATTGATATTTTGCGTGGTATTGCACACATTGTGGATTCGAATGTGATGCCTATGAAGAGTTGTGTCGAAACCTTAGGTTATACACAACCTCCTACTCAAGTCAATCATTCTATTCCTTTGACGACTCCTATTGCTAGTATACCTACTTTTACATCAAACATAATGACTACTTCAATACAAGACATTCCCCCTATGATCACCAGTCATGGGGGCAATCCCTCTTCTTCAATCAACCCTCTTCCTTCATTCAATCCAACTTCTTCATTCATTCCTTCAATGAGTGTTCCTATTTCATCTCCACAAATGAACATGACGCAAGGGGGCAATTCATTTAACCATTCCATTCCTCCTTGTAGTGTTCCTCCTGTCCAATCATCTCCTATGACTAACTATCATAGTGTCCCACCACCTTACTCTCTACCTTCTTTCAATAACATAACACCTCCATCACAATCTAACACGTCTAATATGAACTCTTCGACTGAAGCAACCATTAACAATCTTGCACAAATTGTCTCTTCCTTACAGCAACAAATTGCCTCTATGAATCAATCTAAGTTTAGTGTGCCCACATTTGATGTTGCGAGCCCACTTTCTCTTGACATTGTTCGAGCTATTCCCCCTAAACATGTTGAAATTCCACATTTGGAGCTTTATAATGGTAAGGGTGATCCTCTAACACATGTTAAGACCTTTCAAACAATATGTACCGATTTTGCTTATGACCAAAGGTTGCTTGCAAAACTGTTCACTAGAACATTAAGAGATAAAGCCCTACAATGGTATTGCTCGTTGCCTTCTTATTCTATTACTTCTTTCGAACAACTTGCAAATGCTTTCATTCAACAATTTCAAAACAATATAAGTCCTAAAGTTACTTTGATTGATTTAATGCATTGTAAACAAGGTGTTAAAGAAAAAGTGACTGATTTCATTGGTAGATATAAGCATTTGTATGCTCAAATTTCTTTTCCAGTGCCTGACAATGATATTCAAAGAATCTTTATTTCTAATTTACAAAAAGATATTCGAGATAAACTCTTGTTTTCTGAGTTTACTTCTTTCCAACAGTTGTGCACAACTCTTCACAATTATCAACTGACTGTGAGCCAAATGGAACAAGCAAATCCTATGGCTCCGAGTGATAAGGGTGATAGTAGTCAACAACCATTTGGGAAGTTTAAACCGAACAGAGAGTCAATTAAATTCAATGAAAACATCATCAACAACAATGTGAATGCGGCATCAGGTGTGCCTCCTATTTCTAAGTTTTTCAGGAAAGAAAGAAAGTTTACTCCTTTGAATGAATCATTGCATAGTATTATGAATAAGTTATTGGAACAAAATGTGCTTACTCTTCCCCCTATAAGGCAAATAGATCCTGCAAAGATTAACTCACCCTATTTTGATAACAAATCTTTTTGTCAATTTCATCGTCAGCCTGGGCATGATACTGAAAAAATGTTTTGCTTTAAAGGGTAAAATTCAAGATTTGATTGATAATAATACTATCTCTGTTTCTGGTGTGAATGATAAAGGCAACACATATGTAGCTCCTCCTAACCAAAATCTTCAAATTTTTACTGATCCATTGCCTTCTCATACCTCTAATGCGATTGATACTACTGATTCCTCTGTCTCACCTGATGATCTTGTGTCTATGACTCCTAATGTGATTAACTTTGTGGAGCAGCAGAAAATCCCTAAAGAACCTTCCATCACATTTGATTCCAGTGAAACTATCAGGGCACCTGATGGTCCTTTATATATAGTTGCAAAAGTCAAGAATACACCTTGCCGTGGAGTGCTTATTGATCCTTCTTGTATGGTTAATGTCATTACTGAAGAATTTCTTTTTACTTTGCAATTGAATCAAGTGATCTATGACGAAACAAATGTGGTTGTGAAACTATTTGATGCATTTTCTTCTCCTGCAATTGGTTCTATTACATTACCTATTGAGGTCCGTAACAAATCCCTTGATGTGGACTTTGCTATTATTCCATCATCCGAACAATTTCGTGTGAAGCTAGGCTATCCTTGGCTATCTTCCATGAAAGCTATTGCTTCTTCTATTCACAAGTGTTTGAAATTTCCCCATAATGGTGAAGTTGTTACTGTCAATCATAGTCTCTTTAAACCAGTTGAAAGAACTTCTAGCGTTCCTATTGATTACTTTTGGCCTAAACAATTCCAATCTCTTCCTCCGCGAAGTGATCATCTTTTCAAATCTTATCAAAAGTGGAAAAAAGATATGATCCTATCTCTAAGCGAACCTAGAACACCCAAACTTGACATTCCTATCATTCTTGAGAAGGAAGTTCTCCCTTTGAAAGATAAAACTAATGTCTTTCCTCAAGAAGATTCCCAACCCATCCCTATGGATGTGACTATGCCTATATCTAATAAACTTCCCAAAAGTAGACCTATACCTCCTCATCATGATGGACTTGGTCTCCTTCCTAAACCAAATATTCCTCCCTTATATGGAGCAGTTCCTCCTCCTTTCTCTTATGGAGAGAAGAGAGCTTCCTCTTCTCCTATTATTCAACCTAAGAGACCACAACCTAAACACCCAAGTGATAAGGATGAGAACATTCCTCCTCCTCAATCTTCTCAACTTCCTACTAAGACTAGACGAAATCGTTCTGCACGTGAACGCCGACGAAAGCGTCGTCTTAGAGCTCAGGCAGCTGCTTCTCAAACTTTGCAATCCCCAAAAACACCTTCAGCCAGTATTATTCCATTTTCTCCTCAGCCGATGATTGAGCCAAAATCTCCTAAACATAAGATGCATGATGGCCTTGATCCTGTGCGAGTTAAAGATCCTATTTTTATAAATCTTGATGATGATACAGATGAAAATGTTATTCATGATGAAAATGTTACTCCTGTTCATTCTGATAGTGAATATGAATATGTTGATGTTGATAACCATTTATCTAACGAATTTTCTAAAGCACTTATCCTAGCTCCTAGACAAGAACAACATGGCTCGGAACATGAACATAGCCCTTGTTTGGATCTTGTGATAGCTCCATCTGTTGTGTTGGATGTTCCTCCTCTAGCGTGTTTCCTGCCTTCCCGAAATATTGATCAGCAAGATCGAGGGGTAGATGACGTGCTAGACTAGTTTCATTAGCATAGCAGATTCTCTCCCCCTCTCTTTTGTTACTTCTTCTATGTGTTATTCTCATTCTTCTATTTGTTGTCCTTAGTGTTGTCTACTTGAGGACGATGCAAAGCATTGAGATCTCTCGATCTCTCTCATGTTGACTTAAAAGACACATGTGTTCCCTTCTTCTAGGTGACCTTCCTTGATTGGGGAATGAAGAACAATTATGCATACATGCATATGATATACATGAATTATCATACAGCATACTGACCCTGAGGAAAGCGAAGTCACCTTGTGCTTTGTGTTTCGTGTCTATTATCCTTGGGCTTATCTCACACTTGGGGGCTAAATCCTTGTGATAACGTGCTCCTTTCCTTTCTCATTTCTTATATGTATCACTACCTTAAAGCAATCACCCCCGGTGAGGCGTGTATGATCGCTTTAACGTAGGGGGGCATACATCCCATTCATATCTTTTCAAGATACTTGAAAATTTATTGACAAACTTAGCTTTGCCTTGAAAATTTTTGATATCTTTCTTGCATGACTCATAGTGAGGGAACCTTACTACTGACAGTCATGGTTCTCCCTCGTGATCTTCCCTTTTACTTTGTCAATCGAAGTCGTAAGATCCTTAGTCCACTGGGGGCTTGGTGTATCTTGCCTCCTTGACGTGGTGAAAGTCTTTCAATGTTGTTTCCTTGTACTTTACCGGAAGTATTGGCGTACGCTTATACTCCCGCTAAAGTGGGGGCTAAATGTAGCGTCCTAAAATTGTGACACTTGCAATTTCGACTGCATTTGGGTCTTCACGATGGCGATGCAACATGGAACCTGAATGGAGACCCCGAAACTTGTTCATGACACCAAAAACTGCATTTTTCAAGCACCCTGGCCTGATCCTACTTGCACCCCACTGTCCCTGGAGGTTGGACCATGGTGCCTAGCGCCCTGGTCCTTCAGGACTAGGGCGCCCAGCGCCCTGGTCCCCCAGGACCATGGCGCCCAGCGCCCTGGTCCCTAGCCCTATTTTGGGCCCGGTCTCCTATGGGGCTTTGGGTCTTTATGTTTGCAATTTGGAAAATAACATTTCCTAGTCGACCTAAGGTTGGGAAAATCAATCTTTTAACCCTAATTGACAAGTATATAAACTACATTTCCTCTCCCATTTGAGGAAGGAAGGACATATGTGTACAAGACGTGGAAACGATATTCAAGCATTCAAGCATTCAAGCATTCCTTCAAGCAATTGATCATTCTAAGTCTCCATTCAAGGCTAAGTGTTGCATTCAAGACAAGGATTCAACCATTGAAGAGGAGATCACATACTACAACATACAACATACAACATACAACAACATCCATACCTTCGCATATAAGGATACAGACATCCTTATAACAAGGTATTAGTACTTGTTTTACATTACATTTACAGCATTTCTCATTTCTTGGTTAATTCCAAAACCGGGGTTTGACCTAAAGGCAAACCCCTCATCCCTAACCCCCCAATCATCCTCTCTTTTCTGTGTGTAGGTTGCGCGGCTGTAATTGAAGATCTGGAATCCTTGTGCAGAGACGAATAGATCCACCTTCGTTTCACGGATTTTTCGGAGGACCGTGTGCACGTCGGGCGCCATCGTCCCGTCAACTTTCGCTCAAATTTGTAGAACAACACCATCTCGACATTTTACTGCTAATTCCAGGTCTGCAGCTTCATATCATATTCCTATCTCTGTTTATAAGTGAATCTTTCCTACTTTGCATGCATTCCTAGCTTAATCCTTCTATCTACATTTCTTTACAAAAGAGGGTATCCTTGATGTCTTAACCCTTGAAACTCATTTAGAATCCAATCTTGCATTGCATGGGATTGGATCTTGTGGGTTTCAACCCCTCTTTTGAATGTAAAGTCTCTCCTAAGTGAAAACCATCAACCCTAGTGACTCTCCCTTCTCTCTTCTCGGAGTTTGGGAGGGGAGAACGACTAGGGTTCGATTTTTCCGTTTTACAGTAAATAATACTATTTTATATTATTTACCTCTAAACTATGCATGGTAGGTATATTATATGGTTTATTGCAATGTTCTGATTGGTCAGTATATTTCTATAGTTCTGAATTAATTTTCTCTTTATTGGATTCGGTTGTGCATTGTCGAGGTTGGCATTCAGGAGTAATTTTGCCTTGCAATTTGGAATTTGATCTTGTTGAAGCTCGGATCTAGGGTTGTTGAGGACTTCTCATTGAATTGAAGATTGATTGATTGGATTCATTGGATTTGGATTTGCTCTACTTCGAATTTCTTTGCCATCACTCTATTTTTCTAGGTTGGAGCTTCGACTCCATTCTGGATTTTGATTTGAAAAGATTTGTCTACCTCATGATTTTTTGTGAGCGGGAAGAATTATGTTTATAGTTTTTCTAATGTTAAGATTGGGGAATTGATGATTATATATATATAAGTTACATTATTGGTAAAATCTGAGTTTGGGAGAGTTGTCAGACTAATTCAATCTTGTATTCTCTGTGTGATATATTTTTGCATTGCTCATCTTGTGGACTTGAAGGGTCCTTAAATCCATTTTTATCTGATGTATGAATCCCCCTCTCTACCTTATATTATCTTTTGGATATTATCTTTTGGAGTTTTCTCTTTGAATTCTGTGCATTTTTTAGTGTGACTGTGTGAAGGAGAGGTGGGGAATTGGTGTTGGATATCATTTGTATGACCTTTTTGTATCATTTATGTTTTATATCAGCTTTATTTTGTCCTCCCGCACCTTTTGGGAGTGTTATGTGTCAATTTTGTAAGCCTGTGTGTAAAACTGGATATTATCGTCACTTTATTTCTCCGTTTTTCATCATTTTACACTTTGTCTTGGATGTGTTATTCATCACCTCATATGCACTAAATTTTGTCTTGGATATGCTAGAGAAGGTGCTAGATGTGCTAATCTAGTCATTGCATATGCTAAACTGCCCTGCTTTGTTGGTTTTGCCAGATTTGCTTAATAAGGTCACTTTTCTGGATTTTGGGCTCGTACCAGAGGCTTCTGTGATTGTTTTGAGTTCTCAGAGATGTCTTGTGATGTGGTATTCATTATTTCACATTTGATTTTGGGCTCCGGTAATATGGTTTGTGCCTTATTGTTGAGGGATATGCTTATATATTGTATAGCTCTAGCAAGAGGAAAAAATGCCTTGTTGTTGAGGAATGGATTATGTGAGCTCCAGTGAGAGAATTGTGCCTCATTGTTGAGGATGTATTTGTATATTTTTTAGTAAGATGTTATTTTCCTTTCTCTTGCTTATTTTTATGCTTTTGATGGTGAAGGCTCTCGTTTTATATGTTGGCTTTGTGGTTCTTATTGTGCTCTAGTTTTGTATCGGTGATGTTGAGATTTTGGAATCATTCATGTTGAGCCTTCATGATTTTATTGCAATGTTGATTTGGTTTATGTCTCACCCTAAGGTCTTGGTCCATGGATAGTGTTAGCCTCCTCAAATGGTTCTATAACTAATACCTTAAAGCTATGACTCAGAGATTACACATCTTCACCAAGCAGCTATCAGACTCATTATGAAGGTTCATTTAACTTATCAACCCAGGGATGTGAACTTGAAATGGGTCAGCACAACATGTGCACTAAGAATCTATTATGGCCATCATAACTTAAGCAAAGAACAATGTTGGAATTGAAATACTGCAAATAATTAATAAAGGAAACTGAACTTAAGTTGATAACTAGTTTGAACATGTAAACCTTAAACTAACACAAAGTACAGGAATGAAATTCCAGACAAACAGGCAGGAAACTACTCTGCCCAATTTGGCTACAAGAACAAGCATAGAGCAGAGTTATGTGGCTGCAGGAATAGTCCACTATTGGAACAGTACTAATTACTGAATAAAAAAACTACTAAACTAACTGAATAGAGTTTTCACCAAGTGGGCTCCCTTGAGTGAGACTTCCAAGATTAACACAAGTGCTTGAAACTCAGAATATCATCTTATTCATCAAAACAAAAATACACAGAGTATGACAACATGTTCTTAAACTATATTCCAAAGCTGAAAAGTAAATTTACAACATCAAAGATCAATCCCTTTCAAGTAAAAATCCAAGCATTATTTATAGAAAGAAATACTACCAACTAATTGTAACCAACTGGTCGACCAGCTCCACAACATAAGGAGGGCGACATTTATTGAAAGCATGAAAAGAGGAAAGGAAAGATGATACATGCATTTAGCCAAGTCAGCTAGGACTTCCTCCGCAGAGATATAGTGCAACATGCCCCTAAATCGACTCATTGATTGTACATAATTAATATAGAATGTAGTTGCAACATTAAGTAGAGAAAACTCCACTACATTGATCACTTGACCTCTTCAACAATCAGCCAGGTAGTAAGAGTCATGCTCCTTGTTGCAAGATTTATCATAACACCACTTTCTTGGTATAAATCTACAAAACACGTTAGCACATACAAACAATTCACATTTCCCAAATCATATGAAAAACAACACGGTTTTCAACACATGCACATTTAATAGATAATTACATAGCATATGCATTAATATCATGAATTGTTTCAAGGTCAAACTTAAGCCCAAAAGATAATAGTTTCTAAGGGAATAACACAATAAATAGTGTCATCACAATATCAAAATCTAAAGTATCATCATGGACATGATAATAAATCCCTAGAAAATAGGACCATAAACTTGTCTCATCATTCCCCTCAACCTAAGGTCTTGTTGGTCCTCCAACACCATTGTTCCTTAGCCTAGTCAGGGTTCTCATATCACCAACTGTCAACTTTCCTACAACATGTTTTGCACCCTCTAAATCAGGATCCCAATAAAATCCATGCCTTTGTTCCAATCTATTCCACCTTGGCCTTTCTTCTTCTATATCATACCGATAGTACCTGTAGTTTGGTACTAGCCACAAGATAGGTGGCTGGTATAAAAATCAGAACCAGTAATGTTTATGTGTTCTTCCAAGCTGTATATATCTAGGACATCTCTTCTATGTTGCAACATAATTCTGCAGTGAATGTGGCTCAACTTGCCTTAGTTGATCAGTTAAGCTATTCCATCTTTGTGAAAGGTGTCATGCTATTGTTCTTCCTGTAGTGTCCTCCACTTGTTCATATTCTCTATAGGCTTCTTCTTGCAGAGGAAACACTCTATCCTTAAGCTCTGGAACATACATAACTCAGTGCCATTCATAAAACATTGCTTCAAGATTATCCAATTCAGCCCTTAGTGGCAAGGGTTCTTGTAATTCCTTTTCTCTGTAAGCTCTGAACTTCTCGCCTCAATTGTTTTTATTCTGAATCCAGGGCAGAAATGCCCTCAAATGGATATCTCCAATATACATCAATGGGTTCTATTGATGGTCATCTAGGACATCATAATTATGTAGGTAAAATTCACAAAGTAGGTTCTTATTCTCTGTTGGAGATTCTTGGTAGGCTTGAAATAATTCCTCAAGATTTTTGATGGAAGGATTTAATCCTTAAATTACCCTAGAAAGGTAAAATTTTAGATATCTCTCCTTTAAATGCAATGTATAAACCCTTGGAGGGGTTGTTCATTCCATTAATTGTGGCACTAATTCTACCACATCATCCACTTGTTTCTTAATTTAACAATCTCCTCATCTTTCTCCCTAATTTATTATCCTTTTTCTCTATTTGTTTATGCAATCTAAGGTTTTCTTTATCCCTCTTTTCTATTTCATCCAACAATTTCATCGCTACACTATGCCATGAAGATACAGGGGGTCTATGAATACCTACCAAAAAATTTCTGCCAACATGCTCCAATGGCGGTATTGGTGGTTGCTCGAATTCTTGTTGAAGGGGTTTATTCTTCTCTTGATATGGTATTTCTTATCCTCATGCCTGTTCTACAATGAGGGCAAGCTGATCTAACCTTTTCTGTACATCTCCCTCAAATGCATGCTCTCCAAATGTACTCTCCCCTTCATTATGTACTTCCTCTTCAGAGGCCACTACCACTTTTTCAGTTGTTGTCTCTAGCCTAAGGCTTTTTCTTAATGTCTCACCAGCATCTTGTGCAGTTGGCTTTGCCTTGCTTGCAGGGGTTTCCCTAGTTTTTGTTGTTGCAAGAGGAACAATGTCTCTGATGTTCTATTTGCCAAGGCTAGGGCTAGCTTTTGTTGTCTCAACCCTAACCTTTTCTTTCCCTTTTTTCTGCTTTTTGTTGTTGTTATTTCTCTTTCCTAGTTGTTGCCCTGGTTCAACGTGGAGTTTGAAATGAAATATCATCATGAATTGAAGAAGGGGTTCCTTCTTCCTTTGATTTAGAACAATCAACTTCTATGGTTGTTGCTACAAGAGAGCTTGCTTTGGGTCTCCCACCAGAGGTAAAAGCCTCAGAAGTGGCTGCAGAAGCTTTTTTTCTTTTGCTAGACTTGGGAGACTGACTCCTTTGTTCTACATTTTCAGGTCTAAATTGATCCACATTTTCAAATTCCTCCTATGTCATACCAGAGACTTCTTTTCAAGATTTCTCAACTAGCAATATAATCAAATAGTGGTGAGATACAGAGTTGGTCCTACCTTTATGAGTTTCAACCACCATGATTTCCAACAACCCGTAGAGAACATTGGGCACATTCATTCTCCTCCCATGCCTCAAATGGCTTAAGTGTTTGAAGTGAATGGAGTGTGGACAATACTAGCAACCCTCACAAGTAATGTATTTGCAAATATGCACAGCTGCATGCATCCACTTGTCTAGCAGCGACGTTCTCCTTGTCCCCTATTTATCCACAACAAGTGGTGGATCAATTGGTTCGGTAAATTATGCCCTTGCATCTCGATATGTAGGGTATAGTTCCCCATCAGTGGGAAACCCTGTGAGTTCTACAATTCTTTCCTTTGTTACCACCACTTGCAATCCTTTTACCATTGCTTTGTCGTTTGCAAAATTTTGTGCAAATTCTGTAGCAGTGTCTTCATTAAAACTCTGCAACTTCAAGAAATAGTCTAGCCAGACATAATTTTGAAATTTTGCTAGACAAACAACATCTTGGAGGATCACAACATGAACAATAGGTTCATTCCTAATTAGTTGATCACCCATTTTCCTACAGTCACTTTCTAAAACATTCCCTTGTTCTATCTTCACTTAAAGAGTCAAATTTTCCTATTCTCTACGCGAATTTAGTTTTTTAGATTCTTTGGACCCTACAACTTACCCTTTTTGGTTTGAAGTTTGTCGACTAAGATAGACTAAGATAGGAGAAAAATCATTAATAAAAGTATTAGAAAGGCTTTCAATAAAAATGACAACGCTTATGACATTTCAAGTGTCAAATTATTGGTTCAAATCAACTAAAAGACAAGTAATAGGCGTGTTTTCCTCCCCCCAACCTAAATTAAGGCATGTGTCCACACAGGCTGAAGTGGCATGGAAAGAAGATGCTATGTAAATATATAATTAATGAACATGATGAAATGTAATACCATTTACGATAATAATGGAAGAAGTAATTGTTCGCATGTACCTAATAAATTGCATTTGCATGTCTCGGATTATGGCATGCACAGTACCTGTCAATCAATCAGTTAAGTAATTAATGAAGTATGAGGTGGAGTGTGATGATGGAGAGATTTATGGAAAAGAAAGAATTATGAAGTGAAGGTGGATATACAGAATGAGCAGAGAATTTGATTTCCATTGAAGTGGAAATCTTTATTATGATTTGTTGCATATGTGTTTTAGGCAGAAGGATGGACACGTGGTCCACTTCCTTCGACTGCAAGAGAGGTGGTGAATTGTTGCATGAACTCCACTTTTGAAGTTTTTTTGTGATATAAATGCAAGTGATGACCATTGACTAGCAGTTTAAATCTAACAGGGTCAATTGTGGTAACTTTAACAGCTCCATTTGAAAATACTTGTGCCACCTCATATGGTCTTAGCCATCTAGTTTGTTACTTGCCAACACCTTCTTGATACCTAGAGTCATAAAGAAGAGCCCAGTCACTTGATTGGAACTTCTTTTATTTAATGTATTTATCATGTCATTTTATTCATTGAGCTTGCACAATTTTAGTGTGATGAAGGGTTGCCTTCCTCATTTCATCTAAGTTATGGAGTTGCATGATCCTTTCTATTTGTGATGTTTATAGGTTGATTTCCAGATCTAATGCAGTTCTTAAATTTTTATGTAAAAACTCAATTGGAATCATTGTTGTTTTACCATATAACAGTTCAGATGGTGTGAAACCAATGGTTGTTTTCCATGTGGTTCTATAGGCCCAGCTAGCTTCTGGCAATATATTGGCCCAATCTTTCCTATGAATTGCCACTATTTTTATCATAGTTGCTTCAATTTCCCAGTTTGTGATCTCAACTTTCCCATTTTCCTGAGGATGGTAAGGGGTATATTTCTGATGCCTAATGTTGTACTCATTAACTAGTGTTGTAATAAGGGTTGATGTGAATTGAGCTCCTTGATCTGTCACTATTTCCCTTGGAACTCCATATCTGGTGAAGTTCTCTTCATAAAGGAATTCTGCAACCTTATTATCCCTTGCATGTTTCATTGGCTTAGCTTCAACCCATTTAGTGACATAGTCAATACATACTAGGATATAGGACTTACCATTTGATGGTGGATCAATTGGACCTTCAAAATCCAGGCCCCATTTTTGTCAAATGGTGTAATTATAACTTGAAGGTAGAGGGGAATCTCATCTGATTTTGTTGGTTGTCCCATTCTCTAACATCTATCACACTTCCTAGTGTATTTGTTTGCATCTTTATGAAGTGTGGGCCAATAATAACCTGCATTGAGAATTTTCATTGTTGTCATTTTGGCAGCGAAATATCCTCCACGAGGTTCATCATGACATGTATGCAAAATGTCATAAGTTCCATCTTCTTAGCACATGAACTGGGCTAGTATAGAACAAACATCCTTCAATCCATGAAAAAGAAAAAATTTTATAAATGAGAATGTTTCTTTCTTTAGGAGAGAAGTGAGGAGGCACCTTCCCTACAACCAAATAGTTTGCTATATTTGCATACCAAGGTGTATGCACATTGATTGAAAATAAGTGCTCATCAGGAAAAGTGTCATCAATTACCTGAGTATCATCTGATGTAATCAATCTAGACAAGAAATATGCTACAACATTAGCTTTCCCAGGCTTGTCTATTATGGTGATATCAAATTCTTGCATCAATAGTAACCATCTTGCCAATCTTCCTGTGGTCAATGATTTATTCATCATATATTTGATTGTTGCATGATTAGTATGGACAAAGATCTGATATCCTGTTATATAATGCCTGAATTTGTTGAGGGCATAGATGACTACTAACATTTCTTTCTCTTTGACTGTATAATTAAATTAAGCCCCTTGCAGGTTTTTGCTGACAAAATAGATTGCATGCTCAACTGATGCCTCCTTTTGGCCCAAAACAACCCCTATTGCATAATCAGATGCATCAATATCAACGTGGAATGGAAATTCCCAATTAGGATCTTTGAGCATAGGTTCTTGTGTTAATGCTTCTTTTAGATTAGAAAATGTTTTTTTCACAATCTTTCGTCCAATGAAATTCTGCATCTTTAGTCAAAAGGCTATAAAGTGGTGCTGCAATTTTACTGAAGTCCTTTATGAATCTCCTGTAATACCCTGCATGTCCCAAAAAACTTCTGACATCCTTTTGCTTTGCAAGTGTAGGAAGACTAGAAATGACTGTAATCTTGGTTGGATCTACTTCTAGTCCTTTTTAAGAGATGTAGTGGCCAAGGACCACTCCTTGTTGCATTATCATGAAACACTTTTCACTATTCAAAGACAAATTATGATCTTGACATCTTTGCAACACTCTCTCTAGTCTTTGTAATGCTTCAACAAAGTTAGTGCCATAAGTTGTAAAATCATTCATATAAATTTCCATACATTCATGTGAAATGTCTGAAAAAAAACTTATCACTGCTCTTTGGAAAGTTGCAGGTGCATTGCAAAGACCAAATGGAAGTACTGAATAGGCATAAGTTTCCTATGGGCAAGTGAAAGTTATATTCTCTTAATATTCTGGTCTAATTTGTATTTAATTGTAGCCTTTAAAACCATCTAGGAAACATAAATATTTTTTCCCTAATAGTGAATCCAATACTTGATCTATAAAAGGAAGTGGAAAATGATCCTTCTTAGTAGCCGCATTAAGCTCTTTGTAATCTACACAAATCATCTGGACATTTTCCATTATTTTTGGGCACTATCACTAGAGGGGATGCCCATTGGTTGTCAGAGATTGGGTATATAAATCCTGCATCTATTAGTTTCTGAAGCTCTCCTTTTACTATTTCCCTCAATGCAAGATTGATTCTTCTTTGTGGTTGCCTTACTCGTGCACAATCATCTTTGATATAGATCCTATGAGTGCATAATTTAGGATCAAGACCCTTCATGTCATGGTAACTCCAATAAAATGTCTGCTTATGATTGTTTAATAGGTTTGTTAAAGACAATTGTTTCTCTTGGCTAAGTTGATTATTGATGTTCAAATATTTTCCTTCTACAACTAGTATTTGTGTAGTCAATTCTATCATGTCTGTCTCACTAACATTTGGCATTTTCAATTCACTAGGTAGCAAGGTGGGTAGAATATTTGTTGTTACAGTTACAACCTTCAAAAGAAGCATTGGCAAAGGGATTTCTGAACTAAATGCATGGTGGGATGGTTCTGCATGAGCCTCATAACGATTTTGGATGATCTGGGATAAAATTTCATATTCATCATACTGTTGCAAGAAATGACTTATGTCTATCATCATTAGCTTTTCCACTGAATCAATGTCTTCAACTTCTTCTCCAATATTGGGCTAGATAGGATTGTTTATGTCTTGGTTTGGTTGTGCATGAGGATAGATTAGCAACTTTTTAGTATTTCTACCATTAGAGATTGTAATATCTCTTGAACGACATCCTATTTAAGCATTTGTTGTGGCCAACCATGGCCTTCCCAAGATAATAGGATATCCTCCTAGTGTGGCTTTAGGAGAGAGTGTCATAAAATCCACTGGATAGTCCCATGAATCTAAAGAAACCAATATATCTTCCACAATACCATCAGGTTTGACAATGGAGCTATCAACAAGCTGCAAGATGGTAGTAGTAGGCCTTTGATTGATAATATTTAGTTGTTGCATGATCTCCTTTGTCATCACATTAATTTCTGCACCTAGGTCTATTAAAGAATTCTTTATTTGCATACCATTGATTCTGACTTCCAATATAGGACTACCTATACCAGCATACTTGGGGACAATTACTTTCCCAAGCATGATGTCTTCCAATTGGCCTACCACATGAATATTAGTGGGATCTTTTGCCTTTCGTCTTGGCTTTTTGAGACATGCCTCTTTTATCGCTTTCCCATAGATTGGGACATCATTCATGGCTTGGAACAAGGGTATGTTGACAAATATGTGTTTCAATTGATCCAAAATTTCAAAGATGGTTTCTTCCTTTTGCTTGACAATTTCCAACCTTTGAGGAAATGGCGGTTCTAGATTAGATAGGCGAGTTGGTTCAAGATCCTTAGCCAAATTTGGATGCTCCTCTTCCTCCTCAGGTAGCTCATTTATGAGAGGAGTGGAAGGAGTAGGCAAGGTAGTTCTTAAACATAGGTGAATATCACCTAAACTCACATCAAATGCAGGATATAGATTTGAATCAGCAGAATAGACTTTTTGTTGTTGTGGTTTATTATTTAGATTAGGTGTGGGTTGAGATGGAAACTGGGTAGGTCTAGGTGTACTAGCATTAGGATTAGGAGGGGGTGTGATATCTTGTTGTTGAGGTTGTGGAGGTGGATTCATGTAACCAGTTGTTTGGTTCAGCCATTGTTGTCCACCTCTCCACTGGGGTGTTTGTTGCCAATTCCCCTAAGAAGGTTGTCATTGAGGTGGAGGATTTTGGTAATTAGACCAAGTGTTTTGAGGGTTATTCCAATATTGTTATGGATACCCCCCCCCCCAAATTGGATGGATATTGGTATTGTCACTGGTTATTAGATGTGTTAGATTTCGCATAAGGTCCACTAAAAGACAATGGATCAGGTGGCATACCTTGTCTTGGGGCCCATGGTCTTCTTTGTGCACCATAGAAGACTTGTTCTTCATCTCCCTCAATCATCTTGAACTCTGGTGGAATTTGCTTGCTATCAATGTTGGCCACCATTTTACATTTGCAATCCTTCTTCTTCTGCCTGGAATGAGGGCAGTATTCTGCCAACATTGCTTATGCCTCCTTATGTTTCTTTCTTGCTTTTAGGGTATCCAACTGAGTGGCCATATCATTTATGATATCCTGCTTAAAGTTTGAAATTAGATTAGTAATCTCCATCCTTGAGACCCCATTAGCGGATAATTTTCCCATCTAGTAGCCTCTTCCTTTCTTGACAGCTACTCGGGAGTAGTTTTGGCATATCTTCTTAATGTCACCCCAAGGAACTTGAGTAATGTCTCCTCCTCCTATTAGATCCAAGGCGTTAGTACAACTATCATTGATTCCTCTAAGGAAGAGAAAATTTTAAGATTCTTCATTAAGAGTACAATCTGAATTTTTCTTTAGGCAAAATAAGAACCTTCAGATGTAATCCTCCAAATTTTCATCTTCCCTCTACTGCATTCTAAAGATGTCATTTCCCCTCATATTACCACTTCTACAGTATTCCTTGTACTTCTCAAGAAATTTTGTTTGCATGTCTTCCCAACTAGTAACAAAATCTCTCCCCAAACTCATAAACCATCTTAAGGTTCCTTCCTTCAAAGTACCAGGGAATAACTTAAGCCTATGATCATCAGTGGTGTAGTCATAGCTTCTACCAAGGATGTCAAATTCAAATAGAAAGGTATATGGGTCCTCTATTACAAGGCCATAAAACTTAGGGAGGATTGAAGCAGGGATATTCTTGAGATTATTATTATCATGTTGGTCAGTGATAGGGAATTTAAAAGTAGGTTGGTTAGGTTGATTTTGTGCAGTAGCAACAACCATTCTTGCTTGATGAATTGTCAAGGCAAATGGGTTATCAACAGGTTCTTGGTCAACTGGATCTTCTGGATTATTAAAGTTAGCAAATATACCAGCCAAAGGATTTATCTCTTGGTCTTCTATTTCAAGTTGATTATAGGATTCCCCAAAATGACTGTCAGGATAAGGGTCATTAGGAAGAAATCTCCCAAAAGCATTTCTTCTTCTATGCATATAGGATCAACTCAGTATCAGCCAATTACACACAAATTTTTTGAAAGAATTATGGGTATAACTTACCGAAGTGAGAAAATATTCTAAGTGTAACTTGCAAAGGTATTTTAACAGGAATAAACTAAAAAATGACCTTAAAGAACTTCTGAGTTTGACACCATCCCCGACAATAGCGCCAAAAATGTTAGCCTCCTCAAATGGTTCAATAACTAAGCCCTTAAAGCTATGACTAAGAGATTACACGTCTTCACCAAGCAGCTATCATACTCATTATGAAGGTTCATTTAACTTATCAACCCAAGGACGTGAACTTGAAATGGGTCAGCACAGTGTGTGTACTAAGACTCTATTATGGTCATCATAACTTAAGCAAAGAACAATGCTAGAATTGAAATACTACAAATAATTAATAAAGGAAACCGAACTTAAGTTGATAACTAGTCTGGACATGTAAATCTTAAACTAACACAAAGTACAGGAATAAAATGCCAGACAAATAGGTAGGAAACTACTCTGCCCGCTTTGGTTGTAGGAACAGGCACAGAGCATAGTTTTGTGGCTGCAGGAACAATCCATTGCTGGAACGGTACTAATTACTGAATGAAAAAGAACTACTAAATTAATTGAATAGAGTTCTCACCAAGTGGGCCCCCTTGAGTGAGACTTCCAAGATTACCACAGGTGATTGAAACTCAGAATATCATCTTATTCATCAAAACAGATATACATAGAGTATGACAACATGATCTTAAACTATATTCCAAAGCTGAAAAGTAAACTTACAACATTAGAGATCAATCCCTTTCAAGAGATCATCTAAGCATTATTTATAGAAAGAAAAACTACCAACTAATCCTAACTAACTAGTCGACTAGCTCCACAACATAAGGAGGGCACCATTTATTGAAAGCATAAAAAGAGGAAAGGAAAGATCATGTACGCACTTATCCAAGTAAAATAGGACTTCCTCAGCAAAGATATAGCGCAACATGCCCCTAAATCAACTCACTGATTGTACATAATTAATAAAGAAGGTTATTGTAGCATTAAGTAGAGAAAGCTCCACTACGTTGATCACTTCTTGACTGCTTCAACAACCGACCAATGATGAGACAAGTTTATGGTCCTATTTTCTAAGGATTTATTATGATGTCTATGATGATACTTTAGATTTTGATATTGTGATGACACTATTTACTATGTTATTCCCTTAGAAACTGTTATCTTTTGGGCTTAACCTTGACCTTGAAACAAGTCATGATATTAATGCATATGCTATGTAATTATCTATTAAATGTGCATGTGTTGAAAAGAATGTTGTTTTTCAGATGATTTACGAAATGTGGATTGTTTGTATGTGCTAACGTGTTTTGTAGATCTGTACCAAGAAAGTGGTGTTATGATAAAACTTGCAACAAGGAGCAAGACTCTTACCAGCTGGCCGATTGTTGAAGAGGTCAAGAAGTGATCAATGTAGTGGAGATTTCTCTACTTAATGTTGCAACAACCTTCTTTATTAATTATGTACAATCAGTGAGTCAATTTAGGGGCATGTTGCATTATATCTCTACTAAGGAAGTCCTATTTGACTTGGCTAAGCGCATGCATGATCTTTCCTTTCCTCTTTCCATGCTTTCAAGAAATGGCACCCTCCTTATGTTGTGGAGCTGGTCGACCAGTTAGTTAGGATTAGTTGGTAGTTTTTCTTTCTATAAATAATGCTCAGATGATCTCTTAAAAGGGATTGATCTCTAATGTTCTAAGTTTACTTTTTAGCTTTGGAATATAGTTTAAGAACATGTTGTCATACTCTGTGTATTTTTGTTTTGATGAATAAGATGATATTCTAAGTTTCAAGTACTTGCGTTAATCTTGGAAGTCTCACTCAAGGGGGTCCACTTGGTGAGAACTTTGTTCAGTTAGTTTAGTAGTTCTTTTTCATTCAGTAATTAGTACCTTTCTAGCAGTCGATTGTTCCTGTAGCCACAAAACTCTGCTTTGTGCTTGTTCCTACAGCCAAAGTAGGTAGAGTAGTTTATTGCCTGTTTGTCTGGAATTTCATTCATGTACTTTGTGTTAGTTTAATATTTACATGTACAGACTAGTTATCAACTTAAGTTCAGTTTCCTTTATTAATTATTTATAGTATTTCAATTTCAACATTGTTCTTTGCTTAAGTTATGATGGTCACAATAGAATCTTAGTGCACATACTATACTGACCCATTTCAAGTTCACGTCATTGGGTTGATAAGTTAAATGAACCTTCATAATGAGTTTGATAGCTGCTTGGTGAAGATGTGTAATCTCCGAGTCATAACTTTAAGGGCTTAGTTATTGAAGCATTTGAGGAGGCTAACATTTTTAGCACCCTCAAAAGGTTCAATAACTAAGCCCTTAAAGCTATGACTCATGCATGTCTATGAGTGGATGTACTAAGTTGAAAGGATGTTATTCCCTAATGATGGTTATCGTTGGATTATGAATATGAATGAGTAGTTGTAGGTTTAAATGGTTATCTTAAAATAAATGAATTAGATTTGCATTAGATATTATTTCATGAGGTAGAAAGATATCATCATGTTAGATATTTTTTTAAAGGGAATTAGGGACATTTGATTGGTAGTTTAAAAAGAACTTAAAAGTTAATGGGAATATGATAAGATATGCATTGATAGTTAATGATTTTCATGAAAAGAAAGACAATGTTTAATTGGGAAATTAATTTGTTTTAATGTAATGGATGGTTTCAGGTCTAAGGATGTGTTTATGTTGCATTAGAAGATGTTAAAAAAACTATCTCTATTTGTTAGTTAGATTAGTTATTTTCTCTGGGGTATTTTGGCGAGCATTACAAGAAGGAAAAAATGTATAAAGCGTGCACTTTTCACTAGTACAATTTATCCTTGCTTTGGCTTGCATGTGAGATAATATGAAGGTACAACTCAAATTAAAACAACCAACCAACAAGAAAGTAGAAAATTTTAGACACTAATGAAAAAGACATGGATTTTGATATCAATTTGGTAGATGACACTTGCACTAAGCATTCCCTCTAAAAATTATAAAAATAAAGGGAATGCAATAAAAATTTCAATTATACACGCTATTAAAATTTGTCAACAATGTCAACAATCTCAAAGTAAGTACAAAAAGTAAGTATAAATGATAACATAAAGGTAGAAGAAGGCATGAAATTGGTCACTGGAATTAATAAAGTAGGAAGTTTAAGTTCTCTTAATTAACACATAGCTATACTCTAAATTACAAAAGATGGTACAAGGTATTGAGCCACTATAACCATCATTATGAAATAACATTAATAATATAATAAGCCCCCTCCAATTTTTTGAATAAGAAGGATGCAAGGAATTCGTGAAGAGAAGTACAAATATCATTATATAAAGTGTAATAATCATAAATATCATATATATTACCATGACAAATATGTATTAAGATAATAAGATGTGAGCATGTAAATGCAAAATAGAAAGAATAATGCCCAAAATTAGGGCTAGAAGGAAGCCATGAATGCTAGATAAGAATCATGTGAGCATATGTTGTTGTCATATATCATTGTGATAACCATTGATAAAGCATGTATAGTTACATGATGCAAACATCATAAGCATAATTATTATAATGTAGTATAAGAACATTATCATCAAATAGAAAAACAGTAAGCATAAATGAACATGTTAGTATAACAACATAAGTCATGGAAGCATAGACATGTAAGTATGAAATCATAAGCATCATGACATAATATGGAAGCATAGTAACTATAAGCAAGCATCAAAAAAATTGTAGGCATGATAACGATATTTAATGTTATCATGATCATTATAAAGTAATCGTGATAAAATAGAATTAAAGAATTAAGAAGGCTTCTTAAATCTATTAAAGGTTGCTCATTGTTAATTGCATACTTAAGATAGTTACCTTTGTGTGACCAATGTGTGAGTGGACATAGAAGATGAAATTCCCCTCAAACTTTTTTAGTGATCATGACATTGTATGTATCCTATAATAAAAATAAAAATAAAAATAATGACTCCATAGGATAAGATCAAGGGAAAACCACGTAGACAAATATGGTATAAAAGTATGTGTACCATGTAACTAAAAGGATGAGAGAATAATTTTAACCAATGAAGTTCCCACCATCAGGTGGATCAATTATTAATAGTTCTAAAAATGTGGCTACAATCCATTCCCCCTAGGGAATGTTTATTTCATCATGTAGTATCCCTTTATGAACAAACTCACATTATAAAGATACCAAATGTGATGTATATCGTGAAAGAAAATACTTAGATTTTATATCATGTAGTTGTAGCTTCTCTACATGGATAACCTCAACATGTTGTGTGTTATAGTCCATATACTCATAATTAGAATAATCTTCACTATCCAATGCCATATTAAAGTTTATGTTTCAATATAATGTGTCTATTTGTATAAGTGCAATGATAAGCACCGAATACTTAGACCTATGAGGTGCAAGTGTAGACATGTTCATTGGATTAACAAGATGTTTTCATGATGATCTTTCTTGTGGGTGATAATAGTTACATCCTCATTGCCCCTATTTTTTTAAATATGATGTATTGGTGGAACATTGTGGGAGTGAAAAGAAGTGCTAAAAATACAATAACATAAAGAAGGATCTTCCAAGAAATCATGCTTATATTTGCACACATTAGCACATTAATCATAAAATAAATGAAAAGGATGCCAAAATACATATCCTCTAATACATGACAATAAACCATAAATAAATAGAACTTGTATCCTATCATCCTCTAATGCAAAACTTGTGCTAGTGACCAAACACTATTTAATCTTAATCATCTACTGTTCTACTTAATTGCATCATTTGATTTTAGTAACAATGACTCAAACTTGTATGAAAGTGTTTCATAAATTCACTAGCAAAATCCACAAAATAAGTGATAAAGGCATGTAACACTGAATAAATTCATGTGAAAGCATAAGAACTTGATCTTGTTGGAAAAAATATATTAAGAAACTTGTCCTCATGAAAATAACTAAAGCATGTAGTTTGTAAGGACCTCAAATGAAGCAATGGACAACCTCTACCATTGAATACTTTATACAAATCCATTTGGTGAGGGGTAAGATAAAATATTGAATACAAAACTATTGTGCAATATCTCACTAATACAATCCTTGAATCTTTTCTCATAATCATCCACGTGTCTATCTATATGGTCTAATATACCCATAATCGAGTACAAATAATATGAAAAATATGCTCAACATGTCACATACCCAATGTGTATGGATATCATGTGTAATAATGGAGGAAGAAATATCATTAATAGGTGGCCCATTATCCTCGCATTAGGTAAATATTTTTAAGAGTTCCTCTTGTTGTTGATTTTTACATACATGTCTAAATTATGTGCAATATGAGGTGTAGAATTATGTCATCCATAAGAAATAAAATACATATCAAGAGAAATCATAAAAAAATTTGGCATTTGCATGAAGATTGCATTAATGATATGTTATGTTGTCATTGATGTCAATTGAACCGGTAACGGTATTTATGATATTGCTGATATTGTTGTTATTATTGATATTGTCTTGTAACCAGTAGGAAGAGCTTTGAGGAAGATATTGTAAATTGGTATGTTAGTTTGTGAGTTGAACCGGTAAACCGGTGTATAAGGTTAAACCCTTTTCTATGCAATGTAATTGGTAAACCCTACTAGTTGTTTTTTTGTTAAACCCTAACCGATCAAGTTTGTTGGCTTAAGATCTAATGATGAGTGGTAATGATGGTGACACATGTGATCATTGAATGAGGATTAGTTCAGATTGTTTTGGCACGTTTGTTTGATTGTCTAGGGAATGAGAAAAGTGGATTGCATCTAATGCATAGTGCATGATGAGTTACAAAGTCCAATGAAGCGGTGATCATGGAGCGGTTGGAATTTTCTTGAAGAATGTGAAAAGATTGTTATGATTTCTAATGGTCAAGATTGAACCGACTTGTTTGTAATCTCTATGAGAGAATTAGGTTTGTGTTGTGTTACCGACCTAATTGATTTGTATTTAAGGTCGATGAAGATGTTTGTGAAGTTGTTGACAAAGTGTTGGCTGAAACTAGTTGAGTGTGTGGTTGCCTAACCGGATAATGGATCTGCAGTTTGTGTAGAAGCAGATTGAAACTTAAAAGGATCTGATCAAGCAAATGTAGTGCTATTCAGACAGATAAAAAAACTTGTTGTTTTCTAACAATTATAACAAAAGTGAAATCCCCTAACAGGGTAAGCTCTAACAAGCTTGGTTACTTCTTAAATCCTCTAACAAAGTGGTCCATTAGCTTGGATTCTCAAACCCTCTACCGAGGTTACTCCTAATAGGGTATTTGTTTTTTTATCAAGGCATTTTGTAAATCCCTTAACCGAGTGATTCTTAACAGAATCAATTCTTAACAAGACTTATTGTAAAAGCTTTAATCGCCTTAGCTCCTAACAGGGCAAACTTTAGAAGAGTTCAGATAGCTATCCTTGTGAGTCTCATCTCACTATGGTTTTTACCTATTTGGGTTTTCCATGTATAAACATTTGTGTCAAGTGGTGAATGTTTTTGTGGTTATGATCTTATTTGTTGATTTGATTGACTACTTAACTATTCTGATAAGGCATGATAACTGGAAGCATTGAGAGATTGAATATATTGAGATATGATTAAGCATTCTGATGTTTACAAGATTGAAGTTGTTTACTATTAAGTTGTTATAACAATTAACCGGTTGATGTTGAGTATTGATCTTGATAGTGAAAGTTTACTTTGTGAGTTTGAATTTGAGATTGGGAAGTTTGTATCAGTTTTTCAGTATACTAATTCACCCCCCACTCTCACTATTCTACTAGATACTTATTCTTTCATCATACCATCAAATTTAACCAAAGAAAATCCTCCACAAGGAAGGTCCACTAGAGGAGGGAAATAAGACTCGTGAGTAATGCGAACTCTATACCCACAAATAACATGATTTATAAATGTACATGATAAATCATGTAAAGACGTATAATAACCATGGACTAAATAAAACCATTATTTGACACTATAAATTAATGAATTATTGAATACATACATCATGGTATCATAATCTTGTACATAAGTGTAATATGAAGATAAAAGGATATAACATAAAATTATGTATCTTTATTTATGCTAAATAAACTTATCATAGATTTATTAAAAGAGTATAGATTTTAATCAAATCATTATGAATTAAAGAGTCTTCATTAAAATTATGAAATGGTAAAGACCTAACATTATGCTTCTTGCTAAATACATTATCAATAGACTAAGAGTCAAAGATAGAGAAAAAAGGCTAGTGACTTCATGTGAAGGAAAAAATGCATATAAAAAACATGTGGGAGAGAGGTATCATAGAATATAGAAATAAAAGACACACTAGGTATAACAACATCACATGAATCCACATCCTTGGTCTCCTCACATGATATATCAATGAAGAAACATGAATATAAAGGGTTATAAATAGCACTACCATGAAATGCATAAATAATATAATAGCAACACTCAAAAACATCATGAATGATATAAAATATCTAGTCTCGTCATCCCATAATGAAGGATGATGAAAAGTTGAATGAAAAATATTATGACCTGGTCATCATTAATACAAGTTATAGGAAATGTACACGATCCAAATCAATATTAGAAATAAGTGAAGTGAGTGTGTTAAGCGAGGAGGACAAGTACTAAGAATCCATTTGAAGGAGAGATAATCACATGCACAATGTAACAACACCTCTATGTAGAATATGTATCCTTATCCATGGGATATAAAGACATGAGAGAATCAAGGATAGATGGGTTGGATGTCATAGAGTGTAGGACCACATCAAAATATAAAATACATTCATAGATAGAGGATGAATGCAAAGAGCTATTAGAATCAATGATAAATAATAAAACTCAAACTATATAAGGGTGAGTAGCGAGGGATCAAAAATATATCTAATAATAAAACCCAAATTGTAATTAAAATATGGTAATGAATAACCAATAAAAGGGGAATCCAAAAGCTAATAAGATGTGAAATAGAAAATCATAAATCATAAAAAAATATATTTAAAACCTTAATATAGAAGGAATAAACCTTAGGTGTAAACCACATAGAGGTGTTAATTATTTAGGTTCACCAAATATGTGAAGAAATAAATAAAGGAACGTCGTTCAAATAGATCCTATTGTAAATGGCTAAGTCAACAATAATTAAAGCCAACCTAGAATCTGATAATCAAGACAATAAATTCTAAATAAACAATCATATTTTTTAAATGATAAAGATGGATTAGGTTTACTTAGTTGTAGGCATGGTTTAATGGAACATTAGAATATAAACTATCACTCTATGATCCAAAATGATGCTCTCATATGAAATCTAGTTCCAGGATTCCTTGATAGACAATAAACTAGACTCTGATTTAATTTGGCATGAAATCAAAATGTGAAATTAATTTGAGTCAATTATGTAGCATTAAATAGACCTTTGTGTATGAACTTAATCGATACTACATGAAATTGACCTAGTAGGTTTCATGATCCAAAATTTGGGCCACCTTGCCTTCTAATATATAAACTTTAATAAATGATTCATGATGCTCATAAATATAATTGAGTAACTTGTTGGATATGATGATTCTCCATTGATCAAATCCATACATAGACCAATTTAACAACTTTGGAACAAAGATCAAAGATAACAAACAAACTTGCAAGATGCCCAATTTGCTGATCCTTTAGGTGTTGATGATATGCTCTTGTAATGATGCAATATGTATTAAATCTCAAATGATCTATATGTCACGTGTTAAAAGAAATTATTGTTTATGTATTTAGACAACACCATATCATATAATTTGAAATGTTTTACACTTCAAGTTAACACATAGCAATTAGTAAAAGGGGATGAAATAGCCCCGAATTTGAAAATTGATTATAAAAAGGTTTTGGTTGATTTTGTACCACAATTTTGAACCAAGTAGGGAAATGAGTAAATTAGTACTAGGTCTACTCCCTAGGAATGTGTAGAGGTTGAGTCAAGTTAGGTTTGGTAAATATGCCAATTTTTATATAGAATCATGCAACCCGTACACTAGTTATTGCATAATGGATAACTCAACCAAAGCAAGTCCAAAATGAAGGGGAGAAGTGAGCAGGGATAACTTTAAGAAACCACCCCCTGGGCAACTATGTAAAATCTTGGCGAATTAGACATTATTTTCGGGGGGAAATTTTCATATTGATGGCAAAAAAAAAAATTTAAATGGGGAAAAAATTTCTTTGTATTGGCGATTTTTTTCTAGTGTACGAAAATTCCATAAATTTCTAGTGAATAATACCTTGTTCTATAGGGAAAATATTTATTGTGGGAGGCGCATAATTTTTGTTAAAAGGAACAAATATATAATTGTATGAGCGAAAAATTTTACTCCGAAGGAAAAACTATTTAAATGTATTGGCGATTTTTATCCACCGCTTGAAAATTATTTAAATGTATTGCCGATTTTTATCCACCGCTTGAATATTATTTAATTTGTTTTGGCGAATATTTTTTTATTTATGAAAAAATATATAATTTATTGGAGATTTCATGAATTCATTGCCTTTAATAGACAAGGCACATCACATCACATCACATAATATATTGAGTTTGGACTCTACACGATGTATCAATAAGCATAGCCTCTTTGACACGTGAAGGGTGACACATACCTAAAATCTATCAATGATTTTAAACCGTTCGATGACCGTAGATCAATGGCTGAAGTTTTATTTTGGCCCAATTTTCTGAAGAGAACATAGCTCACCAGAAAGTGCCCGGAATGGAATTGGATTCAATAGACACGTATCAAATGTCACGAATCACGATCGATAATTTCGTTCATTTAATATATATATCTTTTCACTAATTGCAATCCACTATGTCCCCATGACTTCCAATGTGATACTTGCCAACTTGGTATTGGTTTATAGTTGTTTCCATTTTCGCACAATAGTGCATTTATGGGAAAGATTTGCAGAGATACAAAA
Source organism: Cryptomeria japonica (assembly GCF_030272615.1). Taxonomy (NCBI): domain Eukaryota; kingdom Viridiplantae; phylum Streptophyta; class Pinopsida; order Cupressales; family Cupressaceae; genus Cryptomeria; species Cryptomeria japonica. Next base: position 607,126,378 of record NC_081413.1, on the reverse strand, counting down.
GATGTATAAAAATTTAAAGCAATTAATACGGTTAAAGAAGTAATTATTACAATCAAGAGCTTCAACTATTTATATACGATCTCTGCTTCTTTCATCTTCAATTAGCCTTTTCCATTTGGTAGATAAATCGTCGGAGCTCACGATATTTAAATTCTTCCTCTGGTTTAGGTTTATAGGCTCAAGTTGTTTAATTTGTTAATCTATTTTCTCAAGATGGACACTCCCAACCGCTTAAGAAGCATTTATGCAGAGGACCAAAGGGCCTTTCTAGGCTCCATTAGAGATCCAACCCTCCAATCAGTATGCAAGGAGGTTGGGTCATTCACCAATGAGGCAGTGTGGATGGTGTTGGGCAGAGAGTTTTTGCGAAACGAAAATAGGTATCGTGCTAACACAAACATTACATCCCGCTTCTTAGTGTCTCTTCTGGACCTATGAGGAGACAAGGTGGATATGTTGATGTTGTTGAGGAAGGTTTTTAAGGAAGACTTCCTTAGAGACGACATTACTCTTGTCTTCCTTGCAGAAGTAGGGGTGGGGATCCCTTGGACGAGTGAATTATCCAAGCTTCTCCTCCCTGACCAAACAGTGCCAGTGGCCAGGCAACCGTTTCTCCTGAACTTGAATGCGGAGCAGTTGACGCGTCACAGGAAATGGGCGTGAATTGGCAGGGACTTCCTCCGGAAATGGTTGCTCCTGGAAGACTTTCCAAACTACATGTGGCTTGAAGAATTCTCTCACCTTATGCTGTCTAAAGAATTCTACATGGAAGGAGGGCCAGATTCTTAGGGCAAAATTGTAAACAATTCCACTACCTGTGAGCTAGCCCCGCCCCCCTGGGCCCCTAGTAATTTTTTTTTTCCTATGTCCTCAAACCCTAACAGGCTCAGTGGCTCACTCATTTTGGCTTTTAAGTTTTTGAGGGACTCAAGTCTCAGACGTAAAAATTGTAAATTTTCAAAGCATAAATATTAATGATAATTTTTCAAATTCCAGTTTGTTTCAGTTTGCCTCTTAGAGTCTTATGGATATAAAAATGCTTTCTATAATTCTATTTCATTTTTATTAATTAAAGTTTTTCAAATGCTTTTTGTATATGAGCTACGTTATTTCAATTATTTGTTAAACAATGGAAATAAATTTAATACTGTGATCTTTTTTGTGTAATGCTTCTTCCTCTATATTTAATGTATATAAAAAAAATTCAGTTAGTTTCATTAATTATTTGTACTTTGATTAAGGTTGATTATAATTTTATAAATATATAGTTAAGATTTGAATTAAAACTCCAACTTACTTATATTAAACTAAATTTAATTATATTAAATTTACTTATTTTAATTATATTAAACTTACTTATTTTAATTATATTAAATTAAAATTTATATTACACTAAATTTATGTTGTACTTTTATATATATTTTTAAACTATTTTTTAAAATTATATATCGTAAACATATTTTTAAAGAGTTTTGTTAAACTTTAAATTAATACACTAAATTTATGTTGAACTTTTATATATATTTTTAAACTATTTTTTAAAATTATACATCGTAAACATATTTTTAAAGAATTTTGTTAAACTTTAAATTAATATTTTAGATTTAATATTGAATGTTTTATTTTTTATATTAAACTTTTACCTTTCAAATTGTATATCACAATTTATATTTTTATTTAGTTATTTGTTTTATTCTAGAAACTAAGATTCATGTTTTATACTATTTCAATTTCATATTTTTACAAATAGTATTAACATTAGATTTAATAGTTATCTCAAACTATTGCACATCTTTAAAATTTAAATGTCTCTTGTCATGGGACCGACGACATCTGACAACACTCAACAGGTACCATTGTCCGTTGGATGAGCAAAGATCAACGACTTAGAGTGGATTTCGGCCCAAATGTGGGAAGTGAACACATTTGTGAGAACTTCACCCGGAATTGAACATTTTAAATTTAATTAAATATAATTAAGTCTATAAAGCTCTTTTTCGGGCGGACTTTTAAATGATTAAATAGACTTAAAAAACAGACCTGAAAAGTGACACGAGTATGGTGACGTGCCAGAAAAATGGCAGAAGTCATGGGACCCACGACATCTGACAACATGTACCATCGTCTTTTAGATGAGCAAAGATCAACGACTTAGGGTGGATTTCGGCCCAAATGTGGGAAGTGAACACATTTGTGAGAACTTCACCCAGAATTTAACATTTTAAATTTAATTAAATATAGTTAAGTCTATAAAGCTCTTTTTTGGGAGGAATTTTAAAATGATTAAATAGACTTAAAAAACAAACCCGAAAAGTGACACGAGTATGGTGACGTGCCAAAAAAATGGCAGAAGTCATGGGACCCACGACATCTGACAACAGGTACAATCATCTGTTGGATGAGCAAAGATCAAAGGCTTAGGGTGGATTTCGGCCTGAATGTGGGAAGTGAACACATTTGTGAGAACTTCACCCGGAATTGAACATTTTAAATTTAATTAAATATAATTAAGTCTATAAAGCTCCTTTTCGGGCGGAAGTTTAAAATGATTAAATAGACTTAAAAAATAGACCCAAAAAGTGACACGAGTATGGTGACGTGCCAGAAAAATGGCAGAAGTCATGGGACCCATGACATCTGACAACAGGTACCATCTTCCGCTGGATGAGCAAAGATCAACGACTTAGGGTGGATTTCAGCCCGAATGTGGGAAGTGAACACATTTGTGAGAACTTCACCCGGAATTGAAACGTTTTAAATTTAATTAAATATAATTAAGTCTATAAAGCTATTTTTTGGGCAGAAGTTTAAAATGATTAAACAAACTTAAAAAATAGACCCGAAAAGTGACACAAGTATGGTGACATGCCCAAAAAATGGCAAAAGTCATGGGACCCACAACATCTGACAACAGGTACCATCGTCTGTTGGATGAGCCAAGATCAACGACTTAGGGAGGATTTTGGCCCGAATGTGGGAAGTGAACACATTTGTGAGAACTTCACCCGGAATTGAAACGTTTTAAATTTAATTAAATATAATTAAATCTATAAAGCTATTTTTTGGGTAGAAGTTTAAAATGATTAAACAAACTTAAAAAATAGACCCGAAAAGTGACACGAGTATGGTGACATGCCCAAAAAATGGCAAAAGTCATGGGACCCACAACATCTGACAACAGGTACCATCGTCTGTTGGATGAGCCAAGATCAACGACTTAGGGAGGATTTTGGCCCGAATGTGGGAAGTGAACACATTTATGAGAACTTTGCCCGGAATTGAAACGTTTTAAATTTAATTAAATATAATTAAGTCTATAAAGCTCTTTTTCGGGCGGAAGTTTAAAATGATTAAATAGACCCGAAAAGTGACACGAGTATGGTGACGTGCCCGAAAAATGGCAGAAGTCATGGGACCCACGACATCTAACAACAGGTACCATCATCCATTCGATGAGTTAAGATCAACGACTTAGGGTGGATTTCAGCCCAAATGTGGGAAGTGAACACATTTGTGAGAACTTCGCCCAGAATTGAACATTTTACATTTAATGTCTTCAGAATTTATACTGAAGTAATGAATGTTTTGTCCTTCAGCATGGAATAGTTATTAATAATAATTAATAAAATTACAACATGATTCTAGATATTTTGCCATCTTCCGTTGGATGAGTTAAGATCAACGGCTTAGGGTGGATTTTGACCTGAATGTGGGAAGTGAACACATTTGTGAGAACTTCGCCCGGAATTGAACGTTTTACATTCAATGTCCTCAGAATTTATACTGAAGTAGTGAATGTTTTGTCCTTCAACATGGAATAGTTATTAATAATAATTAATAAAATTACAACATGATTCTAGATATTTTGCCCTTTAGGTATTACTTTTATACTTTTCAGAGATTTCAAAATAAGAGACTCGTAAATCATAATCGTATTTCATTTCATGGACAAACCTGTAAATCGAGGGAGATTCAGAAACAACTACTAGATTGAGGAATGCAAGTTGCAACAGAGACTGTCTGCGCCAATCTAGTGAAATAGAAATTTCGAGTAAAATCTAGAACACCTACATCCCGCCTTTTTGCTTTTTTTTAGTCTCGTAGTCCAATTTGAGGGTTAGCATTTTCAATTTTTTATATAGCATTATTTTGAATTATTAACAATAACAGTGATGGGGAAAACGGGAAGCAGTAGTTCAACAGGAAGCCAAGTGAAAAACAAAATCTACCTAACCGAACTGGTTAAAACACCAGGTTTCACTGATGAATACCATGATATGTATGACCCTGCTATCCATGGTGAAAAGTGTATCATAGATATTAAATATGCATTGCCTAGTAAGGCGACAGATGCATGCAGGGCAAAATTTACTGTTTTCAACCCAATGTTACAACAAGGAACATATAAAATTGCATCGTGGGATGCTGGATTGGGAAGCATGGTGTTACTAGAAGTATTCCCTTGCCCTGATTTTGTCATGGTTTGCACCGAAAATTATGATGAAGATAAAAAAACAATTGTCAATAAAAATATAAAAGAAGAAATTCTATCCATAAACGAGGGAGAATTTGCTCGTTTGTTGAACCTAGGATTTGAAGCCCAAAACTCAAACGCCCAAATTGACCTTGGAAAGCTGGCAGGGAATTATGAGAGTCAAGATCCAAGTCGCAGAGATTCATTTATCAAAGCTCTAATAAAGAGTGGTATTGGTATTGTGTTGGATCAGAATCATAAGCCTCCTTATGATTCTAACATTTTTGCTCCATGGGTTGGGGATACTATTTCCTTGCTGTCGTTTTGCCTGGGATTGGAAAATAATAGGGAAGTGGGTGCAAGTGTTCTTGAAATGATTTATAATATCCATTGTGTAGGTTAGCTAGTAAGATATAATTTATTGAGCACATTGTTCAATCCATGCAAAAACAATTACTAATGATCAAAAAAGGTTCCTGTAAGACATTTAGGTTCTCATCCTACTTGTGCTATCTCCTTCTATCCAAGTATCGTGCAATATTCGAGACCAACAAGCTTCAAATTGTGAACTATAAGATTGATGAGAAGACTGGTAAGAGAACAGAGTGTCCAATATATGAATGGACACCAAAGATAAGGATGCATGATAACAGAAAGAACTACAACCATTTTGTAGACTTCTTTTTGGCACCAATGTATAATGAAATTACAAGCACTCCAATGCCTAGGTTGCCTGTGTCTTGTAGAGATTGCATTCAACTCAGAAGTCAAATAGAATTGGTTGATTGGTTCTTCATGCAAGAATTCATTGTGTTAAGGTTTTACGGATCGACAATAAAACCATATAGACTTCCAATACATGTGAGGGTATTTGCATTGGAGTATGTATGGCAATTGGAGAGCACAGATAGGCACTTCCATGGTCAGCAAAAGAAGAGCATATTTCCTTCCTCGCCTTTCTCATGTGGAGGGTTCACATTTGAGAGAAAGGCATTCAATGTGGCACATGATTTTTTGACAGTTTTTAACTTTGGTGATGAGGGTCTCTGGCAGTATGATCCAATCAGTGTAGTTCAAGCAAGGCTTAAGAAAAATGGGAACTCTTCAGCATTATGTCAACATGAAAGTAAACCATTGCTAGAAAAGCTTAGAAACATGGACTCCTGGGATGAGGTTAAAAAAGAGATGGAGAAAATTGCAACTGACAATAACATTTCAACAGAAGAAATTTCATCACAAATTATGGCATTGCACACACAAAGGACAACATAGGAGGGCCAGGGCATCCAAAATAGGAGGTCCTACAATTTCTACCTAAAATCTGCTAATCCATCTAAGAAATCTATTCCCAAATCAATTCTACAAGAATGCAAAGAGAGTTTTTGGACTCAAACCAAAATAAATGATTTTTGGACTATGAGGAAGAATCTCGGTGAACCAAAGACCAATGCAGAATTTGAGACCATCGACGAGGATGGAGAGTTTAGCAAATTGTGGAATATGGAGCATCTCACAACAGCACATGACATGAGTGAAGGTGATGATGAGTATGAGGTTGAGCCCACTCCAACAACTACTAATGTCCCTAAAATATTAGGTGCAGTCAATGAGTCCATGAAAGAAAAATATAGCAAAGGGGCAAACATTGTGGAAAAAAAGGGTTTTGAAGGTGGTGGTCTAGGTGCCAAAGGAGAGGGAATTTGGTATCCACTTCAGGTACAACTTCCATCAGGGTCAAAATCAAAAGCTCTTGTTAAACCAGTCATTGGACTTGATTCTTCAGATTCATCACAAATAGGTACTACTCATTACCCTCAGGGTCCACCTACATTTGTTTCAGGTTCAAATCCACAACCACCACCACATCATGGTATTCCCATTGGTGGTGAATCAAGTGCCACTACCACAGGTGGGGAATCTGGGGATAGTATTCCCATTATTGTTCAATCAAGTGACGCTGTGATTGGTGGGGTTGGCATGGGTACTACTAGTACTACTGATACTAGTTGTCTTGTTGTTGGACAAGGGCTACAACCAAATATCTCTCGCAAGAGGCCACTAGTGGTAGATACTAATACTATTCAGAATCCTATATCAAGTGCCACTGACACTACAAAACAATCATTTGCAACTTCAGATCACACACCTAAAAAGATTATGAAAACTACACATGAAAGTGTCAGTGGGAGTGGGACAAGATCAGGAATTTTTGTTGGTAATCCTAGTTAAGCATTAGTTAAAACCACAGGAATAAGTGGAACTGGAGCCTCTGGTATTCCTATGTCACCTTTCAAACATTCAATTGCTTCAGCAAGCCCAAATTTTCAATATCATGATTACTATGAAAATATGAACACGCAACAAAAGCAAATAAAGAAAAAAAGAAAGCATTTCATAGGGTTTCCCTGACTGAAGTTTTAAATGAAGAGCCTACAAGGAACAAGGTATTTCCAACATATGACCCATAGAAATATATGATGGAGTTCATGGTTGTTATGCCTCCAGCCCCAACTAAAGATAAAAATCCACCACACAATCAGATAGATCCCTCTGAATTTCAAGTTAGCACCCTACAAATGGATTTCTCCAAAGTACATAACATGGACAAAACTAGTGTGTCAAAAAGGACTAACGAAGTGGTCTACACTTCACTGCTAAAGGTGGAGAGAGAAAAAAATAAACTGGAGAAACAAATAGAAAAGTTACATGCAGACCTGGCAAACAAAATATCAAGGAGGAAAGCAGCAGATAGCAAGTGCAATGATTTACAAAAAAGGATAAAAAATTTGGACTCTGCAGTAGAAATTGCAGAGTAGGAGAAGATGGATGCAGAATTGAAGGACCTGACAGAAAAACTAGCTAAAAGCAGTAAAAAAATTGATGAGGAAAAAGCCAGTTTTCAAAAATTATACAAAAGTTACGAGTCTGCTGCTGCCGAAATGAGAAAATTACAGGACCTATTGGATCATGGGAAGGAAAAAGAAAAATATTTGCAAGAGGAAGTAGAGGAAGAAAGAAAAAAATGTGCACAAATGAAAGAAGACCTGCACAATGCAAATGATAAAATAAAAACTTTGGAGGATAGATTGAAAGATAATAAGAAAAATACAATGAAGTATATACACGAAAACATTTGGTGGCAAATAATACAGAGGAGTGACAAGTTATGGGAATGGTTTGAATTGAATGAAAGTCTGAGAGTAATTTATATGAAAATCAAAGGGCACTTTGAAAAGAGCATTGCAATGCCCCACCAGGAACCCTAAAGGAAAACAACACAACTAGGCAACTAATTTGGCTTTCGCCACGGCTATCTCAACTGAAGGTGGCTCAAACACCCTCACTCCTCCACTAATGCAGTCATTCAACCCCCTCAAGAAATGTTGGACAAGCATAGCTTTGTCATTACCAATCCTGGCATACTATTTGAGCTCATAGAATCTGTGCTCATACTGGTCTACTATCATCCCATACTGACGCAAGGCATAGAACTCATCTGCTCGAGTTTGCCTCCACTGGGGTGAGAGAAATCGTGCCCTAAATCTCTCCAGAAATAGCTCCCATGTAATGGTGTTAATGCATACACCGATCTTCTCCTCCTCTAGTCTCCACCAGATCGAAGCAAAATTATTGAGATGCATAATAGCGCATCTTGCCTTGGTGTTGCTACTATATGGAAACATAGCGAAACACCGGTCCAAACCAATGAGCCAGGTCTCTGCCTCAAGACCGGTACCCATACCATCAAAGTAAGGAGGGTTGGACCTCATCAAGTCCTTTATGTGACCCAAAGAAAGTGGATCTCAGTCAACTGGAATCTCTCTCCTCCTAGGTGATCTCTCCCTCTCTCTCTCCTCTGGAACCTGTTGAAGCGGTTCCTCAACCTGAGCATGAATACGCTGCTCAAATTTAGGCCTTTGGCCTAACCTAGCCAGAACCTTCTGAAACATCTGTCTCATCTCTTCCCTTTTGGGAACATGTTCTCCTGCATGCTGAGAGTTCTGATGAACAGATTGTTCTGGCTCAACACTCACATGAGTGGGTGGTGGTGAAGGACTGTGATGGTCAGAACCACGGCCCCGTCCTCCACCTCTGCCTCCCTTGTGACCACCCGTACGACCACCTCCTCTAGCTTTCCTAGCCATGACCTGGTACCATAAAAGAGAAAACGGTTCAGGTCTTCAGCAAGGATAAGACAAGAGAGATACAAACATTATGACCTAAGCAAGATGGTCAGCTGAAAGGAACACTACAAACCCAGAGTACCCAGTGTTGAAACTTGGGCTCTGATACCAAATGTAATGCCCCGCCAGGAACCCTAAAGGAAAACAACACAACTAGGCAACTAAAGGGTGAAATATTTTTTAAAGATTAAGTGCATTAATTATAACCATTGCACGTCTAATAACACAACAGAAGACTAACATATGATTTCCTAAGGGTTACCAACGAAGATTAATTGTAGATTATATTAACACCATGGTTAATCCAATTGTCCATTTAATTAGGTAAATTAAATGCTTATGATTAAAACTACACATACATCTCAATTCCAAAATGAAAGAATCAATGTATTCCATGCATTCAATTTATCCATAAATCATTTATACATAAGATCAAAGCAACTGAATTTAACATACATACTATTGACATAATATTACAATATCCATAAATACATGGCTTCCAATAATGTCACAGATTACAAAGTTACAATATCAAGGTTACATAAAAGTCTGATACAATTACCACAAGGTCTCAATTGAACAATGATCTCGAACAAGAGCTGGTACATGAATCACGAACCAAGAAACACCAACGAAGCCCTTCCTTGCCTGAAGATACAATCCAGAACATCCGATGGGAAGTGGTACTACCACCCGACCATGTGATCCCGAAATGGAACCACCCCACCGTGCTAGGAGATAGTAGTAAACCCTCAAGCAAGCAAAGTAAGACAAGTACAAAAGGACTGCAAGACTCCGCAAACATCCATGTAACTCAACTCACAAAACACTAGTGACTCTAAGGAAAGAGTGTCATCGCATGTCTTATGGTGGATACCATGGTACAACCTCCATAGGTCCCGACCCCCATCCTGGGTTTCTCCTGGTAAGCTCTCCCGAGCCTCCGGTTCCAACTAAGTCTCATGCGGACCCTACCAATCCTTTCGTGAAGACAAGGTGGTAAGTTTGTCATTCCAGGCCTTCTCGTAGCATTATGAGCCCTATACAAGCACTACACCTATGCACGAGGTACATTATCTTAATTAATATTTATTCTACCCACCCCCTAATCAATTATTAGGTTATCACTTTTTAACTGACTTTCGACAGGTTATCCTATCATCCACTTCGGGCACGGCCCCCGCTCGAAAGCCACTCTCTCTCATAGGACACTAACAGGAAAGGTCTCTCTACGAGAACTCTATGGCGAAACAGACAGCCATAACTAATCCTGACAAACCACAGGTGAAGGATACACAATCACTAACCCAAGATTGACCATTTGGACAAAACACACAATGGTTCACATCAATAAGGTTATACATCAACACGTGACCAAGGAGATAAAATAACATATGACACAATGACAACTCAACCAGAATTGCAACGAAATTAAGCTTGACTGCAAACACCATTTACACAAGATCCTAACACAAACAATCTTTTCTTAAAACAACCAAAAGCACAAATAACTTGCAATTAAAGATTTTCCAGACAATAAGAAAATACAACTATATTAATACAAAGAAATCAATTTTGTCATTTGTCCAATAAGGTTAAATCAATCACATAAAAATTAACCCCCTAATTATATGTTCATGATTACTTTACAAATAAACCCGATTAGATTGTATCAATAATCTAAATTAAATTCCAAATTAAAAATTATATATAATAATATAATATAATTACATAAATATATATATTCCACAAATATAATATTATATAATTATATCACATTAAGTTATATAATAAAAAGATGATTTAATTTGAAACATCTTTCATTTCCAAAATAACATAATTAAAACCACATAAAATACTATATATATATATATATATATTATTATTATTATTATTATTATTATTTTTAATTAATTAATTTTATTTATTTTTATTTAAATTTTTATTTTTATTTTTTAATTAATTTTTTTTTTTAATTTTTTTTTCTTAAATTTATTTTTTTTATTTTTATTTTTAAAAATTTAATTGATTTTTTTAAAATTCACAACTTTAAAAACAGTAAATTTTAATTTTTTTTTTTAAACGAAATTAATTTCCAAACCAATTTATTTCCAGGGAAATTATTTATTACACAATTTCTCCAAAATAATATAATAAAATATTTTCCCTTAACTTCTAATAATACAATAAATTTAATTAATGATTAAATTTATTTCTATAATTACTAATTATATCACAAAGATACACAAATATTAAAAAGGACTGCCATAGCCAAATATCGAAACAAAAATCAAACAAGAGGGAATGGTTTCTCTGGTAAATCCCATTCCTCCCAAATCTTGCAATTTCCATGCACAATAAAAATCTTGGCAAAATTTGTCATAATAACTTTTTCCAGTTTTCTTTAAATTTAATCTACAAACACCCAGGAAATAACTTATTTCCATAAACTATAAATTAACTTCACGAATGGACTTTAGCCAAGAACAAGAAATAATTAGACAGGATTTTAAATTTGTCAAACATCTTAACACACACATCATTCAGAAAGATAAAAGAAATAAAATATTTTCCTTAAAACAGACAATCAAAAGAAGCCACCCAACCTGGTATAGCTTTCCTGGAAGAAAATTTGTAGAAGAGAACCAATCCTTCAACAAGCTTCCAAATAAATTTCTCTTCACCTAAATCCCTGACATGTTTCCTGTGTATCCTAAAATAATGACCTATTCCTCTTTTTAAACTAAAATTCTAGGTTCAATAGCTTTTTTCCCAAAAACCTAAATTTAGAATAAAAGTAATTTTATTTTATTTTCTAATTTTATAATAAAAGATAAGCCAACATGCAATAATTAAAAATCATTATTCCTTCTTTTCTTTTCTTATGCAAATTAATTAATTTTCTAAATAGAGAATTAAGGCAATACTTTAATTCCAATTAATTCTTTTATTCATTTATTTATTTATACTTTTATTCTATTTATTCTTTTATTTATTTAAAATTCTAGGAAACAATAAATGCAATTAATCTAATTTAATTTTCCACTAAAATTTAAATAAAATATATTTCTAACATCATGCAGCTTGCAACTTAATTTAATAATTTCTTTTTAATTAACTAAATTTATAATCTCAACGCATAAAATACATAATTCACAAGAATACCAACTAGGAGATAAATCCATAAATTTAATTAATTAATTAAATCCACTAAACACACAACTGAGCAAATCAAAGCAAAGACTTATAAGAAGATCAAAATGACAAAAATACAAAGGTCGAACAAACTGACAGGACGACCAACTGACGACACTCACACGAGTGTAACTGAATAAAATAAGGTCAACTACTATCTCCTCCACTTCCATCGGAAAATATAAGGCACGCTCAAACCTGTGAAGCCAGGTGGAGACGATACCCCGTACCTACCTGATACTTGTACCTGCAATATCCTACATCACCGAACCACACATGCATATATATACAATATAGAAAACACAGCATACACACCAATGAAGGAGAATCGCGACGTTCCCTATCTCACCGAAATGCGTGAAGGAAAATTGTCCCCTTGCATTCAATACACTCGCAAACACACAACATATAATTTCACATTACATAAATAAAGTAAAATGTCATTACATAGCAATAATCCATAAATGCCATAAATCACAAGTACTGAAATACTGCAAATAAATTATGCATCTCATATCCAGATAAAGCATGAAATAATGTCATAAAAATCTGAATAACACATCATGGTAATGTATCCACTGAAAACAAACAATAATAAAGTATGAGTCTAAAGAGTTCAAATGAGTAGGGGTACTACAAGCATACATGTTTATTCAAAAGAGGATATGGCAAAAAAGATTGTGCAAGTAGTCTACAATTCCAGTGACAGCTACTTGGCATCCAAGGGAATTAAGAGCTGCATTGATGCCATAGTTAAGACATCATCTATCATTCAAAAATGCCAAAAACTAAGGGAAACATCAGAAGTTATGGAAAATTGTAGAAAAAAGATATTGAAGCTGCAAGAAAAGAAAAATAATTTGATTAAACTTGGTTTGCCTAAGACTGTTGACCCATCAAATAAATTCATTGGAAAAGAAGCTTACAAAAAAAACATGGAGATAAAAATGAAGTCTTGTTTAGACTTGCTTCCTAAGGACACAACTCCCCAAAGCTTTATGGAATTCATCCAACCATTTACAACTCTAAATTCGGTATTGGATGAAACAATGATGTCAAGTCAATCTTCTAAATATGGAATGTTGACGAAGTTGCAGTTGACTTTCCATAGTTTACAGAATATTGACCTTCCATCAAACGAAGAGTGGAGCACCCTACAAAAACTGGCACAAAAATCTTAAGAAACATAGTATGTATTGCACAATTTTCTTCGTTTACTCTTAATTTCAAGGTTTTATGTTTTTTTTGTTTGGAATTTGGCATCGCTTGAAATAACTTTGTTTTGTGAATAGGAAAAAATCAGCACTTGTACAAACTATGATGTACAGTGCAAAACTTCAGCCAGTAAATTTGTATTCTCAAATTCTCCCTTGCTCTAACATTTATGCATTTCTCTATTTCTGATTACTAGGTTTTAGGCACTGCTATTATCTATATTTAATTTGTCATGACGTGAATTAATATTTAATTTTGAACTCTAATTTTTGAACAGGAGACATCAGACATGTAGCAGATGTTAAATTGCTAATACGACCTATGATGGCCATATAAATCTGTGTTGAGTTTGTGATTTTGATGTTGAGTCTTCACATGTTGCAAACTTGTAATTCGACCTGAAGTTGTTGTTGCTCCCTTGTTTCTATAAAAGGGAATTCAGGGTCATTTGCAAAGGGTTCTGAAACTTTGTATTCACTTTTGCATGGACATTGGAGAATCACACAGGAGCTGTTGTTGCTCTCTTGTTTCTATAAAAGGAAATTCGAGGTCATTTGCAAAGGGTTTTGAAACTTTGTATTCACTTTTGCAATTTGCATGGAGAATCACACAGATTGGTGTATTACTATTGAATGAATTGTATCATATGGCTATATTTTGAAAGAATTAATAAAAATCTAAGTTCTCGACATGTGTATTACTATTGAATGAATTGTATCATATGGTTCTGAAATGTATCCCACAGATTTGAGACTCAAACATGTCTAAATAAACAATAAACATCTTTGTATCAATAAACACATTATGGTCTTTTTTTATGCTATTTTAAATCTAAAAAATTGGAAATAGAAAGTTGAAAAATACATTACAAATCAATATTAAATTCTAATTGCAAAAAGTAATATGCTTTTGTAATATGAATGATGAGATACATTAATAAGATTAATAAATACCAATCTCATACAGTTGCCATTCATCCTCATCAAATTCAGAGCTTTCTTGATTCTTGTATGTGGTTTCTTCACTATGAGTCTGCATACCTTCGTTGAACTGCATCTCAATGCTACCAGTAGGTCCAGTACATGAGTCAATAGTTCCACTGGCACTTTGGTTTGAAGTGTTGCCCAAACCTCTTATTTCAAATTTGGACCTCCAGATTTGCAGTGCCCTATCATAAGGAAAAGTGTGGACATCATACCTAGATGTATAGAGCCTCAAGTAATTTTCCAAATTTTTATCTAGTTTGTTTCTTAGCTTTGATTTTAGGAACCCCAAAGCACTGAAAAACTCTCTCATCTTCCACCGAACCCAATATCATGGTAAGACATAAATCAGCAAGCTTCACATATTCTAGCATTGAATCACGCAACGCTGAGTTCTCAGCTATAGTTTTCAAAAGACTTGTTACTGATCCCTCTTCGTGGGGGTTCTCCATTTTGCCATATTGTTCTCCCATAGTGTATGCAAAATGAGATGATTTCTCTCGAAGATTAGTTTTGTCTAATATTCCATTTATAGTTACTCCATTCAATTCTCTGGATGTGCAAAATTGTTTTATCAAAATCAATAGCTTACTTCGAAAATCAGATGCATTCTTGAGGTTCCAATAATGAGGAAACACAATAGACATGGCTTCAAGAAGGTTGTTAGGAGGGAATTTGCTTCTAATTTGTGAGGAAAGATCATATGCAATTTTCTTCACAGAAGTAGTTACAGTTTCAACAATCTTATCAAAATCTTCCCTTGTAACTCTTGCTAGTTGCTTCCTGGGGCGCTTTCCTGGTTCCTCGGGGTTGACTGTGGCATAGAAGTGCATTGGTATCTCAACTCCCTGTACATTGGCACATACCTCCCCGTCTGCACCGATTTGTAAAAAGTTATTAGGATTGTTCAAATCTGTGAGTGTCCACCACTTAACAAATTTTTCATCAGATAGTGTTGGTTGATTTCGATAGAGATTGTCAAGGGTCATGCATGTTATCTTACGCAGCGTAGCATATTCTGCAATATACAAAGCTCTTTTTTGGGAAGCCTTCATAATATTCCTCATTTCCTCTAACATGGGCAAAAGAGCTGCTAAAGTTAAGAGTGTCTCTAAATTACTTAACCTCTGAAGAAGGTCAGGAAATTTCGGTTGATCTGATTCGTCGCGACTTGTGTGAAATAGTCCAATCAAGGATGGATATTCTAAAAACACTCGATGTGTTGGACCATCCAAAGAGATCCATCTAGTATCATTATCCTTGAGAAGCTTGTTCCCATCAGTTATTCCATCAGCAAAGTGTTTAAATTCCAAAAATCGCTTGGGACTTCGACAGAAGTGTGAGTAGAGCTCTCTGATTAAAATTTCAAGTTTTTTAACCGAAGCAAACTTGCTCACAATTCCAAAAGAGAGATTCATTCTGTGAGCCATGCAGTGAATTGTAGTAATGTATGGTGCAAATGAAGTTTCAATCTTTGTACAAAAACCGTTCCTGTGACCTTGCATTACTGAAGCTCCATCTGCTCCAACACAAACCAATTTTTTGGCTACCGTCATGTCATCCATACCTCCATATTCAATTAAACTTCTCTTTACTAGTTGAAATAAATTTTTCATCGTTGCACTCTCCTTCATTTTAGCAACAGATAGTAGATGAGGTTGGTAGGTATGATTCTCTACAGTATAAACAAGCATGCATACCCATGAAGTATTGTCTACTGCCGTAACTTCGTCTAAAGAAAATGCAATAAAGTTTGACTCTCTTATTTTTTCCTTTACATCTTCTTTTTCAACCTCAGCAAGACAACTTGCCCATTCCCATCCATTGTTTGTTGATCAGTGTCTATTATGATAGTTAGGAACTTTCAAAAAGTGTAATAAACCACTAATTGATGGGAAATCTGTCATAGCACGCCCTCTGCTCAAAATATAAAAAACAACGCTTAACTGAACAACTTTTCCCAGTTGTTCTATTTGCATTTCTTTTCCAAAACTAGCTTCAATAGAACCTTTAACTTCAGTAGGCTTCGTCTGTATTTTCTCATGAAAATAATACTCTTCGGCATTCCTCACATGCTTACATTCCTCCTTTGTTTTCCATCTTATCACTGATTTTTCAACCCCGTCTATCATTTGTTTTTCATAAACTTTACCCATATGCTTTTCTATGGTGTCAAATTTTAGCTGCAACCTAGTTTCCTTGTTATGTTTCCAAGTGCAAATCTTACACCTGCATTCTATTGAAGGCTTGCCTTCAATTGGATTCTCCATTGGTTCAATGAATGGATGCTTTGATGCCCAATTAATTTGAAAATTCCTCACTGACATATCCCACTCCCGATCCTTTTTTGATTGTGGTTCACCCTTTTTTGATCTGACCTTTCTTTTCCCCTTTCGTGCATTATCATCAATGGCATTATCACCCAAGTCGATTATATCATTCCGGCTAACTTGGGCATCTACCAGATAATCTTCTTCAAGCTCATCCTGATCTGAGATATCAGGTTCGCCGTCGTCTTCAACATGTGGTGTAGGTGGTGAATTTTGTACTTGTACTTGTGATGATGCACCTTCCTTATTTTCACCACAATCTTTTCCAATGCCAAAGTACGAAGACAACGTTTTGCTTTTTGTTGGCCTCTCATGGCCTTCCCCACATTCAGGTTTCCTACCCCTCTTCCTGTTCGACATCTCTAACGAAATAAAGGTTGGCAAAAAAATATCAATTTGTTGAAGAAGCAATAATAGACTATAATGTATAATATATGTTTCATTGGCCCTACGACCTACAATCTAGATGTCTGAGGTTTGAATGTCCCCCTGAGTCCTGACTACTTGGCACTAACGGGTCGCCACTGAATAAAAATGAACTCAACAATGCAAACAAATATAGATAAATTTAGAATAATAATATAACACTTCAAAAATATGATCGCTCACCTTTAGCTCACTAGTAGTCGCTAATGCAGTCAACAACAATGATTTCCCTTGGTCTGAAACTTCGCTATTGATAAGAATTCAAAGCCTGAAACCCACTAGATTGTGTTGAGATAGATCTGACCTTTGCATGTATTTATACCAATCCTTACCTGGCGAATTCCGCGGGAATTTTATATGGTATACAAATATTTGGCGAATCTCGTGTAACTATAAAATGACTTATGTAATTTTTGAGGCGATTATAGGTCGTCCAAATACGACTTATGTAATTTTCGAGGCGATTATAGGTCGTCCAAATACGACATGTAATTTTCGAGGCGATTATAGGTCGTCCAAATAATTGGCAAATACCATATAGTTGGCAAAAGTTGGGGTGAATGGAGACACGCGTCGGCAAAATGCCGGGCGAATTGGGTCCTCCTAGCTAACAAATCTTCACGTGCCTATAGGCGAATTATGGTCGTCTATTAAGGCAACCTCGGAGAGTGTAGGCGAAAAAATTAAATTTACCGTGTCCACCGTATATTGTATTGGCGAAATCATCGCATAGAACCATTTAATTGCCTAAAACATATGGCGATCGGGCCGTGACTTTGACGGAAATTGATAATATTCTAGCAAAATGACCACCCGCAGTCGGTTCAAAATATTCGCCATTTCCCAAGTCGTCAACGTGAAAAATTCTCCATTGGCGAATATTCGCCACTAAAGTAATCTTTGGAAGTGAGAGGTATGTAATTTTCACCATTGCAATTTCTTATAGACAATATATGAGACTTTAATAAGTTAAATGAAAAATTAATTTATTTATAAAAAGTTTCATGTTACATTTTAATTCCAAAGTTACATTAAAAAGTACTTAGGTCAAACAAATAAAATTATAATATGGCAGGAGAAAATATATTTTATTTTTTAAAAAACATTTTAAATATCATTGCTAAAATTAATTTTTTTTAAGAAGAAGGTTTACAATTTAAAAGTGGTTTCTTGGCCCGTATGAACTAAAATACCAAATGAGTTCATAATATGAAAATAGAAAAAACACACAAGGCAAGCAATAGCTATAGGAGGTGGAGGTAGAGGATAATAATTCCTCGTAACCACCTACTAGAAATTATAATCAAGAAACTCAACTACTTCCCAACCATCTTGCATGATTATGGGGACAACTAGTAAAGTTAAAACTATGGTTTCAACGACTCAATTTAGAAGCTTTTACTTGTAAAGACATAGACAAACCCCACTATTGGGAGAAGTAGAGAAAATGGAATAAATTGTGATAGTGGATCTACTTCCATGTAGCTAGAGGATGAGTGGTATATGATTAATGGAAGGAACATAATCATTATAGGGGCAATTTTCTAATGGATAAGAAAATAATTTAAATGTTAAAAGTATCATAGAGGAAACAATATTTCATTTTGAAAGTTAAAAAAGAATGATAATTCTAAATAAATAAATAAAGTAAAGGGGAGTAATTCTTAAGAGAAGTGGTTTGAAAAAGGGAGAAAATGAGTTTTAGATTTATTTTTATGAGGAAGTCTACAATTTATGTTCGAAAGTCTCAGTTTGTTAATAAAATATAAATTTGGGATGGGTTTTATTTATGTGAACCTGCCTTTCACTTAAGGGAAACCCCTAATAACATTGGAAGCAAAGAAAATGCATAATTATTAATGGGTTCAAGTGTCACTTGCCAAAATAAATTAAGTCTAGAGAGTGAAGTGTAGAGGAGAGGACCATTGTTAAGAGCTAGGAAAAAGGGATTGAGAACCTTCCACCCAAAACTTGATGTATAATTCTTGAATGCGGTATCACAATTCCATAACCAGTCTTTTCACCAATCTCTTTGTGGTTTGTCCCTACCTTTTAAATCACAATATAGTAGAGATAAGCTCATGAGTGTGAAGAATGTAAGCTATTGTTGGAACATAATTAGATTTCATTACTTTCTTGACACCAATTCATGCCAATCAAGAATCTATTAATTTTTTTCTCAAATATTATGGAAGGTATTTGAAACTATGAAACCCTTCCTTAGGTGGGTTGTTGAAATAATTAGATATATATTTTTTTAACGACCATAATTTATGGTGGTACTTTGTCATCAATACCTCTAGTTTACTTCTAATAGGGTTTCCTAATGTTAATCTCCTAGATTGTTTGATAAACATTAATTTTATTTATGAAAATACCATTGCATAATTTAAATTGTTTGTTGTATTGTGCATGAAAAATAAACTACAAGTATATTATGGCAAGAGAAAAATGAACTCATTAGTTAAAGATGTTGCACCATGTTTGTTATTATACTTTAAAATGAATTCATCTATTTGAGTGAAAAAATTGAGACTATTTATTAGTAAAAATAATGCAACAATAAACTATATGCTAGTTAGATCAATATAATAAACTAATATCTTCACATAATAATGTGTAAAAATTATAAATAATAATATGAAAGCAAGCTAAAATATATGTGAACTTTTAAGTTGAGAAAATGTATTGAAATTAGTGGTTAAGTTATACAAAATTAATTAAAAGCAGTTATCACATTACCAAACATTTATTATATGTTTATCTCTTTATATATGTGTGAGAGATAAAAGTATATATGGTACATATTTTCTCCTTCACTTCATGCTTCTAAATAAATTATTTTAGAACTCATTTTAGATAATTTGAAATACTAATCAATAATCACCTTGAAATCATCAACCATGTAATTCCCAATCATTACACATTTACCACATGCATCGCAGTCCCTATTCTTAGTATTTTACCACATTAGACTATGATATTTGGTGAGGTCTAGTGTTTATACAATATCACATTGCATGACCTACTTTTCTTATTTAAAATTCCACATTTCTTGCCCCCACATTGACATTATAAGAGTATGCCTATTATCATGTCAACTTGTGCACTATGATATCTCGAGTAATATTTTGGGGAAACATATATTTAGATATATATCATAGCAGTTCTCTATGAATATCAAGAATTAGCATCAAGCATTTAAATCAAAAGTAATCTCCATCAATATTGGTCTCAATTTCATCTCGATCATATCAATATTTACATCTCTATTTATTGCTTTTTTAATCTTTGCATAATGATTAAGGAGATTGAATATTATCAAAAGAAATCATTAGTCTTCACTATAACCTAAAAGATTCCCCACTATGTTTTTTAACGTAGGCCCTTAAAGAACAAGTATAGAGGAGACAAACACATTGCAAGAGGAAACACTAGATAGACTAGTGTAACCTGGTCTAGGACTAGGCCACTCAAGACATCTTGTCTTCAATAACAAACTTCTAAATATCTTTGTTCCAAGTTCTTTATCTTTGTTCTTATATAAACTTATAACAACTTATTATGATCAATTACCATGAGAAATGGAGTGTGTGTCTTCAACAACAAACTTCTAAATATCTTTGTTCTTACATAAACTTATTACAATCAATTACCAATCAGAAATGGAGTATGTGTGAAAAAAAGAGTATTGGATGATTCCCTTTACAACACTACAATGTTCAAAATGGATGCAAATGCCTCATAGATTCTCAAAAGTTCATGTGGAAATCTCCTTTAGTGGCCATCTTTCTATTATATGAATAATCATAGCTAATATGTTGTGGTTACATTGGCATTGTACATTAGGTTGCTACCACTATATGATTACAATTCATACTTATAAAATTGTAAATATTTTTACTACATTAATTTTAAAACTTATGAAATAGTTATGCTGGCAACCAAGATTCTCAATGGACACACTACACCATTACAACCCCATACTACCACTATGGGTTAGGAATCTCAATATAATTACTATTTATTTTGTCTAGCTGAAATTAAATAAAATTACCTTGAAAAGAGTATCTGATAGAACTATTTGCATTTAGATATGTTGTAAATTATTGTTCATGCATTTATCCCTTTGATAGACACTAGTGAATATATTAAAATGACTAGTTATACCATGTTAAGAGAAAGAATAGCCAGACTATTCTTCTTGCATGTTACAATTGTAAAATAATCTTAACAAGGGAAAAAGACATAATAGGTGTAAAAGTAATAACAATTTGAATAATAAAACCACATAGTCAATATTATAAAAAAATCCATAGTTGCACAAGTATAATTTGTTGAGAATCATCAATGGTAGCTTCTAATTCAACCTCTACATCTACCTTAAAACCATAATTGTCTTGGTTACTAAGAAATTTATAAAGAAATACACTACTTTACATATATAAATTTAGGTTAGTAGATATGTTCAAATAATTAAGCATGATTAACCCAGATTAATTTTAGAGCAAGGTCAATATATAATGAGTAATAAATGAGATGAATTAGATATGCAATTCTAAATTCAAAGGGGGAAGAATGATACTAACGATGCAAGTAATTAATTTTTCTTTTCAAGAAATTTTGAAATCATGATTTGATGAATGTACCAATATATAAATAGGCATATAAAACCTTGTAGTTCAATCCCACACAATATGACTTCGATAAAGTGCACACTTTTGAAACTCAAACCCACACAATATGACTTTGATAAAGTGCACACTTTTGAAATAGGTTCACTAGGATCTATAATATCTAATGATCTTGCAAAGATTGTGGCTTGTTTATAAATAGGCATATAAAATCTTGTAGTTCAATCCCACACATTATGACTTTGATAAAATGCACACTTTTGAATCATGTTTAGTAGGATCTATAATATCTAAATATCTTTCAAATATCATGGCCTATTTATAAACACTTTAAGAAAATCTGTAATTTTTTTGCTAGATTAGATTCCCAAATTGATCAATTGTATAGCTTTGAGCACATATTTAAAGACAACATACACAAGTGTTATGTGTTCTATCTACAAATGTTGTAGATTTTGTTTCTTTGTTCCTTAAAAATTTAAATGTGCACAAATGATTTTTATCCTTTTTTGCATGTATTTTGCATAATGAATGAATGACACATTTAAATGTGTTTGAATATTGACATATATACATATCACACACAAGTGTTTAAAGTTGGTTCATTGTGGCTAATAAAAAAGGTTGGGAAAGTATTTGAATATTTAAATTTGGATTTCATTCTTATGCACAACACGATTGATCTTGAGTGGCGTGGAAATGAACCTATGTAAGAAAGTGATAAAATTGAGGTAGATAGATAATGCATCAAGATAAGTATGAGCAGGATATAATAAACATGAGATGAATTCTAAATGTATGTGGATAAGTGTAAATAAAAAGTAAATGTAAATGGATATGGATACATTAATGAGCTAAACCTAGTACAAGAGTGCATGCCATTTGTCAATATGTAATTATGTATACTTTTATTAGGATTAAACTATGTAATTTTTATTCAAATTCATTTCTCATGTTTCATGAATAATGATTCATAATAACCCATTTATCACAAGTACAAATGGTCTACTTATCATTAATCTCATATAGGTGATGCTTATGGGGGAAAATTATTGGAACTTCCCAATATTTCACCCATCCTAGTAATACTTTGACTCAAGCAAACAATGGAGTTTTGTGAAGATCAAGCCCACTTAGCTTACTATGCCAGTTACAATAATTCAACAAGTGTTTTATCTTATGAGTCATTCACTAAAGAGATCCTTAGATCATTCACTATCAAGTAGTAGTGTTTTATAAAACAACACTACTTACTAGATAGTATCTAATTGTATTAAAGGCATTCTATTAAAATGGGCCTAAATATAAATGGGAATTAGAACAAGTATGCTAATTTTATCATTAAATTTTCCCACTTTGAGGTGCATGAATAACTTGGTTTAAATCGGGTGAATTTTAACAGTCAACATATAAATTAATATTCATGCCCATTAAAAAGATATAGGATTGATATAAAATAATGGAGCATTCTTAAATTACTTATGTATGTTCCTTAGTGTAAGTGCTCATTTCATTATTTTTCAAGGAATTTCAAGGGTCAAGTTATGGGAAATGAAAGAATAGATTTAGGTGCCTCTTTTTGATAATTTTTTTGAACTTTATAAAATGTAACCTTTAATGTTGTTAAGAAGAAATAATTTTGGAGAAGGAACTTGCAGGTAGCTATAGAGGATTGTTTGAGAAGAGTGCAAAAAAATAGCTTGCCAAGAGGAGAAAGATAAAAGAAGAGAAAAGAAAATTATAGGTGTAACCATGAGAGTTGTAGGATGAAGAAAAATATCGAAGTTAAAAAGAGGAGTGAAGTCGAGAAGGTGCGAAGGCATTAAGATTTGAAGACTTGTAGGCATGAAGTGCCTAGAAACATTGTGAAAATTTCTAAATTTTGTATCTTGTTGAAATACTTCATAGATGTTATCGTTCTTGAGGAATTTTATTGTATGAATATACAAAGTTTTTTTTTTGTTTTGAAAAAAGGGGTAAAAACTTTATTGAATATCATAAATAGAGAATTACAAGCATAACCAAGGGACCAAGCCCCAAAATCCAAGGAGCAACACAACAAGCACAAAAACAAATCAACTATCTTCCAGAAACCTTATATCCTCCTCAAGGAACTGATCCAAATCCTGATGTAACTCAAGGGGAAATCTACATCCAATCCTCGATCTCCCAGCCACCATCATGCTCAAAAGCCCATTTGGGCAAACAGTCAGCAACTCGATTCCAATCCCTCAGAATATGAACTAATGAGACCGCCTCCATCCTATAACTAACCTGAAGAATTCTCTGAATCACTGAAGCTAACTGCTAGTTAATATCAAAAAATTTCCTCACATTCAACATATTAATCAAGATCTACAAATTAGCTTCAGAAATGACCCTTTTCCATCCCAAAGCACATGCCTTCTCCATACAATAAAGAATCACCAAACCCTCCATGAGGTTAACAATCTTCTCCCCCTCATGAATAGAGAAAATAAATATCACCGAATCCCCTGAATCCTTGGCAACCCCACAAATCCCAGCAGGCCCAGGATTTGCTCTAGAAGATCCATCAGTATTGATCTTGAAAACACCATCTGGAGGAGGTAGCCACCTACCCATGTGCTACACTCTTTTGTTCCCATTTTTGCATCTCCTGAAGCCACCAAAAGAAGAATGTATCCTCTGAAGTGCAAGTATATCCACCAACTCAACATCCCCTTTCCCAAGGGGGAAAACCACTTCACTCTTAGTTGCAAACATCTCCTCTATCATTCCCAACATACACATCCACACTTGCTGACCCACCAATCTCACACTATGGAATAGTCTACGATTCCGCTCCAGCCAAATCTTCCATAGAAGAAAAATAGGTCCAACATACCAAACATCCTGCAAAAAGGAAGCCATGGAGGGGGGTCTTCCCATACCATCCCATAACTCCACCAAAGAGGAAGCATGAACACACAATTGCTTTCAAACCTCCCACCACAAATGCCAAAGCTGCACAACAGAGGGGCACCTGAACAAAAAGTGTGAAGAATCCTCATCCTTTTTCCCACAAAGAACACAAACAACAGGCCCCTAGAATCCACATTTATGAATGTTATCCTAGGTCAAGCATCTATTCCATTTCAAAGTTCATTCAAAGAAATTACATTTTGGCCACAAGAGCTTATTCCACACCCTAGTCCACCAATGAACCTCCACCCTACCCAACTTCTAAGCCAACAACACTTGATAACCACAAGCAATAGAATATATCCCCTTAGGATTATGGGCCCAAGAAAGAATGTCCTCTCCTGGAAGAGAACTAAAATGTCCACTACAAATAATCATGTTAAACTCAACACTTCCTTCCTCCATTCCCATATCCAGCCACTCTACGAGATCCACCCAACAAGACCTCTCCAATTGACCATAAAAAAAGAAGGACTTGAAGTCACTCACCTTATCCCATCCAGCTGCAAGAAATATCAGGCACAAAGGAATCAAATGAGAAAACTGAGAATTAAGGGGAGGGAAACCATCCCAAGAGTTCGACCAAAAAAGAGCTTCTGAACCCCGTCTGCAAATCCAAAATAGACAATCCTTGATGAGCTTGGCACCCTTCTGAAGAGTATTTCACATCACTGAACCTTTCCCCTCAAGAGTGTACCTACGGAGATCAAACCAAGGAACTCCCAAAAAATACTTATGAGATATTATCTTGGCCTATATTTGATCCTCCTCCATACACCATCTCCAGAAAAGATTAGCAGTCACAACCACTCTGAAAAATGTTGACTGCCTGAGACCCAGACCACCATATTGTTTAGGCCTGCACACATCTTACCACCTGACCAAGATCCACTTGGAGGACAACAAGCATATCGCCCATAAAAACTGCCTCTCTAGAGAATCCAACTCTTTAAGAAATCCCACTAGGGCCACCTGAAGCATACACCTGTAAGTAGGGAAAGCCTACACAATCGACTTCAGAAGCTGAACCCTCCCAGCAAAAGACAACCATCTATGTGTCCAATGATTGACTTTTACTTAGGACTTATCAATAATATTTTGCCAAAAACCCTTGGGAAGACAACCAACAAAAATTGGAATACCCAGATAAGTAAAAGGGAGAGTCCCAATCCGAAACCTCAAGATATCAACAATTCTTCTTTGAATGGGGGAAGGCGTATTGAAAAAGAAGATGGAGGATTTATCTTCATTAATCAATTTCCCCGAAGCCTCAATATAAGTGTCCAACAATTGCCTCGAAAAAGTAGCTTCCCTAACAGTAGTCATCCCCATCAGGGTAGTATCATCAACAAACTACAAATGACATTGCGGAGGCAAATATCCACGCCAACGCCAACCTTGAATGATAACTGACTCAACATTTGTTTTCAACAAATGACCAAGACCTTTAACAAGAAGCAGAAATAGGTACGAGGAGAGAGGGTCCTCTTGGTGTAAACCCCTAGAAGCCCCAAAAATATCAATAAATGGAGATCATAAATGGAGATCATTCAAGCCAACAAAACCCCAAAAATATCAATAACAGGTTTACCAAGCATTGAAGCCAAAAGCAAAACATCCTCTCGCCAACATTCAACTGAAAACCATGACAACTGAACCCAAATAGAACCCTATTCGGGAGCTCTTTAATTGTGTTTAAGCTCGCATGCCATGACTTCATAAACAAACCCACTTGGTTATAGAAATAAGGACAACCCTCAAAAATCCTATTCTGATCGACCATGCTATCAAAGGTAACCATAAAGTAATTATTCGCCAAGAGCCTAATCTCCATCTCTCCTTCCGGCATCCAGTATTTCTGAGCCCAAGATTCCAAAAACTGCAGCGAGACTCTCAAACCCATAAATTTGCAGTAAAAGGAGTGTTTCGAATAATATTCAATATCGTCAACTAGCATCTCCATCGAGACAATCAATTTCAGCCTCTTTACATCTTTCCAAGCAACCATTGATCTTCATAATCTTAGATCCTCTAGATGACCCAGATCCATGCATCTCTTGATCCGACATAAATAGATTATTATTGAAAACCTTCACACCCTGTGTCGAAGGCTTCGATACAAACACTAAACTAAAACCCATCATTGGGCTAACACCGAATGGTTCCCCTCAAGACATGAGCATAAAATGAGACCCTAAGTGAGCATGCAAGCCCCTAGGTCAAGAAAATAAAGGAAGACACCCACACAAGGGTTATAACAATACCCCTTCGAATTCACCCACAACCCACCACAATCAAATGTGTCAACTTTAAAAAGCACAACCCCACACCCAAATGGGACAACATGCAACCCGAGATGAACAACTACGTCACGCTGCCAACACTAACACCCCACCAGCGGTCACAACCTCACATAGGCCTTGCAATCTGCCAAAGACTCACCAAGAGGCTACGCACAAACCCACACCCGATCACCACCTCCCACTGAGCAAACACAACCCTAAGCTCCTACATACGAAAGCCAGACACCAAATACCACGCCAAAGAAATCCAACACAACAAAGAGAGCACAATGCAATAGAACCTCCCCCCTGAACGCATAAAAAGCCCCCCTCTTCGCACCAACAAGCATACACAAAGAGTGAGCCAAGGCACATACACCCCAGCTTGACCAACAAAGCTCAGAATCGCCATCTCTTAGATTGAATATACAAAGTTTGAAATATATATAGGTTTCAGATTTTGTTTCCATATAGTGTTTTGCATGGGATATTAAGACTACAAGATTGGGTAGTTTGATAAGACCCCCAAATCTTAACTACATCAGAATATAATTAGAACCCATTTCTAATGGAATAAGCCATACAAGGACTCAAATGAGAACTTATTCACAAAGGAGAATTAGAGATAAAATAAATTGGCATACAAAAGGAGAAATTAGATACAAATGACCCAAGGGTTGATAAAAATGAAAAGTTAGTCACTGATTGGATCTAAAACTAATGTGAAATACACACCTTAGACACCAATGTAAGTGTGGGTAAAATATAAGATTTATCAATGAACCATAAAAGCCTAAATACATATATAGCTATTATGCACAACATATTAGATAATATAAACTTGAACAAGGTGTAAAAATATGACAGTGTTTAGAAAGTATAAATCTAAAATCCCATAATCAAAGAGAAATACTAGGGGAAACTCTAGGTTGTGTAAGAAAGATTATCTCATCAATAAATGTAAAGAAATAAATCGTTTTACATAAATAAATCTAGGATAGTAAAATAATGCAAATAAGTAAGCACAACCTAGATTCATTCTAGAGTTAGGTTGATAAATAAAGAGTAATAAATATGATAATTAAATGAGAGCAAGTATGTTCTTATCTTTAATTTTGAAACTAAAATAATATTAATGATGATGTACATAACTAATAGGTCACTCTCATTTAAATCGATAACCATAATATGATGAGCTTCTCAAAATTTAAATAAGAACCCATGGTTCAATCCCACACATTCTAGGTTTGATCCTAACCACAGTGGCTTTGAACTCTATCACACATATATAACTAGTAAAGTATATATTTTTGAACCTATTCAATTCAATCCCTAGTATTTGATGATAAATTGTAATCACTATTATTTTCATACACTCTTAAGGGATGATAAATTGTAATCACTATTGTTTTCATACACTCTTAAGGGAATATGCAAATAAGTAGGGTCACATTATCTTAGGTTAGACCCTTGTATCAACCAATGCGCGGCCAACTTTATAGCTTTGAACATATATTCAAAGATAACATACACAAGTGTGTAGGTGGCATAAATGTAGATTGCAATTTTTTGTTCCTTAGAAATAAAAGCGTACATGATGTACAAAATATTAATGAGGATGTACATAACTAATAGGTCACTCTCGTTAATTTAACAACCATGATATTATAAGTGTCTCAAAATTTAAATAAGAACCCATAGTTTAATCCCATATGTTGTAGGTTTGATCCTAACCACATTGGTTTTGAATTCTATCACACATATATAACTAATAAAGTATATTATTTTTAACATATTCAATTTGATTGTAATCACTATTATTTTCATGTACTTCTTAAGGGAATATTCAAATCACTAAGGCCAAGTTCTCTTAGGTTACACCCTTGTATCCACCAACATTATAGCTTTGAACAAATATTCAAAGATAGTATACATTGTAAGTGTATAGGTGAAATAGATGTAGATTGGGATTCTTTCTCCCTTAGGAATAAAAGCATGCACAAAGACTTTTACCCTTGTTTTTTCTTGTATTCCACATATAAAATAATGTCAAATTTAAATATATTTAATTTCCAAGACATAGAAATGTGTCACACAAACATTTGTTAATTTTCCTCATAATGGCTAGTAAAAATGGTCAAAAAATTTAAGAGTTTGAATTTGAGGTCCGTTCTTGTGTGAATTGTATGATTGATCTCGAGTTGCATGAAAATGAACCTAGGCAAGGAAGTTATAAAATGGAGTTAGGAGTGAATGTATTGAAGCAAGTACTAATGGGTGTAACTAATGGGATGGATGGTAAATGTGTGGGAGTAAATGTAGATGGATATGGATGAGAGCCTAATCCAAATCCCTCACAAGATTGTGCTACTTGGTAATATATATTTTTATATTAATATTTTCATCAAAATGGGCTCAAAACTAAATGGAAGTTAGCACGAGTATGCTAATTTTTTCATTACAAGATTATACTATTTTTGATCTAAGATTAAATGATTAAAATACCAACCATATAATTAATCTTTGGAGTCATGGAATTGAAGGAAATGGGCTACATGCACCCTTCAAGATGTCTATAAAGGTATAATAAATTAAACGTGATAAAAATTTTCTATTTATTTGAGTTGAGCATATTATTATTTGAACAAATTATGTTAACATAGACGAAATTAAACATGTGTTAAGATGGTAGCAAGATAAACTTGGAGTTTTGTAACTTAAAATTGATAAAATACAAAAATTCAATTGATATCACATGACAACAAAGGTTTGCAACAACAAAATTGACATTAGATAAAACTTGAGATAGTTGAATCCAAAGAGTTTGAGTGTCTAGGATGCTATCATGACATTGATCTTATCCAAGTGTACAATATTGTCTCAATTTCATGGTTCAGTCTTGAGAAGAATCGAGTCTTTGATACTTGTAATACATGTTTGTTTGATGATTTCTAAGGCAAGGAAAATGGTGATAATTCTAAGAAGCATTACAAATCCTCTTATGCAAGAGTTTAATTTTAGGACTTCCTTACACCTTGTTCAAGACCCATGCCAAAGTGAACAATACAAATATAAGTGATAAGGGGTGGCAATGGATGTCAATGTGAGGTGACAATGCATATTGTTGAGTAGATTGCTATTGAATCCCAATGCAATATAATAGGTGATTGTGTTGAAGTTATCTTTTGAAGCATTCATTGACAATAGATGCCACTTATTGAGTACTAAGAGATTGATTTGTTGTTGATGCTTACAAAAGACGATTGATTAATTGCAAGAGGGGAACATGCTATTTATGCTTTAAAACATCTTTTGATCTTTTTGTTAATATGCAAGTTTCCTAGGATGATGTCTATAAATACATAACCCTAGACACATAATAAAAAAAATTGACCCCATATTGATAAGTGATAACCATATCCTAAGGTTGTTGGCCTTGAAATGTAAGAATGTAAAATTTAAAAATCAAGTGCAATTGCACTATCAATTGTATCACATCATATCAAATACAATCCAATCTAAGATAAGTAGACTATTGAGAATTGAGTTAGAAAGGTTATGGATAAAAAGATTTGGTATGCTACACTACTAAATTAAATATTAGATGAATTGATATGTTAAAATCATACAACCAAAACATAAACTCAAAATAACATAAAATAAAAATAATAGTAAGCAAGATATACAATCTTTTTCTCTTTAACTAGCATACGCATAGTTTTGAAAATCTATGTAAAATATGACGATAGATATCAAATAAATTAATCTTTATCTAGTACAACCACTTACTCTTTTTCTTAAAAAATCAAGATAAAGATCTCCACCACAACAAATCCCATAAAAATAGAAACAATTAGAAAAATAATAATAATAAAAATTAACCGTTTTTAAAATCAATGTTTTTGCTCTACACTTTTTTCTTTAAATGCTTTCAAATCTTTGAAAAAGTAAAACGTGTTTCTTACAACCCTCTAGCCAATGTAAAGTTACACCTCACTTAAAATAAAATAAAAAAATATAACAAAACTAAAATTTCTCATTTAATAAAATACAAATATTTAAAAAATATCTAATTTAAATACATATAGTTTTTAAATATAGGTATACTAGTATAACACCTCTGCTATCATATGGATTTTTTTTTATGACGGTTTCATCATTGCAATATCTTTCATTTAACTTGTTAAGAAAAATATTAATTGTCAAAAATATATTTAATTTAGACAAAATATTAAAAAAAACATTTTCTCTCATAAAAAACTTAATGGTAATTTTCAAGTTTTTAATTGTGATTGTCTACAATTTAATTTGAAAAAGATGATAATTAAAATATAAATGTTGTTTATTGAAAAGAAATGAGAATCCTTGTAATATATGCAAAAAATTTAAATTTACTATGCAAATTTGTAAATTCATACTAAAAAATCTTGTTTATAATTAAAATAGAAATTATTTAAAAAATTAATATTAAAATATCATTTCAATTATGACAAGTTTTTAAATTCATATAAAAAAATATTTAAAATAAATAAATTGATTAATTTTTTAAATCAATGTAAGAAAATAGATAGTAAAACTTCATATTAAAATATTATAAAATTAGAAACAACTATATCCTACCATTTTAAAATATTCTAAATAAATTTGTATTTGTATAATAAAAATTATAATACTATATGATATATATTACCTACTATAATTTTTTAGAATGTATTAATATTTAAAGTGTACTATAATTTTTTCAGCATGTACTAAAATTTGAAGTGTCGTATATACTCTTTTAAAAAAAAATTCCATGTCAATGAATACACTCCAATAAATTTTTAACATGTCATATACCATCTAAAAATAGAAAAACAACCATATAAAGTGTCAAACTTGAGACCTACCAATCCCTTAGAGAAATGTTTGCATAAGAAAGATTTTTCCCCTAATATAAAAAACTAAGAGTGCCTCTTAATTCTATTAAATTTATATTGCAACAACGTGACATATACATTGATATTCTTAAATTATAGACACTGGGATTCTTGACCTATAACTAGCAATATAGAAAAATGGTTACAAATATTAATATATTATTAAATTTCATATTTATTATTAATTTATATGTTAAATGTTTCATAATTAGTTTTATTTTTTTTAATTTTTTTTTTTTTTTCAAAATCGTACTGTACCGTTCAAATTGGGCAATTTTTTTCTTCCAAGCTCTAAAATTGACTTTCACCCAATATAAGAGAATTTATAGTCAAAATTCTTGGAAATAGCCACCCGAACGCGATGGTGAGGTCGGATCTGGTCTAGGACACCTCTAGAAGTTGCTGCTCCTCAGATCCGCCTTTTGACACCACAATAATGCCTCTCAAAACGAATCAATGACACTCTAATGGCTCTGATCCATGTGAGATTTTGCCAAGATCAAGAGCTCAATGAAAAGTATAAAATAGAGAGACAAAATATAGGACAAGAATAAACTGCATTCTCATCAATAGATAAATGATCAATTGTTTAATAGTTGCATACAATGAATATGAGCCTGCTTATATAGGCAAGGCTATATGGATATGTGAGCACACAAACATGACATGTGGCTCAATAAGAAACAATGGTAGGTAGGGATAAGTAGGGGTAGTTAGGAGAAACAATATAATATTCCACATGAGGTGGATCACCCACCGAATGTGGAATGTAACAACAAATGCCACCGAATGTGGAATGTAACAACAAATGCATTATCCTAAGTAAACGTAAGTAAGGTGTAATAATATCCAACATGAATAATTAATTGCACCAACAAAAATCAATGTTTTTGCAATACACTTTTTTATTTAAATGCTTTCAAATCTTTGAAAAAGTAAAATGTGTTTCTTACAACCCTCTAGCTGATGTACAGTTGCACCTCACTTAAAATAAAATAAAAAAATATAACAAAACTAAAATTTCTCATTTAATAAAATACAAATATTTAAAAAATATTAAATTTAAATACCTTTTTTTTGATCCGTAACGTCTTCCATGCCCAGGCATCACCTTACCTCTCCATTCCCTGTGTGGGACACATTCCCATGTAGGAGGCTCACAACTAATTGTTGCGTTGTGGGATCATCTCCTTAAATTTAAATACTTTTATATGATAATAAAGACATTCATTTTAAAATAGAAGTCATCAATTTAAAAATAGGAGAGATCAATCCACCTTTGCCTATCATATGGATTTTTTTATGACGGTTTCATCATTGCAATGTCTTTCATTTGACGTTTTAAGAAAAATATTAATTGTCAAAAATATATTTAATTTAGACAAAATATTAAAAAATATATTCTGTCACAAAGAACTTAATGGTAATTTTCAAGTTTTTAATTGTGGTTGTCTACAATTTAATTTGAAAAAGATGATAATTAAAATATAGATGTTGTTTATTGAAAAGAAATGAGAATCCTTGTTGTAATATATGCAAAAAGTTTAAATTTACTATGCAAATTTTGAAATTCATACTAAAAAAATCTTGTTTATAATTAAAATAGAAATTATTTTAAAAATTAATATGAAAA
Organism: Cryptomeria japonica; assembly: GCF_030272615.1. Classification (NCBI taxonomy): domain Eukaryota; kingdom Viridiplantae; phylum Streptophyta; class Pinopsida; order Cupressales; family Cupressaceae; genus Cryptomeria; species Cryptomeria japonica. The sequence goes on along the minus strand of NC_081413.1, from coordinate 607,093,160 downwards.
TATCATTTCAATTATGACAAGTTTTTAAATTTATATAAAAAAAATTTAAAATAAATAAATTGATTAATATTTTAAATTAATGTAAAAAAATAGATAGTAAAACTTTCATATTTAAATATTATAAAATTAGAAACGACTATATCCTACCATTTTAAAATATTCCAAATAAATTTATATTTGTATAATAAACATCCTAAAATAATATATATGGTTATTAAAAATTATAAGACTATATGATATATATTACCTACTATAATTTTTTAGAATGTATTAATATTTGAAATGTACTATAATTTTTTAAAATGTATTAATATTTGAAATGTCATATATACCGTTGTAGAAAAAAATTTCATGTCAATGAATCGAATCCCTTAAAGAAATGTTTGCATAAGAAAGATTTTTCCCCTAATTAAAAAAACTACTAAGAGTGCCTCTTAATTCTATTAAATTTATATTGCAACAACGTGACATAGACATTGATATTCTCAAACTATAGACATTGGGATTCTTGACCTATAACTAGCAATATAGAAAAAATGGTTACAAATATTAATATGTTATTAAATTTTAAAAAATTATTAATTTATATAATATAGAAATATGGTTACAAATATTAATATATTATTAAATATCAAAAATTAAATTTTTGATATTTATTATTAATTTATATGTTAAATGTTTTATAATTAGTTTTTTTGTTTGTTGTTTTTATAAAGTATTGTTATTTTTTCTTGACTAGCTTGGTTTGACTTTGTGATGTGACAAAATATCACTTCTTTTTCAAAGATTTTACTATTTATATTGACATATAAAATTAATTTTCATTAAAAATATCTGGTAATTCTAAGTTTCAAATAGACATACGACAGATAAATAAGACATAAATTATAAAATATTTGTATAAAAACCGCGTGAACAAGAATGCCACGTAGATTGCCCTGAAACTTATCATAACTAAAAATATGTAATTTTAGTCACAACTATCAGTAAATTTCTGAATTGAATGAATGATGACTCCTTGCTGTTTGAAAAACTGAAAACAAGCCGAAGGGATTACCTGCTCAGGTAATCATCAGCTTCTCATTTTTATGAAAATATTTTCATTGACTTGTCCTTCCGTCACTCTCCACGTAGATTCTCTCCATAATGTAATTTAAATTTTCTGGCCAGTCTTCACATTAGGTATAACCCAAATCCCCAAACCCATTTGAGCAATCTGACCAAAATCTCTGGCCAATGACACAATGTAGACCCACATGCTCGACAGTTGCTGCTCTTAAAGACCGTGTTTATTTTTGTTTCTCGGAAAATGAACATGTTGAATCCGATCGATATCTAGAATCCAAGATAAAAACAAACTTTGGGATGACAAATAGGTTTCATGATTGGAGGAGAGCCAAAAAAAGAAACTGAAAAGGGCCTAAACATAACATATGCAGAGCTTTTTTGTTTTATTTTCTGTTCAACTGAGTACTGGTTTGATTGAATCCTTTGGATGATGGATCGTTATAGAGGCACGGGGGGATGCTTTGGAGGGAATTTATTGGCCTCGCCATCCAAGAAAAAACTTATTCGAAGTCTAACTGTGGTTCAGCAGAGATCTAGAAAGAAGTATCCAGTGAAGCCTTCTGATTATCAGCTGTATGAGGAGGTGGGTGTGGGCAGCAGTGGAATAGTGTACAGGGCTCTCTGTGTTTCATTCAGTGAGATCGTTGCAATTAAAGTAGTGGACCTTGACAAACCCAGTGCTACTCTGGTAGGAACAATGTTTCCTCTTTGTTTGTTTATGCTTAAAAGTCTGAAAATCAAGGAAAATTATATGGTTAATATCTGATCAAGATGTCCAAGAACTATAGAAATTTGAATATTTGATTAGATAGGATGAAGGTGTCAATTATATTTTCAAATGGGTATTGGTCTTCTTCACCTGCTTACAACAACTCTGTATTCTACCGCCCTCTGTTTCGTTGTCTTTTCTCAGAGGATCAAGTGTGTAGAAGGTCCCTTGCTTGTGTTTAATGATGTGAAAAAAGAACTAATACTGAACATTTGGTATTGTTTGACTAGGATATCAAATGGATATGGCCATTGGATGCAATGGAAAGAATTTAATTAAATTCGGCAGTATAATAATGTGGTATAGTTTAAGTCGATCCTCACGCGAGCCTTCTTCACATATCCACAACACCGCTATGTACGACTGTCCTTTGTTCTTCCACGACCCTGTTCCCTGAGGATCATGTGTGGAGAGGTTCCAGTTTGTGTTTGATGATAGGAAAAATTCAAAACAGTAAACTAACAATAGACACATCACACATATATGACTAGAATATCAAATGAGTATGTCTTTATGACACATGGAATCGAATTTGAACATTTAATTGTGTAGAACAAATTTCCTTTTTAGTTGATTCAGACGATCTAGTGGGTCTTTTTAAACTACACACAACAACCATATTTTCCATCGATTTCATCTAAGAGGATTGAATGTGGAAAGGTGTTGGTTATGTGTTTTATGATAGGAAAAGATAATCTAACCATGAACATACGGGGCATTTATACTATGATATCAAATGAGTATGTCTTTATGAGGCAATGGAATGGGATTTTGAACATTTAATTGAGCAGAACAAATGTACCATTTCGTTGAATTAAATTCTTCAGTAGCTTCTTCAACTTCCCACAAGAATCTGTTTTTGTTTTCCCTTTGTGCAATTGCCCTCCTCTTAGACAATCAAGTGCGGAGAGGCACTGGTTTGTGTTTGATAGTTGACTGTCACATCGAATGAATATGACTTTTTGATGCAATGGAATGGAATTTGAATGTTTAATTGAGTAGGATGAAGGTGCCATATAGTTGAATTATATTCATAAGTGAGTCTTCATCGTCCACCCATGATAGACCTTTTCCTCACAGGATCAACTGTTGTGAGGTACTGGCTATGGATCACCTCTCATTCACTTGCATATACACATGATGATGATATTTGTAAAAAAATATGTTAGCATTCAACACATCCTTGCTTAGGCATTGAGATGGATGAGTACCTTCTACTGATTCCTAAGGTTAGGTAATTGATATAGCCAACTCTAAAGCTACCATGGACCTTCCATTATAGGAACAGATTGATATTCGTTGCCAACTTCTCACTGGGACTTGCGCTCAGTAATTTGTCGTTCCAACGAATTCACCATATTGTCTTTACACCCATGGTGACAGGGACCATAAAAAGGATCCATGCCTATTTTCCATCTGTTATAAAAAGCTAAACAAAAGTTGCCTTGTATAGACAAATCTCCTTCCAGGATAAGGACCAATAGAGAGGCCTATATGAGTTTCCAGAGTTGTTCATTCATAAACCTCTTATTATGTCTTCAATATCTCGGAGGTAAAATATCAAGATCTATACAAGTTTACCTTCAATCGTCACTCCATTAAGCACAAAAAAAAAATGAACATGTAACTGGGCGAAACTAAGGCTTGATGATAAGGGAACACAATTGACTCTTTATAGCATAAGGTGTCTTCCTAGAGAAAAATGCATCATTTTAGACAAATTACTAAATTAGTAAGGAGTCAGGGTTATACCATGAGAAGAGTGTCTCCTTATGATGATAGGATTATTTTGCCTTCGTAGACTGGAAAATTTGATATTTGTTGTTGGCATTGCGTCCTGCTGGAATTTGTTCATCAATTTAGATGGGAAAAACATGTATCATAAACTGAATATTTCATACTTTGGCACCAATCTTTTTGCTGTTCACTTGGACTACTCAGGAATGTCTTAGCTGAGTTAGAGTGATTGAGACTTCACTTTTTCTCTTAATGATACTGGGAAAAAGAATAATGGACAGGTTAGAATGTTTCCATGTGCTTCTTAAATGTTGCGTTGATAAATGATTTGTATGGATGGTCAATCTGGATGTACTGAGAGTCTTTAGGCATACATTTTTTTAGGATTAATGTCCGGGGATCTATTTACTGGCCCCAGCCTTGTTCATGAACCAGAAATCTAGATGATACAATAAGTGGGAAAGTAACTCATAGCAATCCTTACACCTTCTTACTTCCAGATCCAAGCATGTAAGATGTAGTTTTCTTAGATTTCCCTGTTTTCTGATTGGAAACCACAGTCCAATCCACCCCATTTGAAATTTCCAAATCTTGCTGCACTGGCGACAAATGCTGCTCCTCACAAGGAACTAGAGGATTGCTTGTAGGCTGAAGTGCAGTCTCTACAGCATGAGAAAATGAGGATGAAGGGACATACCAAAGGAATGTGCTCTGATCTTTTCTCAGCAGACAAAGAATGAAGCAAGAGAGTCTCTACGGCGAGAGCAAAGGAGGAATAACTTCAAAGGAACTTTCTCACTAATACTTTCAGAAGAAAAGGAAGGATTTACCTGAATGGGCTTGGAAGAGGTCTAAGACCTGTTAAAGAAACCGTAACAGTTAAGTGATGGGGAAGAGCATCTGTTCACCAAGAAGCTTGGCTAGTAGATTAAGCGTTGAAGCTAGGACAATCAGCAGCAACATGGTCCATTTCAATGCATTTGTGTCACTGGAAAGAAAGTCCTTCATAGTCCAAAGGCTGTTTCCACAAGTGATCTACCAGTTTCAGCACAATTTCTGCTGGTAGATTTTTAGAAATATTGAGATCAACCAGAATACACACGAAAGTAACTTGAGGTGTAGTTGCCATATCTACTGACAGGAATTTCCTCTGGGATGATCACTGAGAAGCAGGAATCAATATGAAATTGTAGGGGATGGTTTGGAAGCTTGACCCAATTTGGGATCACTTTGATTTCGATAGCAGGTTGATTTCTGGATATCAAGGCTTCGTGAGGAAATAGGCAGCCCAAATCATGATGTCAGTGCTGATTTGGATGGAGAGGTTTCTAAAAAGAGATCCAAGTGGTGGGAAAGTGTCATTGGTGATGTTTGGGATGATGAAATGATCAAGGGGAGATCATCCAGAAGCAAAAGCAAGAATATAGTTAACTTTGCTCTTATGGCCCATCTTCAAGGAGTTTATGAGCCCTAGGTTTCATTAGAGGAAAAAGGAAAACTTGAATGGAAAAAGGCCATGGAAACCAAACATAAGAGTTTTATGAAAAATAAGACTTGGGATCATTTAGATCTTCCACTAGGGAAGAAACCCATTGGCTGCAAATGGGTGTACAAAGTCAAGTACAAAGCAGATGGTACACTTGACAAGTACAAAGCACAGTTGGTCACAAAAGGGTTCTCAAAACGAGAAGGCATTGACTATGAGGAGACCTTTGCTCCTACAACAAAGATGAGCACCATCTGTTTAGTTTTGGCCATGGTAGCATAACTTGGTTGGAAAGTACATCAAATATGCATAAATAGTACCTTCTTCAATGGTGACTCGGAGGAAGAAGTGTACATGGCTTAACCTAAGGGCTTTCAGGTTGTAGGAAAGGATCATTAGGTATGCAAATTGACGAATGCTCTATATGGCCTGAAGTAGGCACCCAGGACATGGTACATTAAGATTGATAGGTATTTGGTTCAATTGTGATTCCATAGAAGTCCTTCATATCCAAATCTCTATGTCAAAAGCGTAGGCAATGAGATCATTCTACTGATCATCTACCTAGATGATATCATTATAGGTAGTGCATCTGATTGAACAAATCAAATGTAATTTGAGTAAGGCTTTCGACATGATTGACTTAGGCCTCCTACATTATTGCCTAGGTGTAGAAGTTTGGCAAACAGGTGGTGGATTTCTCAATCCAAATATGCTAGGAGTTTGCTTGACAAGTTTAGAGTGATAGATTGCAAAATCTTGTCTACACATATGGAGAAAGGGCTGAAATTTTCAGCCAAAACAGACTGAAAGATAATAAATTAGTTAGCATTCAGGCAACTAGTGGGCAACCTTATCTATCTTATAGCCACTAGACTTGATTTGAGCTCTGCAATGAGTTACATTTCTTGATTCATGATAGCACCATAGGCAAAACATTGGTTGCAATGAAGTGTGTGTTGAGATGTGAAATGGACACTTTACTTTAGCATTTTGTACAATAGAAGAAAGGATCCTAGGTTGGTTGGGTTCATAGATTCAAATTGTGCAGGTTTTGTTGATGATAGGAAACCACTTCTAGATATGTTTTCAATCTCGGCATGGGTGTAGTCACATGGACCAATAAGAAGCAACATGCAATAGCTTTTTTCTTGACAAAAGCAGAGTATCGAGGAACAGTCAAAGCACGATGTGAGGCAGTATGGCTTCAAAGGATGCTTCCAGACATGAAAATATCTCAAGTAGGGCCTTCACCCTTGTTTTGTGACAATTGAAGGGTGCTAAAGCTTGCCAAGAATCTAGTCTTCCATGACCTTACCAAACATGTGGAGCTTCATTGTCATTTCATCAGGCAACTTGTAGAAAATGGATTGGTGATGTTGGAGTATTGTCCAACCGAGGATCAAATTATAGACATCTTACCAAGTCATTGAGTCTTTACAAATTTGTAAATTTTCAGAATAAAGTTGGTTTAGTTAGTAGATTGACCATTGAGGGAGGGTATTAAAGTAATATTCTAATATTTAGTTTATGATGGTCAATTAAGTCTTTAGGATGGACTCTAGGAATATTCGTTTATTCTTTTATTTAAGTTCTTATCTTGTTGCTTGATTAGTTGTTGATCTTATCCTTTACAGATAGATCTTTTGTAACTCTTATTTAAGGAAACTTTCGCTCCTTGTTAATGATTGAATAACTAGGTAATCGTTTTGTGTCTTTTATTTTTCGTAATGAAAAGTTGGGGGCTAGATGGTTAGCTTACCTAGACTTCTCCAAGTGTCTTCCAAGAGTACATTCACACCAAATCCACATCAACAATTATATTGGTGAGACTCCTTCCAAGGATTTACATATACACCATTGCTGGTTTCTTTATCGTGTTAGTTGTCAGTAACAAAGGATCAATCATTTGGTCTCTTGCTAACGAAGTTTAGGTTATTGGATTTTCATTCTTTCCAAATTCTAATTGTGCTATATCGTGCTCCATCTCATTCTTTCCAGATACAGTATTGGTCAATAACACACTGGAGTTTAGGAATACTTTATAATAAATCCACTATTTTAACTAGTATGCTAGTTGATGTACTTGTCTTGTAATATTTTAATTAGATTGTAATTGATTTGTTAGCATACTTGCATTTGGATTTGAGTGATGACATTTGTTAGCCATAGCATTCTTCACTGTGGCTCTAGCTTCATGAAGTGTTTTTGTTTTTGTACGTGGATCCGGGTACACAACCTTCCTTGCTTGGGCTCGAGTAATGACCAATGCTTAATTATGCCTTTCTACATCAATCATGTTGATATTGGCTTTTTTCTTTGGATAGCTGATGTCTTCATGGTCTCCAGGACCACACTTATAAATATTAATCTCGTTGTGTTCTAGTTTCTATAAAAATCTCTTGCAAAGTGTCCCCATTCATTACATTGTTGACATTATATAATGGGACGACTTGTATAGTCATATGATGTCTAACTCTGATCTCCCCCCCTTTGATTTTGGTAGCTACTTAGAGATGCATTATTTTATAGTGTGGCTGTGATGGGGTGGATAGCTCTTCTTGTGTGAAGAGCACTTGTATGCTCCTACTTAGATTGTATGGGCAATCTTTTGATTGAATGATCCTTAACTTGACAAATATTACAAAAACTTTTTCCTAGGACAATAATTTTTGATGTGATCTTCACCTTTACATTTTGTACACCAAAGTGCTTTGCTTTCTGTACTAGTTTCTTTTTGTGGCTTTAATTCCTTCATCATGTACATCATATCTCTTCTCAAGGCATGTACTGTTTTATATTCATTTTCGTTGCTATCATCCAAAATTTCGTCATCCTCTTTTTATCTTTTGCCATGAGAGTACATTTTGTCCTCACTCTCTATGTCTATTGTTTGATTACTACCTTCATTTTTTTTGTATCAAAGGAATGAGACCTTTGATGAACCATCTGTTCTTGAGGCAGTTTTGTAGTTCCTTTTCTAACTTAACTAGGAGTTCCTTGAGCCTTTGAGCCTATGATTAATAACTTTGACATTCTCCTAGTTGTCATGCTTTGTACTATATATTTGAGCTACGATTTCATTATCATCCTGTAGTAACTTGAACTCCTCTTCAAAAGCTGTCTTCAATCTTTTCCATGTGCTCTTGAGGCTAGTTCAATTTTGGTATACCAATCAATGGCAATATTGCTTAAGGTGGTTGGGAATGACAGAAGCCAATACTCTTTGTCATCTTGTTTGTTCCCTGTCCATATTGTTTCACAAGTCTTGTAATGCCTCATTGGATACCTATGAATTTGGCCAATTTTTTGCCTTTTAATTCTATGCTTGATGGTGGAGTCAGCATATTTTTCTTTTGATGCAACCTTAGTGCCTGGAACCTACTCACCAAAGAATTTTGACTCGTGCACTTGCACTTTGGTGCTTCTCTTGCACTCTCAGTCATGTGAGAATCTTCAACTCGTTTTGCTTTAGTGTTTTGCACACTTGTATTGCCTCCATGTTCTCATTTATAAACCCTTGGTCTTGTAGTTTTTGGCTCGGTTTCTTCAATCACCAATCCTTCTTGAATCAACAACTCTTCAAAATGTAGAAGGTCACTCTCGTATGCTTATATCAATGAATATGTAGATTCAATCCCCTGTTCTTCCTCATCTAATGGTGATTGTATTGATTTTTCTACTTGGTTAGAAAGATCGATGCATGCTTTTTCGAGTAGTGGTAAGTGCCTTGCCATCTTCCACTTTGCTCTTGTATGCTTTGTAGTGGAAATGTTTTTTTCTATGTTACCCCGAGTTTCCGGGACGGGGATGGCAGGGGATGAGGTACACGTTTCCGGGACGGTGATTTTTTTTGCCAATTTTGGGGACAGCTAGGGGACGGCAAAGGGGATGCCTATATAAAAATAGGGAAAATTAAAACATATAGGGAAATTTAAAGTATTCATATGAAAACACAGATAAAGCATGCACATATACATTATAGAACCTTAACATATAAGAACTAGCAGAATTCTTATGCCAAATTTGTGTTAAATTGAGAGTCAAAGTCAAATTGCTTATAGAATTCATTGTCAAAATTCACTGTCAATATGCAGAATTTATGGGGACGTCCCCTAGGAGTCCCCTGTTCCCGGGATGTCCCTGGGACGGGGACGCCTGAAAAAAATACTGGGGACGCGTCCCCGAGTAACATAGGTTTTTTTTTCTCAACTGTGGCTCTGAGTTTGACTCACACTTCGACTTTGACTCTATTATTGGGATGGGCTTCAACTTATCTAATCTCTTTATCTTGACCACGTTGTGGTCTTTTCCCACCTTTGTTGGGGTCTAAAGGCATGAATCTCTTAAATCTGGCTCGTTTTCTTTCGAGGTAACGGCCTGTTGTGACCATTTCACACATCGCCCCATTGCAAATGGGGACCCCCTCTTTTTCTGCTCGTTTTTCGCTCGCTTTTCGCTTCGCTTTTAGGATTTTGTTAGTCAGTCAGTTGTCTGGATTTAGGGTTAAGCCTTAGGGTTTTAATTAACGTCTTTTCAAGACAGAATCCAGTCAGTTTTGAGAGCTTTTGAGCTTCCTTTTCTAGAATGCAAACTTTGAATGCAATGATTTCGCCAAATGGTCTAATTTTCAATAGGAATTTTGAGTGCAGAGCTTAAATTTGTCTAAGTGTTGAAGATGAAATGTGAATTTTGACCAATTGGCCAATTTTGACCAAATTTTGACTTTTTTGATTTTGATCCCGGACATTGAAAATGATTTGTTTTCGCCTTGTGAAGTGATAAAATTTGTAAAATCATGATATTTTGGCCTGTAGGAGCAAAATCGCTCCTGTCCCTCAGTGAAGGACGGGAGCTCGTTTTCAAATATCTTACTATTCCTGCAGAGTCAAGATGAATTTCGAATTGTAAGTGATGGCGAAAGGCGAGATCTTTCCATTGAATATAAATTGAAGATTTTCATGAACACAGAAATGCCTCCAGGAGCAAAATCGCTCCTGTCCCTCAGTGAAGGACCGGAGCTACAAATCAAATTTTGCTTTGTCCTTGCAAGATTTTGACGACTTGACAATTCGAAAAGGTCCAAGGGAAGATGTTTTATCAGATGAATATAATTTGAAGTGCAAATATGAAGGAAAATGACCCAGAATGCTAAAAATCGCTCCTGTCCCTCTCCAAGGGACCAGGGCGAAATACATTATAGCTCCCGTCCCTCTCCAAGGGACCAGAGCGATATTCTTCATATGACAAAATTCAGGCAAGGATCAAGGCAAGTTTGTGTTTGATGGCAAGGAAGACGATGAAATGAACTCATTGAAGACAAATTGAAGATTTTGAAACGTCAGCAAGGACCCAAAATGCCTAGTTCGCTCCTGTCCCTCTCCAAGGGACCAGAGCGATTTTTGTTATGCATGATTTTCTTGTCCAGTTTCAATCGATCCCAAGGAATGGATGAATGGAAGGGCGCATTACGAACCTGTTGAATATAACTTTGAAGGTGATAAAGTGAAATGAAGACCACAAGAGCTAGAATCGCTCCTGTCCCTCTCCAAGGGACTAGGGCGATATGATGGTGATATTGCTTCTTATTCAAGTTTAAAACCGTTCCTCCAAGATCAAGACCTTCCAAGATGAGGAACAAGGAGGCAAGGACGTTTCAAGGCATTTCAATCAAGCACAAGTTACCAAGGTCATCACATTGAAGGAATTTGCACTCTAAGACCCAGTTCGCTCCTGTCCCTCAGGAAGGGACCAGAGCGATATTTCCATAAAGGCATGAATTTCAAAAGACAAGCAAATGTCAAGCTACCAAGAGAATCAAAGGGACGTCATTTCACGCATTGAAGATAATTGCAAGTTGAAGAAAACAAGAACAAGCTCACAATGTTGAACTTCGCTCCTGTCCCTCAGGAAGGGACCAGAGCGATATTGGGTATATTGATCAATTTATGCAAAAATGACGTTAAGACAAGGCTTCACAAGGTCATACAAGGTTCAAGGCGTCTTTTGAAGGTGATATATCAAAGTTTGGAACGTCCAAATGTTGTCAAACAAGCTAAAAAGCTCATATCGCTCCTGTCCTTTGGACAAGGACCAAAGCGATTTCATCAAAAACACTCATACTCCTTCAAAGTCAAGACAAGGCGAGGATGGACAAGGTAAAAGACGCTATTTGGAAGGCAATAAACGATGAACAAAGGTTAGATGTTTACGAATCTAAGCTAGGACATGGAGATCGCTCCTGTCCCTCTCCAAGGGACAAGGGCGATGTTAGCCAAAACACATGATGTCCTTTGAAAATCACGTTAAGATAAAGACGCACAAGGTTTTAAATGGCATTTGGAAGATGATACAAGGAAAAGTTCATATCAAGATGGAGAATTTCAAGCGAAAACCTTAGGATCGCTCCTGTCCCTCTCCAAGGAACCAGGGCGATGAGGTACGTCTACTCCATTTTCAAAATTTGGCGCTCAAATGAACATTTTAAATTTACCTTAAATGCTAAGATCGATGAGTTTTGAAAATCCTATTAAATTAGCATTTAAAAAAATTGCGTTTGGCATTTATTAATTATTTTGCCTTGTTTAAAAATCGAAATTTATTAATAAAAAATCAAAGGCATTTAATAATTAATTAATTAATTAAAAAAATAAAATCGAATGAAGCGCTTTGACATGGAGGTCGGCCTTTATTATCTAATTAAAATCGTTTAAAAATTGATTTATATCACCAAGTCGGCCTTAATGAATGGAAGAGGTGAGCGCTATAAAAGGAGAGTGAAAACTATCATTTTTACATCATTATTTTATCATTCAAGTGCGAGCTTTCATCCCAATCAAAGGTGGTGCGAAATTGTGTTTGAAGAAGTGCGAATATCATCCAAAGGTGGCGCTAATACTTCCAAGGTGGTGCGATATTTGAAGATCACGTCAAGGACAAAGGTGGCGAAATTGATTTCTTGAAGAGATCACGTTGAAGATCATCTATACCTCAATTTTGCCTAGGCAAATTTTGTTCTTTTTGCATTCTAGAGTTAGCTCTCTATTGAGGTATGGCGATTTGATTTTATTGTTTTATTTATTCATCGTCATATTTTAAATTTTGAGTTATTTTGAATTTTGAATTCCTAGCTCAATCGTTTTATTTTAGGAAATGATAACTCAAAGACTTATCATGAAGTTTCCTAAAATTTATCCTCTAATCTATGTTATTTATTGCAAAATCTAGCTTCTCATTATGAAATGTTGTGTAGGTATGGCGACCCCGAAGGTGGGAGCATCCACCAGTCGTTCAGCTCTCATGAAAGAGGATCAGAAGACCGAAGAAGTGGAGACCAAGATCGTGTCAAAGTGGAGCCACATTGGAGATACAAACTTAGGCAACTTCAGCACGAAGAAGTTTCGAGAGGTTCCTTACATTGGCAAGCCATCACCTGTCGCTCGGAAAATAATCGAGAGTGGCATCATTAAGGCGGCCGGCTTTCCTCCAGCTGTTCAGTGCCATGAGTTGATGATCGAATGTGCTCGTCACTATGATCCACAGTCCAGAACGATCGTGTCCAATGAGGGAAACACTTTGGCATACCTTTCAGAGGAAGCTATAAGTGAAGCTTTCCATCTTCCAGAGCACAGGGACATGATATACAAGAGCATAGAAGGAGCCAGATCAATGTACGAAGATGATCCAGATGCTTGTCTAAGCATTATCAATAAGAACTGGCTACTCAAGAGCCGTCCCCGTCTAAGCAAGGTCCCGAACACACCGCACAGGATTGATTTCCAGGAGGAGTACAGAGACTTAATTACCATGCTCAACCGAGTTACAGGAGCCCCTCATGCCTTCTATTTTGAGAAGTGGATGTTTTACTTCATCCAGGTGATTGTTCAAGGGAAAGGTACGATACATTGGGCTAGGATGATTAGCCATTGCTTGGACGTACAGTTGAGGAGACTCAAGGCTACTAAGTCCTTCCACATGAGTTCATATGTCATCTATGCCTTGATCAGGAGCGTGGAGTACGCAGGACTACCTCACAGAGGAGTGATTGGAAGAGGACCCGGCGAGGTCAGAGCTTGTGATTCCTATGCCTACTTGCATCATCCGCTAGGGAGCAACTATAAGCTGGTTAACGATACTTTCACGATGAACATCACAAGGACGTTGCAAGGTGGAATTCACAACAGGTTATCCCAGGATGCCCAGGAATTCATAAAGAGGTACGGTGCTTGGTTCATTCAGTTTCCCAAGTTCACTTATATTAGAGTGCATGGATGTCCTTTACCTCCATACATGTTGCCGAGATATCCGACAGACAGAATTGTGTTACTTGAAGTAACAAGACAGTTGGCAGCATATGTGAAGGCATTCAGACACAGACATCAGAATGGAGTTCCAGTACCTATCATTTTGGGTAATTCAGTTGAGGTATGTCCTAATGCTTTAGCCATGGATGACGCAGAGAAGGAGTTAGCCTTGTATTCTTTTTCATCTTTTGCTTTGAGAGAAAGCTTTGATCCACATGGACATTTAGAGGAGACAGTCGGCAGGAAGTTTAGGCATGAGTACCAGATTGAAGATTTTATGATGAATCTCTTAGATGATCTTGAAGTGAAACGGAAAATGCATTCTAGATTGCCTTTGGATTTCATCAGGAAATGCAGGATTTACAGAGTGGCCGACCAAGCTCAGGACAGTGGCAGACATATCCAGTCTTCCTATGATCGAGAAAGCAAATCAATAAGGTTGGATTGGAATGAGCCCGAGGTCATGGATTTAGATACTTTGATGGCACCAGTCTTGTCTTGTACTCGCAGATGGGTTGACATTCAGCATCAGAAGTTGAGAGAACAAGGCATAGCCATGACTTTCACTTTGGAAGAGAAACCAGCCGAAGGTGGAGCTAGTGTGAGTGAAGGCAATCCTAATCCTAGAAATTCAGGTGAAGGAAACCTTCGATGTGCCAGTGAGGGCAATCTCCATTCAAGAGGTTCGAAGAGGAAAGAGAGACCTGGAAAGAGAGAGTCTTCCAAGAAGAAACAAGAGGCTAACAGAGATTGATCATCCGGTACTTCTTCTAGACCTGAGAAGAGAACAATTCAAGTGGAAGAATCCATGGAGTCGATGGTACAGAACGATAGGCAGGAGGAAGGACAGGCACAACATGGTTCACCAGATGGATCTCTCCAAGACTATGAGTTAGATGAAGACAAAGAAGACAATGAAATAACATCTCCTCCCAGACAAGAAGAAATAGTGCATAAAGAGATTCAAGTTCAAGAAACCAGATCGATTATCCCAGATTGGTTGAAGGAAAGATTAACCAAGGTGATCGTAGTAGAGGACGAGGACAATGCAATTGATTTAGAGAGCCTTGTTGGACGCTCACATGAAGTAACAGAAAAGAAGAAGGCTACCAAGATGTCCAAGATGATTCGAGATGAGACTGGATCCAGAAAACTGCAGATAGCTACATCGGCAGCAGACAAATATGAAGGTGAGATCCTAGCAGAGGAATATGATATACAGACTTTTGAGTTAGGACCATCCACAACAGAGCAGACTTTAGATGATGCTACCGATTCATTTGAAGCATTGAAAGACAAGCTTAGAGAAGAAATCGAGAAGAATAGAAAGCTTGAGAGAGAGGTCGGTGCATGGAGGACATATTTCAGTCACATCAATGAACCTTTGGGACGTCAGGATCCAGTTAGATCACCAGTGCAAGCATTGCCGCTTCAATCAATCAATGAAGCAGAAAGATTCAGGAACATGGTCCAATGTACAAGTAATTGGATGGATAGATCTCATACAGTGGCTATGGAGTTTGTAACAAGGATGATGAAGATTATTCATCAAGCTATCCAGGTTCTTGAGATGATCCACAATTTGATGATAACAGTAGCTGCATTCGCCCATACCAAGGACGTTATCATTCCTGTCTTGAAAGTTATTAGACACACATCAAGGAAGATTTTAGCGCAGGAGAAGATCTTGGATGGAGAACCTCACAGTTTGTTTCATTGGTCAACCTTACTCCATATGAAGAATGTTTTCTTCGAAGACATCAGTACTAGATGTGGCCAAGTTGAGGAGGTGATCAATCCGATCCAGGACAGAGTATTTGAGGTACTTCGTACCATTCTTGGCAGAAGGATCGAGGTCGAGACAGATGTGGATATGCAGGAACTAGAGGATAGAATCAAGATCATCTTTTGCAAGGACGCAAATGTTACAGATGAACAGTATGATTAGATGTTTGCCACCATGCTCCTGATTGAAAAGACGAAGGAACTTGAACCTTCATGGGACGCAGCTCTTCTAGATGCATTCGATCAGGTCATCCACTTAGAGGAGAGTATGAAGAATCTTCCCGAGATTCCAATCGCAGAAATCGAAAGAATCGTTTCAAGATTCATTGCATATGCTAAGAAAGAATTGGAAAGGGAATAAGATTCTAGATGAAAGGTTGTTATAGATGACATGACATCTTATTTCTCATTGGTTTATGTCTCCTAGGTTTTTGTGCCAAAATTTAATATTTGGCTATGCATTTAATATTGTTCAGTAAAAAGGAGGCCATTTGTAACAAACCCTAATTAGGGTTTAGGTGTCATGATCTTGACCGTTGATCTACTTTCAATCTGGACCTTTCATTGTAACTGGGGATGCTATTTATACCCCCATTTTTCATTTCATTTGGTAATAGTTAATAGTGTAATAGTCAATAGTTGATGTAATAGAGAAGAGAGATTAGAGTTAGAAGCAATTTTATTTTGTAGCAAGATTGAGTTTGAAGAGAGAAATTCAAGCAATTGTTGTATATGATGACTTGGAAATCAATAAAATATTGAAGTTATGGTGTTTTGTTGCAACTTTCTTAAGTTATCTTCATGGTTGTTTAACTTACTTGAATCATGCTCAATCAAAGTAGCTTGTTAATTTGAAGGACATTGTGTGAGACTTGATCTTTGGTAGGATTCGTAATCCAAACCACTAGCTTCTTGCTGATTGTAGGAACGCCTTGCGTGGTCGACTGGAAAATACTTTGAATCCCTTAATCTTCAATCATTATTGTATCTTGGATATGTACCTTCGTAGTAGTGTCCATGATCTTTGATGCATTGAATATCATTTTATTACCTTAGAAGATCGCACTAATTTCAATTGAGTTGTTATCTTATGGCAAAATTGAAGTTGGTTGAATCTTGCCAAGTCTTGTCCATACTAAGTCATTCATAGGGTTAGACTAGATTAGACCTCTTTCAAACCCTACTCCTTTTGTTATTTTTTGAATAGTTTCCTTAGTTTAGCAAATCTTGAACTTTCGGAATACGTAAGGCCCCTTGGAGGAAACAGCAAATCACATCATACCGCTGGAAGCTTGTCCACACGTAGAGACCCTACTAAAAGAACCTTGGAGTCTACCTAACTGATCCTTTACGCGAATCTTCAGCAGTTAGAGACTATTTTCTCAAGAGAGGATAAGATGCCTATTGGTATTTTATTCTGTGTATGATGGTGTACAAAATACACGTCAACACGGCCCCAAATGTCTACTCTTCTATCTGATCAAATTAAAACTTGAATTAATAATAGAACTAACAATGCATACTAGATAGAGGAGTGAAAATATATCTTTATTTGCACATGAAGTTATTATAGAAGTATAGCAAAGATGGTTCGCCAAAGATTTGACTACTTGACTATGCAGAGGCTATTCAAAAGTCTTGACAGTTGCCACAAGAACATAACCATCTATCAATTGACTCCTGTAAGTTATAACTACTTTAAAGCCAACAACCAATTAATATATAACTGGATACAGCAATATTAACAAAACATATTAAAGGGATTGTATGATGGTTGCAATATGAATTTGGAAACCCTCAAATGCCAAAAGCATTCAATTATAAAAGGAAATATAAATATTGATGAGTGATATAAATTTGGAAACACTTATATGATGAAAATATGATAACTGATTTGATGTATTAAACCCTCATATACACCTTGCAATTATTCATGAATAACTATGTGATAATTAATGCTAATAATCGATGATTACAGCCAATATAATTGGAAAATACAACAATTATTAATGACGAGAAACCTCGTAACTCACCTATAACAGATTTGCTACTAGGCATCAATACATTTATTAAATTTCAGCAAAAATCATATGGTTGTACAGTCACAACGTTGCTGTATAGCTGTATAGATTCTTAGCAATATTAGTTATCCTTGGTGTAGGATTGATGCACAACTGTCATAATATTGTTATGGATTGGAACCAAGGGTATGACAGGATCCTGTTGTAAATTTTGTCATTGATGTCAAAGTATTTTGAGCTAGTTGGTTGTTAGCTTCAGCTGGCTGGGTGTCTTCTTCATCTACTTGTCTGTCAGCTTGAGTTGCCTATGTGCCTGGTTAACCTGTCCGTGTGTCTGCTTCAGTTTGGTATATGTTTACTTGCCACTACTGTCAGCGCTTAATCAGCTATTTTGCCATGTCAGCCTCCTATTGAGACTATGTGCCTTGTGGGGTCTGTTTCTCTCCTAAGTTTTTTTTTAATTCCTTTTAAGGAGGAAAGATGATTTATTTTCTCTTGGTCAGGTATCGTGGAATTTTGAAGAAGTATGTCAAGCTTTAATTTTAATAACCGAAATTTTTTGTGGAATATGGTTTGACCAATATTTTTTGGAATTATCTTTAATTCCTTTGAAGTGCCTGAAGATGTGCTTTCAGTATTGCTGGCAAAATTACTCGCTGCAGTTCGTTGAATTCTTATTCTTGAGGTCATGGGTTGAGTGGCACATTGGAACAATTAATCTCTGTCAGAAATTCAAATATTGCATGTACATATTTTTTTTTGGTGCGGGGTGGAGTTGCTTAATTAATTCAAAATTCGAATTTGAATGTGGGGTGCGTTATTTTTGATGCCGACAGTATTCATCTTGCTGGAGGTGTGTCGGGAGATTTCTTTAAAAATACGAACTTTGCCTTTTGTAGCCATTTTAAAAAATGTATGTTTTTTATCATCGCTGGAATTCATGACGGCACTGGAGACGTTTTTTTTGGTATTGGCTGTTAAAGTTTTGTTTGGCTGTGCATGATGAGTGCGTTAATTTTTCAAACTGGAAGTCGTCTTTTGGATGCATGGTCGTTTTTAAATGAGAATGACTTTCTTCGATATTTATTTTGGGAGCTATTGATATTAGCATTCGATGTCTGCTGGGTGCTTGGAATTGACGTGGCTGCTGAGTGTGATGACAGAGTGTTAGCTCAATATTGAGCAGTGTTCGATTCAGCATAGCAAAAAAAAAATTGTGGATAAGTGGAGAAAAAGATGGGAATCGTGGGAATGCATGTCTGATATACATTAACTTCTGACAGTTAATGTGGGATAGTGAGTTTGTGGTGGTGATGGAATGCATTTTCCACGTCCGTTTTTGGTTGCCGAAAAAAATTGGGAAAGTTGTATTTTGCTTGACTCTGCGCTTTTGACGCGAATTACGCCTGTGTGTGGTGCCTTGAAAGACATAGAGAACGATTCTTATTTTCTGAAAGTGCGTATGCTGCCGTTTTCTTTCAGTGTGGTATTGGGAAGTATTTTGATGTGTGATAAGAGGGACAAGTAATGTGTGTTGGCTGTTGCTGGCGTTGTAAGCTGTGTATGCATTTGAATACGACCTGTTTCTGAGTATTGATTCTGAGCTGATGATTAGGGGAAATGAAGTGTTGGTGATATTGGACATTTTTTTTAAAACATCTTTGTTTCTATCAGTAGAGAGTTGGTTTCCTTTTTTATGCGACTCTTCTTGTTGTGATCAGTATCAGAGTATAAGGAGCAGCTAAGTGCATAAAGTGTGTTGCTGGGTGTAAAGGTGGTCTGGCTTTAAATTTTTGTCCTGAGTTTATGTGTGCAGATCAGAGGTTGATGCCTCTTCAGTTTATTAGATTGATGCTCTAATTTAGGTTGGTGCCTCAGATAGATTTTGAGTTGTTGCCTTTGTGTGAGTTGTTGCTCACTGTGTAATCAGGGTTGGTGCCCATTGGGTTGGTGCCCATTCATGTTAATGGAAGCTTTCTAATGCCGTGGTTTTCTACCCGAAAGGGTTTTCCACGAGAAATATTGTGTACTTGTGTTATTGATCTCTCTGTGCATCTCTTTGTGTCTTATTAAAAAATTTGTGTAATTTTGAAACACTGATTCACCCCCCCCTCCCCCTCAGTGTTTCCTGTGTGATTTTCAGATCCTATGTGATATGTAAACCCAAGGAAAATGTACAACAGTGAACGTGGCTACTGGAAATGTTTTCTGAAGGCAAATCTAACCTTGGCACGACTAGGAAAGGGGCTGTGTAACAACTACAAAGCATGAATTTTTCGCACAAAAGGTATGATAGGGACAACAGCAGTAAACACCTCACAATCAACAATAGAAATGTCTCGAAAGCAACATATCTGATCTTGTACAACAATGAACGGTCTTCAATTACATTCACAATGAGCAATTGGATAATACTGATTAGATTTACTTGCAAATACTCAACTGAGCCAATTCTTGACAATCAAATCTTCAGTAAATCAGTACAAATGTGATCCCCAGATGGAGTCACCTCACATAGACAAGAGGCTTTAATCTTCAAATCAAATATTGGAAACCAGGATGGTTTTTTATTTGAATCTTCTACACCAAGGGTTTTCATTCTTGAATGCTCGAATCTCCAAAATGGAATGAACAACAAAATGACAATGGATGATTTGCTTTGAGAAAATGACTTTCTTTTATAATTGCCTTTTGGGTCCTCAATTTGAATTTACTTTTCCCTCCAAAGTGTTTAAACACACTTAAAAATAAAATATTATGTAGGTCTTATTATGTTTTATTTAGATGGCTACTTCATTAAATTAATAATATTAATTATGTTGCCTTTTGAAATTAAAGTGATTGGCCCAACTTAAAAAATATTATTATCAAATTATTTCCCTCATTTGACCTCTTAGCCTATGGGAAATAAAGAGTAGGCTATATGTCCTCAATTAATTCATTAAATTGATATTCTTCAAACTTTCAAATGGCGTTTCCAAGGATTTGTTTCTCTTGTAGCTGCTAGCTAGAAAGATGATACAACAACTATGATCTGTACCTAGTTTGTTCCTTTGTCACTAGATGGACAATGTTTAGAACTTTAAGCTCATATATCTTTCATCTTTTTCAAAATGCAAGATGAGGTAGTTGAAATGAGCTATTTTGCAGGTAGCATGTATACCTAAGAAATTGCTTTACAGTTGAACTTAAAAAAGTTTTGGAGGAATCATTCATAGACAGTGTTATCATAGGATCTTATGTTCAAATGTTGTGGTTAACTATCTTTCAGGCTTTTAGCAAAGGTAAACGTTTGTATTGTTTCTATGGCTGTTCATGTTCAAAGTTCTTAGTTATTTAAAGATGAATAGCATCTATATGCTTATTCATACTAATTTTCTGCAGCATGTATGGTATAAATACAAGGCAAGAGAATAAATATCTTGGCTTCAGGATAATTCATCTATTTTGGCATCCTTTTTGGTTGCAAATCTCTTTTAGGATATAAAACTATGTCGTGCATTGTTGAAAGCTGCGGAATTTGTCATCGGTTCTCTCTTTTAGTTCTGAATACCATGCTTCGATGTTTTTATGAAAATTGCATAATTACCAGGAAACTCCAATGTATGGATGAGGACCATATTCCTGTTCTTGTCCCTGTGTGTACATTGTTTGACGTCTACATTTATATATAATATATCTGTACACTTTTTAATTTACTCATGTACCATGATGTGAATGCTGAATGGCATCCTTGCCTCTGTATCAGTACCAATTAACCTTTTTCATTTGCTCATGCACCCTCATTTGAATGGCATCCTTATCTCTGTATCAGCAGTACTCTTACCTATGTCTCCAGGTATCTATAGAACAAGGGTATTGTAACTCCACACTTAGATGCTTGGGTTGAAACATGCAACATACCTGCAAAAGGTCAGGGTCATGATACTGACATCATTTATAAATCTGACTTTCTTTGGTTTTGAAGTGGCATCATTTCAAAAACACTTGGTAAGCCATTTAGACAAATCTTATGCTCTTACACATGCTTTTTCCCCTCTTTGTACAGGATACAATATGTCATGGAGTTCAGGTAATGGCCTTGAATAGCCATCCGAATGTTTTGCGTGCCCATTGTTCGTTTGTAGTAGATTGTAATCTCTGGGTTGTAATGCCATACATTGCTGGGGGATCTTGCCTTCATCTAATGAAAGCTATATATCAAGAGGGATTTAAAGAGTCAGTCATTGCATCTTTCTTACGAGAAGTGTTAAAGGCATTATTCTATCTTCACAATCAGGGACAAATACATGGAAATGTTAAGGTAACTCTCTTTCCTCATGCTAGAAATATTGTTACTCTTCTAATGAATTATGTGTATTTATTAAGGCAGAAATAACATGTTTTTCTCCTTAAGAAAAACACTTTTTTCTTGTAGGAAGGATATGTTTGGCATAAATTTCCTTGAATTGCTAAAGCTTTTCTCTATTGAAATAGTTAGATTTCCTTGAACTGTTAAAGCTTTTCTCTATCGAAATAGTTAGATGTAATGTTCAAGAAAAGGAAAACCATAAGAAGTAAACCTATTTAATTAGAACAATTTAAAAAAAAGACATGAAACAGAATTTTGTGATAAATGATCACTTTCCTATTCCAAGCATGTAACTTTCTTTAACTAGGTATATGTATTTGTACAACGATGTTTTCTGCATTTACTCATGTTTGTTAGAGCTCTTAAGATGGATAAAATATGGAGCTATATCTTCTAGAGTAGTTTTTAACCATTGATGTACTTCGTATCTTGGGGTGTAAGTTGCTAGGTAGTGTACTTATCACCATTGTTTTTTTTGGGATGTATTTGTGTTTTTTCTGCAAGATTATGCTATTTTCTAGCTAGTGCTTGCTCCTGGAGTTTCTTCCTTTGAAAAAAACAGTTAAAAAAGAAAAGCTCTCTTACATTACTTGAAGAATACACTTTACATCAAGAAGAACCAGGCATTGTAGGACTCACCTTACCGAAGGAAGAATGGCAAGTATTTCTGATTGGGCCCCAAAATCAAAATCTATGTATGCTTCCTAAGCAACAAGAGCTTAGCACAAATTCAAGTCCATGCTAAACTCTTTCACTGGCCTAATGGACAAAAAAAATCAACTTAAGAAAGTGCCATAAGAACCACTCACATTGCCTTCAAATCCAGGGATCACCAAAGAGGTTTCCCTCAAAATAATATTTCTACAAAAGCTTCTATGCACACATTTAATGATATTAAGCAAAAACTACCTAGTAAACTTACAAACCCAAAAGATATTCTTTAAACATACAGTCTGCTATATTTTATGCAAGAGCCATTTCAGAGGCTGGTTCTGATTGATCTGTGCTTTGCAGGAAGCTCCCTTAGTAACTCCTGCTCTTCAAGAATCTAAGCTTGAAAGCACAAGTTGTACAACATATTGGATGTAGTCGACTTATCCAATGGTGATTATGCCACCTATGGTGAAATGAGAAAGGTGCTGCTCTTCTTGGTTAATGAAAAAAAAGTGATACAACAAGTACCCATTGATTGAACTGCCCCTCATCATCTATTGTTGATTTTGTAGGTTTAATTTTTTTTGTAATACTAGATTTTGGTTTATTATGGCACGAGGCTCAAGTTATCAACATTTTGTAGGAATGTATTCAAATATATCTAGCATCAGTCATGTGAGTTGAATCCGAACATAAGATTGATTTACTTTTTTCTGGACATTCTTTACCACCTAAGTCAACCTTTTGGAGGGTTGCCCTAAGTCTATCATTAAAATTTGAGATAATCCGACGTGATCGGGTCCTCCTTTGTAGATCTCCAAGTCCCGGTCTAGTTCAAACTGGGTCCAGGTTTGAGCTCGGTTCATTGTGGGTCTGGACAAGGTTTGGCCCACAACCTGTGTGTTTGGTCTTACCGAACCTGGACAAACCCGAGAGGAATTTCAACAAATTTCAGCGAACCCAAGCAGAATTTGATGGGTTTTTAGTTTTTTTTTAAAAACTTTTTTAAAGTGTTTTTTGGACCAAAAAGGCAATTTCGACCCTCCCAACCCTAATTTCACCACTAAAAACATCAAAAAGGTAAAACCTATTTTATTTATGCACAATAGAATGAAAAACAAAACCATTTTGCTCCATTACTGAACTTTCTTTTTTGCTTGCCATTGCTTAAAGAGAGTTGAAGATTGATTGTTGCATGCTCAAAGCTGGTTTTTGTGCCATTCCTACGTAGTTGCAAGTGTTGATTTGTTCTCAAAGACATTGAAGAGGAAGATTTCAACAAAAGAGGTAGTTTTTTTTTTTTTTTAATTTCTTGCATTTTTTTTACAAATTGAAACGAACTCTCTAGTTTTGTTTTATTTTTTCATTTTGGTTTGTGGCTATGCCTATCCATGTTGTTTATAGTATGGCAAGTTCTTCTAATGTTGGGAGCCAACCCTGCTTTAAAATGGACCCACACTCTTCCCTTTGAAAATATGTGGAAATTGTACAACAACTTCTAGGTGGACGAGGTTTCACTTGGATTTGTTCTCATTGCAAAGCACAATATAACAGCTCATACAGTCATGTGAAAGCACATTTGTGCTTTATCCCTCATGAAGGCATCAAATTTTGTCTAGGCAAGCCAAAATGTAAAGACCTTCTTGCATAGGCACAAGTATTGATATTTATTGAAGAGCAAGGAAAAGAAAATGAAGAAGCAGGGAAACAATCTATAGATGCTCATCCTTTGGCAAAGACTAAGAAAGGATCGAAGGCCTCTCCATCACTTTCCAATCTTGAAGCTACAGAGGGCCAATTATTCTTGTCTGTACCTCAAGAACAACATGTGACACATAAGAGAGCAAAGGGACCATTGGAAATGGCATTTCACAATGAGGGTAGAGAGATTGCCGAGCAAGACATAGCTAGATGTATCTATGCTAATGGATTGACATTTAATGTTGTTCACTCAACTTATTGGCGAAAAATGGTGAGATCAATTAATGAGGCTCCAAAGAGGTTCAAGGGCCCGGGTTATGAATGTGCATACTTCCTTATTGGACAAAGAGCTGAAACATGTAGAGGACTCCTTGAAGCTCATCAAGGATTCATGAGTCGAAACATGGGTGTTTATTATATTTGATGGATGTAAAGATGCAAGAAATTGCCCATCGATCAATGTTTTTGCAGTGTCCCCTAAAGGGGCAATGTTTTTGAGAGTAGTGGATTGTGAAGTGTAGGTGAAGGCGGTCCATTTATTGCTAATATTCTTTGCCAAGCCATTGAGCAAGTTGGCCCTCAAAATGTTATTCAAGTTGTAACAAACAATGCCAAAAAATGTAGGGCTGCTGGGTTATTGGTTTAAGAGCACTATTCACACATTTTTTGGACACCTTGTACTGTCCACTCACTCAACCTAACACTGCAAAGAATTGGCAACAAAGTTGAATGGATCAAACAGGTGCATGTTGATGCCAAGGAGATCCAAATGTTCATCATCAACCACCATATGCCACAAGGCATATTTAGACAATTCTCGAGATTGGAGCTATTGAAGGTAAGTTAATTTTAAATTTAGTTAGATAATAAATTTGTTTAGTAAACTTTTTAATTTAATTTTCTTATTAATTTTTTCTTATTTTGTTTTTGAAATAGGTTGTTGAGACTTGTTTTACCTCCAACACGCTTGTGTTGAGACAGCTTGTGAAGGATCGTGAGGCACTATCTAGCATGGTAATCAACCCTAATTGGATCATATGGAAGCAATCTAGCACTACAAGAGCAGCAAACATTAGGAGAATGATACTAGATGACTCTTGGTGGGATTGTGTTGAGTACCTCCTAAGTTTCATTGAGCCTATATTGAGCATGAACTATCATATTGACATGGATAGGCCTTCAAAGCTATCAGATTTCCACAAGCCTTATTTGGGTGAGGTATATGATGGCATCGACTCAATAATTGATAAGATAAAAGTCATCATAAATGAAAAAGAGCAAGATCCCAAAGAAACATTCTTCAAAAAACTACAAACCATTGTGGAGAGATGGAACAAAATGACCACTCCATTGCATTTCCGTGCCTTTGCATTGAGTCCCAAGCGTTATAGTCAACAACTCCTTATAGGCACAAGAGTTGCTCCATATAGTAATCTCGAAATTGCTCAAGGGTACAAGGCAGCCCTTCGTAGACTCTTTTACCAAGACATTCGGGCTGTAGTGAGGATTGAATTCATGAGTCTTGTAAGCACAAATGATCATGGTCTTGAAGCCCTTTGGTACAAGCTTGAGGTTGACGCTCATAGTTGGTGGTACTTCCATGGAGAATCGTACCAGCACATACAACCTATTGCCATCAAAATTTTATCGCAAGTAAGTTCTTAGTTATTAAAAAAATAATCTTCTATCTTGCTTATATTTTAAATTTTTTTATAACTCTTAACTCTAATTTCAAAATTTTGATAGGTTGCTAGTTCATCTTCATTTGAGAGGAATTGGAGCACATACTCCTTTGTCCACTCAATAAAGCACTATAGACTACACTCCAAAAAGGTGGAGGACTTGGTCTTTGTGCATTCAAACTTGCAGCTCCTCACTTACAAAGAAAATTCCTACAAACAAGGGGAGACAAAGTAGTGAGATAGTGATCCAGAGCATGCTGAGTTGGATGATTTAGTTTCTCACCTTGGTGCACTTGGAGTTGATGATGACCATGAGCTACTAGTGATCACGAGACTGAGAATGCTAGTACTGTTGCCAATGCTAGTGCGAGTGGCACCATTATGGAGGATGATGCTATTTTTGATGATCCATATGATATTTGATCAGTGATGGCTGATTGTTGGCATTTGATGTTAATTATTATTTTTGAACTAAAACATTAACATGGTGTTGAATTTTGCTATGTTATTTTGACTATTAGCATAGTGGTGTATTTTGAACTTAACTACTGCTGCATATATGTATATATTTTTTATTTTTATATTTTTTTGTATGGAGTCTGAACAAAGCCAAAATGAAGCCAACCCCCAAAGCAAATTTTGACGAAACCCGTGATGTAATGCCCGCCAAAATACCCTAGAGAAAATAACCAACTATTTAACCAATAGAGATAATTTTCTTTTTAAATCATTAAACCAATGTGCAATACAAACAACTCAATGATCATTTACATCTACTTAAGCATCCTCTAACCATGCGCATAATCTACTCAAGCATATGATCTTAAGAATATAGTACGCAAGTGGAAATAAATAACATTTTCATCATCTGCATTCCCTAGGGTATCTCAACGCCATTACTTAACATGAATACAACAACATCATAAAATACCATCACACATTCATTAACTCTAACATTCATTCTTAACATTTATTCCTTCCTATGACATAAGGTATAATCCATTTAATTAAGCTATCATAAACACATTCCATCCTAATTCAATTACCATATATTACCCTTAGATTCATTTAAAACACCAATTCCAAATGTTCCTAATCTCCCATTTACTTATTGACTATCATACCATCATTATTTCATTACTAAACATTGCCTACAACATATCTAATCCTTTTTACATAATAATAATAGACATTCACATAACATAACCAAGAGACAAGTACAACAAGTAATTACTCCTTTTCCAATTAAGAACATGAACTCTAATCCATCCAAGACTTATTCAAAGACATCTTTTATTCAACCATGATTCCAATTCCTTATTTTCATAAATAATCAATATCCAAGATACAACATAGATTCAACAAGAATTAGAACAACATATCCTATTACAAATATCATGATCTCAATCTACTACATCCTTTTCCATTACATAGGAATACAAGATCCTCTTACATCAATTACATAGTTCTCATCCTACAAATACGACTATCCCATGAATCCTACTAATATAAATGCCACATAAATCAATCTGCTTCAAAATTCCATCCAATAGTTGAGGAGATAAAGAATCCACATCTACGCACAACAACATCCAACGAAGAACATCCCAACGAAAGAAGGCTTCAAACCACCCGACCATGAGGAACCATAAGGAACCACCCCCCGTGCTACGGAGAATGACACAAGGTCCCACACACACTCTAGACCTAGGCTGACACCTAACAACCAAAGAGATCTCAACAAGCAACCATCACAATTGAACAACAACCACATATACAATAGTCCAAATCACATCACATGGCTAAAATCAATAGCATAAAACTCCTAGAGGCAAATCAACAATCCTGACATAATTAACAAGGACAAATGTAGGGAAGAGTGTCATCACATGCTACCCTCACAAAGAAGGGAATTTCACACCCTTGATAGACATGCGAAACCGCAGCTCAACCTATGTGAGAATCAAGGGAGTACAGTTTGCCATCCTCATGGCCTTCCCAATCATCCTGATCCTGTACTAGCACTCCAGGCATGAGTTGGGGCCCAACACCAATTCATTATCTTGATTAGATGAATCCTAAATACCCAACCCATCTAATTAATTATTAAGATTATCATTTGATTAAATAAGAAAACTTTCATGAGATCCTGGAAGTCTAGACCCACAAGCATCTTTACAAAGAACCTCTTGGTGACCTATTCTCACATGACCCCGACCAACTCATGAAAGCCCACTCCCCCAAACCATGTTCCAAGACCTTAGGGTAACAACAATACAACAAGAAGGAGGCTCATCCAATTGTCCATAATAACATTCATAGATATAAATCCATATGAAACAATAACCAAAAAGCCATAATGCCAAAATCACATAATGTAATCAAGAGCCTCATATCAAATGCCAACCAAGGACAGTGACTGATGGGACCCAGTCCCAGCTGTGCCACTCACCCGGTTTCTAGGGCACAACATACCTTTAACTATACGAGGATTCTAACTAACTAAGAGGACGAAGGACTCAGCATGAACTATGCATACTGCCTCAACAATTATATAAATCATAGCAAAGCACGATTCTTCGTGCTGGAACCATAAGATGCCAATAAATGCACAATAATCCACTTCTGATCACAAATACAAATCTTAAACAATAAGGAAATCTCAAAAACAACCTTTGGAGTATAATAGAGACTCAAAAATCTAACTTAGAAAGCCAAAACTATCCCAGAAGTAGAAAGACAACAATTTGGCGCATTTGCAAGGTTAAACAACGCATTCAAAAACTAATTTAGCGCATATATTACATCTTGTAGCACATATAGTGGATCTTGCAGTGCATATGTATGACAATATTGTTGTCCTCATTTTCGAATTTTCAAAAATGTGACAACCCCTACAAATTTTTGCTTAAAATGTGTCATTTTTGTCTCCAAGGTGCGTTTTACGAGGTGCAAAACTCACATTTGTTAGTGTCAAATCATTGGGGGGTGTCTTTGCCATCATTGTCCAAATTTTGGTGAGTTTTGGTCTTCTTTTTCCTAGCTTTTTGTGCAAATTCGGGTTTCAGAGCAGTCAGTGCAAGTTGGAAATTTACTCTTAAGGCATGCTTCCCGAGGCAAAAGTTTTTCTCCTTGTTGAACTGGACTGATCTTCGGTCCATCCTCGATTCATGTTTCAAATTTCATCGCGTTTCGAGTTCGCTTGCTATGTCTTTCCTTCAATTTCGGGTTTTTTCTTCCTGACTGCAGGTGGGAATTTTTTTTTCTATTGCAGGTTAGGAATTTCCTTTATGTTTGTGTTGTAGGGGTTTTTTCTAGCAATTACAAGTGCACTTTATTTAAAACTTGTAACTTGTAACTTGCTTTTTATTTTCCCTTTTCCCTTTTTGTCTTCTAAGTTGTTTGTAGGAACTTTTTGGACAAATTACAAGTTAAATTGAAAATACAAGTTTAATGAGAACTTACAAGTTCTCATAAAAGTTCCTACTTTGTGCTTTTAGTTGTAATAGGGATTTTATTTCCCTATTACAAGTTTTATGTTTTTATTCCTTTTAAACTTGTAATGGGGATTTTATTTCTATATTGCAAGTCTTTTTGTTCCTTTATGTTTTTAAAACTTGTAATGGGGATTTTATTTCCCTATTACACGCTGTTTTGTTATTTCTTTTTGCTCTTCTTCCTTTCAAACCTGAAATTGCTCAAGTAAAGGAAAAGTAATGCAATTGAAAACTTGTAAAGGGGTTTTAAAAACTCGATTGCATCTTTGGAGGGCACATTTGCTTGTAGTTGGAGAGGAAAAATCCGATCTACATTCTTGCTCTCACAAATCTGATTTTTGTGGCATTATTCCCTTGAATCCATCCCACATTCTTGCTATGCTGTTGGAGATCGATGGCTGGTGCCATGTTTTTGGGATTCAACGGTTTTGGCAAACACGTTGTGCATAAATGTGGGGATTTTTGGCTCCATTTTTTGCTGTGGAAGCTCCACGTTTTGGGTGCCCATATTCTGCCATTGTTGCCACATTTGCAACACGTTTTGCATCCTTCATTCATTGAAGAGTGTTTGACATCAAATGTATATCTCCTTCCAAGCCGTTTTTTGTGGAGTGGGATGAATGGAAATCCGTTTTTAGCTGCCCAGGAATACCAACGTGTTGGCTTCTTCACCTATTTATAAGAGCATTACGGTTTCTCGCAAGCTCATTTGTTTTGACCAAGTAAGATTTCGGGTTTTATAAATCTGATTACAAATTGGAGTTTTTTCCCTCTTCCAAAGTTGTCAAGCTGTAAATGTGTCTTTCCTTGTCACATAAAGTTTGCCATTACCAGTCAAAATCATTCTTTCCATTTTCCTCATGTCAAAACCCCATTTCATCCATTCATTTCACTTACATCCATTTTTCCCCATTTAACGTCTACTTGCAATTGGAATTTTAAAACCCGATTGCAGTTGCGTCTTCACTTGTAGTCAGCCTTCGAGAACTCGAAATTGGTCCAAAATGCACTCAAAAATGCTTGAAAATGAGTCTCTAGCATGCAATTACAAGTGCAAACTTGTAGTTACCCATTACACATATGAAGTTGCATGTTTGTTCTCCACAATTGCAAGTTAATGCCCTTGTTTTTCCACACATGTAATGCAGTTTCCAGAACCCGAAATTCACTTGTGAGCCCATTTTTGCATCAATTTATCCCTTCCCTTGTCAGTCTTGTTTGCACACACGACCTACCAAATCAATAAATTAAGGCATAGGCCTTATTTTGCAAGCACATTTCAAGATTGGAGGATGATACAAAGAAGAGATACAACAACAATTCATGGATGCAAATTATAGAATGCTTTCAAGACAGAGATGGTCATGACATGAAGAGGAAGGCAACCTTTTCCCTCATGAAGAAATGGTACTACCCCAAGCATGTGAAAGGTTGGAGTTCGCTGGTTAAAGACACAAAGACTATCAAGAATGCAAATTCCCGTTCCGGTTCGAGATGTATTCACCAATCCTGAATACTTCAAGTTCTAACATCCTGAAGCAGCATGAAGATTTTCAAAACAGAGGGTGCTGTAGTTAGAGTTGTGTCTTCAGACACATAGAATAGTTTCAATTGTGTATTTGTAATTTTGTTTTGACAAGTTTATTTGTAAAAAAACAATTTTGTAATTGCAAGTTTATCACTTGCACTTTTGTAATTACAAGCCAATTTAGAATAGGACTTGTAATTTTGAATAAGTCTTAGTTAGTAGTTGGAATAAGTCATGGTGGTTGAGAGAATTTCTCAAGTCAGTTAGGATCCTCCCACCTTTTTCTCAAGGCTCCTCTCCTATAAATTTTTGAGGGGGTCTATTGTAATTTGAGATCTTTTGGCAATGCAACAAAACTTTGCCAGTTTGTATGTACACTCTAAGACTCTGAGCTTAGCTGTAAATCAGATTGCAATCAATTAAAAGAGGCAAATTGCTTTCAAACTTTGTGTTGATTCAAGGTGTTATGTGACGACATTTTCTAGAGATTGATTGTGAGTTTTGAGGTGTTATACAAGAGGAATTCAAGTTCAATCTTGCAGACTTTGAGCTACTTATTGTGTTTGGAATTTTAGATTGGTTTTAAGATTTGATACTGCAGACTTTGAGCTGCTTGTCACTTCTGAAACTATTGTAGGACGCTTAAGCAAAGAGGTAACTTGCAGACTTTGTGCTGCTTTTATTTTCTATGTTTGTGCATAAGTTGTGCACCATATGGACAGACTTTGAGCTGTTGTGTGATGTACATTGTTATCATTTTGAGAAGGTTGATAGGATAGTAGAAGTGCTGAAGACTTTGTGCTTTCATTTCTGTTTTCCCATCCCGGGGAAGTGACATAAGTATTTGTGCTTTCATGGAAACTTTGCTTCCCTTTATGTTCCAAAATCCTACAAAAAGTCTCATTTCTGTATTTGATGTTATTTATTTCCAATTGCTATTACTTTTCTGTGAAGAGAAAAGAGTATAGTTTTTCTTGAAAGAAGAAGAAAGACTGCTGTCTCACCCATATTAGATTAGTTTAGTTTGTAGATAGGGGAAGCTTTCTCTAAATTAGGAGAGTATCATACTCACACACTATGGCTGAAACCACAATTTTGCACATTCCCCAGGTGTACAAAATTTTCAACCAACAAGTATATCGCATTTAACAATTCCGACAGCGCATATAATAAGTTCTGCAACACTTATATTACATAGGGTGGCGCATTTATAGACCAGGCTAGCGCATATACTAAACAGTATAGTGCATACACCAAAAACTCTAACGCATGCATCCAATAGGATAGCGCATATAAAATAGAGACATAAAAACTCAGAATACGAAGATAAAATTTACGACAATGTCGAGAAAAACAATAAGACTTTCCGAACGACACCGGATCTGATCAAATAGAGACGCAACGACAAATATAAACCAAGAAACTTATTGAAAAGTCAAGTGGTAAATCAAAACACAACAATGCTCCACAAAATGACACAGATAAGGTTTCCGGCTATTCACAATAAACCAATTACAGAGCACAACAATGAAATCTCCCAAACATTGAATCACAAGGGAATACACCAAAACAACACAACTTGAATATTCACAGTCCTGAGCTGTAAGGCCGAGAGGGATCAAAAGCATTCACGACAAACACAAAAAATAAGGTCCATAGAATACAATAGTTTCCCAAATAATATTATGTTTGTAAAACTATATAAATAATCCTACAACAATATCAAATTTCCTACTCCTTCAGTCAGTCTTTTTGCAGACAATATTTTCAAAATGAAAATGCAAAGAAGGATAAAAACCCCCAACCTTGAATATTGAAGTTATGGAAAAATGAATTTGAAGAAGCGCAAATCCAAATCACAATCCAGCCAAGCGAAAATCCAAGCTCCAAGCAAATTGAAAATTAAATCTTCAACAAGGCATAAATTCTCCAGAAAGCCAACCCATGACAATGCTCAAAAATCAATTAAATAAAATTTCATTCAAAACCATGAAATGTGTCGGCCAATCAAAATAATTAGAAAATTTAATATTTCATACCTACCATACCCAAAATCGAGATAGAATATTATAAAATAATATTATTTAAATTACCCAAATCTCATAACCAATCATAAAATAGGGTAGGTAGATTATAACACATAATTAAATAAACCATATGGGTAATAATATAAACCCCCAATTAAATATTAAACCACAAACTCAATAATATAAAATCAATAATAACTAAACAATAATAAATAAATAATAAATCAAAAGCTCAAATGATACATATTCAAATAAACATTAAACCACACATTAATATTAAAATACTAATGCTATCCATTAATTTAATTTAATACTTTATAAACTATATGGATCCATTATTTATTAATTTAATAACATAATCACAACTCCACAAGGCAACCTGACATAGGGTTGAACAACATACCACATGACGCCGACCATCGACTCAAGCCAAGAAACTAACTGACAAGGGTATCAACTTAAGCCTAGAGTGTGTTGAAGGAACTTGTTAAGGAATTTGATCAGAGATAGAGAAGATAACAGTCTTACGATATTTAACAAGGATGGACTTTAACTGAGATTACTGCAATGAATATTGTTCCCTTCGATTTGTATCTAAATATAATTCTGTAATATTAATCTTTTATTTCAATGTCGACAGTTTTCTGGGTTGTGAGATTGCCACGATGATTGATCAACATGCCCGAAAGTGTCGATGTTCTTTGGATATCTATAGGGAGACAAAGAGCCATGCCCACGTAGGGGCATGACTTCTACGTGGCTTTATGCCACGTAGAGTCATGACCCTACGGGGACATGACCCTCCGTCTCTCATCCATCGCATTAGTTAACAGCGATGGTGCTCGGCTGTCTTAACTAGTGCAACCCGATAGTTATCGGGATTATATAGAACATGTCGTTTAATAGATATGATTTAATAAATATATATATATATATATATATATATTGATTTATTCAATCCGATGGAAGCTATACACTTAACACTCCCTCTTAGCAAAAGAGGATTGAATTTCATAATTGAGTTTTAAGGAACAACCTTCTAGATATACATATTTATTTGACATGATCATTCACTCAGGAATATTTACTAATGAAATACTTCATATCTTAGAGAGATATAGATTATCTGATATCCAACACTCTGGGACAACAACTATTTGAAGTCTTATCAGATTACTACCTTGATTCTAGTGACAATTATAACATGTCATTATCATAGGTGAAACAAATTTAGTATCATGATATCCGACACATTCCAGGACAACAAATTAATGTAGTCAATCATGATATTGTTGTTATCATAATTTCCGACATATTTCGGAACAACCATTAAATGATAACAACACAGTAACTCATCATAGGGAATTTAGTATCAAGATTTCCAGCACATTCTGGGACATCAACTTAATGTAGTCAATCTTGATAACAGATCAGGGTATTGTTAAAGTCGTCACCTTACAATAGCGATCTTACACTTACATGAAAGATCGTCACCTTTCATGACACAACACATACATGCAATATTGCATCCAAGATATTCATGAACAATGTTAATATTAGAAATTTCCATTATAATTTAGTCATACCAAGTTTACCTCTAAGGTATTCCACTTTCAATTTTGCAAGAGGTTTGGTTAATATGTCGTCACTTTGCTCTTCAGTGCTGATGTAGGTCAATTTGATAACATCTTTGTCTACCATATCTCTTATGTAATGGTATGGGATCTCTATATGCTTGGATCGATTATGAAAGACTGGATTTACAGAAAGTTTGATGTAGCTTTGATTATCACAGTGAATCACAGTGGGGTCTAGTGGTTTCCCAAATAGTCCAACTAGCAATTTCCTTAACCACACTACCTCACGTGCTCCCATGGAGGCAGCCATATATTCGGCTTCAGTGGAACTCCGAGCAACTGCTGACTATTTTCTGCTAAACCAGGATATCATAGCTGATCCAAGACTAAAACAACACCCTGTTGTACTTTTACGATCAATGGAATTGCCTGCCCGGTCGGAATCAGAATACCCTTGGAGTTGTATCTCAACGTTTTTGTACTTCAGGCCCAGTCCAATAGTGCCACACAAGTATCTCAGAATATGCTTAGCCGCCATTAGGTGAATCTTCTTAGGTTCGCACATGAAATGGCTTAACACATTGGTAGCGTAACAAATATCAGGGCGAGTGTTTACTAGGTACATAAGAGATCCAATGATTTGTCTATAGTATGTAGGATCTGTAGGTTTTGAATCTGCTGCTTCACTTTTGAGCTTATGAAGATTTGTTTCCATTGGAATGGAGAGAGGTTTACAATCTATCATACCAAATCTGGTCAGGATATCAGTGGTATATTTTCCTTGATTTAGGAAAATATAATTCTCTTTTTGCCATACTTCTAGGCCCAGAAAATAGTGCAGTAGGCCTAGATCTTTCATATCGAATTCAGACACAAGATCTTGTTTGCATTTTGCAATGAGGTGATCTTCTCCTGTAATCAACAAGTCATCAACATAGAGAACAAGTATTAACATGTCACCATCCAATATTTTGAAGTATATGTTAGAATCTGCTTCATTTTTGGAATATTCTAGTTTGGAGAGATAACTATATATCCTTCCATACCATGCCCTGGGAGCTTGCTTAAGGCCGTAGAGAACTTTTTTTAGTCTACACACATAGAGGTTTCTATCCTGTGTAGCAAAACCTTCAGGTTGTTCTATGTATACTTCTTCCTCAATAATACCATTCAAAAAAGCAGTCTTTACGTCCATTTGGTGTATTTTCCACTTTTTGGAAGTTGCAATGGCAATGATGGTTCTCACAGAAGTATATCGGGCAATTGGAGCAAATGTCTCTTCGTAATCAATTCCAGCCTTTTGAGAGAACCCCCTGGCAGCAAATTTGGCTTTGTGTTTTTCAATACTACCATCTGGTGCATATTTGATTTTGAATAACCACTTTGATGAGACAACTGATTTGTCTTTTGGTCTAGATACAATATCCCAGACATCATTCTTTAGTATAGATTGGTATTCCTCAGTCATTTCATCTTTTCAAGCTTGACATGTTAAGGCTTCTTCAACATTTGATGGTTCAGATTTTGTAAGTTCAGTCATGAGTGCAACATAGCATGATTGACTTCTTGTTTTCTTATTCTCTTTGAAGATTTCATCAGGTTCCACATTATTTTCTTCAATCATCTTTTTTGCCCATAGTGGTATTTTCTTGTTGTTAGGATTTTCAGCATTCTCCAAATTAGGTGATTGAAGTTCATGATTTTCTATGCTATTCTCCCTCTGATTCTCAACTGTAAGATTTTCATCTGATTATGTGGTTTGATCATCTTCTGCACTTAGAGAGAGTTTATAAGTAGCATCTTCTTCAAATTTGACATCTCTACTGATTTCAATAGATCTTCGCCCTGGAATATAGACTCTATATCCTTTAGTGGTTTCACCCCCCTGAAGTTCGGGTCCTTCGGTCCAGCTAATACAAAGAAACTCTTGCTCCCCCTAATTTGCAGAAGGTAGGGCCTGGGTTCGAGTCCCAGGTGGTCAGGTAAGTAGTAATAGGTAGCCAACAAATATGCCTTTCTTCCCGGAGGGTTCTAGGTTGGTTCTCTTTTCTTTAGGAATGTGAATATATATGTGACAACCAAAGATTCTTAGATGGCTTAAATCTGGTTTATTTCTTGTAAAGGCTTCTTCAGGTGTTATATTCTCTAGGATTGAATGAGGACATCTATTTTGAATATACACAGCTGTATTTGAGGCTTCAGCCCAAAATGAGATATGCAGATTTTGATCATGCATCATAGCTTTAGCGGCTTCGATGATGGTTCTGTTTTTTCTTTCTGTGACTCCATTCTGTTGAGGATTATAAGGTACAATACACTCCCTCTTAATCCCAACAGAAATGCAGAATTCTTTAAAATTTTCAGAGATGTATTCACCCCATTATTTGATCTTAGAGTCTTTATTTTCTTTCCAGTTTGATTTTCCACTAAGGCTTTAAATTCTTTGAATTTTGATAACACTTCATTTGATTCCTTGAGTTTTATGAAATAGATCCAAGTTTTCCTAGAGTAGTCATCAACAAATATCACGTAATACAAGAAACCCCCTAGTGATAGTAATGACATTGGACCACACAAATGAGTGTGGACAAGTTCTAATACAACTTTGGATTTGTGTTCACTTGAGGGAAAGGACCTTTTTGAGTTCTTCCCTAGAGCACTTCCTTTACAAGTTCCAACATGATCAGATTTTAGATTTGGTAATCCTGTGGTAATCTTTCCTATAGAAGGTAGGGCACTAAATCGAAGATGTCCTAATCTTCTATGCCAGATTTCATTAGAGTTTGATACTTCATGATTTAGTGCTTGTTTTTGAATATTACATAATTTGTATAAACTACCATCTCTAGATCCTATAGGAATAGCATTCTTTATATTAGAATTTTTAGGCCAGAGTAGAACTTTATCTTCATGGAAGGTGACACGATATCCTTGATCAACTAGTCCTGAAATAGAGACCAAATTCCTTTTGATACCTGGTACAAAAAGAACATCTTTCAATTGTAGTGTAACTCCTGTTCTTAATTGAATTGAGCAGGTCCCAATTCCTTTCACTGGATAGGTAGAATTGTCTCCTATTGTAACTTCTTTAGTTGAGTGGCCTTCAAAGGTTTCAAATTGATCTCTAAATCTGGTTATGTGTCGAGAGGCTCCATTGTCAATTATCCACATATGTTTGTTTGAGTTTAGTTCACTTGATAAGGCTAGGAAAAATAGAGGATTCTCTACTTCCTTGACTTCAGCTATGGTTGCTTGAGCTTTCTTCCTTTTTGGACAGAATCTGTGAGTGTGTCCAAATTTATCACACTTGTAGCATTGAATCTTGGAGAAGTCTCTGCTTTTGTGGTTATTTCCTCTCTTCCGTTTGAACTTCCTTTTCTTCCCTTTGTTGTTTGTGTTAGCATGTAGTGCTTGAATTTCTCCCTCTTTGTTTGGACCCAATTCTCTTGTGATTAGCGGAGATTCTTCTTGAGTGCAATCATTCTTGAGTTGATCGAATTTTGGTAGTGTCGGACGAGCACTAATGCCTTGAATAAAGGATTCCCAATTGGATGGTAATCCATTAAGTGCTATTAGAGATAGCTCCAAGTCATCTACATTATTTCTAATAGTTGATAATTGGTCTTTTAACTCTGAAATCCTCATGAAATAGGATGTAACTGATTCTCCTTTGTTCATGTTTATATGTATTAATTGCTTCTTTTAGGTGAGCAATCTGCTTGCATTATTTATTTCATATGAGTTTGAAATGGTCTTAAACATATCATAAGTTGTAGTAAGTTTTGAGATGGTTGGAAGAATGTGGTCTTTAACAGCGTCAATTATGATTTTCTTAGCCTTGTTGTTGTGTCTTTTCCAGGTTGTTTTCTCTGGCTCTTCTTCAGGCATCTTAGTGTCTTCTTCTATGTATGCATCTAATTCGAGTTCTTGAAGAATTGCTGTTATTCGAATTCTCCATGAGACAAAGTTGGATGCGCCTTCAAGTCTATCCTCCACTCTAACACTGTTCACCATGATTGCTTTCCTTCGATTCTGAATGCAAGTCTGAAAAGAGTTGTCTTTATTTTTTATTATTTGTCTATCAACTTGGCTTTGATACCATGTTAAGGAATTTGATCAGAGATAGAGAAGATAACAGTCTTATGATATTTAACAAGGATGGACTTTAACTGAGATTACTACAATGAATATTGTTCCCTTCGATTTGTATCTACATATAATTCTGTAACATTAATCTTTTATTTCAATGTCGACAGTTTTCTGGGTTATGAGATTGCCACAATGATTGATCAACATGCCTGAAAGTGTCGATGTTCTTTGGATATCTATAGGGAGACGAAGAGCCATGCCCACGTAGGGGGCATGACTTCTACGTGGCTTTATGCCACAGATAGTCATGACCCTACGGGGACATGACCCTCCGTCTCTCATCCATGGAATTAGTTAACAACGATGGTGCTCGACTGTCTTAATTAATGCAACCCGATAGTTATTGGGATTATATAGAACATTTCGTTTAATATATATGATTTAATAAATATGCATATATATATATTGATTTATTCAATCCGATGGAAGCTATACACTTAACAGAACTCATGTCATCTCTGATCAACTTGCCATTGGGATAAAGACACACTCAGACTTGTGAGACTAGGTGGAGTTGATGTCTAGTACCTGCAGTCCTGCATCCACCAATAACCACAAGGCAACATATACAATAGCATATATCATAAATAATCAGACAAGTGAAGAGAATCGCAACATCATATCATGCTCGTAATGAGTGATATGACATTGTCTCTATCACGAATACAGTAGTAATAGAATCACAACAATCATAGCATTATCTTATCCAACATAATCATGAAATGGGGTTAGTACTAATAAGATATCATGATGTTATCATAAGCAATATAATCCATCCAAGAATAATGAGTGCATATAGATCATCAAGTATAAGTCCATTTATCATAATTATCCAGGATATATCATCATTTATAATATATATAATGTATCAAATGTCAATATAAAATGTCTAGCATTATCTATAAGCATCTGAAATATAAGTCAATCCATAAGTACCTACCAAACATCATAAAAGAGTCTAAACAAGTCCATCGACGCACACAACAAAAGATGAATCAAGGAGGGACACTACACGCAAACCTAGACTTTAAACCCAAACCTAAGCCCGAACTAGGACCAGCAACTTAGAGACAATCAGAATCCATATTTTTTTTTTCAACTCATTGTTTTTTCTTTCATGTTGCTATTGCATTTCTTGCATATTTTTTTATTTGCATTCTTGTGTTGTTTTTGCTTGTATATTTGATTTGCTTGTTTTTTCATTTTTACTTGTATTACATGTCATGGGCAAAAACATGAGCATAATTTGTGGACCTTAGAATTATCTTTCTTTTTAAAGAAATTTTCTGGGGCAATATATCAAATGGGCAATGGCATCAAATTTGGTAGCAACCCATTCTTGTACACTAGTATTTGAAATTTAGCTATAATTACTTTCAATGATGAACAACCCAAATAGATACAACAAAAGCTATTCACATTCACAAGACATGAAGCACAATAAAAAATAGAGACAATCACTGGAACATATGATAGAAGCTTGCAATTATACATATGATTATCATAATAATGTACAATTCTGCATAGAAACAGACAACATAACTTAGGGAGAAGTGAGAGTTCTTCAAAGCTGCATTGATTTTTGTCAAAAGATGGACATATGGACAAAGCAACGTCAGGTTTTTTGGTTGGAAACAACTATCTGAACACCCATATACATTTGACCATTCTTATGTAAACTTAAAAGTAGTCATACATACGTTATGTGACACACTACTTTTTTTTATAGATAAATTAGTTAAGGGGTTCTAGAGGGGCCCTCACCCAATCTGAAAGATACATGGGTACAAAAAGAGAACTGAAACAAACTAACAATAGACACTGGGAAAGAATAAAAGAGAGAGAATATGGACAAAAATCCTAACAAATTAGGAAACCAGCAGGAAATCCTCAAATTTGCCTCAAAGACAACAGAAACAAAAAATTGAGAGCTGGACCAGCCAAAAATGCCTTGGTCAGGCCAGGACTGCAACCAACCTCCAGGTACAATGAGAGAGAATGCCCTCCATCGTCCATTGGGAACTTTGTCCAGTTACATCTATTGTTTCCTTCTGAAGCCTTTCTACCTCTGTTTTGTATCCTCTTCTCCTCTTTGGTTTCTCCCGAGGCTGGAAACAAACTGAGTTAATCCCTTCAACTGCTGTCTGCCACCCCTGAACCTGGGTTTGAATTACTCCTTCCTTTGAGAGTGGCTTAGATTCACCTGCTAAACCTGATGACTTCCCACTGATATCCTAATGCAACTGCATCTCATCTTGATCCACAGTTACCTGGGAGGGAACTTGGGCAGAGGGACTATCAGAAGCAAAAAAATAGCCATGATTTCTCCATAGAAAGTCCTCGTTTGGTTTTCCTGGTGTGGTAACCCAACAACAGTTTTGATCCAAGCTACTTTCCTCACAGAGCTATCCTTTTGACAGTGACAATGATGTTTGCATGGCAAACACCTAGAAGGAGGCCCTTAGAAGTCCACATGCAGCCATGGACCAACAAAGGACAAAGTATTCAAAGAATGAGCTACTGGCTGGTCGAGGTTGAGCTGGAGACATGCCCTAGCAAAACGACCATAGAGTCATTTCTATCGAGATCCATTTTGAGAAAGGATCCTTTGTGATCCACTAAAATGCAACGTTTTTTCAGATCTGCAAACTAAAGTGAGGTTGTAGAAATGAACCCAAGAAGGCTGTTTGGACAAGATAACCTTATCAGGATGAAAAAAAGGTTGCAGGGGCATAAGAAAGACATGTTGTACCATGAAACAGAGGCCCATGAGACCTAACTCGCTCCTTATCAGCTATGGAACCAAACTGCATCAGAAAAAAGCACTTTCCCAAACATTGAAAGGGGGCTGATATTAGACTACATAACCTCCATCCAATGAGACAAGGCCGAAACCTTCAAAGTCTTGGCTGCGAATTTGACAAAGATATCCTAAGGACTAAAAGCTACTCCAGATTCATTGAAGGCAGCTGCAGCCATGAAGCATCTTCAGAGAAGCGAAGTCTAACTTGAAAGAGTTTTGACCCGCTTGTTCTATGATCTAAAATGGAACATATCTCATTGGTTTGGGTGTGCCTTGAAGTGTCTCTTTGCCAAAGTATACCCAAAAATTGTCACCTGCATGAAACTTGTTTTCTACCCTATGTGGATCATGGCAATTTTTAAACCTTGCTTGAGTCTTTCTCGAACTTGAAGATGGATTTGTCTAATCTTATCAATCAACTTGGTGTTACACCAAGTTTCACAAGACTCGCCTAGAATTGCCAAGTTTGGCAAGTCTCAAGGTGGTGAAGCTGGTCTAGGCCAACAGACTTGTGAATTTGTTAGATGCTACGCCCTTAATCCTAGAATATACATATGGCTATGAGTAGTCGGCTTGTGGCTACCTTAACTCTTAATTAAGTCATATTATCATTATTATAGTGTTATTAGGTTATTTAGGCCAGCCTAGGGCCTATATATTGTTATCTAAGTCGGCTTGGGTTATATCCTAGGGATAAGTAGGGTATATATAGGAGGTAGCGAATCTTATTTTATTATCAGATTGTGAATTGTGTTCTCAGTGGAGATATTTGGAGGTTTTCCCACTTAAGTGGCTTGTTATTCTTGAGCTATTATAAAGTATTTGCAGCATATTTCATATTATCTGCCTCTTTTGTGCAAGTTACTTTATAATAGGGTTCCTCACAATTTTATTGTAACACGATGCTCTACAGTTCACAAAGTTTATTTTACTTCACATAGCTTCCTACACGCCTTCCTTCACAGGGCTATCTTCAATTGTTATATTCATTGATGCATAGGGTCTATCGTGGCAGATCTATGTTCCACGGGGACACATCCCTGGCCTTGGTACCCCCATATTGTTAGAGGATGTTTGTATTGTTAAGTTACAATAAATTTAGGTGTTTTTAGAGGATGTTTGGAGTGTGTTTGTAGCAGTAGTTTGATTTGGTTGTGTGTAGTGCTTCTGGGTAGTTTGATTTCAGCTTCCTGATATGATTTGAATGAGATTTTACTGTGCTTTAGTTCTGTTTTGACAGTCGTTACAGCAGTTTCAGCATGATTACAGATCATCCTCAGCTACAATCATCATGATGTGAGGTATTTTGGGTTGGGTATAAGATTATATGAATTATCAATAATAATTGGCCTCATTTTGGATATATTAGCAAACTGTTTTTGTAGTCAGAACATTTAAATCATATTTACATCAGAAATATCTCGTATCATGTTATATTGTAATGCATTGCCTAACTACTTTGTCAGTTGTCATGTGAAATCTCAATTCAAGTCTAATGCTATGTATTAATATCTATGATGAATGCTTTATCATTGTTCTGATATGCATATTTGAAATTTCTCTATATTTATAAATCCCCCTATTTTTTTAAAAACCGTCCCCTGCTGTCCCCTAGGAAATGGCCCAAAAGTACATGCCCCGCCATCCCCTGTCATCTCCGTCCCTGAAACTCCGTGGAAAATAGTGGCAGATATCATGGCTATAGTCTGCATCATCATTTAGGACCTATCTTAGATGCTTGTGCTGACTTGCTGTAAAATATGGATGTTGTGATGAGTGATGCAGGCTCCTCGAAGCCATAGTTATACTTCTAATATTTCATTTTAATGCCATGGATTAGAATCCATGTGTTTTGTATACCCTCAAAAAAAAGTTATACTGGCTAAAAATGTGGTCAATTAGTGTGAAAAAAAGTTAAAGCCATACTTAATAATAGAAATAATAGTTGAACAAGAAAAAATCTTTCCAAGTGCAACTAAGAAAGATGATAGCAAAAATGAACTTACAAGATGAAAACTTTGGTTCGCATGCAAAGAACATTAGGAGCCGAGCCACAAATGTCTAAGCAAAGGACAAGTGCAAGTGTTGTTAGAGTAAGCAATATAAAAGCTAGAAAAGAAGATCATGGAACTAGAAAGAGTGATGGATACGCTTGAGCCGCAACTTTCGGATGAGGAAAATGTGGTACATGAGCCAAAGAAAGAAGAGAAGTCAACATTAGAAATACTAGAAGTTGTTATGAAACCTGAGCTAAAGAAGGAACACTCAAAGCATCAAGAAAGAAGAAGGAACACTCAAAGCATCAAGAAAGAAGATGGAGTAGACCTTGGAGGAATCCACCATGCAGATGAAGGTATGGAACTTAATGAAGAAAAATATATCTTATTGATTATTGAGACTGCAGATCAGCAAGAACTTCACCTACATGATGCCAAAGAGAAAAGATTGCTTGTTCCATGCATAAGTGAGAAAGATGTTCTTGTGTAAAACAAAATCGTCAAGAAAGAGTCTGTTGAATGTTGTTATCAAAAGCATGAAAAAAGAATGTTAAGCACTTAGGTCAGTCTTGTGATGTTAGATTAAAATGAGCGAGAGGTTCTGATGCAAGAAACTTATTAGATTAATTTGCAGACAAATTCCATTGAAAGGTATGTTGTAGAAGAGAATGATGATTTTTGCAGAATTTTAATATCATTGCATGATTTTGGTTATCATGAGAATGAATTGAAAATATAGTTGTTGGTAACAACAGAAAAAATTGCAAGTCCTAATGGAGTTGGATAGCATAAAAAGGCTCATTGAAGAGCTAACTCTAAGTTTGAAAAAGATAAAAATTGAAGAAAAAAGTAAAACATAACAAATAAGAAAATGTTGCCAAGACTGACCATATAGTCACTCTTGTAGATTTGCAAGTAGTGAAGAATACATTGAAAAAAATGAAATTAGAATATCTGCATTTGATTAAAGACAAAGATATGGTCATCAGAATTGCAAAAAATGTTATAACTGCATTTGAGGAAATGAAGGAAAGGATTGATGAACTCACTTTGAAGCTTAGTTCAGCCCATGGTGAAATCAATGTACATGAAGGGTAGTTCCTAGAGAAGATAGAAGTTGTAGATACAGATTTAGGCACAAATGAGAAAGTTTTGCAAGGAATTGTGGATCAGCAAACAAAGCAAATTGAGGAAGACACAATCAGATGGAAATTAGAAATGATAGCTTCAAAAGATAACTGCATAGAGTTGGGTCAACATGAAGAATGGTCTTAACAAGAAAACAAGAATAGTTTTCAATATTTTTTCTAGATTCCA
Organism: Cryptomeria japonica; assembly: GCF_030272615.1. Classification (NCBI taxonomy): domain Eukaryota; kingdom Viridiplantae; phylum Streptophyta; class Pinopsida; order Cupressales; family Cupressaceae; genus Cryptomeria; species Cryptomeria japonica. Next base: position 607,048,708 of record NC_081413.1, on the reverse strand, counting down.
TTGGGTTGCAGATAACCCACTCTTTGAGATGGATGTAGAGATATCTCTTGCTTCAAGTTCTTTAGCTTGTGATGATATTAGAGTGGTACAATAGAAGCCAACTAGATCACAAGCAAGATCGAGGACCTAGGAATTACAAAATTCCAAGATTTATTTGGGTTCCTAGTATTTGTAGAACGATTCAATGAGGATGAATTAATGGGCTGAATCAACTCGCTTGAGGACAACCAATCTTTAAGAATACTAAATGAAGACCTTCAAAACCACACAAACCTTTGTGGTACACACCATTTTCATAAATTTTTGAAAGAAAAAGTCAAGGGTGATATTTTTTTCAAAAAAGAAAAAACATTTAAAATTTGTCAAAAGTGTGATGGGTTTTCTATAGGTTCTTTGGGATCTATTTGGATACTGCCTGAGTTCATCTCGGAGGAACCAATCTCTCCATGGACGTGCCCTAGCAAAATTTGTAGGGTATTAAACTAGACCATGGATTTGATTGATCACTAGGTGGATATGATAACATAACATATACTATATATTTTCCCATTCATGGGTTGCGTTGATAAATTCTTAATCTTATAGAGAGATCAAAAATCAAATGGGTCCCTCCCCAAATGGATTGTGGAAGTTCAATTTTGATGGTGTGTATTGAGGAAATCCTAGTCCCTCAAGTGAACATTGTCTCATTCGAGACTCTCATGGCACATTAATCAAAGCCACCTCAAAGAAGCTTGCCTCGAGAACAAATAATGAGGTAGAGGTGGGAGAATGGATTGTGGAAGTTCAATTTTGATTGTGTGTATTGAGGAAATCCTAGTCCCTCAAGTGAACATTGTCTCATTCAAGACTCTCATGGTACATTAATCAAAGCCACCTCAAAGAAGCTTGCCTCAAGAACAAATAACGAGGTAGAGGTGGGAGCTTCGTTCCTTGGCTTTAAGATGATCAAATCATGCCTTTTAAATGAAGTGATTATTAAAGGCGATTCTATGGCAATTGTTCAATGTCTTAAAAAAGACATTCTTTGAATTGGACTATTCAACACATTTTAATCGAAGCGTTAGTTCTTCTTGGCTCCACAAAGGGATTAATTTATCTCCCATTGTTATAAGGAGGCCAATAAAATGGAAAATATCCTATCAAATTGTGACATAGATCAGCAAGAGACAATCATTATATGTGATCAAGTTCCAAGTGAGAAGGGTTGGTTTTTGTGTGGCAATATGAGAGTGAGGCAAGCCTTGTTGCCAATTGATGTTTGGGCAATGCTTTGGCGGCAACGTTGGTGATATCACTTCATCTCATTTCTTTTGGTTTCCATTCTTTTGCAATCTTTCATCCTCCCACCTTTGTTGCACTTGGTGTGTGGATTTTGTTTTTCTACATGGGAAATATGGAAAGGGTAATGTTGGGTTTAAGTGTGAGGTAGATGGCCTTCTTTGGCGAGATCTCTTTAGGCTAGGCTCTGGAAGGTATTCTTCTTCCAAGAGGAAGATGTGAAGCAATTGTGGAAATCCTTGGTAGGGATTTCTTGGAGGATGCCACATGACTCTGTGTCAACTCAAAAATTTCTTCAATGTTTGTAAGTAATGTTCTCATGATGATAAGGGACAAATAGCTAGTGAAAGCTTTGGGTTGTTTTTAAATTAGGAAAAAGTTCATAGTGGGCTTGATGGAAGTAGTGGACAAATCAAACCTCTCTAAGATATTTATGTTGCCATGTGTTGGAGTTGAATTTTTGTGGGTTGGCCTCAATTCAAATTGTCAAGCCATAGAAGCTTGCATAGAGGCTATTATCAAGGAACTAGCCTCCATTCAGCATGTTCTTCATGATGGTTGTTGGTTAGAAGGGTACTATTTGATGACGGACATGGCTAACCTCTTTTGACATGAACAATTGTCTCCTATCCAAGAATGCTTTAACATGGACAAGGCAAAGAAGACCATAAAATTTCTTACTTGTCGAGCAGCCTTTGTCAAGCATGAAGATGGTTCTTTCGGTCTAGTGTCAAGTAACTTATATGTTCGTGGTCTAGTCTATAGGTTGGCGTTATATGTTTTTTGGTCAATGTGATGTTTTTTGCTTGTTTGTTCTTCTAAGACAATTTTTATTTTAACTCAAAAGTTAGTTTACTATTTATGATATCCTCCATTTTATAGGTATGTTGAGTCTCTGCTACAAAATATGTATGCAATGTTGGCTGAACAAAATGTGTAATAGTTTATGAACATGTTATAGGGTTGCTGTCAATCTTGGGTCTATGTTGTCGCTAGAAGTTTGTATCTTTTGTTAAAGTTTGTTTATGCTTCGATCTTTTTTAAAATAGAAAATATTTCATTTCTTATGACCTTAATATAATGGGAGAGGGCTCAAATTTCAAATTTTAATAAAAAAAAAATATTTACATTTAAATTTGTAAATTTTATATGATAATATATTAAAATTTATTATATTTCTTTATTAATATATATTATATGTTTAATAGAACTTCAATTATATATAGTATTATATACTATGTAGCTGTCCCCTTGCCGCTCCACAACCATTCGTGAAATTTTGGAAATTTTTTGCTATCCTTGGAAACTTGTTCCCTTCTCTTCCTATCCCCCCATCTTGGAAACTTGGAGAAACATTGGAGAAAACCCAAGATGGGTGAAAAAATCTGAAAAAGTATGCAAATGCATTTCATTTCACTATCTTAGTAGTTTGCTAAAGGTATTGCATCAACAAAATGTCTCATTGAGATTTACAACAACATATACTAGCACTTGCACCAAAATAAGGTGCAAGGGTTAGGCTGATAGTAAATATACTTTAAATAATATATTAGAGGGTAAAAAATCACATAATGTGAAAACTACATAATAATTACTTCATTAACCAAAGTACAGACAATAACTTAGTAGAGTGCCACAATATAAAGATCAAATATAGTAGCAAACCAATTATTGCTCAGTGACCTTTATGGGAAAACTGCTGCTAACATAAGGCACAACTTTACAACAGAAAACTCAAATCTTCTCCCAAAGTATTCTTTCTATTGCCTTGTTTGTTCTAAGATAGTATTATGCTTGTGTACTTATATGTCTCCCAACAATGCATAGAAGATCATAAGTTCACATGAGGCAAGACCTTCATAATTTGGAGAATCTTGGAGCAATGATATTGCATGGAGTTGATGCAACAACAATGAATAAACTTTATTAGAAGCACCAAAATCATAGCCCTTAATAGAAAAGAGTGGTTAATCCATACATTAGAAAGATCTAAAATAATAAAGTTAGAAAAATCTTAAACCCTCATTTTGAATTTGAAACTTTAAGCTATATAATGATTATATATATATATATATATATAAAGGAAGGATGTTAAGTTCTAAAATTTAACTTGAAACCAATGTTATTAATACATACTTATTTCAAGTTTCAAAGTTTAACCTTTTTTATAATTTTGTAAGTTTCAATCGTAATTCTTAAATAATTTTCAGAAATTAATGAGATTCATTTTTTATTTCAAAATTTAAACTAATAAATTACATTATAATTTTTGGTAGACAATTATTAATCTAAATATTAGATTATTAATAAAAATAGTAGACAATTTAATTTATAAGTATTTAATTGATATTATTATTATAAGTTCACTATTATCATAAAATAACAGTAGACAATATAATTTATAAATATTTAATTGATATTATTATTATTATAAGTATTCTATTATTATGTATTCTATTATTATTGTTTCATATATACTAATATGATGATAATAATGAAAACTAATGAATGCATACTTACAATTAAAACTAATTCTTTGCAAAGATCTGATGTGATATGAAAGAAAAGTACAAAGCTACAAGGGTAATTGAACAAGCGTGTAATTAGGTTTTGTGATTTGAATTTATTTGAACATTTTGGTTAAATTTCACATGTCAATTCACTTGAATATTGTGCTATGCATCTAGTTTGACATATTTTTCTTTTCGTTATTAGTAAAAATATTTTATGTATTAAAGTTGGATGAAAAAATTAATTGTTTTGATATATCTCGGTGTATTTTATAGATTAAAATCTAAGATATATATATTAAAAAAATATAATAAAATTTTACTTTATGAATTTATGAATTTTTAAATATCTATTATATATAAGATTAGTTAAAGTAGGTGTACTAGGGATTGTATTCTTATTAGTTAAATTTAGCTATTATTACAAGGTGTAAATGCCCGTAGCTATAATGCTATTTGTGGCCAACATTTACCATAGACATATTAACGTATTATTTAATCGTTCTACATTATTGATTGATGGAATTCACAAGGAGGAGGTTTTATCATTGAAGAATGACAAAAAGATACCCTTAATCACATATGCCACAATAATGTTTTAGGATACTTCACTTTGAATGTAATTTTTTTATCATCAATACGGAAGCAAATCCATATTCAAGGGTGAACCTACATATGGACAAATTGTTTGGACGATAGTTTCCCGGATTCAAACTTCATCTGCAAATGAATTTAAAATTATATGTTTGTTAAATTCAATGTACGACACACTGTTCAAGGATAATTATAAAGTTGAATTTATATATATAAAAGCTTATATTCAAGCCATAACTTGTTGGAGACATTGAAAGAAATCTTCATCAAAAATATATTTCATTTTTCATTTTGTCATTGTCAATCCGAAATATAATGATTTGTACATAATACAAGCCATGTATCTTGTCAAGAAGGCTCCGTTAAAGTGCGGCCATATGAGGCAAAGCGAAGAATTTCCGCAGAAGCAACACTAGCAATTGATTAAACCGAGGTGTGCACTCTTTTCCGAGAGGAGCTTTCATGTCCGTGTTTTCTCATGAAGTTTTCGGCACACAAAAAAGGATGGTGTAAGACAATAGATGAATCCGGCAGAATTTTCCGCCAAATAAAGCCTATCGGCTAACAAGCCTCTCCACATTTGCTTTGCTTCTTACACAATGAAAACCTTAACTTTTCCAATGCAAATCCACTGATTAAGCATAGAAAGGAAGTACCCACAAAGAGCCAACCCACGCAAGCATGTGATTATCCAAGTTATATACCTCCTTCATTGTTCCATGGTGCCTAGGAAACATAAAGCATGTCCAATGAATTTATTCAACATCCAAATTCCTTCATCTTCCATTCTTTACCAGTAACAATACTAGTTTGTCAATCTGCCAATATTTATTTCACTACTTCATGATGAATTGACTATTGTGAACATGTCTTTGACATGTTTGCCTCCTATGTAAGCAATGAATTCACCAAACTCAAATTTTTGTTAGGGTTACATTAATAGTTTGTAACAAAGGCAGCAAAGATATTTCAAACCATGCTTGATCCCTTCAAATCCATTTTTTCAATTGTCATTCCTCATGTAACATCTAAAGTAAGTTTTCACAAGTGCAAGTCTTGAGAAGTGACTTCCAATTGACCACATTGGTCTAGATTACATGACTTGATTTTGGTATCACCATGGATTTAAGGAATGTTGTGCTAGCATGTATGCCACAAGAAAGTTGAATAGAGTTTGGTTCCTCTTATCCATCCACCTATCTAAAATGATAGTGTAACTAGTTTTTACGCCCTCCTTGCAATGTTCAAAGAGGAGATAACTACCATCTTGTATTGCATCCCTCAACATGACAAGATCAAATGCCACATGAGGGGGCTTTGAATTTAGGACTCACAACTGCAATGGCATCCACCATAGCTTAGCTTATGGAGATTTCACAATATTGAATGACAAGCTAGAATAATACCAATAACTACCAATGGCCTTCATGGCTTGCTCACGATCAACCTTCCTCCACCTTGCACTCTCCAATTGGTGTAGTATGAGGTGCGAATAAGACATTAACTCCACCCTATGTTAGGTTGTTATGAAGTACAAGGTGCTAAGGAATTGGGCATAGGTTGTGATGGCTCAACCTCATCTAAAGAACTGATTCTATCCTCAAAAGATGTTGATCCAACTATTGTCCTTACTTTCTTTGCCCCTTTTTTAACAGGACTCTAGAGTCACCAAAGCGTGATGTGTGACATGTAGAAGGTGCTTTTTGTAGGGCTTAACATCATGCCCTCCCACCTTTGCTAAATGTTATTTACCATGATAAATGCCTTCATAGTATTCAAGGCCACAAAAATTGCATTTGAGTTTGTTTGAGTTAGGGATGGTGAAACCATACATCCATATAGAGTCCATTTGTCGCTACTTGATGACTTGAAATTTGTAAAATATAGGCACAATTATAGCCATTAGAATTAGGGTTAGAACATGGTACACAACAATTTTTAACAAAATTGCTAATGCTAATTATAACCTAAGCATATCCTAAAAATCAAATAAAAGTTCCAACTCCAACATAAAACCTAAAAGTATCAAGATTTAAGGTTTGGGATAGTACATATGTAATGTCCCCTTCCTAAGAACTGGCAACTCGTTGAACTTAAGCATATTTAGCAGGTTCCAATAGGCTAACGAGTTAGGATTAGGGAACTCTTTGAGTTTGATGACCGTTCAGTCCAGCTAATCCGATAGTATTAGGTTTTGCTTTGAGCTCGCTTGGTTAGGATTTGCATGATGACTCTTTCTAGAGGGGTTCCAAACATTTTGGCCGTTTTTACTATTTTTAGTAAGCAACAGTCTGGACACCGACTTGGTTAGTTGGCAATGTCACTATTTTGGATTAATCGGTGAATGCATTTAATGATGTTATTTTGGTGGTTATGTGGTCCAAGGGTATTATTTTAAATAACATTAAAAGTATTAAAGTTAAATTAAATATTTAACTTAATGTTATTTAATTTAATAAAGTGACTTTATGATTGGCACCTAGGGGTATAAGTTATTGTTTAAAATATTTAATATAGTGTCCTTCTAGGGGTGGGCGCCAACATGGGAGACATAAGGGCACGTTTTAAATTAAATAAAATATTTTATATCTGTCCTTGAGCATGGGATTTGGATGAGGATAAATGCCCTTCCTTGAGCTCATTTCCCTCATTCATATTTTGAGATTTTGATATCAGGTGTTTGCTGGTTTGGACTTGTTCAACCAAAGCTTTGTGAGGACAAAAACCTTCACAAAGGACATTTACTTCGATGGTGAAAATTCCTTCTTGGTAGATTGAATGTTGGTTTCATCTAGAGATCACATTTGAGCTTGTTTGATATTTCAGATTGCATCTTCAGTTTTTGAGCATAGAAAATCAAGGATAGATCTAAGGAGAAAAGGAAGAGAGAATTGGAGGTTTATTTGCAGACATTTTCACTCCTTGTTGCTGGCCGCTCCTTCCTTGGTTGGCCGTACAACTTGTGCTTGGCGAGGGGTTCTAGTGGAAGCTAGACGCCCGGTTTTGAGGGTTTATCTGATGCATTTGGGTTGACTTCGATCTAGCAATTGTGTGGTACTCAGTTTGTGGAGAAGGGAGTTGTCTTGGAGGTGTGGCGTCCAAGTTAGAGGCTCCAATTTTCTATTTGGAATGCAAAAACTAGACATGCAAATATTCAGATATAATGGGTATGCTTGTATTGTTTATCTTAAGTCATTTGGCCATCTGGGTATTGTAGAGATTGATTATATATTGCTGTTCACAAGTTGCAATAGATCTAGAAGTATTTTCCTGTTGTGGGTTTATTTCATATTTGAGCATACTGGGCATATTTTTGTTTCATCTTTGCTGCAAATACTATTTCTGCATTTCCTATTCTGACTATGGTTTTCTATCAAACTATTCAAGCACATCTAAAAAAAAAAGTACAGGTGAATATTACAGTTGTATCAGAGCAGTGTATCCTGCCATCCTGAAGGGTTCATTTTGAATAAACAATGACATGACTAGGTTTTAAGTAATGCAGCCTCACACACATCAGCCTTGCATAGATCATTATAACACCAAAAGAAATAGATCCAACCCAAACTTATTAGCAGAAGGTGAACAATGAGAAGTAAACATGAGTGATAGAGAGGAAGAAGGGGAACATGCAATGAACATTCTGAATACATTGGTTATGGGACAATAGGAGGTAAATCAGTGTGTGCAGGAAACAAATAAGTTCATTGCTAAGTTAATAGACATGTTGGCTCAACAGTTTAGGGGGAACAACAACAATGGAGGCATTAATGGGCAAGGAGATAATTCGGTGAATAACGAAACCATAAATCAGCGTGTGGGAGCGACTAATTCTAGACCTCTCGTGCTGGTCCTTCCTTGCAGAGTCCAACCTCAGGTTGATAACAGATCCCCAATGAATGACTTGCAAGATCAAATCATGCAAGATTGGAAGGAGGGAGGCCTAGATTTTCAGGCTACAATATCTTTCAAAGATTATATGCATCTCGAATTGAAACATAGGCCTTGTGCAGGTGGAAGAACATATAATAATGATTTGCAGAAAAAGGTTGGGAAACTAACCCTTCCTTACTATGATGGATCCGGGAAGACAACATTGCAAGCTTGGGTGTAGAAGTGGATGCCTTTTTTCAATTGAATTCCATGCTGGAAGATGAGGCCATTAAATATGCCGCTATTCACTTGGATGGTATTGCTCATGAATGGTGGCATCATGGGATGATCACTATGGGACATGATCAGATTACTTCATATTCAGAGTTCACTGAAAGGCTTATTGACACATTTGATAAAAAGGATCAAGAATTGTGTTTCAAGGAGTTGGCACAATTAAAGCAATGGGGTATGCTTATATTGCTGATTTTTAGAGGTTGTTAGTTTTGGTGATAGATATTTCAGAGAGGAGACTTGTTGTTCTGTTTATGGATGGTTTATCAGCTCCTTTGAGGGGCTAGATTAAGACTCTTAGTCCTCTTACATTACAGGAAGCCATCAAGAAAGCTAGGGACATGGAGACCTCCATTTCGAAGAGCAAATTTCAGTCAAGGGGATTTCCATACAAAGAGGATAAAGATAAAAGGCATTTTCACAAGGAATCAAATCAGACAAGGCATGAGACAAACAAATTGGATAGTGATCAACTAAATGACCTCAGAAGGAAAAAACTATGCTTTCATTGTAGGGATCCGTGGGATCCATCTCATAAGTGCAGTGTTATGGAAAAAGCTAAGCAGATTGAATACTTTTCAGCCGATGAATTAGTTTCAGAAAAATCAGATCAACACTTAGATTCTGAGAGCAGTGAAGAAGAGAGTTCCTTAGAAGATACAAGAAAGGAACAAGGGTGTGATGGGACCATTGCCCAACTCTCTAGTTTTTTAGAAAGTGGGATCATTCAAGGTTATGGGTGTACTTGGTGGGCAAAGAATAATAACTCTTATTAATATAGGTGCCACCCACAATTTCATTGCTGAGGGCCTTGTGGCCAAGAGAGGACTCCAAATGGAAGAATTTGAAGGATTCAAGGTAATGGTGGCAGATGGGTTTAAATTCAATTGCACTCATAAGATTTCTACTCTGCGCATACAGTTGGGAGAGTATGAGCTAAAAGATGATTTCATTGTGGTGAATAGAGGGAATATTGATGTGGTCCTAGGAATGCATTGGATGCAGACACTTGTAGAGTTCACATTGAATTTGCAACTATGGAGGTGATATTTGAGTCAAATGGGAAGAAATAGTTCTCAGAGGGATGTCGGATGGTGGTCCAAGAGTAGCCTCCATTAAGAGGATGGAGAGGTTAATTAGGCATGATCAGGTGGCATGTGCCACAAAGTGTCTCATAATGCCAACAATTATAGAGCTACAAAAGAGTAGTTAGCACCCAGACATTCAGAAATTGCTATCCAAGCATAGGAAGGTGTTCAATAGTATATCTCTTGGAGTACCATTAGAGAGAGGCATTGAGCATGTCATAGAGTTCGAGGAGGGCTCTAAACCAGTAATAACTACACCCTATAGACATCCAAAGAGGCATAAGGACAAATTAGAGAAGACTATCAAAGAATTATTGGATATGGGGCAAATTAGACCCAACAAGGGCCTTTTCACTTCTAGAGTTGTGCCGGTTAAGAAGAAAGATGGCACAATGTGAATGTGCATTGATTATAGAGCACTAAACAAGAAGACTATCAAGAACATGTATCCCATTCCTCAGATTGATGAATTATATGGCGCTTGCTATTTCTCTAAGATTTATTTGAGGAGGTATTGAGTATATTGGAGAGTGAGTCATTATATGCCAAAGAGTCTAAATTTGGTTTTGGCATGATAGAGCTTCTCTACCTTGGCCACATCAACATTATTAAGGATGTGAATGTAGATCTTGAAAAGATTAAAGCAAATGTTGACTGGCTTACACCTATGAATCTCTCTTAGCTTAAGGGATTCTTTGGATTGTGTGGGTTCTATAGGAGATTTGTTAGGGAATTCTAACATACTGCAGCTCCACTTAGAGAGATGGCCAAGAAAGGGGCTTTTGTATGGTCAGATGTAGCACAACATTGTTTTGATCACTTCAAATAACGGATGAATACTTGCCCAATTTTAGCTATTGTCAATTTATCCAAACCTTTTGAGTTGGAGTGTGATGCATTAGGATAGGGAATGGGTGTTGTACCTAATGTAGGAAAAACATTCGATTGCTTTCGAAAGCAATAAGTTGAGAGTTGTGGAAAAAAGTTATTCCATATATGACAAAGAAATGCTGGCCATTATGCATGCTTTGACCAAATATAGACCTTACTAGGTGAGAGGCAAGCTCATTTTTAAGACCATCTACAATAGCTTGAAATTCTTCCTGAATCAGAAGGACTTAAATGATAGACATTAGAAATGGGTGAGTAGACTTCAGGCATATGATGTCGATATTGTGTATGTCAAGGGGAAGAAAAATCGCCAACCCTAGTTGTAAACCCTTGAAAAATTTTCAGGTCTAGGGTTTGGGGTAGTACATTCTAGAAATAAATAAATTCCCTAAATCTGACTCGAAATTGCCAAAAAAGATAAGGGTTGGGGCATACTAAAAATAAAAACCCCCTAATAGCAAACCCTTAAAAACGGGGTTTAACATTAGTGTTAGGGTGTACTAAGAATGATTAAAAAATCCATAACAAAAACCCTAAACCCCAAGAATTGTGGTTTAGGGTTATGGTTAGGGTGTGCTAAATTAAAAAAATCCACTGAGGTTAACCCTAAACCCAAAAAATTGGTTTAGGATTAGTACAAACTAAAATTAAAAACTCTAGGATTTAAGTTCAACACTAAAACTTTTAGGAGTTAATGTTTAATTAGTAGAGTTTTTGATGTTAAAAATCCTTTAGGGTTTGAACTTCTAAATTTAAAAAATACCTTAAAATTAATAGGAAAAAAAAACTTGTGAGGCCTTACTTGGATTGATGGATGTAAATGTGATGTTGCTGAAAACCCTAATTGTCTAGACTTGATCAATGTGATATTCTGTTGAACTTTCAATTTGCCTTGGAGTTTGCTCTAAAAAAAATGAAATTTGGAGTAAAACATGCAGTGCAGAAATGAAAAAATCAGAATCTATAATGCATTTTGGGGTGTGGTGGTTTTTTCCTTAATTACTTGTGTTTTTTCTAGTAAATAATGATCTTATCAGAAGCTCTGATTTGTTTCCAATTTTATTATTGTGATATAACCATAGTTTTATTATTTTTTCGACTTTGATTGGAAAAAAATCAGTGACCTGAAGCAACTCAAAGCACCACAATTGCAAAGTTGCAAATTATCATAATTTATATTTCACTGCTATATACTTCCCTTGCCATCCAAGAAATATTCATCTATGTTCCTCTCATTATCATGTGCCTACTAGGTACATACGCTATGTGGCTATAATAATGTAATATCTACATAATGAATATAGATTGAGAATATAATAATAGATAGGCGAGAATGAATGAATATGATGGCTATTTATAGGTAGATTAAGGGGCATAAGTCACATCTTCTTGTAGCAGCTATAAATAACTATTCAAGATTGACTAGCTCTATACCATGCCTTCTAGCATTGGAAATAACCACCATCAGAAGATGATAACCAATATATCTTTAATTAATATCTAGAGTGGTAACACATAGAATTAGGCTAAATCCATCCAAGAACAATCTTGATAGGCATTGAATATCTTCATGAAGTAACACTCGAAATGCATTTAATTGAATATTGTGAACATAAATTGCAAAAATTGCTTTTAGAATTAGGATCAAAGATCTGTGAATATTTTCTGAGAATTATGATTGAAGTCTATAAAATATTTTGGTCAGAGAAATTTTCACATTAGAAAGAGTGTTGGTAAGGTTCAATCTGTAGTTTCTTTAGGTCTTGTTTATTGATAATCTTGACCTTTGCAAAAGTTGGCAATTTAGGTTGAGTGCCTATATTCCATGCCTTAATGGTTGGAATTGTTTTGATGTAAAATTGATTGTTTAACACAAAAATGTTTGTTTGAACTTCTTTATTAGTGTTAAAATCCTTTACTAAAATGGAATTTTGTTTATTAGCATATTAGTTTTCTTTCTATAGCAATATAATTTTTGCTTGTTTCAAATTCTTCACTTTTGTAAGAGGAATTCAAAGATGGTTACAAAAGTGCAATGTCTCTTCATCTTTCTCTAATATAATTTTAGAAAAGTACTTATTTATTCTTATAATTTCAATAGTTTTTCATCGTGTCTAATGTCCCCATTTTAACCAGTTAACAAATGATGCGTCGTTAGCCTATTTTGCCTTGATCCCGAGGGCTAACCAAGACTTTACAGGGATCAGTGAGAGATTTGGCATAGGCAATTTCAGTTTCAAGCCAATCGGAGGTGTTTTGAAAGGGTTTCCAGATACTTACTATTTATAGTAAGTTAGTAGTGGCTCAATGGCCGGAAATATTTGATGCATTTTATAATGCCAATATTTATGCTGATCATTATTTGTCATCAGGTTTGCAAATTAATGAGCCATTAATTAATTGGGCAATTTAATTTAAAGTTCCTAAAGTTAAATTTAAATATTTAACTTTAATGTTTAGTTAATGCTGGGACTATTGTTGGAAAATAAAATATTAAAAGTTCCCTTTAAATGGGAGACATAAGGATTTAATGTTATTTTATTTTAGCATTCTTTTATCCCACATTTGTGGTGAATTGGAAAACGTGTCCAAAAGAAGTTATAAAAGGGAGTTTGAAGAGCATTAATGGTATCTTGGAAATTGTGAATTCTTGGAATTTGTGTTTCTGGATTCAATTCTGGAAATCTTTGGCCTGGAGGATGAAATCCCTCTTCACTGGAAATCTCTACACTGTTGAAAGACACAGCCTGGAGATTGTATGGTATTAGAAAAAGGTATTATCTGTTTGCATCATTCTAAGTTATTTTCAGATATTTAGCCTTTAGGGGGGTTGTTTTGGAAGAAGGAGTTGAGATTGGTTTGAAATATGTCAAGAACTTTTCCTTGACTGGCCGTACCAATCTGATCACTGCTGGGAATTGTCTGCTGAACCAAATACTCTAGGAGAGTGCCGTACAGCCTGGGGCTTCATTGGGAAGCATCGTACAGGTCTGAGACCAGTAAGAAGGGGTGCCGACTCAGTCTAAAATGCATTCACAGCGACTATAATGATCTGAGACTCCCACAGGAAGAGACTCCCACAGGAATGTCGAACTAGCTTTCAATCTGCAGTTAGGGGAACGTACAGGGCTGGAACCAACACCAAGGGAGCCATACAGGTCCGAAAAACCTTTGGAAGGGGTGTCGCACAGTCTGAAAAAGTGTTACAAGAGCGACTGAATGAGTTAGAAGGGGAGTCGTGCTGATCTGGAGGTGATTGGTAGTGGGTGAAGGGGTCCAAAAAAGAAATATTGTTGTCATCATCGAGCTGGTCTAATAATCTATAGCTGGTGCTGCATTTGGGTACGCTAGCTTTGATTGTTAAGTTGAATCAATACATTATTTGTTGCATTCTAAACTCAGAAAAAATTAACCACTGTGTTCACAAATATTGCAAATAGAGAAGGGAGTGTGCTGTGACATCTTTATATCAGTTGAATGCTTGGTTACATTTGTATTTACAAATATTGCTGTACTGTTTACTGTGTGTGTTATTCTCTCATTACAATGCAAATCAAACTATTATACTGTAAATGCTGAAAATTTGTTCTTAGAAGTGCATCATGCCAACTGTTTGACGAAACGTCAAACCCAATAAACTGAGATTAAAGTACTGAAAGGACAGGGACCTTTACAGTGGTATCAGAGCCAAGATTTCTGCCAGCCTGTTGGGTAGACTGGTTTGGTTTCCGCTATTCATTTGCAGATCAGAATTTCAGTTGGCTACTTTAGCAAATCAATGGAAGCTTTGTGGGAACAAGAGTTGTCTAGGTTGGAATCAATAATGCAACATCAGATTTTAATGTTTGAAAAATTGGACAAATGGAACAAAGAACAGGAGGCTACCGAAGTTCTTCAAGAGGGACTTAAGTTTGTAAGTGAAATATTCAAACTCTTACCTCGGGCTAAAGCAACTCTCATCAACATTTTGGAGGAAGCTGAAAGTTGCCTCAGCAAGGTTAGTGGGTCACCTTCACAAACAATGGCTACAACTATGTCCCCATTGGTGCAATCATTGGTCAAGCTAGAGTTGATGAGACATCAAGATGAAGAGATAAGACTAGCAATTGTCACTTGCATAAGTGAAATTATGAGGGTTATAGCTCCTAAAGTTCCTTATAATGATGACATACTGAAGGGGGTTCTACAACTGATTGTGGACAGTCTACATGGGCTACCAGATGTCAAAGTTCCTACTTTTGATGAGAGGGCTAAAATTTTAGAAATTATGGCACGAACTAGATCATTTGTCCTTATGCTAGACCTTCAATGTGATAAGTTGATTCTTCAAATGTTTCATTGTTTCATTGCTGTAATCAGGAAACGCCATCGAGAAAGCTATGTTAAAACCTAAGAACTCAACAAACTGCAATGCTTCGGGTAGATCAACCACACTTCACTTCGCCACTTAAGATAACTACATGAATGGGTGCAATCTTCAAGGAGTGTGTATAGAGGATTTCAAATCATCAGCGAACACCATCAAAGAACAATATCCACACAATGATTTGGATTAAGTGTACACATATAATGGCTCAGACCAACCTTACACTACTAATAACAATCAGCTATTAACAAAAGGTATGAGCAACGACCCACCTTAAAACACTGCAATAAACTTTGTTCGCTAAAATGCATAAGACAAATCTACTCTAAGTGAGGAAAGCAAGACCATGCAAGCTACAAAACAAGATAAGTATACACCTTCAAAAGAACAATGTATTAAATTTTCTGCTTCAATAGCTCTTCGCAACAATCTTAGACAATCTCTCCTCTCTTTACAAATGAGGGGATCACCCCTTTATATAGGCCTTAGGCCATGATTACATGCAAAACCTTAATTAGGATTTGCCCTAAAAGATTCCACACACATGCTGCAACAAGGTGGGAATATTCATTAAATGCCCATTATACCCATTAACAATTAATTCCCGCATGCCCTCAATGGCGTCCACTTGTGCATTAAATGCACCATTTTCCATCAAATCTGCCCAATACATCATAAATGCAATAAATATTCCTTCATGCAAAATCGCCCATGATGCCATAAATGCACCATCATCTCTCGAACAGGATGGCTACATGCAAAAGATGCCCCATTATCTTATTAATTACGACAACTACGTGCGAAAAGATGCTCCACTATATTAGCATGCGTTGACCCAACCGCCACTTGGTCAAATATTCCAACCATGCATGTGCCATTATGTCAAAAGATTCTCGTGCAAAAATGGACGACCATTGTCCCGCTCATTAATAGCATATGCAATGAACTTGGTGACGACGGCCTCCAATTCTCCTACGAAGGCACTTGGCAGGCTTTCAATCCTTAATTCCATCAAGGCAATTTCTTCCTTGCACTTGGAGAAAAGCTTCTCCCAATCCGTTGCCAACTCCTATGTCTTCCGCATTGTGCTGGAGAATAAGGAAACATTTTCCAAGTGTGCCATGGAAAATGAATCCACAAAGACAAGTTCATGCAATCTGTCCCTAAGGAAGTTCACTGTCAACTCCTCTTCAGTCACCCCTCTGGAAAATAGTGCCTCAACCGCCTTAAGGGTTGCTACCTGTATTTTCTTGATTGAGTCTCTCAAGGAAGTAGACTCCCTACTGAATCTTTCAAAATATTCTTTTCCAGTGCAAACGGTGTAAAATCACCATGGGAAATCATAAACATCATTCTCCTAGACAACTTTCCCGTCAATCAATGCCTGCCTGGGAATCTTCATTAGCTCTCTGAGTCGCAGAATAGTTAATTCTTGGTAAATGTGCACGTCCTCCCATGAACTATTCGGGACTTCCAGCCTGTTCAGGATTATATGACTTCCGGAATGAAGGTGAGCCAAGTTCTCAATGAATCCTCCTGCTGAAGTAAAAACACCTTCCACCCACTCCTTAGAGCACTAAGCTCTCTTCCTAACTTCTTCAGTGCCATCAATGGATTCGTTAGGAAGAGAGGAGGGAAGGACGAAGATCGGGTCTTCCTCTCTGAGTGGATGTTTGAAACTCCGCACATATTCACACAATACTTGATTTTCCTTCTTCAACCTTTTGGCCAAGGAAGATTCTTCAAAAACTTCCACTACCCGTGTTGTGAATGCATGCCCCAAATTAGCTTCTCTAATCACATATTCGTCAGGCGTGATCTCATTTCTACCCTTGTCCACCGCAAGATCAACTAAATGTAATGTTCTCGATCCGGACTCATCCGTTGTGATTTTGGAAAACTTCCGAGCAGCCTTCTTTTCCGCTGGTTTGTCCATTCTTCTCAGAAGTTCTTCCAACTCTTGTGTTGGATCCACTTCTTCTTTTGGCTCTCTTCTCAATCTATCTTTCAGCCAATCTGGAGTAGTTGTTGATTGATCCTGAGCCTCCATCTGTATATGCTCCTGTGAAACTTCCTCCATGTCCCCAAGAAGTGTTTCAATGAAACTATCTTGACGCTGCTCTTCCGGATTAACAGGGAGTTCCTATCTTTGCATTTCCGGCTGAATTGGCTTGTGAGAAGCACTCATGCTAAGCATATCCTACGCCGCCGAACATTATCTAGAAAATTGTCTCGAGGCTAACCTCTTGGAACTTCTTGTGCAAACATTTCTACTTCCTGCACACTAGAGGAACTGTCCGATGAGTGTACCTCTTCTACCCTTGGCCTTTTTTGCCGAGGCTCATCTGGCTGAACTTCTAGTTGGATTTCTGGTTTAACATCTAGATGGACTTCCTGCTAAACATTTGGCTGGGCATCTTGCTGAATACCTGGCTGGATTGCATTCCTCTTCCTTGTTTGCAATTTCTTTGGAACATTCCCCTGCTCGGTGCCTTCTTGTTGGATTTCTCCTTTCGTCTGGGCCTATGATGATCCCTCAGTGGCATCACTATGGGAGTCCAAATTTCCCATCAATTGGTAAGTTGGGCGAACATTTTGATCCTTCAATGCCCTAATATGCCGATCCACCCAGTGTCGAGTGAATTTCATAACTGGCCTAGCCAAAACTTCTAAATCATCAACTTCCGGTTCTGACCAGTCTGGAACCTGGATAGGTTTATCCTTCAACTTTTCAAATTCATGCTGAACCATGTCCCGATCTTCCTTTACCTAGTCTGGCACTTGAATAATTTCAGCCATTTTGATTAAGTCAAGGGGCATTTTGGAATGCATAAGCTTCCTGACTTCAAGATCATCCTTGGCATTGGCCTAGAAGTCCTCTAGGTGAAATTTGTGTCTGAACTTTATTCCAGTGACCATCCTGATTTTGTTTATGGATCAAAGTATGATTTGGTCGTGTGGAATGTCAATGGATTTGCTCATCAATGGATTTTTTTGCCTCTGCCAAATTTTGGCACACTTCCACGTAGTCGCCAAGGACTATAACGAATTCAATAGACAACTTTTTTTGAATCTTGTCATATGCCATCAATTGCCTAGTGAGTTATAGCAGCACCAGTTTGTTTGACAAATACCTTGGAAGTTTGTGCGGCTGAAAGGAAAATCCTTGAGTCTGGATATATGTGAACTTTGGAAACTGAATGTACACTGCTCCAAATTTTCGTATCAATGCTCTAGCCTCTGGTGTCACTCTCGTGTGGAGATCACCCTACAATAACCTGGTTAAATACATCATGAAAGTATCATTCATCAGTTTGAAAGAATCACTACTATACAGGTGCAACTGAGGATAGCATTTGTAGACTTTCGGTTGTGCTGGCCCACATCCCATGGGCCCTTTTCCTGGTAAGCCGTTGGCATTTCCCATCCTAGCCAGCGAGTAAATCACATATGAGCTCATGTAGAAAGATTGGGAATGCATCTCCTTCATATTTTTTAACTGTTCATGCACATAATGGCTGATCAATCTCACCCAATCTATTATCCCATTGGCGTTCATGACTTACCAACGAAAAAGAACATCCGGGTTTCGAAAGTAAAAGCATGCTGGCACCCCATAATCCTGTTCAGCATCATCACCAGATCTGCGTACTCCTGCTTGAAGTCAAGACTGGTCATTTGTTTAGGCATTTTTGAAATATGAGGTCTTGGCTTTTGCATCCAGGCTTTGTTGATCTTCTCAACACATCTATCAGGGCCTGCATCATATACTATCGTCGCTCTATCCTTGGTCCTATAAGTCATGGGATGGAATTCCAAAGGTCTCCCCAATAGCCTCTGCAATCAAGTTGGCAAGAAGCTTTCCATCAGATGTTAGAATGGCCCTTCTTTTTGGATTATAATGTTTTGCACATTCTAAAATCAATTCTGGACATTGAACGGCTAGAGGGAAACCGGCTGCCTAGACAATTCCACTTTTAACAATCCTGACAGCAGTAGGAGATGGAGCACGTCTAGCTGTTCCAAACATCCTGAGTTGGAAAGCAATCAGCTGGAAAGTTCCCAGATTGGTGTCGCTGTTTTCTTTCCATAGAGAAAAAATTTTGGACTCCAGAAGGAATCCTTTCGCCTCGTTCTTAAATTGCGCCTACCTATAAGTAACCGCAACCTTGCTTGATTCTGCCATTCCTACAAAACAAAATAAATTAGCATTAAAAATCTGCATAAGGAATTAAATAAGATGGTGGAGAAGAAATTCCAACTGATAAATCCCTAGTTAGGAATAAAATAAAACCTTCGTAATCAAGAACTTGAAAAGAAATGAAATTCTTCACCTCTGAATCTTTATCATTTCTCTCCAACTTCAACTTTCTCCCAAACTTTCACGTGAGAAATGAATTGCGTTTCCTTGTTTAAATAGAATTTCTCCACCAAGTTTCTAAGTTGGCAAGCGACTAAACTTAGAAGTTGCATTAAGAATGCGTCATACTTTCCTTGCCAACTTACCATGCAAATTACCATGCAAATGAGCCCCGTCATTGTCATTGAGTTCAAAATGGAAATTTCCATTATTCTTTAAGTCACGACGTCATAAATTTGGAATATTGCTTTTTGCATGTTGCCAACTCGCCAATTTTTCCATTTCAAATTTAAGATGATACCTTTGAAAGATTTTCCTTTTACTTAGAAATTTTGACAATTCATTTGCTTGGAAAGAAATCATGATCATTCGGATTTTGGAGAGAGAAAACTTGTAGAGAGAATTTTATCCAGAAAGAATTTTCTTGAGTTTTTGAATTTGTCATGTTCCAATGGAGATTTTTCATCAATTTTCAAGATTTCCTATTTTTTAGAAATTTTTACAAATTTGAGTTCTGGGGTCCAGGAGAGAGAAAATTCTCTCCCTCGGCCAATTTTGTCATTGCCTTGAAATATCTTCAACTTTTGGTACATTTCCATGCCTAAGAAAGGATTTTTGAATCACTTCCTTGAGGGGATTTTCCTTTCTTCCTTGTCCTTGACTTCAAATTTCCATGCCTTGGAATTCAATTTTCAATCCCATCCTTGGGCAGAATTTCACCTTGGAAGGAAAATTCCTTCCTTATCCTTATCCAGCACTCTATCTCTACCTTGTGCACCATTTCTTGCTTGTGGAGGAATTCGAGATAACTCATGCTTTCCTTCCTGACCCCTCTTCAACACTCACTTGGGCAGATTTCTTCATGTGTGTAGGAAAACGTGGTGTGGAGGAAAATCCGCATCCTAGCGCTCCTCCTGCTCCTTGGGTGCCAAAAGGACATGGTCATGGAATTTTGTCATGGAGTAATTTTCCTCTATGACCCCAATCTAGCGCTCCCATGTTGACTTGGGCGGAGTTTTAGGGTGGTTAAGGAATTTGTTTTGTGGAGGAAAATTCCTCCACAACCTCATTTTGGTGCCCTACCTCATGCATGGGCAAAATTTAGGCCAAGTGAAGGATTTTGGGCTTGGAAGGAGAAATCCTCCATGACCTAATTTTGGCACCCCACCTTGATTTGGAATATATTTTGCCAGGATGAAGGATTTTTCTTGACTTTCTTCCCCGACTTAGCCATTTTCGCACTTTCCAGATCGGGATGTTATCTTGGATTGAAGTGATTTTGTTTGCCTTGGAAGATTTTTTCAATGCCTTTCCACTTCTGGGATGAATGCCATACTTAGCCATTTCTCAATCAATGGCCTGCTTTTTCAACTTTCCGGATTTAGACAAATATTCAGGAATGCTCAGTCTTCAGTGTCAGGACCCCTGCTTGTGAAGGGCTTGCCAAAAATGGACTTACTAAAAATAGTAAGTATTTCAAAATGTCAAAGTTAGGGCAAAACAGGATAGGATAACACTTACTAAAAATAGTAAGTTTGATTTTTGGCAAAATAAAGACAATCTGGGAGGCAGTGAAATCCCTAAAAATTAGGAACTTTATAAAAATAGAAAGTTGCTCAAAATTCGCTCAAATTTCACTGGTAGGTTCCTTGAAGGGTCCTGATTCCAATGCTATGCTCATTTTTTCAAAACTCTAAGGAAAAGACCTCAAATCTAAGTCTGAAGGGCAATACCCTAAAATAGGCAGAACAAGTTCTAGACTAAGCCAAACTCACTCAAACGACTTGCAGACTTGACCAAATTCATCCCAAAACACTTGCAAACTAAGGAGACCGAAGTGACTGCTGCGAAAAGACCCAACAAACCAAAACCAAAAGACCAAGAGGACCTAAAAATTAGGGGGTCCCTATTTGGAATGGGGTGATGTGTGATTAGGTCACAACAAGATGTATATTGGTTGTTGACAACTGCTTAGACATCCCCTATGCAATTACCAAGCATAAATAAAAAATAAATTTAGTCCCATATACATCACATTACTAGTTATAGACGCACACACAAAGCCACATTTCTTATTTATGCCCATTTGTTAATGCTATAATTTTTTCTTTTTTCCCAAATAGATGAAAGTTTCAGGCATCGACATGATAAATTTTATATTCTTTTTCATATTTCTGCTCAAGAAAAGTTTTTGTAGGCTGCAATTTGAGTCATAAATTGATTTTCAGATTTTGGTTGCAGGGTTGTTAGGGTGCCTAACTAATCATCTTCACAAATGAGCAAGGCCTTGTCCACATTTCTTTCCTTACCCTATTTGATTGGTTCATAGTGAATGAGATTGGTGCTCTTATTGGATGCTTTTCTTGGTTTAATTTCACTTTTTTTGTATTTGTTTTCTTTTAGTGATCTACTTAGGTGGTCTCAGACTGATTATTGTTGTCCCACAACCGCCAACTGATTTAAATCCACTTAGGTTTATTGTCCTCTGTGACATAAATCTTAATTGGAAAAATGTTTCTTCTCACTCTCAAACATTGGTCAAGAATCTTGGACAAAGACCTGAATTCATAAAGCTCAAAAAATACATCTGTTTTTCTTATTAGCACCCATTTTTTGTTTTATTTCCTTTGAACGTATATGGTATCATCTGATTCTTAGCACGTATTATACATTTTCTGAGTTATAAATCTAGAACACCAGCATTTTGTTGAACAATTATTTCATATCAATAATATCTGTTATAAACAAATTTACATCTGGATGATGTGATATTGTTAAACATAATAGACAGACATAATTTGTTATTGATTACATCCATTTAGACAAACAAAAGCTAGATAATTGCACGTTTTTTGTGTGAGAGGTGTCATCATTTTATGTTGGGAAATTAACTGAGCTACTTTGACAGGCAGGAAACATCTTAGTTGATGCAAGTGGGGCGGTTATATTAGGTGATTTTGGATTTTCTACATGCACATTTGATAATGGCGACACACAGTGCTCCACTAAAGCATTTGTGGGAACATCCAACTGGTGCATGCATCTCTCTTAATATTTTGCTTGCCAGTGGTCCTACCTGATGAGCTAGTGAATGACATTTTATATGCAATATCTTCATTTCACCTCAATTAGCAGCATACATTTTTCATCAGTAAAGAAAATAACTATATTTTTCTCTTGGTCGCCTGTTTTACAGGATGGCTCCAGAGGTTAAAGAGCAACCTCGCAGTTGTGGCCCAGGGTGAGAATCTAATGCTTATAACTCACATTTCTTATAACTAGCATTTATGTGTTAACCATATTGAGCACATTCACTTTGTGTTGCTCTATTTTATGTTCTTATGTTGTTGTTTTTCTGACAGAATTGATATATGGTCCTTTGGAATAACAGCGTTGGAGCTGTCTCAAGGACATGATTCATTTAATAAGGATTCTCCTATGAAGGTGGATATTTACATACTGATACAAATCGGATCATACTGTTGAAAAATGCAATATTTCTCTCTCCATTTTCACTTACTTGAATTGATTTGTCCCAGGTTGTGCAGACATCCTTACAAAGACTAAATGGAGGAAATAATAATGAAAGGCACAAGAAGCTTTCTAAGGTTTGCAAAGTTTTATTGTGAACAAAGTACATATATGAACTGCGTAGTTCTTTCAAGTTAACAATTGCCCTGTTGTTCCAGCCTTTCCTGGAAATGATTGCTAAGTGCTTGAAAAAGGATGCATCACAGCGACCATCTGCAATAAAGCTTTTGAAACATTCTTTCTTCAAGAATGCCCTGAACAGTGAAGTTGAGGCTGAGACTGTTTTCGATGGTCTACCTCCTTTGGGAGATCAGTTCAAGGCATTAAAGGTTAGAGAATGGGACATGTGCAAAAGTTATCAATAATTTCTTACAAACTTTTTATTGAGTTTCATAGTTTTTTTCAGTTGTTTATCCTTTGAAGTTTAATCTTTATTAGATAGTAAAGGTATTAGATGTTATTTTCTCTAGCTAAAGGAAGCAGGCACCCTTGAAGAAAAGAAAGTTTCCAGTGAGGAGCAAGGAGATCAATCCCAGGTCTGTTTCTTGTTAAGTTCTATCTCACAGCTCTTGTACAATTCCAGTTTTAGGATAGTAGAAGTATAAATAGAAAACTAGAAATGCATCCTATATTGCATTCCAACATTCGTGCTTTGTTTGTAAAATCATACTTTTGTCCTTCCTTCCCTATCCTTTGCCCCAGGGAATGAGTGACATTTAGGTGCTCTTTATATTTCTCGGTAATAAACTTTTTTCCTAATGTAGATTGTCAGTCAGATGTTGCATACTGTATCCAATACAAATGTTTGTAAGATAATTTTTATAAAGTCACATAATCATTTCAATTCATTTGAGTCAGGCAACTCCTTTTGCTTATATAGATCCAGTTGACTATCACTCTTCTCTTGTATGCAATAAGTATAATGAATTTTAAACCAAAGAGTCACTTGTGAAAGTAATAAAATATAAAAAACCTACATATAGATGGTGACAAATTGGTGAGATGATGTCTTACTTTGTGTGTTTCAAATAGAATATTCCAATCCTCTCACTTGCATACCCAAGTGTTTTAGACTTGTTGGTTGAAAATTTTGTACACCTGGGGGATGTACAAAATTGTGGTTTCAGCCACAACGTGTGAGTATGATACTCTCCTAATTAAGGGAAGGCTCCCCCTATCTATAAACTATTCTTAAACTAAAAATGGATGAGACAACAATCTTTCTTCTTCTTTCAAGAAAAACTATATCTTTTCTCTTCATAGAAAAGTGATAGCAATTGAAAATAACAGTAGCAACAACTTATAAAACAAAGTGAGAAAAGAAATGAAGTTTCCTGAAAGCACAAAGACTTCCGTCACTTCCTTCGGGACAAGACAACAATATCAAGCTCAAAGTCTTGAATATGTGAAATCCTATCTACTCTTTTCTATATTAATGATAACAAGAACAAAGTATGGCAGCACAAAGTCTGAAATATCTTGCTCTTCTCTACATAAAACAACAAGAACTAGTGTGAGCTCAAAGTCTCACAACTATTCCTTATCACAAAATCTACTTCTAATTTCTCTCAAGAATAAGTGTAGACACAAAGTCCTACAACTTTTCTCAATAGAAAATCTACTCTAACGGATATTAATCTCCAATACTTGTAACACAAAGTGTGCAAATCAAATTTGATTAAACTCTTATAGAAACACTAGCAAGAAAGATAATATTGAACACAAGCTCAAGATATTTAGCACAAAGTCTCAATCCTTGAGCAATCTTCTTCAATTTCTTTCAACTTCAATTTACTCATAAAAAGCACAAAGTCTTTCTTGCTGTAAATTTAGCAGAGTTTACTTGCTTGCTTTTCCAAAAGATAAAAATTACAATAGACCCCCTCAAGTATTTATAGGAGAGGAGGCTTGAGAAAAAGGTGGGAGGATCCCAACTAACTTGAGAAATTCTCTCAACCACCATGACTTATTCAACTACTAAGAGTTATTCAAAATTACAAGTCATATTCTAAATTGACTTGTAATCAGCCAACTTATAATTACAAAAATGCAAGTAATGACTTAGCTTACAATTTACCAAATTGCTTTTACAAGTAAGCTTGTCAACAAGGAAACTGCAATACTGAAATTACAAATTTGAGACTACAACTAAGTGTTGAAAAACACTCATGTTACAGCATGTTTGGCCACGAACCCTTCAAACTTCTGGATGATCACTTGCAGTTCATCAGGATTCGGTTCGTGAGTATTCTTTGCAACGATCATGGTTTTCACAACAACATCGCTGCAACGAAGGATTGTGATGCTGTTCTTCTCAAGAGAAGACTGGTTTTCCTGCAATAAGATTTGGTATTTCACCAAAGCTTGAATCGATATAGCTGAAAATTGTTCATTCCTCCATTCATGGTGAATCTTCATCTGTAGATCTGAGAGAACTTCTTCTGGCAACAATTCCCCATTCTGATCCATAATATTACAAGAGGCTTTCTCACAACAAGAAACAACATCTCGCAACGCTTCAGTGCATAATTTCATGGCATCATCAATATCCTCAATGAGTGACTTGAGAACAAGGAGTTTGTTCTCCAAGTGTTCTTCAAATTCTAGATACATGACTCTGGAAGGAATAATGTCATGTTCTTGAAGAACATTCAACTTTTCTTGAGGCCTTTTGTGCCAAACCGTCAAATTGCCTTCAACTCTTTCCAGGTTCTGTTTGAAAACATTAGAAGCCTGGTTCAATTTTTCTTCAATGGTCTCCAACTTGATCATCATTTGGAACACATCTTTCAATACTTGAGTACATAAATCATGAAGCTGATTTACCCAAGAATCCATCGCTTGTACCTTTTGAGCAGCTCTTTCAACTCCTTGGACTGATTCTTTTGCATTTGACGAAGTTGAAGGATTGTCCCCTTCATTAGAAGATTTGGTGATCCTTTGAATTGCGGCAACAAGTTGCACATTTTCCTCTTCTAGCTTATCCTTTTTCGCTAGAAGTTCATCATATCGCTGCACCAATGAGGCTATAGAATGTTGAGCATCATGTTTGACCACTTCATGCGTTTGTTTGCCCAACTCCACCCTTGTGATCCTATAATCAGCAGCTTGCATCTCTTCCTGTGGCTTGTCTTCAATTGGCTCAACAATTTCAGCCACCTTCATTCTGTTACTATCCACTGTTACCCTTGAAATCGTCTTAGCTCTTTTGACAACCTTGGGTTTTGATTGCTTGAGATGCTGGAAATCAAAGATGTTAGGAGAGATTTCTTGCTTCTTTCTTTTAGGTGTAAAAGAACTAAGCCATCAATTCTCCTTGAGCAACGACTGAAAGTGAGGGAGAAGCAGTTTCTGTTTGAACAACAGTCGTCATCCTGGGAGAAGTTACTGTTTGAACAACTATAGACTATTCATTAACCAAAGGTTTTGATGATTGCATCATGAACTCATCAAAACTAAAAGCAAAAGTATCAATCTCTGACAAAGGGGCATATGCAGGATTATCCTCAAAGATATTCATCAAATTCTCTTGAGGATGATCAAGAGGTGGCTCTGCTACTGAAATCGGAATGACTCTCTGAGGAGATTCACCCATTGAAACAGGAAAAATATGAACAGTGGAAAAAACATCCACATTCGCGTCAAGAGAAGACAGAGGTAATTCTAAAGGAATCTGTTGTGAGGTATTCACACATTGCCCCATTGTAAATGGGGACCCCCACTTTTTCGCTTTCTAGGGTTAGTCCTCTTAGCTTAGTTGTTGGTCAGCCTTAGAGTTGCTATTAATCTTTGCATTTAAGGGATAGAGTCCCTCAAGTAGCCAGAGGGTTCATCAAGTTAGGGTGGTCCCCTGAGGTTGGAGTAAAGACAGTCAGTTGTTAAGGCTTTGAAATAGATGACTTGTATCTTGTTTGCAGGGTTATGATTGAAATGAGGATCTAAGATAAAAAAGGGAGTTGAACATGATAGGTAAATAGAAGGACTCCTTTGTATCATGCCTAGGTTTCTTGTGTTATCTAATCATACTTCTTGTTGCAAGCACAAGTCTTGGTTGTTTGAATGGTGTCCTTGAATTTCTCAACCTAATTCATGTCCTTGCCAAAGTCTTAGGGCAAGAAGTTCACTAAGGTGATGTACCTCATTATGGGTCAAGAGTGAAATTCACCTATCTTGTCCTCGTCCTTTGAAGGGACAGTGAGTGAGCTACACTTTGAAGCCTTGTCCTTAGGAGGGTTGGTGAGCGAAGCTTGTTATAGGTCTTGTCCTTAGGTCGGTCTTAGAGCAAAATTCTCATCATAATCATGGAGCAAGCTGCGATCTGTTTGATATTTTCTTGCTGATCATAGAGCGAGCTTGAGTATGTGTCTTGGATCAAGCCTTGTCCTCACCAAGGACAGAGAGCGAAAACCTTATTTGTGCCTTGTCCTTACCTTGGTCTTAGAACAATTTTGATTCATGTCCTTACCTTGGTCAAGGAGCGAAGCTTGTTATAGGTCTTGTCCTTAGAGAAGACCTTGAGCGAAATCCTTACCTTGAGTTTGATCATCAAACATATGACCCGATTTGATAAAGTATACATTTTAAGGGGCTGACCAAAGTAAAGTTATAGATCTTGTTCTTAGGACGAACATGGAACGAATTTTGAATATAGGTCATGTCCTTCAAGAGGACGATGAGCGAATTTTGGATTTAGGTCATGTCCCTGGGCTGGTCAGAGAGCGAACTGATTGCTTTAAACCTTGATCGATCAAATCAAATGATGCAATTTAATCTTGTTCTTGTTCTTAGGAAGAGCGAATTAATTATAGGGCCTGTCCCTAGGGAGGTCATAGAGGGAATTTCACATGTTGACCTGTCCTTACCAAGGACAGTGAGCGAACTTTCCCATATAGGTCCTGTCCCTAGCAAGGACATAGAGCGAATTTTCCAAGGACATGTATTTCACAAGCAAGTCAAAGTGAATTTCAAAGATGTACCTTGCAAGAGTTTTAGAATGAATTTTGTATTTCAAATTCCAAGAAGAGAAGTTCAAGGTAAGAAGTCGGCCATTATAAAGAAGCTATTTGTTATTTATCATTTTATTTTTACAAAGGCTGCCTATTACTCCAAAGACATGTCTCTTACCCTAAATCGCATATAAAGGGAAAGTCAAATCAATCATTCCAAGCATCAATTCAAACATTTTTCTCTCCATCAGTGGCAGGTCAGTGAATTACCCCAGCAGGACAAAGAATTTCATCCAGCATATAGGCAAAATTCATTATTGAGGATGCAGGTCTGATCTCTTGAGAAGGCGAATTTATCATTTAAGTATTGAGGAAAAGCGAATTTGCTCAGCTAGGAGGCCTATCAACCAGCAAATTCATCTTTAGACAGCCCAAATTTGCTCCAGGATATTCAAATTACCCAATGAATTTATTGATTGCAATCATTCAAAGTCAGAAATTATGTCAAGTTAAGAGATTATATAAGCTATATATCATATGAGTTTGATACTATACTTGCTTTGTTTTGCAGATATAAAAGGGAAGATCATGCAACCACCATAAGGCAAGAGACACAAGCAAGGATGGAGGGATGACTCGATCATGACAAACACTTCCTATCATCACTATGCAAGACCAAGGACAAGATACAAGGGGACTACTTCAAGAAGCTTCATTAGCATCAAGAACACCTCAAATGCATGAAGAAGACTCAAAGTACTACTAAGTTGAAAAACTTCAAGTGCTCAACAATTGCAAGCAATAGCAGGTTATCTTCAAGGTTTTCATTCTATCACGTCGATATGACGAGATCATAAGATGGCGAAGGAGAGATCGTGAAATCACTCCAAGAAACACAAGTGAGGATGGAAGAAAGACTTAACTACGTCAATACTTCCCATCACCACTACTTTGAGTGAGCTAGATAATGTTGGGTATCAAGAGATATCTCTCAACATCCCTTCATGGTGACAAGTCAACTTTACAAGTGCAAGTTGAAGCGGCGTCCTAGTCATCATCCTATTCACCACTCACCAATCAGGAAAGGTCTACCTCTGCATGTCTTGATTCAATGTACCTGACCCACCATTGATGGCACAAACTCCAAGGCACCTACCCTTGATATCTATTGGTCCACACTTTTTTAATGTAATTTTCTCATTGGCTAAGGAGAAGTTTGTTGTAACAAACCCTAATTAGGGTTTTCATTGTAAAATCTTGGCCATTGATGGAGAATCAATCCTGGCCATTCGTTGTAAATGAGATCTCTATAAAAGCTCAGACTCTTCATTTGTAAAGGTTAATAGTTGGAGAATAGTTAATAGCCAATAGTAATAGTGAATAGAGAAATAGATGGTTAGTAAGTTAGAATAGCAATTAGAGTAGATTAAGAGGGGGAAGAATTGTTGGTATGACTTGTAAATGAGATACTCTTTTCATTGAAGTTATGGTGAAGTTTGTTATTTCAACAAGCCTCATGGTTCTACTTCTCAATTTATTTTCATGTTGATTAAATTGAATGGAAGAAGTTGTTGAATGTATTCATGTGGAATCCGCTTAGTCCATACCACTAGCCTCTTACTGATTGTGAGCGTGCCTTGTGTGGTCAATTGGAATAACATGAGCTTAACCTCGAATCATCCTACACTCATTGTTTATGCATTAACTTGAATGGTGATTAATGTTTGGCGGTAATGGTTCGAACATCTTTGAAACATCCTTAGAGCTTGTGTCGAATTGTTCAAGTTGATGGTGAGACCTAGCTTGGTAGGATTCCACCTATTCATTTATCTATCTTCTTACATTCTAGGGCCTAGCATAGATTTCTCAAACCCTACCTCTTTTGCTCTTTTTTATCTTCCAATTGAGTAGATAGGACCTAAGTTCCAGCAAATCAAGCATTCGGACATTCGAATCTAAGTCCCCTTGTGATTCCAGCATAATCACATCAAACCAATGAGCTTATCCACACGTAGAGACCCTACATTCATGAACCTTGGAGTCTTTTCGAGTGATCCTTAAGCTAATCTTCAGCATTCGAGAGATTTTGTTCAAGAGAGGATAAGATACTTATGGTATTTTATTCTGTGTTCGCATGTGCGTAAAAAACACATCAACAAAATCTGAGGGGGAACTTCATGAGGTGACTCTGAAATGGGTGACTCGGGAGCATTATTGATTGTAGTTCCTCCTTTGGATCTTCAACATCAATTACATGAATATGAAGCTGATGCTTTTCTTTCCCTCGAACTGTCACTTCTTCAGGAGGAAGTACCATTGCTCTGCTAACCCTCAACTTGATTCTCGTGCTTGAAGATGATGCACCTTCCTTGTTGTCTACTTTGATTTCAGACTTGAGTCTAATAGGTCCTGTAGAATCAACTTCTTTTCCAATCTTGATCTTGACAAGTCTAACACCGTTGCCCTTGAGCCAAGTATTGGTATTAGGCTATTAGCTAAGATAGGCTGAAATCTATCAAGAATGGAAGTACATTCCTTATGTGACCACTGAATTGATGGAAGTGGTGCTTCATCAACTCTCTTTTCAACATATTCAAGATCAAGTATCTCTCCATCATCAATCATTCCTTCAGGAATGTTTACCAAGTTCAAGTCAACAATCTGCTCAAGAGTGAGTCTGCAATAATCCATCTTACGAACCTCCTTTTCTGTACGGAGATCAACCCAAATGTCTTCTATCCTATGCACATGCGTGAAGGACTTTTTGATCTTCTCCTTCATGCCTCGGTAATCAAAATCTACTCTTGGCTTGAATCTTTTGAGCTTTATTTTTTGCATTTCGATCTCCATGGCCTTGGCTTTGGTGGATGTAATGAGGGAATATGGCCAATTTTCAATGGGTTATTTGTACAAATTCCCATTCCAACCTTATGCTTAACGGATTGATGTGCATGAACAACCATGATCTGTCTTCCCAACTCCATAAGATTGATTTTATCAGTTGGATATCTAGGAAGCATATATGGCTGGCCGCTGTAACATACAACTCTCATGTAAGTGAAAGTTGGGAATTGAAGGAATAAGAAGTCATATTCATTCACCTTCTCCCATGCGGCATTTGACACTCTTCTTTTTTTCAATGTCTTGTCAAACAAGCACATATAATGACCAAAGAAGGCGTCCTGGACCCTCCTGTAGTGCAATCTGCTGGGTCTCAAAGGCAGTTGGTCATAGTAATCCCAAACGGGTATAAGTGAGCGATCACCCTTGGTAGAAAGACCAGGGAAGTGTCTGAGCGATGCTGCTATATACACTAAATATGAGTTCATGTAGAATGTCATAGTGGAAGTAACTGCTGCAAGTTGTTCACAAAGGGTATCACTGACTGCCTTATGAGCATGATGAACTTATGTATCCATGGTTCAAAAATATTAGAATGTTCCAAACCGATTATCCTGCTAAGAAGAGTGATTGTGTCTCCGATTTCCCACTTGAAATCACTACGGTACAACTTTGCCCACCTTGTAAAAGCAGCCCGTGGCTCACTGATCCATCTATTGATATGGTGTTTGCAATCTTTTTCTCTTGAAGCATAGTACTCAGCTGAACTATCTTTGGAGATCTCTATGTACATAGGTGTTGGCGGTATTCTAAAAAACCTTCTCAATAGTGTCTGCATCAAGACGGATTATCACTTCCCCATCATCATTCTTGACAGTTCTTGTCTCCTTGTCAAAATGATTGGCACAAGCAAGAACAAACTCAGGTTCTATGGCAGCCATTGGAAAGGAAGAAGCATGGTGAATGTGGCTATCCAACAGGCGCTGCATATTGCTATCCTTGGGATCCTCCACCCGTTTAACGAACTCTGAGATGTCAACATGCCCTATTTCCGTATCTTTGATGTGCTCCATGGGAGTGGAAACTTGGGATGGAGATATCTCATTTTGGTACTTATCATATTTATATTTCATCTTCTTTTGAGAGGAAGATGACGGTAAATTAGTCATTGAACAAGAGCCTGACGCGCTATGACGAAGATCTAGAAGAGTCAAAGCAACATCAAGATCAACTGAATGAAACATATCTCTTCTTTTCAATGGGAAAAAACCATAGATGAAAAACTCGGCGAGCAATTCAAAAACTCGCGAGTAATTGCGATCCATAATCCCGCGCGAGTTAATCGCGGAAATACTCGGGGCGATTTTTTTATATACTCGCCGCGATTTTTTTGGCAAATAATCGCCGTTAATGGCCAAAACCCGCCCGAAACGCGGCACAAAATGCGAGAAAAACGCGACTTAAGTCGCAGGCAAAAAAAAAACCGAAGTCTTTATTCCATTTCGCGGCTCGCGCGACTCCGGAAGGCAAAAAACGCCACGTGATTTGCATAGGGTTTGCATTTGCACGCACGACCAGGTATCTTTTTGTATTGTTTCATTTCGAATACACAGTCATTTTGACTGTGTAATACACAGTCATTTGAAATGACTGTGTATTACACAGTCAAAATGACTGTATTGTTTGCATTTGCACGCACGACCAGGTATCTTTTTGTATTGTTTTATTTCGAATACACAGTCATTTTGACTGTGTAATACACAGTCATTTGAAATGACTGTGTATTACACAGTCAAAATGACTGTATTGTTTGCATTTGCACGCACGACCAGGTATCTTTTTGTATTGTTTTATTTCGAATACACAGTCATTTTGACTGTGTAATACACAGTCATTTGAAATGACTGTGTATTACACAGTCAAAATGACTGTATTGTTTGCATTTGCACGCACAACCAGGTATCTTTTTGTATTGTTTTATTTCGAATGACTAAGACTGTGTAATACACAGTTATTTGAAAATGACTGTGTATTACACAGTCTTAGTCATTTCAAATGACTGTGTATTACACAGTCACAGTCATTTCAAATGACTGTGTAATACACAATCATTAGTAATTAGTAATTACAATTTACAGTCATTTCAAATGACTGTGTATTACACAGTCATCAGTCATTTGAAATGACTGTGTAATACACAGTCATTTGAAAATGACTGTGTATTACACAGTCACAGTCATTTCAAATGACTGTGTAATACACAGTCATTTCAAATTTTCAAATGACTGTGTATTACACAGTCATCATTACACAATCACAGTCATTTCAATTTTCAAATGACTGTGTAATACACAGTCATTTCAAATTTTCAAATGACTGTGTATTACACAGTCATCATTACACAGTCACAGTCATTTCAAATGACTGTGTATTACACAGTCATCATTACACAGTCACAGTCATTTCAAATGACTGTGTAATACACATTCATTTTCAAATGACTGTGTATTACACAGTCATCAGTCATTTGAAATGACTGTGTAATACACAGTCATTTCCAAATGACTGTGTATTACACAGTCATTACAGTCATTTCAAATGAGAAATGACTGTGTATTACACAGTCATTTTCAAATGACTGTGTAATACACAGTCATTATAGTCATTTCAAAATTTCAAATGACTGATGACTGTGTAATACACAGTCATTTTCAAATGACTGATGACTGTGTAATACACGGTCATTTGAAATTTTGAAATGACTGTGTAATACATAGTCATTTTCAAATGACTGATGACTGTGTAATACATTAATCATTAATGTACATTGTAATTAATGACTGTGTATTACACAGTCAATTGTGAAATACTCATAGTCATTTGAAATGACTGTCAACTGTGTAATGTCAATGTGTATTAAAGTATTTCATTTAAATTTAAATTTGAAGTTAAAAACTTAAAAAAATACACAACCAATTAAAAATTTTAATTTTAGAGAGTCATCTATTTTGACTGTAAATAAAATACAGTTATACAGTCATTGTAATTTTTGGATGTTTGTGATTTTTTTTGGTAACAATGTTATTTATCTCTAAATGTTGCCTCTCTTTTGCTAGGTTCTTTTCCACATCTTTTTGAAAGAAAATGGATTCAGCTTCTACAGTTAAAGTTGGTGGCAAAAAGAGAGACCCTTGTTGGAAACATGGGAGACCAGGTCCAAAACGAGGAGATGTTTTTTGCAACCATTGCAAAAAAATTGTAAAAGGTGGCATTAATAGGTTCAAATATCACCTTGCAAAAATTCAATGCCGAGATACCACAAGCTGTACGGAATGTACTGAAGAGGCTACGAGAGATGCAATAGCAACGCTTGAAGCATATGATCAAAGGAAGGCAACAAAAAAGAGAACAGCAGAGGCAATGGCAGCCCCAAGGGCAGATTTGAGTTCCATGGGGTCACATACAGATGTGGGGACATCTGGTTCTTCCCTTGGGCCACGGATACAAGCAAAAGGAACTTTGGACAGCAACATGGAAAACTTCTTTATTCCACGTAACACTCCTGGTGCACAACTTGGATTGCTTGGCACTGCATGGAATAAAGAGGCTCACCAACAAGCCAAGGTGGCGTGTGCTAGATTTTTTATCTACAACGATGTTCCGTTCAATGCTATTTCTAGTCCATCTTGGGACCAATTGGTCACCGCGTTGACTGTGGCAGGTAAGGGGTTCAAATCCCCAAGCCGTTACGAGGTAAGTGGACCGTTATTGCAGGATGAGGTCCAAAACACTCATGCATTAGTGGAAGAGCAAAGGACTATTTGGGAAAAGAATGGCTGCACCATTCTTTCTGATGGATGGACAGATGGTAGGAACAGGACACTCATCAACTTTCTAGTTGCTTCAGGAGGACAGTTAGTATTTTTAAAATCAATTGATGCCTCCAATGAAGTGAAGAATGCGGAGACCTTGTGCAACATGTTGGATGAAGTGGTGATGGATGTGGGAGTGCAGAATGTCATCCAAGTTGTGACTGATAATGCAGCTGCATATGTGGCAGCCGGCAAACTTCTAATGGCTAGACATCCGACATTATTTTGGAGCCCTTGTGCTGCCCATTGTCTTGACTTGCTCCTTGAGGACATAGGGAAACTAAGTTGGGTAAAGAAAGTGGTTGAAGATGGAAGGAATATCACCAAATACATCTACAATCACACATGGGTCCTGAATCTTATGAGAGAACACACTGAAGGTAAGGATCTTGTGCGGTCGGGGGTCACACGCTTTGCTACCAATTTCCTCACCTTGCAGAGCATACTTGCTACATTGCCCAACCTGAAGCGGATGTTCGTGAGTGAAAGATGGTTGGGGAGTCCTTATGCTACAAAGCCTGAAGCAGAGAAGGTTGTGATTGCCATTTTTGATACTAATTTTGCCAAGATGGTGGAGGAGATCATCAATGTAAGTTTTGAAACTTTAATTGATGATTTATTATTTAATTTTCTAATATTTCAATCTGCTGATTTTGTTAGATTTTTTATATCTAGGTGTCGGAACCGTTGGTGAGGGTGCTACGAATGGTGGATGGGGATCATAACTCCATGGGGTATCTATATGAGGCCATGGATAAGGCCAAAGAGGCGATTCAACACTTGTATGGGTCAAACAAGACCAAGTATGAACCCATATGGCGCATAATTGATCGGAGGTGGAACCATCAACTCCACCAACATATTCATGCTGCTGCCTACTTCTTGAATCCCAAGTTTTTTTACTCTCCGAGTTTCAAAGCAGATGCAGAGGTTAGAATTGGCCTTGACACATGCATTCGAAGATTAGTTGATGATGAGATCCTTCGAGACCTGATACTTGATGAGTTGCAGAGTTATAAGAAGGCCTTAGGGGAATTGTTTTCTTCACCTGATTGCAAACGTAGGAGAGCCACCTTACGACCAAGTAAAAAAAAACATATGTTTAATTTTTACCATTTATTTCTCTCTTTAAGATTATTGAAATCTTTACAAGTTATAAATCACATTTTGTATCCTTGCAGATTTGTGGTGGGAAGATTATGGTGCCACAACACCTAATCTTCAAAAGCTTGCCATCCGCATATTATCACAGCCTTGTAGTGCTTCTGGTTGTGAGCGCAACTGGAGTGTTTTTGAGAACATCCACACAAAAAAGCGCAATAGGTTGACTCAACAACGCTTGAATGATCTTGTCTATGTGCGGTACAACATTCGATTACATGAGAAGAAGGTGCTAGGGCAAGATTCACATGAAGCACTTGACTTGGATGACATTGATCCATATGCAGCAGAATGGGTTGCTTCTCCTGATGATGTTGATAATGATTTGGATCCATTCCTTACTAATGAGCAGCTGAGTGAGTTGGAGAGGGCAGGAGAGGAATGGGATGCGGAAGTGGCAGCACGTGAGGAGGAGCAGGAGGTTGATCATGCAGAAGAGGCACCTGTTAGTGTTGAGGATGTTGCCACTACTTCAGCACCACCCACCCAACGGCCACAATCTATTTTGAGCTTTAGTCGTAGACGCAATTTATGATTTCTTATTTTCATAATTTCATTGATACCAAACTTTGAACTTGATATGTAATCAGAATTTCAGAGGTTCTTGTTTTGTGGTCTATGACTCTATAACTCTATGAGACTGTCACTATGATACGTTGATATGTATTGAACTCTTATACATATGTTGCACTTGGTTTTTGGTTTATGCTATGATACTTGCATTTGTTGCTATGTATTACCAAAAAAATTTGATTTATATATCATGGAAATCATATATGTTATACAAATTTGGTGTAAATGTGTGTTTTTGAATTATATATAAAAAAAAAATGTATTTTCAAATGTTCGATAAAGTTGCTGAGTTTTGCCGAGTTTTTTGCCGAGTTTTGGCGAGTCCCGAGTTTTTAAAATTTTTTGGCCTTGCCGAGTTATTGCAAAATCCGAGTTTTTCATCTATGGAAAAAACTTTACCCCTTTTGAGAGGAAAATGGTGAATAAATAGGAACACTTGAAACTTAGCTTTTGGTCAATTTCGGATCTTGGGAGATGTGTTACAAGTATGCAAGTGGGGTAGAACATATTTGCAATCGGGTTTGTAAAACCTGAATGCAAGTATACTTGTAATAAGAAAAATGGAAGAATGTGTGAAAAATGGAATTTTGACATGGAAAAGATAATGGGAATGGAATGTATGAACAAGGGTAATGAATGCGGATGAATAAGGAAAGAATTTTGGATGATCATCTTCATTTTAACCTCAAGGGAATGGGAAAAACCTTCACTTGTAATCAGGTTTTTAAAACCCAAAATCGGAAAGACAAGCTTTTTACAACTTTGAAACTTGAACTTTTGGCAAAAGATGATGAAGTCTTTTCAGCCAAAGGGAAAAAACTCACATTTTCATCTTACTTGCAATCGAATTTTAAAAACCCGAATGCAAGTAAAGAGGGAAAAATGTGAAGGGAAAGATAATGCAATTCTCAAATTGCATTCAAGACTTGGATAGAAATGGGAAGGTCTCTCTCAAACCCGAATAGAAACAAAAACAAAACAAACAACTATCATGATCAATCAAGGAATTTCAAAACAACAAAAATAAAATAAAGACAAAACTGAAAATAAAACATACCTTGCTTGATCAAGATGCCCTCCAAAGAGATGGAATAACTTTGAAAGAAACAATCAGCTCCTTAAATAGAAGGCAGAACCAAAACGTTGAAACCTTAGCCACGTTTTAACAAACTTGGATTTTCACCATAATCACCAAAAACAACATCCAAAGAGGAAGAAGAATGAGTCCAAATGCCTAGCAAAGGTACATGTTGAAGCAAGGAAGCAAAACGTTTAGGTTAGAGAGACCAAAACGCCTCCATTGATGCTGAAAAAACGGCATGAAGGATGCCAAAAACGTGGCAAGAAAAACCAGGACTCGCTGGTTGAAAACACCTAGCAAAGGGCAAAACCGTGGCAAGGAAACCATCCAAAATAGAAGCAAGAACTCCCACACCTCTTTCCCTCAACACTTGGCACCATCAAATTTGGATTCAAAGCAAGAAAAATGGATTCAAATTCGAACTCCTCGAGGAAAAAATGCAGGTCGGGTTCTTGGGAAGAAGAGCAAGTTTAAAATGCTTTCAAAAGACATGTAATCGGGTTTTAGAAACCCTTTTACAAGTTTTAATTTTGCTTCACTTTTCCACTCATAAGACAAAATCGGGTTTGTGAGAGAAAAGATCAAGAAGACATGTCAAAATAACTTGTAATAGGGAAATGAAATCCCCTTTACAAGTTTTAATAACTTAACTTAAAAAAAGAACTTGCCACAGGGAAATAAAATTCCCTTTACAAGTGACCAAAAACATTAAAACATGTAATAGGGAAATGAAATCCCTACTACATCTCAAAATCACTTAAGTAGGAACTTTTGAAAGAAATTACAAGTTTTAATGACTTAACTTAAAACATGTAATAGGGAAATGAAATCCCTACTACATCTCAAAATCACTTAAGTAGGAACTTTTGAAAGAAATTACAAGTTCTTTTTAAACTTATAATTTTAAATTCACTTTTAATTTTTCCAAAAAGTTCCTACAACTTAAAAGACATAAAAAAGAAAGGGGGAAATAAAAAGTAAGTTACAAGTTTAAAATAAAGTGCACTTGTAATTGTTTTAAAATTTCCCTACAACACTAAAACAAGAGAAAAATAAAACTCGCAAACAAAGGAAAATTTTCCACTTGTAGTCAGGAAGAAAAAGCCTGAAATTGAAGAAAAAACATAGCAAACAAACTTAGAATGCGATGAAATTTGAAACGTGGATTGAGGATGGATTGAGGATTAAGCCAGTCCAAGGGCAAATATTTTTTTTTGCCTCGGTTGTCATTGAATTCTCTTTGCTCACATCCCAGGTTACGGGGGCAGAAATGTATCGTCAGTGTTTTCTCTACCTTCAAAGACTCAACAACCTATGTGTTAGAAGAGGTTCTTTATGAAGCATCCCACTTCATTGTAGGAATGTCCTACCTCGACACCTTAAGCAAGAACATTCTTGTATGTACATTGTTAGATCTTTCATTGGTCCAGTTGTGGTTGTGGGTGATGATGTTGTTGTTGGTTCTTATTCTGCTGTGAACAGTGATGTAAATGTGTGACAATGCTTATTTCTGCCTTGATTTCTGGCCTTAGTTTTCATTTGCTCCTTGTTTCGCTTGAAGGGTTCTCTTATTATATTGGTTATCTAAAACTGCAGTTGCATTAGCCACTGTGATTATATGTCCTTTAGGATCTTTCATTGTTTTCGTTATTTGGTTCTTAGTCACCTCTTCAGCTTCTAGGGTTCACTTTTACCCTACATCTTTTCTATTATAATTGGATGTACTTATGAGTCCCATCGACCTACTCTGGTCCCTTGTGGACATTAATAATTTCTTTCTTTCTTTCTAAAATGTTGTGTTTTATAATAAGATTATGTTATGTCTAATACTTGTTTGAATATTGTCAAACACCAACTCATAAATTGTGAAAGAGGCCTGAAGTTGAAAATCCCAAGGCAGTAAATTTTTAAAGTTGCCTTTCCTTCACCATATTGACAAATCCTTAGAGGTGCTTGTGTGCTTTATGGGCCCCCTTACCTTCTGAATTTTCACCAGTGTATGAGTTAAGGGGTTATAGAGAAAAGGCTACTAATGGAAAATGGTCGTCAAAGTGATGACTTGAGTGTTAAAAAATATTTACAGAGTGAAAAATCCAACAAAGTACTTCACTAAGATCTCCCATTATTTAAAAAATAAAATATTTAATTTCAAATAGAGATTTTAAAGTTTTGATATTTTTAACTTCTTATTTTGTTTTCTTTAGAGTGAATACAAAAAAGGGGTCAGCTCATGGAATTTCAACTTGGAGGATTTAGAATTTCAGACTTCTTCAGTAGGTTATTTTCTCTTTGTATTCTCCTTAGTATATTTAAATTTATTTCTTTTTCTTTATGCATACATTTCTGGTTACTATTAATTGAAGAGTAAGAGCATTTCTTGTAACACCTCCCTTTATTTGCATTGTGAATTTCAGTAACGCAAATCTTTTCCCTTTCTTTTGTAGATACAAGATGCTGAAGAATTGCATTATACAAAAGCAATAGAAAATCCAAATCCCATGAAAGAAATAGAGTCTATGGTAAAAACTGAATTGGTTGGACCAGAGAATAATGGGCAAGTAAGTGCATGTTTGATAAGATCTCTAATCTAGTAGTTCAGGAAATGGCCCAACTGATATGCTTGTCAGCTTTTGTATTCTTAACACCTATTATCTTATGGATGGGAATATGTGTCATGCTTTTGGATCCTTTTGACTTCAATTTGGTAGTTTGAAACACAATACACGTTTGTTTCAGAACTTCTTTGTCAATATTATATGAGCGAGGGATTGGTTCTGTTGGAATCTTATGAATTGCTATGTTGGCAGGGTGGAGATTATATGATACATCTTCAGTCACACTCTTTGGAAGATTCTGTGCCACTCCAGTCTCGAAATGGACTAAAGTATGCCTCTTTTGTTGACACAGATTATCTTAGCTCCCTTTTTTTGCACTGTTTTTTCTATCATCACAGTCATTTACTGCAAAATCTGATAATGAGTGGGTTGCTTGTTTGAAGTGAATTTCCAAAATTGATATTACCTATGGTATTATTATTCTATGTATTGATATATTTGAAACATAAACATTCTCCCCACACTTGGTGTTGTCTGCCTTTTTGTCTGTGTGTAATTTTTCACATATTTTTTTAATTTTTCTCTGTTTCTGATTTAATTTTTCATGGCATTGTAGTTTTTTAGTGTACTGCAAACTTTTAGTTGAACAGTGGATTTTGATGAAATGGATTATGTAGTACTCGTGGGCAAATTAATCAATTATCTGAGAGAGCTAATTTGCAAAAGTAACATTGTAAAATGTGAAATTTGCTTGGATGTTTCACAGAGAAAATGTTGATGTTTTTGAGGGCGATATCAATCCTCACAGCATGCCTGAGATGGAGCATATTAAGTTTAAGGACCACAAATTGGTGGTATTGCAGGCGCAGAAGGATGATGGATCAAAGGTTCATGATTGTGGGGATACTTTGGAGAAAAAGGATAGTATTCTGGAGGATGGTCATCATGTTTCTGAGCAAATTCCCAATGTTGGAAATGTTCCTCCAGGTGGAGATAAAAGGTTGGAAGTACAGCACATGCTGAATTGAATTAGTTTTTGCTTTTGAATCAAAGTTCGATTTCACATAACATATAATAATAACATTGGAATAGTTTTGAATAAATAGTAGTTTGGATTGCCTCATTCATGTATTGTTGCAAAGTCATCTATATAGATATGCTACCATGGAAAAATTATATGGTTCACAACTTTATGCACTACAAGAACATGGTAATTTTCTGGAGTACAAAGTACGTTAAAGTAGCCAGTACAAAAGATCAATAATCAAACCATTTGACAAAAGGAAGAATTTTACTACAAGATTTATTACTAAAAATAACAAAATTAGAGAAGGAATCATGAAGTCACCTTTGCTGGAGGCAAAGCAATGTTTTTGTTATGGAATTTTATTATGAAAGCAAGTTCAGAAGACAATTTTGGCATGTCTTAAAGGAGGCTCAGTAGAGATGTGAAGGTTCGAAAGTAAATTTATGTTAGCAAATGATTAACTGGAAAAACTAGCAGTTACCTACTATTGATAAGAGAAATGGCATTCAATTTTTTTGATCATACTTTGACAAGCTTTATTAAAATTATTTGGTGTATGGAGTATCTACAAGCTTACTTTAGTGTAGATATAGATCAGACTATACAAATAGAGAACGATCTTAGCCAGATAAGTTACAAAAACAAACATAGAGGATATATTGATACGTTTGCAGCTGATATCAATCCTTACAGCATGCTTGAGATGGAAAGTGTAGGAGTTGATGATACAACCACAGGAGCCAAGAATCATCTGCAAGCAAAATACTTGTCAGATAAAAGAGATCAAGCAAAGATAATATGCTCAATAACAAGCTGAGAATTCTGTATTGATTGCACAAAATAATTTGTTACAATGAATGAATGAATGCTTATAAAAGCATAATGATAAAACCCTAGATGCAAACCCTAAAGCAAGATTAAATTACTCAATGCCAAGTGTCACAATCATAATTAATGAGACAACTTAAGCTATTATTAGGCTAATTAAATAAAAGGAAAAAAACACCTAAGTTCAGAAAAGTGAATAAAGTAATTAAAGGACATAGTTAATTAAATAATTAGATAATTGGCCTAATTATTCCAACAGAAAGCATCAAGATTTTGGACCCAGAACTGGTGGCATTGCATGCCTGTAAGGATGATAAATTAAGGGCTCATGATTATGGGTATGCTTTGACAAAAAGTGCAATGTTCAGGAGGACAGTAATAATTTTTTTCTGCAAAGTCTCAAAGTGTGCAGTCTAATTCAAGCTGGAAATAAGAGGTTGGAAGTCCAAATTAACTTGAAATATTTTTGTGCTTTCGACTCAAAGGTTTAATTTAAGTGAACACAAAATCATAACAACATTGAAAATATTTGAATAAAGGTTAGCTGAAGCCAGCTGTTTTTGTCCTGCTGCAAATCTATTTGCATAGTAAAGTTACTCGTATGATGCCTGGCTTTAGTGGGTTTTTTCTTAGTCAAAAGAGCTTATATTATATCAGAAAGAAGTATTGACTAAGGAAACAAATAAAATTTCTG
This sequence comes from Cryptomeria japonica, assembly GCF_030272615.1. Taxonomy (NCBI): domain Eukaryota; kingdom Viridiplantae; phylum Streptophyta; class Pinopsida; order Cupressales; family Cupressaceae; genus Cryptomeria; species Cryptomeria japonica. The sequence continues at coordinate 607,006,342 of NC_081413.1, read as the reverse complement.
CTGGTCTAGCAGCTGTTCTAACCATCAGAGAATTTAAGAGTTCAATGCAATCAAAGATTTGGCTAGTCTGACAAGGAAATGTACTGGATTTTAAAACCAACTGATACCATTGCTGGCAATAGCAGAAATAATCTCCTTCCTATCAAAATTTGTTCCAAACAGAATGTCCATTATGTTCAAAATGATCTTATAAATATCAAAATTCTGTCCAAGTTTTTTCCAGAAGAAAACGCTTCATATATGTGACTTAGACTGAAAAAATCTTAATTTGCATCTACCACATAAATTTCTGAACTTGATGGATCTGGCTTACAGGCGGCTTGGTCCGTCCCCAGGGTCTAGTCTCGCCCTAAGCTCACCCCTTCCTAAACCCGAACTTGGCAGTAAGCAAGCCCAAGGTAAGGCAAGTTGGGCACTGGGCTTGGGTTGCAGGGATACCCTGAGTTACCGAATTTTTTTTTCTGAACTTGGTGTCAGGAAAAATCTTGAATAACTGAAATTATTGAATGTTGATCTTTATTAGGCTTAAAAAATTCTTGAAATGAACATAAGAACGCAGTAGAGCAGGAAAAATGACCCATGGTAGGGTGACCTGTATTTGGCTCATTACTTCTAAATTTAAGGAATATGTGAATCCTCCATCCAAAGCATCAGATATCTTGAAGGCTGTTGCACTAATCTAAGCTTCAGATGATGGAATAGAGAAAAGTTGTAAATTCAAAGTCTTAAACCCTGGAATTGCAGCCTTTCTTTTTTGAAAGCCTGGAATGTAGTGCATTATGTTATTGACATGTAGGACGCATATAGTTCTGATCCTTCAGTTTATTTTGCTCATCTTTGTCTAATATGTTATTTGCAGTAACAGGGATCAACATCAGACCAAGTTGGAACAAAATTCCAGCAGATCAACAAATTTTCAGAGGGTGAATGTCACACACTCTTCTGACTGCATTTACAGGCGAACCAATACAGCAGGTGCATCTAGTATTACACAGTTCCTTATCTCTAATTTCAATTTTCATGCTTCTTTTAACACAGGTCCTAGGAGTATGTCATGACATATTTGTAGTGCAGGAAACCGAGACAGTTTAGGGGAAATGTCAGCTGTACCTGCTGTACAGAAAAAGGGGCGTTTCAAAGTTACATCAGAAAATTTAGATCCAGAGCCAGTATGTATCAGATTTTTCCTATGGTTTCTTTCTCCCACTGTGATTTTCGATGCAATATCAAATCTCCATTCTTCTCTTGTGATTATTCATTTTTCCAATGTACCGATTATTGCTTTTTTTTTTCAACATGATTTTTTTTTTCAATATCTGATGTTTACAAGGTGTCAGCTATACCTGGAGATGTATTCTCAAATACACTGTAAAGACTTGACTGTCAGTTTCTGATATGGCCAGAAGAGCTCTTCAATCTATAATAAAATTTCTAGCTGTATCTAAGGCTGAGATATGTATCATCAGAAAAGGGTAAAAAACCTACATTACATGGGGACATGTCCCCATCACAGATATGTTCTGGGGATGCCTTGAAATGTCCCTGCGGCCATCCTTGAGCTCCTATTCTGACCAGAAATGTTTGAGAAGTTTGGGGTGGGTTGGGGATGGCAACTGGGGGGGTGTCTGGCCATCCCTGGGTGGCCAGGGCCCTTATAAACAACCAAAAAAGGAACAATGAAAACAAATAAAGGGGCTTCAAGATAATAGCTGACAAACGTTTTTGGAATCTGCTGATACTGAAACTGTAGCTGAAATTTGAAACTGATGCAATTTTATGAATAAGATATAAATTATTTTAAAACATACTAGAATGTGGCTGAAATATTTGGGAGATTTTGAAAACCAACCCTTTATTTATATTAAATAACATTTCAGAATCCAGATAGATACAAGGAAAACCACGACAGAAGGTTAAGGCACAATCTATGTTGTTGACCATTGGCTATTGCTAATATATATATATAATAATTCAGATTTTGTCTGCATTGATCTGAATGCATTTATCTCAAAGCTCTCTGGTTCAGCTGTTTAAACTTTAAACTGAAGCTTGGCATTATTGTTTTCCAAAGTATAACCTATTGATTTTGCTGTTATGGGAAGGAAAATCGTTGTTAGGAGTATTTAAACTGTTTATTTGTCAGTTATTTTTTGGAATTTGTAGCTTTTTATCAGAAGCATTGTTTTTCAGTTTGTATGAAAGTAGTTTTGAGAAACAGAAAGCAGATTGTAACTCAGAATCAAGGAAATCATTTTATTTGGTGTGTTAATTTCTGGGTAGCCCCTGTCCCATTGGAATTTACTAACACCTGGAAAATTGTAGCTTGACTTCATGTTCTCAACCGATTTAAATAGGGCAAGCAAATTTAGCCAAGGATAATGTGCATAGCACCAAGAAACATTTTGGAAAGCTTATAACAAAATACGTAGGACAAGTATTCATCATAATCACCATTTCCATCCTTGAAGTAGCGTCTGTCATGTGTTGTCTTTTTGAGAAACCTCTCTAATGTTATTTTTTATTCTGTCTTCTGCTTCAATCATCCATGTGAAATCCTCCATTGTTGGAACATTTTTAATAGCCACCTCTTGAAGGAATGGACTGTTTGATGTAATGTCAATGGACACTACTAGATAGAAAGTTTAATTGTTTAGTGACAGTCTTATCAGAAGTTAAATATTTACCTTGGCAATTAGTTACTTTCTTCATCATAATGGTGAAGCAATACTAACATCTTTTTAGTTTACTTCGCTTCTTTGTTGGCAAATAAATTGCATTTGAATTAAGTTTTATGGAAGAGAGAGAGAGCATGTTTTGAGCTTCAATTAGAATCCTCAATTAACTGCTAATTTATTATTGACAACCATTTTGAGGGGGTGATTCTCCCAACATGAATGATTAACACATCGAACATTCCCTATTCTAAGTAGGCCCATTTATTATATAAGGGAGGGAGAAGTATTACATCATAAAGTGATAATGGGATAAATGGAAGAATAGGACTAAGGAAGGGAATAGGGGGTATATATGGTAAGAAGAATAATAGCAATGTTCATAAAATAATATTATAAGGTTAGGATGTAAGGGTCCTAACATGCCCTTGCCCTTTGGAAAGCATTGTCCTCAAAGCTTGAGGTACAGAAATTGTTGTTGAAGCTAGTGGAGAGGCTCACAAGTTGCGTCTTCTGGTTGCAAGGCAACATATAATGATGGTGTGGTATGGAGTTGGTGTCAATGTTTGTCCAAAAAGCCACAAGTTTGATGATGATGGAACCTTTATTGTCCAAGTCGGGAAGTGCCAACTTAACATGAGCACATTGTCCAAGGACATTCAAATAGGATGCATGGAAAACAAAATTTATCTTGGAAGGAGGTAGTTCCAATTTATAATTGACTTTGCACTTGACAAGGTCCATGGACTTTCGGTGCTAATTTTTTACTGCCTTTGAGCTTCAAGGATGCACCCTTTAGTGAATGTGCACTTTGAACAATGCTGGTCTGCTTGTTTCGTATGGTTCTTGGCCAAAATCAAGTTGTCCTTGGGAGTTAAGTGTATGTTTTCTCAATGGCTAAGAGTTGAATTACCTTGGAATTGCAATGAAGGTAAGATTAGAGAGATGTTGGTAGTTGGCCATAAACAACCTAATATGATGTCATCTTGGATGAAGAATGGTAAGATGCCACTTAACCCAACAAGTCTATTGCTCCAAACAAAGCAACATAAATACACAAAAATGTTTGACCATCAATTTGCAGGTGATATGTCAAGCTCATTTTCAATTGCATTTCTTTTAGCTTCAATTTTTCCTATCAAAAGCTACTAATGAAGGTTGGGATTGTGGTCACAGATAGTGGAAATGGGTATTCCATACAGGTGGAAGATTGGGTCAAGGAAGACTTGTGCAATGATAAAGGCTTTATAAGGATGGGCCAATGAATAGAAATGGGCATACTTAGAGAGATGATCAACAACTACAAAAAAACTGATTTGTTGCTTGACTTAGGCAACCCATCAATAAAATCCAAAGAGACGATCATCCATACTATAGTTGGAATTGGTAACAACTATAGAGTGCCTCAAGCCTTGATGGTTTCTCCTTTGTGGTGTTGATAGGTATCCCACTTGATAAATTTTTTGATATGATGCTTCATGCCATCTTAGAAGCTTCATTTTGCTAATTTTTTATGTCTATAAAAGATTGAAATGTCCTACAGATGGTAATTCATGCAATTCTTGTAACAATTTGTCTTGAAGTATGGAATTTACAAAGAGCACATTACACCCTTTATAATGCAAGTATGGGGCATCCTAAGAGTACCGTAGCTTAGTTGTGGGATTGGTTCTTAGCTGAGCTATTGAACCTATGTATCTTTCTACCACTCATATCTGACAACTTGTAGACAATTTGGAGTTGGTAAGGATAAACATATAATGTCCCATAGTCTTTAAATATCCAAATAGGACATTTGCCATGATATTCGCTTTCTCTTGTTCATAATTTCCTAATCATAACCCAATACTTTAGTGACCCATTTGCCCTAATTTGCCCTAAATTGCCCTAATTATGGTTTGGAGGATGCTTGGAAATGTGTATTATTGAATTAGAACCTTAATCGTGAACCTGCAACCTGATTAGCAACACAAATAAACACATAGAACTTTCATGCTTATGGTATTCAATAAATGCCTTTGGAGCTCCATCCAATCAACCCATTGCTATTGTGAAGTACTGTGGGAGATCATACATGGCGCCATTGAGCCTATCCAACAGGTTCAGGGGTATGGAAGTACCACCATTATGTTACCTCCTGCTTAAGTCTTTATAGTACCGGGGTACAGAAGCACATCCATCTATCAACCCCTGCTTAACCTAGAATGGACCTTTTGGCTTCTTGCCGTCCTTATATGTACTGTATCATCCCCTCAAGAACAGATTGTCTGATTGGTCAGAGTTCTACAGATTCTGTTCATTCTATCTTATGCAGATTTTAGAAATGTATAACAGATTTAATACTGATTTAGAAATATATATGCAGACTTAATACTGATTAGAAATATATCAGCAGACTTAATACTGGTTAGAAATGTATCTACAGACTTAATACTGATTAGAAATACATTTTCACTTTTAATATAAATCATACCACCAGAATAAATAGGAATTCTCAGATTGCTGAGTTACTAATGTGTATATCTCTTGCTGATAATGAAAATATTTCTCATGCTCTTTCAAATGAATTCTTCTCCCTTTTATATCTTCCAATATGAGGGAGAAGTCATGCCTCTTCATTATCTCTGCCCTTTTGAAAGAGTCACAACTCTCGACCCTTAATTATAATTTAGTTATCTTTCATTCTAGGAAATTGTTATCTTAAAATGTTTTCTTTATGTATTTTAACGATCATCATTTCCTTTAAGTTAATATTAAATGACCTTCTATTTAACTACTGTTATCTTTAATCCAGCCATCTGGAATATAGTTTAAAGGCTGCGATTTGATTTATTCGGTAAGGCTGCAATCATGATTTATGAATGTTGCGATCTGGTACATTTTTTTAACGGGGGCATGACAGAGCATATGTAGTCACAGTTGTAATTATATTTGAAATATTTTTCTACCTGTATTTTGATATGGTATCCTCTACTTTATTGACTTCTATTATTTTAATTATTTTTTAAGTTTATTATTAATTTATTTTAATAATAATAATTTTTTGCTTGATGACTAATATTTAAATTTTCATATTTTTTTAATTTATATTTACTTCATTTGATTTTTATTTTCATTTAGATTTATATGCGAAATTTTATTTTTTATTTTTACGTTTATTATTTATTGTTAAGTTACTAATATTTAAATTTTAATATATTTTAATTTCCATTTACTTTTCTTTATTTTAATTTCTAATTTAGATTTAAATGTCAAAGTCAATTTAGTTATTTGTTTCTATATTTTTTGTGAGATTTCAATAATAAATCTAAATTACTAAATTTAGATTGTTAAATCAATTTATAATTAATTATGTCTTATTAAAATTTGAATCATTGTAGGACAATCAATTATGGCAAAATCATCATTTAATGTCAAAAAAAAAAGGAATAACAAGTGGACCAAACCAGACCCTAAATCTCTATTATGGAAATATGTCACCATTATTGACAATATTCAAGATGGAGGTTACAAAAGGACATCTCAGAAGTGCCTAAAGGAGTTCAAAGGTTCTTATACTATGGTTTGTGGTCACCTTTGCCAAAAAATAGGGATAGGGTTTGTTGTATGTCTCAGTTTGGATGTTGATGAGTGACTAGGGAAGGGGTTGTCACTTACAAACATTGCAAAATGTCAAAAATGACAAGATGAAGTTGACAATCCTGTTCAAGCTTCAAAATAGAGGTGGTCTCTAAATAGACCTTCTTTACATGCATAATCAACCCCAAGGACATCTACAAGTTATAAGAGCAATTTAGGATCTTTTGAAAAATCATTTAATTTGCTGACTCGAGAGGATATAGAACAAATTTTTGTCTGCTGCTTTTATGCAAATGAGATCACATTTAATGTGGTGCACTCTCTATATTGGCAAGAGATGATTATATCTATTAATTAGGCACCAAAAGGATACAAAAGCTTAGGCTATAAGAAGGTTCATAGAACCCTTTTGGCTAAAGAAAGAGATATTATTGATAGACAATTGGAGGTGATTCAAGCTTGGAAAATCTTAGGGATTTCTATCATTTGCAATGGATGGGCTGATGCTATAAATAGGCGATTGATCAATGTAATTGAAATGAATCAAAAAAGAGAAATATCCTTGAAAGAAGTACATTTCAAGGTTAATGAAAAAGATACTCAATTTATTGCCAAAATTCTAATTGAGTTAGTGGAATGGAAAATATTGTTTAGGTGATCATAGATAATGCAGAGATATGTAGAGCAGCAGGGTTGGTCACGGAGACATGATTTTCCAACATTTAGTGGGCTCTTGTGTATTTCATTTTTTGAACTTTTGGCAAAAGCCAATGGATACAAAAGATTTTATATAGAAGCCAAAAAAAATTTAAATGTTTATTTGGAGCTGTTGAAGGTATCTTTTTAAAATTCTGAAGTATATTTTGTATTTTGAAATATATCTTTTTTACAAAATGTCATAAAAGATTTTTTTTAAATATACTTACTATTTATTATTCTCTTAAAACTTTTGTTTTTTAATTGAAGGTGGTTGAGGCTTATTTTTCTAGACACAAAATTGTTCTTAAAAGGCTTGTGGATGTGAAACAATCCTTAAAAAACATGGTGATTAGTGATATTTGGATAGTTTGGAGGCAATCCCAAATAAAGATCAAATAATATCAGGACAATCATTCTTGATGGTGATTGGTGGTCTCAAGTAGACTACTTCCTCTCTTGCATTGAATTGATATATGTTTTCATTCATTGTTGTGACATAGATAAACCAATATCAGGTGACATCTATGATTCTATAGACACAATGGTGGAGAAAGAGAAATCATAACTAACAACAAGATCTCTCCAAATTTTCTTACAAGAAAATATATGAGATAATCATGAAGAGGTGGAATAAAATGACAACTCCTTTGTAACTTTTGGCAAGGGCCTTTAACTACAAGTACTATTATGCTAACAAATTGGTAATTCCAAATATAAAAAACAAATGTGGATTTTAATGATCTTAGTTGCTTCACTTTTATCTTTTTCTTTTATGGGTTGACTAATTGTTTTTATCTAAAATATTATTTATGACAATTATATTTGATAAAATGCAAGTATATGATATATTTTCCCACCCATTGTCCCCAATGGATACTGTTCATTTTATAAAAAGTGTCACAATGCGCTTATTGCAGTTTAAAACTAAAGTTGTGTAACTGAAATATTTTGTTCAGAATATTTTTTAAATTCATTTCTGCATTGACTTTACCTTATTGCTTATTTGTTAATGCATTGCACCTTGAATTTTGGGTTCTTATAAACTTTATACATGGCTCAGCCAACAGTGGTGCCTTCCTCAACAAATTCTAAATCTACTGTAGCAATGGCTACGATCCTTCCCTTTATGCAGAATATTTCAGAACGTAATGATACACAAAGGGTAAAGTTGATTTTTTTGATATATTAGTTTCCTTGTAGTTTTCAATAATTGTAGTGTTTAAGCAGCTTGTGTGTTACTTACATAGTATCGTATTGCCCCTTTTGCTTTCAGGAACAAATTGTTAACCTAATCAAGTCTCTGAGCCAGGGAAAATTTTCTTCAGGTTCAAAAATATGCTTGCCTTTTTCTACTATGAATTATCAATGTTATGCTTATTATTTCAGTTTGGGATTCATGTGTCATGCACTATGATAATTTCTTTTTTCTCTGTGACAGCGCACTTCTCTAATCTTGGTACCAAGCTACCATCTTGTAATGGTTTTGACAATTTAACGGTCTGTGCTACCTTCTATCATGTCTATTCAAACATGTTCATATGTATTTTAGAAGAGGCTGCTGTGTATTATCTTATTTTCAATGCTGAATTTGTTGATTTATATTTTGCACTTTCTTCCTTGCAAGATTATCTTAGTTACTATTTTTGTTGCATATAGGCAGTTGTGTTGGAGAAGATTTGGTTTTCAAAATAGTAATACTAAAAAAATGTTCAAAGGTAATATTTAGTCTTAAAAAGTTAGTATCATATATTAATAGTCAATAGTGATGAACATTGTATAATATTATTCTAATATTGGGTCACCATAATATACATTTTTTGATAATATTAATTAATAATTATATTGTTTATCAATTATATATACAATAGTATTAGTTTACCATGAACACAATATTAAAGTACTTCTATTGATTAATAGTAAATATATTAATCAATAGTAATTAGAATTATTATATTAATTCATTAATAAAATATAATTAGTTATATACATTATATTAAATTAATTTATATTTTATTATTTACTTAAATAATTAGTTTACCGATACTTAATACTTATTATAATTTTTTTTTTATAACTTTATTAGCAACCTTTGTGAACTTTATAATACATTAATATTTTCATTATTACTTTAATTAGAATTTACATAATATATTCTTTATTGCATACTTTTAAAATTGTTATTTATTATAATAGTCACATTATCTTAATAATCATCAACATTTACATTAATCGTAAATTATAAAACTAAATTCTATGAAATTAATCTAATAATATCTACAGCTTAAAATAATCTCATATAAATTTTCTGGTGAATTTTAGGTAGGTCTCATGCTCATTACATTAATATATAAATCATGTGCAAAAAATAGAATCAAGCTCTACATATGATAAGAATAAAGGCTACCAACTACAACCAACACCAACCCAACCCATGATAACAAAAGCCAACATCAAAGCCTACGATGAAGCTAAACCATGCACAATAGAATGCATTCCCAAGAATAGACCAAGGGAACAAAATATGCATTATTGTAAACAATCTCCATACATCTATCAACAATTCATACTACCTACCAAAAACAGCAAAATAGACCCTTACCACCTGCCCATACCAAGTTATGCTGGCTCCACCTTTCGGGTTGCTGCTACATATGCTTGTTGGCATTGACCACCGTGAATTGCTTGGGATTGGCTTTGTGAATCAATATTTTTATTGGCATATTAACCTTTGGCATGTTGTTTGACCTTGCCACCTTTGTTGCCATTCATAGAGCACCTATCATGGCAATAATGTTTAGGCTAGGCGGGAGAGGACTTTGATATAGAGCCAGATGCAAGACCACTCATTCTGCTTCGTGTACCAGTGAGAAATACCTGTCCTTGTGCTCCTAGAAAACTCTCATCAGAACCAGAAGCTTTTGGGTTTAGACCATTGGTCACCACTTCAGCATAATTAATGATGGCTTTTGAATTCCCTTTGAAATCTGATCATATGTAGAACACAACCAAAGCTCAGACAATCACCTTTTTTAGATAGGATTGAAGCATCAAGACAAAAAATTTAGCTATATTAATATTAACACAAACCGTACCCCCACCTTGCATGAAATCTTCTTTGAGAATGGTGATTATTGCCAATCGGGTAATGCTTGAATTATATGTAAAAACTTAACCAAGTTGTTCCATCACCTTTCCTTTAAATATCATATCTTGCTTATCTGTGTCACAACCCTCCTCTATCACTTTTGATTTAAATAGAATTCTATTATGTTTTTGGTTAAATTACTTAAAATGATTGAATAAATGTTATAAAAGAATAAAATGAATACACACACACACACTTGGAGAATATAATTCAAAAGGCATTATTTTTATTTATTTATTTTTCCACTCCCAATTATGGCACATGTTGTAGGAAGAATAAGAAGCTTCTAGATGAATCTCCACCACCTTGCATGTAACTCCCCCCACTAAGTTTAATCAGTTTACATCAAACCATAGAGTAGAAAATAGAACTACATACTTTACGCCTTGATCCCGTGCCGAAGCGGGTATGTAGGCAGTCTTGGGATGGAGTTGTCCCTCGTACTCAAGCGTTCGTGGGTGGGGTCTAGACTTGGTATAGAAGGATTGAATAGAATCATAATTTGAAAGATAATTAAAATGGAAAAAGTAATTCAATGCATACTCGGAAGGAATCCCGTATGGATTCGCTTGACTACCCGAGGCTTTAAGCCAAATTCCGAGGCGGAATTCGAGCTTGTATTATGTTATTTAATTACTCCTAAGGACGGCGACCTCGGTGCACCTCTGTTAGAAGAGTGTAGTACTTAGTGAGTGGCTCAAGACCCGAATGGTCCCGATGAGTCTAAGTCTCTGGCCAGAGCACCTCCTATCCCGATTGGATAGATGCCTACCCCGTATGGATAGATGCCTATCTCGTATTGGATAGATGAAATCTTATGTCCCGTATGGACAAATGCCTAACCCATATGGTTAGATGCTCATCCCGGATGGATGAATGCCTAATCCAAATGGATGGATGCCCAGAGTATGCGATTGAATCAAAAACAATGATTAAATTAAACAAAAAAAAAAGAATGGTCAATTTTGTTGAGTTAATTATGGTGGGTTATTACAATATGTGAGCAGCCTATTGGAAGCCATTGGAGCCAAAAGCAAGAGACAAAAACCAAGAACATGAACACTAAATGAGATTACCAAGCTGCAAACATATAATGCTTCACACACATAGTTGAGTTGGCTCATATGCAATGAAATAATTACATACCATGTGGGCAGGCTCAAATGCCACTAAGGGGCAATATTTCAAATATTCCCAAACACCCTATCCCCCAAAAATGGACACTCTACATTAAACTACCATTGTCATCAATAAATGCTTTCATTGAGTTTAATGCTATTAAAATATTTCATTAATTGATAAGGAAAAGACATGCAATCCCATTGCCTATTGGACTACTGGAATGTGACCATTTGCCAACTGAAAGCTGATGATGAATTCTAAGATTTATTTCCCCAAAGGTTTGTGGGTACAAATTATTTCCAAAAGTAGAACATTAGCCATTGATCATTATTGATTGGATTATATACATTTTTTACTAGTTCAAGTTGATAATTTGCCAAACACATTAATCTTTGTCCTTTTGTATTATAATATTTTTGCAAATCAGATTCTGTAATATTTTTAAACCACTCATAATTTGTGCAATAAATAACTTTATTCTTTGAATACAGTTGATAATTTGTCAAATAGTTTATTTTATTTTTACAAATCTGTCTATAATTTGCTAGCGAAAACTAGCATTATTGACAAATGTGCACAAATTCATCAGTTTTTCTCCCCCAAGTAAACATTGATTTCCCACAAAAATTAATTCACCAGGCTAGGATTCACTAGGATTTCATATAATTTTTTGGGATTCTTAAATTATGTGGATTTATCATTCAAAAGGGTGTGTCTATAGGTTTCTCTCACCTTGAAAGCTCAGCCTTGTCTACTTCCTTGTGTACTATTTCTTCATGTTTCTCGTAGAGTCTCAACTCTCAAGTATTCCTTCTCCATTCTCTTTGATCCTAGAAGCATTAGAATGATCCTAAATCATGAACATATTGGTAATGATTGTTTGGAAAAGGTTGATGTATTTTTATAAATATCAAACATGTATGGAGCATATTTTCAAAAACAAACAATAGAATGAGATGTCTATTCGTTGGTACTCTCATATATTGTTGCTTAATTAACATATACATACCTAGCAAGGTAGCAAGGGGATGCGTCTTCAACTCCGCAGGATGCATCTTGGAAATTGGGACGCATTTCCCATACTAAAGATAGGTATGGAGACATTCCCAATTGCAAGAAATGTCTCGTTTGGGTCCTCTAGACATCTCCTATATGGAAAAACCTAACTCATAGGCATCTCCCCCCAAAAAAGACCCTAAAAATTAAAAAAATGAGAAAAAATCTACAAAGTTTTTAGTAGTTGTGGATTTTACAATAAACATGGGAAATTTGAATAGAGAGGTTGAGTTTGTAGGAAACTGAGTAATGGATTTGATTGTTTGTAGAAAATGACTGTCAAATCACATAGTTTATAATTTATTTCATCTTTGCGTTTTATGACTTTTCTATTCACGTTCTTTGTGGAACTAAAATCTTACAAACTTACTTGGTATTAGACTCAAAAAATTGTGAATAGAATAAAACTTATTTGGATTCCCATGAATGTTAAATGTTTCTAGTTTCAAGAAACAGTACTAGAGCTAGAGGATTAAACCATCTATCACCAAAAGATGTAGCCACAAAGCAACTAGATAGATATTAGGGCTGTCAACGATTGTGACTATATATTCTTAAATATTATACTTACTATTGTTCAATAGGGCTAGTTCTTTGTGTTTGTCTTTGGTTGTTTAATTGTGCTAACATTCTTAGTCTATAAATTTGTAACTATTCTTTGTAATCCTTTTTTTATTGCTTTAATCCAATTGAAAAAAAAGCTAAGTTGTTGATCCTAGTACCAAGATGGCATGGGTTTAGGGTTTGGGTACACTAGTATGACAATTGTTGTTACAAATGTTGCATCTATTCGTAAATCAATGGGCTTGTGGATTCAAAAAAGTTACTTGCATATATTTTGGACACTAGTAGTGCATTCATTGAAAAATGCATCAAAGATAATAGCATGTTTTAGTGGGTCTCAAATCTCATTGAAAAGGGCAGAAAATATAGATGTTCATATGTAATGATCATCATAGTTCACACAATCCATTTATCGAAAATAAAAGATTGATCCTCGATGACTATTTTTGGGTTGATGTTAAATCGTTAAACTTTATTTAGCCCATATGTGAGGTTATTAAATTTCCAGATTTAGACCAGCCATGTTTGAGAGAAATTTATTAAGAAATGGGTTCTATGTGTGAAAGAATCTAGAAAATAACAGATGTTAGAGATCTTTCTCTATATCCTTTGATAGAAGAAAAGGTACATGGAAGATAGAACAAATTTAACACACCCCTTCATTGTATTGGCTATGCCTTAAATCCTTAGTGGTGTGATATAGAAGTGACAAAAAGGAGGTTTCCATATGAGGATAGATAGGTAATGAAGGGGTTTCGGGATGCAGTAAAACATATTTATGGCTGAGGTGAGATTGCTTTAAGTATTAGAATTCAATGGAATAACTTTTCTTTTGAGCAAGGTGATTTTTCTTCTATGGAAGCCTTATATGATATGCATGCAAAATAAGACCCTATAGGGTGGTGGTGGAACCATGGAGGTGAAAGATCTAAATTGCAATCATTTGCAATAAGATTGCTCTCAAAATTAGCCAACTCTTTGTCTTGTGACAGGAATTGGAGTTCTTATGGTTTCATTAATGTACTGAAGATGAACTAATTAGGATCAAAGAAAGTAGAAAACTTAGTCTATATTCATAGCTCACTTTGCCTTCTCTCTCATGTACACCCTAGATACGAGAAGGACTAGTTAACAAAATGGGACCGAATTCTACTTGATGAAACAATTTCACTCTTGGAGAATGAAGTGGCTGACACAAATGACCTCAATAGTTTACCACCAATTCTTTTGCCTATAGAGGAACCTAAGCTTGAGAGTGACGAGTATTTGGAGAGTATCACAATTGAGGACCAAGAAATTGACAACATAGGTAATGCAGGAGTAGAACTATATCCATTGAATGATACAATAGGATAATTCAGATTTTAGATTTTTGCTTTTGTATGTATTGTTGGTTGAAAATTTTGTACACCTGGGAAGATGTGCAAAATTGCGGTTTCAACCACAGTGTGTGAGTATAAAACTCTCCTAATTTAAGGGAAGGCTCCCCCTTTTCTACTTTTACTAACTAAACACTAATCTAATTTGGGTGGGACGATGTCCTTTTCTCTTTTTCAGAAAATATGATATTCTTTCCTCTTCCTAGAAAAGAAATAACAGTTTTGAAAATATATGCAGCAGCTTAAAGAAATAACAAGAATGATTAAAACAAAAGGAAGTGAAGTTTCCGTGAAAGCACAAAGTCTTCCGTCATTTCCCCTGGGACGAGAAAATAAAAACTAAGCACAAAGTCTTGAGTTTCCACTATCCTATCTACCTTTTTCAGAATGATAAAACAAGAGCAATATACAACATATGGCAGCACAAAGTCTGCAAGTATGATGCACCTTCGAACCACTTCAAATGGGAACAACTACAAGCACAAACTCTTGCAACTCTTCTCAGCTCTTAATACTTAACTACACTAATTTAACCCTCACTATTTGCAGCACAAAGTCTCCAAGAAATCAGGTTAAAGCTCTTCTCAACAATCTCGTTATAATCTCAAGTAATGCGAAAAAGTACGCCACTATGACATAAGAACACAATGGATATAACATTATGCCTTCAACACAAAGTTTGAAGCTCAAAACCTTCTTGAAATTACTTGAGAAAAACAGTTTAAAACCTTTTAACTGTTAATGCATGGTAGCTTATGCAAGATAAGATCTTCCTAACCATCCTTGTTCTGTTATTCATCTACATGCCTCATGTCTGATCTATATTACATATAATTATCGGATTGTACAAACATTGCTTATCATTAAGTTATCGGGTTAAATTAGCCGATACATACTTGCTATCGGATGCATAAACATTGGCACTGATTCACATCTGTTATCAGGCTTAATTATATCGAGCATATTTGTTATCGGGTTTAATGAATACACCGCTTCATTTGGCATTAAACATTGGTTAACAAATGCACCGGTTGGATTATATCCATCGTGCACCTTGAATCATCGATGTTTATCTGGACCGATTCATTAAATAGATCAGTCATTATATTATGATATTACAATATGCTATCGGGGGTTTTTGAACCGATAATCAGCATTGTGTTAATGGTATAATTGTAAAGGCACCGATCAATGGGTGCATTGATCGGTCATGCCTAAAAGGCATGACCGGTCAATACACCAATTGACCGGTTGCCTAAATGATATATATGCCAATTGAATTCATTTGGAGAAGACATAGAAAATATTAAATGATCTCTCTCCTTCAGACCTGCAGATAAAAATCAGATTTATTGGATATTGACATAATTCCTCATATCCATATATAGCATTCATAGTTCATAACTTGTTCTTCAATTAAAATTGAAATAACTTTACATGGTATCAGAGCCAAGGTAATCGAACCTTAGGCTATTCAATTTTGATAAAATTCAAAGACTAAGTTACAAACTACATCACATTTCCATAATGGCCAACGCTATCAGATTCGAAGATAGACTCGGAGGTAGTGAAGATTTTTCAGCTTGGAAGTTTAGAATCAAAATGATTTTAAGAGAAAACAAAGTTGATTCATATGTCCAAACTGAAAGTGCACAACCAAAAGATGAAACCGAGAAATCCACATGGATCGAGGGAAATGATAAGGCTATTAAAATAATAGTGGATGGGGTAAGAAATAATATAATGCCCATCATTAGAAAGCAGGAGACGGCTTATAAAATGTTCAAGGCACTTGAAAGGACATTTGAGATATCAAATGCAAGTCGTACTCTAGCACTAAAACGAGAAATAAATCATATCACCATGAACAAAGGGCAGACAATCAATGCCTACTTCATGCGGATATCAGTTCTAAAAGATGAACTTACAACTCTAGACTACGAGATCCGAGGCAAAGAACTAACACTCATTGCTTTAGATGGGTTGCCTAGTGGATGGAGCACATTCGTCCAAGGCATCAGTGCAAGGTCCAAATATCCTAAGTTTGAAAGACTAAGAGATGACTGTCTACAAGAAGAATCCCGATTGAACAAGGTAGGAATAAAATAGAAGAATATAGATGAAGACTTGCAAGTCCTAAATACAAACATCAATAAGAAGTACAAAAAGAAGCAATTCAGGAAAAGAAAAGCTAAACAAGGCAAGAACACTTCTAAGAAAGACCTATCACATGTTCAATGTTATAGGTGTGACAAATTCGGACACTATGTTGCAAACTGTCCAGAGAAAGGGAAGCAAGCCACATTTGCAAAAGTGAGGAAATCTAGAAAAGAAAATGACTTCGAGAACTATGTCCTTTACTCAGCACTTACAAGCCATACTTCAAACAAATCTAACTCATGGGTGATCGACAGTGGTTCATCCAAACACATCACCGGCTTTAGAGAAATACTAGACTCCATGATAGAAAAAGATGATGAGGAAGTAACCATCAGAGATGATTCTTCACATCCAGTCAGAGGAATTGGAACCTGCACCATCAAACTGAAGACAGGCATGTCACTACGACTTGAAGAAGTACTATATGTTCCAGGCATCAAAAGAAATCTAATCTCCATATCAGCACTAGAAGATCAAGGATACAGAGTGACCTTCATGGAAAACAAGGTGTTGGCTTGGCCAAAGAGATCCTCCATCAAAGACGCTAAGGTCATTGGTTGAAGACAAGGCTATTTGTATGAGCTATGTACAGAGCCCAATCTAGCATTGATCCATGAAGCAACTAATGCAAATGAAGTATGGCACAGGAGATTAGGCCATCTGAATTATAGAGCTTTGTCAACCATGGGAAACCTTGTCACAGGTCTACCTAAGTTGAAGCAATATCATTCAGAGGCATGCAAAGGGTGTGCCTTAGGTAAAAATACCAAAAATGCATTTCAGAATAGTACTAGGAAAACTAGCAAAGTTTTGGAGTTAATTCATTCTGATGTATGTGGACCTATGTCCGTACCCTCGCTAGGGGGATTTTTGTACTATGTAATTTTTGTTGATGACTACTCTAGGAAGACGTGGATCTACTTTCTAAAATGTAAAGAATCAGAAGAGATCCTAAGTAGGTTCAAAGAGTTTAAAACATTAACAGAAAATCTCTCTGAAAACAAAATTAAAACCTTAAGAACTGACAATGGGGGGGAATACACATCAGGACTATTTAAAGACTTTTGTAGAAATGCTGGGATTAAGAGGGAGTTGACAATACCTTATAATCCACAACAAAATGGAGTAGCTGAAAGGAAAAATAGGACCATAGTAGAAGCTGCCAAAGCCATGATACTAGATCAAAATCTAAACTTGAACCTTTGGGCAGAAGCAACTAACACTGCTGTGTACATACAAAATAGATGTCCTCATTCACACCTTGAAGATAAAACTCTTGAGGAAGTCTTTACCAAGACAAAACCAGATATCAGCCATCTTAGGATATTTGGGTGTCCAGTCTATATTCATGTACCTAAAGAGAAAAGACTAAAACTAGAACCCTCTGGAAAAAGGGGAATACTTGTAGGATACAGTGAAACTTCTAAAGCCTACAGAATCTATGTACAAGGGCAGAGAAATATTGAACTCAGTAGGGATGTAATCTTCGAAGAAGATTTAGCCTTCAAAAGGGCCCAAAATACAATAGAACCTGAAATTCATAATCCTACTCCGAACCTAGAAGAAGAACCTACTCCTGAGCTTCAGAGGGAGTATCTTGAGGAAACTATAAGTGAAACACAAGACCCACCTATAGATAATTGCAAGAAAAGACCACTATGGGCCACCAAAACTATAGCAGAAGCTCAGAAGTTCGCTGCTCCTTCAGGAACCTTCAGGGAAAGCAAGAGGCCTAATAAATTCATCAACTATGTTGCACTTATGAATGATCTCTCTAAAGCTGAACCTAACAATGTTTCAGATGCACTCAAACATCAAGTATGGATAGATGCCATGACTGAAGAATATCAGTCCATTATGAAGAATGATGTTTGGGAGATTGTTCCTAGGCCAACCAAGAAGTCTGTCGTGTCTTCTAAATGGTTGTTTAAAATCAAGCATGCTGTAGATGGCAGTATTGAAAAACACAAGGCCAAATTTGTAGCTAGAGGGTTCTCACAGAAGGAAGGAATAGATTACGAAGAAACATTTGCACCTGTTGCCAGGTACACATCAGTAAGAGCTGTCCTAGCCATTGCAGCAACAAAGGGGTGGAAGGTACATCAGATGGATGTTAAGACAACATTCCTAAATGGCGAGATCGTGGAAGAAGTCTACTTAGAGCAACCTGAAGGGTTTGAAATTCATGATGCAAAGTCTCATGTGTGTAGACTCAAGAAAGCTCTTTATGGGCTCAAACAAGCTCCCAGAGTTTGGTATGAAAGAATTGACACCTATCTCTCAAAGCTGGGTTTCTCTAAGAATGATGCAGATCCTAATCTCTACCTCAAAAGAAATAAAGGTGATATGTTAATATTAATTTTATATGTTGATGACTTATTAATTACAGGAGATGATCACCTAATAGATCAATGCAAGAAAGATCTATCTACAGAATTTGATATGAAAGACTTGGGGCTTCTTCATTACTTCCTAGGATTGGAAGTATGGCAAAATTCTGATAATATTGTACTGAACCAAGGGAAGTACACCTTGGACATATTGACAAGATTTGGAATGCTAAACTGCAGACTGTTGTGACCATTTCACACATCGCCCCATTGCAAATGGGGACCCTTGCTTTTTTTTGCTTTTTAGGGTTTGTTTTTTGGTCTTTTAGGGTTTTGTTAGTTAGCCTTTGCATTTTGAGTGCTGTCGGGGAGATCAATAGGATAGCAGGTCCTGAAAATTTGGCTAAGTCTGAAAGTCCTGATCCTGAAATTTGGCTAAGTCTGAAAGTCCTGATCCTGAAATTTGGCTAAGTCTGAAAGTCCTGATCCTGAAATTTGGCTAAGTCTGGAATGTCCTGATCCTGAAATTTGACTAAGTCTGGAAACTGAAAAACCTCAAAAAACTAGATTTTGCAATATAACTCCTGGAGGTCTGAAACCACTCTCAAACATCCTGAAAGTATATATGGAATATAACTTAAAGTATAAGTGTTCTTATACTTAAATGTTATATTCCATTAAAATTGTCCTGATAGAGAGTTCGAAAAGTCAAATTTCGCTCCTGACCTTCACTGAGGTTCCAGAGCGAAAAGCGCTCCTGTCCCTCTCCAAGGGTCCAAGGCGAATCGCTCATGTCCCTCACCAAGGGTCCAGAGCGAAAAAGCTTAGTGGAGTCATTCCTGACCTTGTTTGGACAAATTGAGACATCAAAGGCATGAAGGAGGACGTAATCAACCCATTGAAGATAGTTTTGAAAGTTAACAAGGCATAAATGAGCTCATAAAGGCCAGGGCGCTCCTGTCCCTCTCCAAGGGACCAGAGCGATTTTCCCTCAAGACAAGTTTTTGGCAAAAGGAAGGCAAGTTTCGCGTTTGAGGTGGGTGAAGGAAGATGCAATCGATCCGTTGAAGATAATTTTCGAAGCTAGCAAAACACAAGTGAGCTTATAAATGCAAAATCACTCCTGTCCCTCTCCCAGGGACCAGGGCGAAAATGGTTCTAAGGAGCATTCGTTCCAAAAATTGAATAGATCAAACTCAAGGTTTCAAGTAAAATGCCATTTTGGACGTCCAGGATGAAGTGTTGAACGTGAAAAACAAGAATTGCAAGGCTAAAGTGTAAGGGCGCTCTTGTCCCTCTCCCAGGGACCAGAGCGATCTTGTTGATGTCCATTATCTTGCCATGCCTAGGCGCCAATATCATCTATGACACATTAAATGCCAATTTCGATGAAATCTTGAGATATTTTAAAAAATTAAATTGGCATTTAAAAATAGCGCATAAGGTATTTAATTAATTAATTTAACCTTTTAAAAAAATCGAAATTATTAACTACAAAGGCATTTAAATTAATTAATTATTAAATTAAATAAAAAGGGAGAGCGCTTGGGGATACTATTTTAATGTTTTTTTTTAAAAAAGTCAGCCTCCTTTTTATTTAAGTTTTGTTTATTATTTGCCTTATTTTCTAAGTCGGTCTATGGGCAATTAAAGAGATGAGCGCCTATATAAGAAGGGTATTTTGAAACATTTTAATCCATCATTCACTCATCATTTCAAATGCGATTTGGAAGGGCAAAGAAGAAGTGCGAAATCTAGCTAGAGTGGAGCAAGTTTCTACAAAATGTGGAGACTAAGGAAGGCGAAATTCATCTTGAAGGCCATTGGAGAAGCGTATTTCTTGCTAGATTGGAGGATAATTTCCAGATTTTTGAAGACATTTGAAGGCGAATTTCCAGATCTTGAAGAAGCTAGTGGAAGATGGAGTTCTTTTCCAAGCTAAAGGGGGCGCATTCTGCTAAAGGGAGTCTTGATCTACATTTTGCCTAGCGAATTCTCCTATTTTTGCATCATTTTTTAGAATTAATTCCCAAGTGGAGGTATGGCGTAATCACCTTGGCACCATTTTTTTGAAGATTTAAATTTTGCTTTGAAAATCCTAAATTAGGAAATGACAACTCAAGATTTATCATGAAGTTTCCTAAAAGTAGAATCTTGAATCTTCCTTTCTACACTTCAAAATATATTATTAATTGTGAAATGTTGTGTAGGTGTCAAGATGGCGACTCCCAAGCTCGAAAGATCTACAAATCGGAAGACTCTCCTCAAGGAAAATCAGGCCAGATCAAGGACGATCAAGCAAGGACAAGGGCGACCTCCTCCAGCCTAGCATCGACAAGGACGGCCTTCTTTGGACTAACGTCATCAAGGGCGACTTCTCCAATCCAGTATTCCAAGGCGAGGTACATCAATCATCCTGCACATCAAGGACACAAGAAGTTAGAACAAGGGTTCGTTGAAGAAGCAGATAGTTCCAGATGAATTAATTAAAGCTAGCTTCTCAATAACATCAAGTTGAATATTTACCAAGTTACAAGTGTCAGACGAGGTGGCATCCTAGTCATCACTTCTCCAGTCAGTGTGGTCCACCTCAACATGTCCAGATTCAATGTACCTAACTCATGGAAGGAGGCACAAACTCCGATGTACCTACCCCAGCTATCCATTGGTGGAATTTTCTAGAGAGGACATGTGTCCAAGCAATACAATTTTATCATTGGTCAAGCATTAAATGTTATGTAATGGTTGTAACAAACCCTAATTAGGGTTTTCATTGTAAAATCTTGGCCATTGATCTCGAATTGATCTAAGCCATCGAATTGTATTGAGGGCACTATATAAGCCCTGGCATTTCATTTTGTAAAGGTAATTAGCAATAAATTAGGAATTAGAAATAGTTAGGAATAGTTGGAAGCAGTTAGAAGGTGATTAGAATAGCAATTAGAGTAGAGTAGAGAGAGAAGGCAAAGATTGTTGCCAAGAGGTTGTTGTAAAAGACTTGTAACTTCATTGAAGAAATGGTGAAATTTATGGGTCGATTCGACAATTTGCATGGTCTTTATACTTCTCATATTTGATTTCATGTTATTAGATGAGTGGAAGAAATGTGCTTGATTGATGGTGAAATTCGTATATCCATACTACTAGCAGTTTGTTGATTGCAGACTTGCCTTGCGTAGTCAACTGGAATCATTCAGCTTAAGCTTAACTTCAATTGTCGCTTCTTCATCGATATGCATCAACCTGATGGTGTCTATGCCTGCAGTGATGATTTGAACATCATAAAGCTTTCCTTCGAAGATCGCACTAGCCTTGTGGAGATGGTCCTGCGATGTCAAAACAAGACCTAGTTAGAGTTTCATCAAAGATCAATCATTGCTCCTACATTCTTAGTGTTAGGATTAGATCCTTTCCTCGCCCTCGTCTTTTTTCCTTTTTTCAAATCTAAGCTAGTGAAAATCCTGTGTTCCAGCAATATTCAAAGCAGATCAGAAGTTCAATCATCAAATGTAAGTCCCCTTGTGATTCCAGCAAATCACATCATACCACTGGAGCTTATCCACACGTAGAGACCCTACTAAAAAGAACATTGGAGTCATCCTAACTGATCCTTCTTGCGATATCTTCAGCAGTTAGCGACTTTATTCAAGAGAGGATAAGATGCCTTTGGGTATTTTATTCTGTGTATGATTGTGTACAAAATACACGTCAACACAGACCCATGACCTCTCCTATGGAAACCAACTTCCATAACTTAAAGAAGCAGCAGCAGAATCAAGACCTACTGACCCCACTCAATACAGGTAGATGATTGGGTCCCTGATGTATCTAGTAAATACAAGGCCAGATATCTGCTATGCTGTTAATGCCTTAAGTCAGTTCATGTGTGAACCTAAGGAGATACACCTGGTTGCAGTAAAGCATATAATGAGATATCTACAAGGTACCCTAAAGCTTGGTCTTAAATATGAAAAGGTTGACATAGATCCACATGGATTTACAGATTCAGATTGGGTTGGTAGTGTGACTGACAGAAAGAGCACTTCAGGGTGCTGCTTCAATTTAGGGTCAGCCATGATATCCTGGATCAGCAGAAAACAATCTTCAGTAGCTCAGAGTTCCACAGAGGCTGAATATATTGCAGCTTCAATGGCTGCCCGAGAAGCAGTATGGCTAAGGAAATTGCTCGTGGGATTATTTGGAGAACCTATGAAACCTACAGTCATTCAGTGTGATAATCAAAGCTGTATAAAACTTTCTGTAAATCCAGTATTTCATGACAGGTCCAAACATATTGAGATTCCATATCACTATGTACGAGATATGGTTGACAGGAATGTGATAAAGTTAGAATATGTGTGTACAGGAGATCAGACTGCAGATATTCTGACCAAACCACTTTCCAGAGTGAAGGTTGATCACTTCAGAAAGGGTTTAGGTATGATAGAAAGGTAATCTGCTTTGTAATCTATACTTACATATATTTAAGATGTTTAAGGTGTAAACTTCTTTGTCATGTTTGGACTATCTCTTGGCTTCTTGCCACCTGTGTTCATATCTAAGAGGTGACGATCTCTCAGATACTGAACACTTGTATGTAGACATCATAAGGTGACGATCTTATGATAGTCAAACTAGTAATCATGTTGGATCACTGGTAAGTCATGGATGTGCCATGACTATGTTGTGATACAACATTTGTACAAATGTTATTGCATTATCACAACTTGGATATGATGAGAACTTAGCACTTCTCATATGGTTATCCTTGTGTTGCATGTTAGGCAATACTGATATCACGTGTAGGTGATATCTCAACCATTGATCATGTTGGATCTCTGGTAAGTCATGGATGTGCCATGACTATGTTGTGATAAACATTTATAAATGTTATTGCACTTATCACAACTTGGATATTATGAGAAACTAACCTTTCTCATAGACTTATCCTTAAGTATTGCATATTAGGCAATACTGATATCATGTGTTAGGTGATATCTTGATGAATCTTACAGATTACATGTTTTGGTGATTTCTCACATGATCAGGTGATGATTCTCTTACTTTTATCACATGTTAAAATAATACTTTATGTCACATGCTCAAGTGATGTTCTTCTATTTTGTATCATATGTCTTGATGGTACTTCTCATGTATAAATGATTTTTGCTGACTGACATTATCTTAGTTATGAAAAGGAAATGTGATGCAGGTTGCCTTATCTATCTTCCAAAGCTAAGAGGGAGTGTTAATGCATGGTAGCTTATGCAAGATAAGATCTTCCTAACCTTCCTTGTTCTGTTATTCATCTACATGCCTCATGTCTGATTTATATTACATATAATTATCGGATTGTACAAACATTGCTTATCATTAAGTTATCAGGTTAAATTAGCCGATACATACTTGCTATCGGATGCATAAACATTGGCACTGATTCACATCTGTTATCAGGCTTAATTATATCGAGCATATTTGTTATCGGGTTTAATGAATACACCGCTTCATTTGGCATTAAACATTGGTTAACAAATGCACCGGTTGGATTATATCCATCGTGCACCTTGAATCATCGATGTTTATCTGGACCGATTCATTAAATAGATCAGTCATTATATTATGATATTACAATATGCTATCGGGGGTTTTTGAACCAATAATCAGCATTGTGTTAATGGTATAATTGTAAAGGCACCGATCAATGGGTGCATTGATCGGTCATGCCTAAAAGGCATGACCGGTCAATACACCAATTGACTGGTTGCCTAAATGATATATATGCCAATTGAATTCATTTGGAGAAGACATAGAAAATATTAAATGATCTCTCTCCTTCAGACCTGCAGATAAAAATCAGATTTATTGGATATTGACATAATTCCTCATATCCATATATAGCATTCATAGTTCATAACTTGTTCTTCAATTAAAATTGAAATAACTTTACATTAACAAGCAAATTTTTGCAGAGTTTTCTTGCTTGCTAAAAAGAAAAAAATTACAAAGAGAACCCTCGTGTATATATAGGAGAGGGGCTGAGAGCAAAATGTGGGAGAAGTCTAACTAACTGAGACTTTTTCCACAACTAACTAACTAACTATGACTTATTCAAATTATAGTTCTATTGCTAACCAACTTGTAATTTGTTTGCATGCAATTACAAGTTACAAGATTACAAGTGACAAAATTACTTGTAATTACAAGTCTTGACACTACATGTAATTTGTCAAAAACAAAATGCATAAAAAAAAATGCAAGTGTCATGAGACACTTCTTATTCTCTTCTATCTCTAGCCATGAAGGATTGGAATCTGTCAATAGATTTCTGCAACTCATCGGGATCAGGACCCGCTATATTTTTTGCAAAAGCAACAGTCTTAATGATGACATCGAAATACCTTACTGTTGCTGCCGTATGTTCCTTAGGAACAATTTGCATTTTATCAAGAAAGCTTGGGAACTCACTAACCGATGGATTGAAGCCACCATAAACTATCCTGATTCGAGTTCTTGGCGAAGTTCTGACACTAATCCAGAAAGTATCAAATCTTCAGAGAGTAATTCTCCATCTTGACTTAAAATCTTATAAGACATCTTCTCGAATTGAGAAATGACATCTTGTTCCATCTCAGTACTCATTTCAAGAGTAACTTGTACATCTTTGATAAGGATTTTAATAACCAATGATTTGTTGACCATAAGTTCTTCAAAATTGTTGTACCTCTCTCTGCTTGGTATCACGATATTGTTGCACATGGTTTCCAACTTGATTTGATCCATTTCATGCTAGACCTTCAAATCTTTTTCACTTGAATCCAGACTTTGGTTAAAAGCCTCTAAGATCTCATTCAACTTCATTTTTGTTGCTCTCATGTAATGTCCCTTTCTCCTCAATGATCATTCAGGTGTTGATTAGCCTATATTTCTGTTATTCCAGTAGGCTAATTCGAAGATATAAGGGATGAGAGGCTGACATTGTCAATTAATTATTGATGGAGAAATCTATAATATTATTTTGAGTCCATAAAGTAATATTATAAGGGAAAAGTCACTTTTGGTTATAAAATTAAATTATAAAAATAAAGTGACTTAAGTTATGAAATAGAGTCATAAAGTGACTTTATTAAGAAGATAAAATAAAATATATAGTGACTTTATCATAAAGGCAAAGTTATAAAATGAATTTCTAACATTTATTAAGCCTTCTAGAAGTGGGATGAACTTATTGGAGGGAAAAGTTTATTCAAAATCACAAATTGTGATTTTGAGGTCCAAAAGCGGTTTAGACAATCTATTTAAGGGGTTTCCTTCCTTCACCAAGCATTATGATATGTTGATTTGATACTTGATTATTTCTTCATTGTTGCTGGTTTGACAGTAGCAGCCATATCTGAGGACGAAACCCCTTGGAGATTTGTAGGTTGGACGGAAACCCAACTCTACTTGTGAGGTGGATTCATTTAGAGTTCATCATTAAGCTTATTTGCAGAATTTTGAGCAGATTTGTGGAAGTTCTAGCTAGGGTTTGGAGACAATAATGGAGCCATGTTGCAGGTTGAAGGTTACATGATTTTATATGTTATTTCTAGCTTCGGCGACCTCTTTTAGGGCATGTTGGAAATGATTGCAGAATGGGGTATGTGTTGCATGTATTGTTTGTAAATTTCTGAGTAATTGCAGCATCAAATGCTATTGTAATAAGTGCCAAAATTCACCATTCCAATAGTAATATACAAGGGTTTACAGTTCCATTGTGAAAATTCTGTTATTTATGTTTATTGCACGTTCTTATCGTTGCATGCACAAGAATATTCAAGATATGAAATAAACACCAAACATATATCTAAACAAATTCATAAATTCCATAAAAAATTCAAACAATAGGATATTACATCTCACATTGCTCAACACGTGCGATGCTTTCTTCACCACTTGAGTGCTCTGATCAACTAACCGATCTACCCAAGAATCAATTTGGCTTTCTGAGCAGCTTTCTCCAATTGCTTGATAGATTCTTCAGAAGTGGAGGAGGTCAAGGGATCAACCTTTTCTAAAGAATTAGTGATTATTTCGATCATTGAGATGAGTTGTGCATTCTCCTCTTTGAGCTTGTTCTTCTTTGCCAGGAGCTCATCATAACTCTAAACTAGTGAAGCCACCGAATCGTGAGCATCATGCATAATTCCAGCATGCGTTTGCTTTCCTAGTTCCACCCTTGTGAGCCTATAATCTAATAGCTGCATTTCTTCTAGTGATTTCTCAGCTAAAGGATTTGCCAATTCTACATATTTCATTTTATTGCTGTCCACAACCACCCGTGAAACTGTCTTTGCCTTCTTAGCAGCTCTTGGCTTAGGCTTACCGAGCTGCTGAAAATCAAATATGTCAACAGAAATCTCCTGCTTCTTCTTCTTGGGAGTGATTGAACTCAACCATGGAGGTAATTCTAATGTGTTCACATTTGAGACGACAACTGTGGTTTGTGAAGAAATAGGGTCTGCCTATACCACAGTTGTAACTCTAGGAGAGGCCTCTATCTAGACAATGACAAGTGTTTGTTCAGATGACAAATCATGATTAACCTCAATCATGAACTTATCAAAGCTCACAGCAGAAGTATCAATTTTTGGAATTGAGATGCTGGATAAGGCAGCATATGAGGGATTTACATCAAAGACATTCTCCAAGTCAACATGAGAAGTCTCTATAGATACCTCTACATATGATGATGAAACATTAGTGCAAATAGCTGCAGTTAGCACAACATGATCTACATGAATTGTAGAAAAAGAGTCGACATCCAATGTCGATTGGAGACATAGGTACATCCAATGACATTTGGGGAATGACTGCGTGAGGAGAACCCGAATCCATAGTTGGAGGGGATCCCGCTGTACTCTCCTCATGTGCTTCACCTTCAACATCAATGACATGGATTTGTACTTGAGGTCTCTCCTTACCTTTCAGTGACACTTCTTGTGTAGGAATAACTAAGGCCCTACTCACCCTTAACTTGATCTTGGTGCCTAAAGAAGAAGCACCTTCTTTGGACTTGATTTTGATTTCATATTTACGTCCAACTGGTCCAACTAAATCACTTTCTGCTCCACCTTTGATCTTGATGGTTTTGACATTATTGTTCTTCAACCAAACATTGGTGTTAACAAGAATGGACTGAAATCTATCAAAAATGGAAGTACACTCCTTTTGTGACCATTGGGGAGACAGAAGAGGAGTCTCATCAACCCTTTGTTCTATATATTCCGGGTCAAGAGTTTTACCATCATCTATCATTCCTTCCGAGATCTTAGTGAGATCCAAATCCACAATTTACTCCAAGGTGAGCCTGTTGTAATCCATTCTCCTGACATCTTTTGTGCGAAGATCAACCCATATATCCTCAAGGCGATGAATATGAGTGAAGGCTCTCTTGATCTTGTCCTTCATCCCTTGACAATCAAAATCCTTCTTCGCCTTGAACTTTTTCAACTTGATTTCTTGAAGTTTAGTTTCCATTGCCTTGGCTCTTGCTGAAGTGGTCAAAGAATACCGACCAATCTGCAATGGGTTGTGAGAGGATATATTGATACCTTGCTTATGATTGGCTAACTGGACTGCATGAACTACCATCAGCTACCTAGCCAACTCCATTAGGATGATCTTATCGGTAGGATATCGGGGTAGCATGTATGGCAGTTCATCAAAACATCCAACTCTCATATAGGTGAAAGTTGGGAACTGCAGGAACAAACATCCATACTCATTCACCTTCTTCCAGGCAGCCTCAGATACTCTATTGTTTTTGAGTGTTTTGTCAAATAAGCACATGAAATGACCAAAGAAGGCATCTGACACCCTCATGTAATGAATTCTACTGGGCCTTAGAGTGAGTTGCTCATAGTACTTCCATACTGGTACTAGCGAACTGTCACCATTGGTAGAAAGACCTGGAAATTGTCTAAGTGATGCCGCTATGTACAC
This sequence comes from Cryptomeria japonica, assembly GCF_030272615.1. Lineage (NCBI taxonomy): Eukaryota > Viridiplantae > Streptophyta > Pinopsida > Cupressales > Cupressaceae > Cryptomeria > Cryptomeria japonica. Next base: position 606,977,655 of record NC_081413.1, on the reverse strand, counting down.
CAAGTACGAATTCATGTAAAAATTGAGGGTGGTCGAGACTTGTGACAGCTGCTCGCACAGGGTGTCATTGATTACTTCACCCTAGAAAATATGAAATTGCTCGTTCCTCGTGACTACAATATACTTATACATCCAGATCTCAAACACATTGGAGTGTTTCAATCCCATTATTCTGTTGAGAAGTATGATCATATCGCTGACTTCTTCAATGAAGTCAGAGCGATACAACTTGGCCATCTTGAGAAACAGGTCTTAGGAGTCTTGCCATTTTGAGTTGATGTGTGCAGTCTGACCTTCTCTGGTTTTAATAATCTAGAGCACTCTTCATAGAGATGTCTGCATACACCGGGGCAGCTGGAACTTTGAAGATTTTATCAATAGTTTTTGCATCCAATCTGATAATGATATTGCCATTATCATCCTTGATCGTCCTGGATCCGCTGACAAAATGAGAAGCACATGCAAGCACAAACTCTGGCTCCAAGGCAGCCACTGGGAAAGTGGAAACCAAATGGATGTGACTATTCAGGAGCAACCGCATGCCATGAGTTGGCGATCCCTTTGCTCTTTCTAGAAACTCAAACATATCCACATGTCCAATCTTTGTGTCCTTGATCTCATCCACCAGAGAGTTCACTTGAGAAGGAGCGATCTCATTCTGATATTTATCATATTTGTATTTCATCTTCTTATTGGAAGGAGAGGCCAGCTCTTCTGTCATTGAACAAGAATCTACAACGCTGTGATGAAAACTCAAAAGAGTGAGAACATCTTCAGCAACTACAGAGGATTCCATGATACCAAAATTTGGAAAATTAATGCTTGATCCTAGACCTACTTGAATATTTATTGTGAAAGCTTGAGAGACGCATTGGATAAGGTTTGAAAAGGACAAAAAGTTGCATTTCTGATCTTGAGAAACAGACTGTAAGTTCATGGATGCAAGCTTGGAACACGGGACTTGAGAGTAATTATGAAACCACTACTTGCAATCGGGTCTTTGAAATCTGAATGCAAGCATGCCAGCTTGTATGATAATAGGAAAGAGCCTTCCAAAGTTTGCTTTTGAAATCGGATCTAGAAATCTCGATGAAAAGGAAACGAGTTTGAAATATGGGAAATCACTTGCAATCGGGTCTTGGAGACCCGACTACATATGTGATGTGCACAACTAAGATACTTTATCATTCCATACTTGAAATTGGGTCCTGAAGACCCGATTACAAGTGGAAATGTCTTGCAAATGGATGATGAAAAGCTTGCAACATTTACCACAAATAGGTGAAAGACTTGTTATCGAGTGAGGAAAATCTCCACATTTGCACTTGCAGTCAGGTCTTAAAGACCCGATTGCAAGCAACGTGACTTAGCATTTACAAGGGAAGAATATTAATGAATTTGCGATCGGGTCTTTAACACCCGACTACAAGTGCATGAAAGTCATATAACAAACTTACAATCGAACCTTGGTGGCCCAAATGCAATCCCTCATGAATACAAACTGGAGGGAAAAAAAGACTTGCAATCGAGTTTGTGATCGTTGATTGCAAGTGAACACAAGCCACATATGAATATGAAACTTGCAATCAGGTCAAGAGAACCTGATAACAAGGGAAAGATGCATTTCGCAAGGAGAAAAGACACTTGCTAACACATTACACAAAGGGAAAGAAACTCCTTCGCTGATCAAACACGAATTACATCTTTCAATCGAACCAAGACAAACATAAGGAAGCAAACAAACATAAACAAAAAGATAAAACAAGGAGAAGAGAACTTACATACCTGAAACAAAAACCCCAATGTCCAAAGGAGAAAATACGCCTAAAACTTTGCCACTGCTCTCAAAAAGGAAGCTGGAAAAGAGATATAAAAATCTCACTCAAAGCTCTAATAGGCGCAAGAAGAACAGTCCTATTGAAACCCAAATACACCATTAATGTAACTGGAACGGATCTCCTCTTAAGACGCAAGAAGATATAATGGCACGAGAAGATGTAATGGCTTCATAAGGACCCGACGCAAAAGAAGGAAAAAGGCACTTCTTTTGCTTGTAGTCGGGTTTGAAATACTCGACTGCAAGTGAAAGAAAAGACACCAACATAACTTGCAAAGTGACTCTCCACTTACAATTGGATCTCTAACCCCCAATAACAAGTTAGTAGAGACACAAAAACAACTAACTTGTAGTCGGGTTCTAAACCCTCGACTACAAGTCATTAAAACAACAAAATAAAAACCTCACTCACTTGTAATTGGGTCTTGGAGACCCAATTACAAGCAAGTGAATGCACATGCAATGTCTTCTAAAAGTTCCCCTCCCCACTTGCAACTTGGTCTACAAGACCCGATTTTGCACAAGAAGAGAAGAAAAAGACATAAAAAATGAACCAAAACTGAAACAAAGATGACAAGAACAATTACACATGACTAGAAGAACATTTTAGAAGGGACTTTGCCTCCTAACAAACGAAAACTACGAAATTTTAAGGGAAAATTCATAGCAGTTGTCATATTTTTTAAAATTAAAAAATGAGGACAACATGTATAACAGCATTTCAATATGTAGTGTGAAGTACTGATTCAAGAGTCTTGAAAGTTGATACTATATTTAGTATTAGTCTGTGTTCAAACTTGAAAGTTCAATGTCATGATATTGATTGTCAAAGAACTATCAAACAATTAATCTTTTCAGTTTTCCTCCGTTGAACTCGACATTTATCTCTCACACGCACATATATGTATGTGTGTGCGCACGCGCATGTGTGTATACACACACACACATATATATATGTAATTATATATCTATATATAACTATTTTCTACTTTTAAAAAAAAAAATGACATGCAATTATGATTTTTGGCATAGAGATTTATATATTATGATGATTATGGTTATTTTGTCTGCAAATCATCTATGAAATATCTCATCCTTAGAACCAATGCTGATTTCTTTGCAGTTAGGAATTATTTCTTGATTCAAAAGTTGCAACGTTTTGAACTTAAAATCTAATACTGCTACTATTATTAAGCAGATTGAAGCACCTTCAGAGAGGGAACAAGAGCTGTTGCAGCAGGTAGTTGAGTTGCAAATCAGGTACATGAATTACTCTCCAGAATTTAATTCTTCAAAAAAGACGTGATTTTTCAGGCCTTTAAAAACTTCAGACATTCTGATTGAATTCTTTTAATTTCAGGGTTACAAATATCGCTCATGAGATACAAGAAGGAAAGAGAATGAATATTAAGGTTTGTATCCGTTATTTATATTTTCTCTATTTTGAAATTAATAAGCATATTCTCCCCAGAACTGTTCCTGTATATAATGTTCTTTAACCTGGATATTGAGAAAAAAAGGTTGTGTGCTGAAATGACAGTTAGAACGACAATTGAGTGCTCTTAAACAAAGAAAAGAAGTGGATCATAAGAGAGAGGCTCTTTGAGATTCTTATGGATGGTATTCCACTATGTTTTTCAATAACTAATTTCAGCATCAAGTGCCAATGTCCAGATTCGTTGGTGCTAAACATGGTTCTCATATTAAAGACAATGACAAATTTCACATACACTGTTATCAATGAGCTCCTGTTCCAGAAAAGCTTCATTTTGATGACCTCACAATTCTTTCATTTTGCAACAACTTGCACATGGACTAAGAGTACATGTGTATGACTAGGTAACCTTAATCCTTTTGCCACATATTTTGGCTTGGGATCAATATTGTTGTAATGGTCCTTCTTGTTTTTCTTATTCAAAAAATCTCCATATCCTTCACTTCCACTTGATGTACAATTTTGTAGGGCTGTACAATTTAACTCATCTCTTTAAGCCTTTTGCAGATATTTATGTAATATCCATACCTTCCTGGTCATGTATCAAAGCTGCTGCTATAACTGACATCAGCAGGACAAACAAAAATTATGGGTGTCTGATACTTCTGAAACACAATTTTTTGGTACAGTGGCAAAGGTCATCAACTGTATCACTAATTCCTTTGACGTTAATATGTCCATATTGATTTTGAATTGTCTAAAGCTGGAAATGAAATGCACATCCAATATTTATTAGGTGCTCATGCTCAAGCATGACTTGGAGGATATGTACATAGAATTTCCTACCGGCCAGTACCGAAGTGGATTTTTTTGGTGTCAGAAATATGATCATTTATCATCAATAATAAAATCATATTTTACATGTTTGTATAGCAACTGCAAACATTATATCTGCTTTGTACTATATTTCAACTTATAGAAGAAAGCTTGTTAGTTTCAAACTGGGGTTGATGTCTTTTATTTTCTGTTGTCCTGGTGTATATCAAACGATAGAATTATATAAGTGCAAATCCCCTTGAGCTTGATTTTGTAATCAGGTGATTACAAGATGCATTTCTGTGATCCAATGGCTTACCTACTTTGTATTTGTAGTGTATTGATTGTAAACTTGCAATGCAATGTATTGTGATTTACAATGAAACTTTCTATATAAGGGCTGTTGAAAAGAAAAGATTCAATATAAGGACTATCTAATTGTAATTTTCATTCATCAGATGCACCATTCCTTATTTTGTGATAAAGTGCTTTCCTGTAAGAAGTGAATAGTAGGTGATTTTGCGAACTTTCTCTTCTATAAATATCTATTTATAGATTAGTATTAAACTAAAAATGTATTAAACAACCTAATTAACTAGCTTGAAGCAATTTCGTTTGCTAGACCTACCTTAGGTTAAGAGACCCCACACCCTAGAAAATGTCAATATGAAATATAAGAGATTGGCTTGAATTCCAAAAGTCAAATTTAAGCATCTACCTTTCTACCAATATAACAATCTCCATTTTAAACTCCAGTCATTCCCACTAGTAGGAAGGTAGCAAAAATAAAAGCTTGTGGCTTTCATCATCCATCCATCACACTCTTTCACCATTCTGTATATGACTGTCATGAAAGGACGCTATTGAATGCACATATACAAAAAAAAATTACATAAAGTCTTTCCTTTTCATCATAGAGTTTACAAATTGTAATGAAGAGAGCAAGCTCATATGCTTTGACCTAATCTTTTGAGATTAGCTTTATTGATATTCCCATGGTGTAATGTCCCCTATTGAGGGAGTACTTGGTATTTGCCCAAAAATAACAAATCCAATAATACAGTTTATTTACAGAAGTATTATTTCACTAAATCACACAATAGCAATTGAATTTAGGAAAAAAATCAATTAACATCAAACAAAATGATAATTTGTAAACATGCACACTATAGCTTATTCCTAATAACCAACCATATTAGGAACTTGAGGGGAAAGCACAATAGGGTGTCAAGAAACTGTCTTCCACAACTAAGCCCATGAGTGCCAAACAAACAACCAAGTCAATCCAACTCAATGGGTGATCTACTTAATTGAGGGAACTCATACTCCTGCATTTCCCTATTAGATTTCCTTGCCGATTCCTTATATGATTACTTTATGAAAATCAAATGAATAATTACTAATCCTAAGATTCTTGATGGATTGGTAAGTTAATTAAATAAATAATTCTGTCCTTTACTAAATTCACAAACTAATAAACATTGGATTCAACATATAGCATGTCAATTACTTCAGAAATATAATAGTTTGCTATATCGTACCGCTTTATAATTTCTGATTATTACTGCTTAATAATCCCAATTTCTCACTGCCTTCTTATCCAGATCACATCTCAATTCCTTGATCGATTGTCTTGGATACCAATTTCTTATTTCATTTATATCTTCATATCTAATTGAGGAGACACATCGCTTTGAAAAGAGGTATCCATTTAAATGATCATGTCTCTTGATTCTGCTCTTTGAGAGTAAATAATCGCTATCCTCTATTAATGACTGCTTTATACTCACTAATCACTGCCTTAATTAAAATATAAATGTCATTTATTTGCTGTCTTTGTCTTATATAGAATTGCAGCCTTTGCTCTCCCCATGTCTTCTATTAATCTGTGTCTTATTTTATTTTTTGTCGCTGCTGCATTAGAATCACCTTTAGTTGTTGCTCTTGTGAATCACTATTATACATATGATTTGAGTGATCAAACATTTATTTGTATGCCTTTGTCTTGGGCGCTTATAGGGAATTGGCCAAGAATGAGTTTATTAGTATGTTAACAAAACACCAATAATTCCTCCTTGGCAGCCATACAATAGAGTGCTAAAACATGGGTGATCATAATGATTTAAATGTATATGAATTTGACTTGGTAAATGAGAAGTCAGCCACCTTTTGATAGAATAATTTAATAATAAGAAAAAGAGCTGTGATCTTGTCTTTCCCTAAAGCCGTTTTATCCTCAGTTTGGTGGGGCATGACACATGGAAGGAAAAGGATGACTAGAAACCATTTTTCCCAACATCTTCACCCTTCAATTCACCTCTAGATCTGCCACAATATTTCTTGCCCCCTTGATATGATCATCTGAGATCTCAAATTATGTGTACACTTAATTTCTTGAATGATATTTATTAGATAGTTGTTGCATCTCCCCATTTTCATTGCTTCCTGCCTTAAATAATTAGCTTTGAATTTTCTCTTGCATCTTATGATCCTCAAATTATGCTCTTCATATCTGCCATTCATAAATCATTTCTCCCTTGAGAAGGCCATAATCTCCACATTAGTTCCCTTAGTCCCAACTAATATGAACTATAGTAAAATATTGTCAATGAAAATCTTAACGAGAACAATGTAGATTTGGAAACTTCATTACAGCATGTTTACAAAAATATCCTCCCATTCATAAAGGAAAATGGGTGCTATCTTGTAAGAACCATGCTGGTTCTAACCCTTCTGTTGAGGCAAATGCTGTCTTGTTTTTGTTTTTTTAAAGGTTTTGAAGAATTTTAAGCAAAAAATAACAAGTGCGACAAGCAAGAAATGCACATAAAACCTAATTAACAAAAAGTATAGAGCAACTGCAACTATATTAAGTATCAAGTAACTGCTACAATTGACACTAATACATAAAACATACCCACAGGTCCTCGAATGATTTAAATAAGAAAATTCTGGAATTTGCCATCCAAAACTGTAAAACTGACAAAACAAGGTGCACAAGTCAAGAATGCAATTTCTCCAAGCCAGGAAAGAGATGGAATAACCTGTATGTGCTAGGCGTTGGGAATGGTGCAACCAGAATGCAAGAAGGAAGGCATTTCAGCCCTCTAGAACAAAATGCCCCTATTCTGGACCCAACGTGCCAAGCTAGAAAATGTACAACCAGCAAGAGAGATGGTATGGTTGGCTTATTGGATTGAAAATGTTGCAAATTGGGGTGTCTAAATTTGAATGCCCCTTCCCTTATTCAAAAATTTGCAAATAACTGAAGGACATAACTTTTGATAAAGCACAGTAAGACTCGTGGACGAAGCCCTCACAATTGCAATAATTCAACTGATCTTTCATAGCCTCAAAATCATAGATCCATGAAGAATTATCGTTCTCCAATGGCAAAACCTTTGAAACCCTTGTCAAAGAATTCCACATAGCATTTGCAAGCAATGTCAAATAATCAATAATGAATTGAGGTTGAATTTTTTTTTCCTCTTTTAACCCCAAATGGCACGAATTCCAAGAAGGTATGCCCAATTGCCATTTTAAATACATTAAATGTATTTAAATTACTTTACATAGTTCTAAAATGATTTTAGGCGTCCTTTTTCATTTAACGAGCCATGCCTTTCGATCTGGACTTGACTGGATCGGGAGAACGAATCACAAAAGTGATTTAAAAAATCACTTTATAATATTTAAGTGGCTTTTAAATTATTATAAAGCCACTTTATGACTTTATAATATCCACATAAATTAATTAAATAACTTAAACCACTAAAATATTAATATCTCCCTCAATATTTAGTCTTTTGACGTGTCGTCTAAAGCTAGATTCAACATTGTATAACCCCCATGTGTCTAAGTGTTCTGACTAAAGATAGCACTACTGTCAAATTGACTTACTATAAATAGTAAGTTCCTCAACTAAGCTCAAACACTGACTGCAAAGGCCTAGAATTGAACCCAAGACTGAACTGAAGAAGTGGAACTGCCATTGAGACTCTCTATCCAAACATATTAGCCTATGAGAGTCCAAATAATAGGCTAATCCCTCGAACTCTGATTCTCACGAAAATGGGGACATTACAATCTACCCTCCCTGAAATTGCTTGTCCTCAAGCAATCTCTACTGCGAAGCAACTCCACTCCACCAGAGCTCCAAAAGATGAACTGTGAAATGTCCCACATCTACAACAAACCCCTGTAGCACCAACATAAACACATCTGCAAAAGGACAAACATCACGCCGACTACCCAACCCCTACGCACAAGAATAGTGCTTCAACATCAAAACATGTTCAAGAAGGCCAAGGATGAACTGGTATACTCTCAGGACACTGAACATGTTGCAATGCTCAACTGTAAACCCTGTTTGGAATCCCGATGTACCCAAAGAATCCCAAACTCTATACTCAATGCTCGGCTGAATGCCAGGATCCCAAATCCTGAATAGAAGACTGCCAAAATGAACATCCTCAAACTTCTGCTTCTCAACATTGATCCCAACTTCGCCATACCAAAAGTGGTGAAGCCAACCAATAAGACCCACCCAAACTACAATGCTAACCTTGTCGCCACTTGTGTCCCAATGTTACCGAACCTCACATCCATCCGTACTGTGGAGATAAGAACTCCTAATGGTGTCTATATCATAGTCACTATTTCCATCCTCTGCTAAATTGTCATGGATGTGCTGACTCTTCAAGTAGTCCCCCACCAACTTGCAGCTGCTACTTCCATCTACTGAAGATGGTGAATACCCATCCCACCAAGGATGGTATAATCCCGAAGCCAATTCACACCGATGCATCATCAAGTCCTCCACATGTGGATCAAAAGAAAAATGATGAGCACTCCTCACTGTGTAATTACGGTAGAAAGCTCCAACCTTTGTCAATGGCTCATCACTGACAACTTTGGAATCACGAGATGGCTCCAATCTCTGACCTTGAATAACTAATTGGGTAGGGGCTCTGGTAAACCTTTATGCAATCCCAACCACAAAATCTCTATGAGGAAGTATTGTAGTCAGAGTATCTACAATCGCTCCCACCAAATGTTGAATGTCGCATGAACCTCGGATGAGAGTATCCTTAGTGACTCCACACGGTCCCTCCTGAAACTCTGGACTCTCAAGCAGGTGCTCAATAAACAAATCCGTGAAGTAAAAATAAATTGAGGCATAATCAACCTTTTCTTCTACAACCTTAAGCTGATCACACCGACTTTGCGACATAACATGTTGGCATTCAGAGTCAGCTGAATGGGATGAAGCAACAGATTTGCTTCCAAGAGGGGGAAACAAATCTACATGAGAACCATACTCCCAACCAGATGACACTCTGTGAGTCCCCTGTGAAGATGATGGAGTAACATCGTGAACTAACACACAACTCTCGGGAGAAACCACCATTGCCACACAAGAGCTATCAACAATCTGACCAACATCATCTGTCATAGTACAAACCTCGGGAGACCCTGATGCAACATTTGGTTCTCCGCTGCTCTCAACCAAAATATTCATCCCATCCGAGATTACTGCACCTATATCAGTGATGGATGTAGCCACATCCCCACTACAACCCATGGATATCAAATCATCACCAACTGCCACTATAGGAAATTGTACTATAACTGTAGATGGTGAAGACTGTGGTCAGCTCAACTCCACAGTAAACTCCTCTAACTGTGACTATGACTCTTGAAGGACCAATTGGGAGCTCTCCAATGAATTTGTAGTCACCTCAAGCTCATGAGTGAGCTCGTCAACCTTCTCTTCCTTCCCCTTCAATGCATCGTAGCAAATACAATCCCACTCGAGAAGACAATCCTTATTAGCAAGTAGCTGCAAGTAATTATGTTTCATTATCCCAATGGCTTCTCGTAGTGAATGGAACTCTGCAAGGGAAAGGCCACTATCACTGTGTTCATTTGACAGAGGAGTACCCCAACCAAACTTAGCCAACATCTGACGAGCAACATCAAAGTGCTCTAAGGTTGTGGCAATCATGCCATCATTAACCTTAAGTTGCCCAACCAAATGATGACGACTCTCAAACCAATGTCTCCCATGCAAGTGTTCTGACCCAAAATTTACACTGTGATATGAGGCTGTATCCACATCACTCACCTCATGATTAGCAGCAATTTGTGTGCTATCATCAGTGCACACATCAACATCCAAGGTACTGTTGCTAAGCATCTCATCAGATGGCTTAACTGGCAAGGCAAAAGCTGCTGATATGACAATATTTTCACACACTTCCATTTCCATGTCAACATATTGTTGTGACATATTCACACATCACCCCATTGCAAATGGGGAATGGGGACCCCTACTTTTTGTTGTCTAGGGTTAGTTTTCTTTGCTTGGTTGTCTGGTCTTGGGTATTGGCCTTTGCATTGAAGGGTCGCCAGGGGGCTCATTAGGATAGCAGGCTTTGCTTGAGTTGAGATGGGTCAGTAGGTGGTCCAAGTTGGGGTCTCTATTGAAAGCTTCCCCTTGGTTAGGCCTGGGTCTTGCTTCGAAGGTCGAGTTTTGATTAAGTTTGAAGAAGTCTTTGTATCATGCTAGGAGTCTTGCCTTTTGGGGCCTATGTCATTGAGTTAAGGGAGTTGAATGGAGAATTTGAGCATTTTTGCAAATTTCGCTCCTGACCCTTCTAAAGGGTCCAGAGCGAAATCTTCCTTAGCTCCCTTTTGACTCCTATTCTGGGCAAAAATTTCACTTTAAGGCATGGATTGGGGGAAATAAACTTGAGTTCACCTTTCGAGACGCCTTGGACAACCCTAGACTATGGAAATTTGATGAAAAGGTCAAGATTTGAGCCTAAAAGACAAATTTCGCTCCTGACCCTTCCAAAGGGTCCAGAGCGAAATCCTTGGAAAGACCTAATTTGTCATCAAAAGCATTGAATTGACATCACCTTGAAGGCAAATGGACTTGATTAAGATGAAGGAAGGATCTAAAAACCAAGTCTAAGAACAAAGTTGAGGGAAAAATGAAGAAATTGAACCTAAAACATGAATTTCACTCCCGACCCTTCCAAAGGGTCCAGAGCGAAATTCTTGGACAGGTCCTGTCCTTCCAAAGCTACCTAAGCGAAATGGTTAAAATGCACCTTTGATCCAACGTTTTGAGCTAGGCACCTCCTTGAAGTGATTTGTTGGCATGTCTTGAGGAGAGAATAATGTGAATGAGGGTAAAGATTGGGTGTTTCGAAGGTATTTAAGGCTAATTCTTCAAATTCGCTCCTGACCCTTCCAAAGGGTCCAGAGCGAAATTCCTAAAACCTCCTTTTGCTCCCAATTTTGTATCAAGCCTAGTTTTGATTGAGGTGGATTGAACTTAGAGGCATCCTTAGGCTTGCATTTGAGTAAAAAATATACACAAAATGTGAAGAATTTGTCCTAAAATGGAAATTTCGCTCCTGACCCTTCCAAAGGGTCCAGAGCGAAATTTCCTAAAAACCTCTTTTTGCTCTTTGTTGAGACCAAGATCTTGATTTCTAAGGCATGTTTGGGAAAGAATTGATATGTACTTTCCTTTGAAAGGTGATTTACGACAATGAAGTGATGGAATTGAGCAACTTTGTCAAATTTTGCTCTTGACCCTTCCAAAGGGTCCAGAGCGAAATTCCTTATAGGTCTTGTCCTTGGCCAAGGTCCAAAGCGAAATTTCTTAAAACACTATTTTGCCCCTTGTTTGAAGCCTAGATTTTGTCCCTATGATGTAAGATTGATGTATTCTTGCCTTGAGAAGAGATTTGAGGCAAATAAATGATGAAAATTGAGTTAAAATGCAAATTTCGCTCCTAACCCTTCCAAAGGGTCCAGAGCGAAATTCCTAGGAGGTCTAATGTTTTGACTAAGTCCTTGAGCAAAACCCATTCTTAAACAATTTTGGAGGCAAATGATTTGGTCTTGGTAAGGTAAGGTTAAAAATAAGGTCTAATTGAGCAACTTTGTCCAATTTCGCTCTTAACCCTTCCAAAGGGTCCAGAGCGAATTTCGTTATAGGGCCTATCCTTGGAGGGGATCTTGAACGAGTTTCATTCTAATACCTTCTTGTTGATGATTTAAGGTAAGAAATGCTATGTTAGAATGAATATGTCATGTATTCTTAATCATCCTTTGTTTGTTTTGCAGATTAATAAAATCAGGATGGAGGAGGATCAGGCTAGGACAAGGAAGACCTATTCAAGTTCCATCATCATCAAGGACACTTCAAATGCATGGAGGAGGACTCGAGGTACTTCTAAAGTGTTGGAAGACTTCAAGTGTTCAAGGAGTTCCAAGCTATCCTCAAGATCTTCATTTTACCACATGGAAAAATCACAGGACGACAGAGAAGAAGGATCTTAGAAACACTTCAAGGCGAAGTGAGCTACTAGAGAAGGTGACTTGGCCATGACTTCCTATCACCATAATGCAAAATCAAGAGAAGGCTTCATCAAACACATGAGAGTCAAGGAGGTACATCATTCATCGCATCAAAGACAGAGGAGGATCAACCAAGGCACAAACGCAAGACAAGGTGGTATCCCAGTCACTATTCCTCCAGTTAGATAGGTCCACCTCAACATGTCCAGATTCAATGTACCTGACTCGCCAGTGATGGCACAAACTTCGAGGCACCTACCCTTGTTTCCCATTGGTCCTCAAATATTGAATGTAATTTTCTCATTGACTAAAAGGAGTTTGTTATAACAAACCCTAATTAGGGTTTTCATCTTGTAATCCTAGCCATTGATTGTAAATCAATCAGAGCCATCAAATTGTAAAAAGATCCCTATATAAAGCTCCGGCTCTTCATTTGTAGAAAAAAAATAGTTGGTTAATAGAGGTTAGAATAGTGAATAGAATAGCAACTAGAATAGAATAGGAGGAAAAGGCAAGAAATTGTTGCCTAAATTGTAAATGAACTCCATTTTCATTGAAGTTATGGTGAAATGTGTCGTTTCTTTGCAATATGCATGGTCTCTTGTTGAATCTTCATTTTAGATTGTAAATAATTAGATTGAATGAAGGAGGTTATTGAATGCACTCGCGTGGAATCCACCTAGTCCAAACCACTAGCCTCTTACTGACTGTAAGTGCACCCTGCGTGGTCAACTGGCATAGAATGAGCTTAATCTCGAGTCGTTACACCTCTATTGTTCATGCATTATCTTGAATGGTGATTAGTGTACGATTTGAACATATTCAAAGCATCTCTTAGAAGATCGCACTGAGTTGGTATTGAATTGTTCAGCCTGATGGTGAGACCCAGCCCAGTAGGACTCCAACTAGTCATTCATCCATCTTCTTGCATTCTAGGTCTTAGAATAGACTTTCTAAGCCCTATATCTTTTGCCATTTCTTTATCTTCCAGCCAGTAGATAAGATTCAAGTTCCAACAAATTAAACGCCCAGGTAGTCAAATGTAAGTCCCCTTGTGATTCCAACAAAATCACATCATATCACAAGAGCTTATCCACACGTAGAGACCCTACATACCAGAACCTTGGAGTTGTCTCGATTGATCCTTAGGCGAAATCTTTAGCATTCGGGGAAAATTTGTTCAAGAAAGGATAAGATACCTTGGTATTTTATTTTGTGTTCGCATGTGCATGAAAAACACATCAACACATATGAACCTTCTAGCTCGTTTTCTAAGGTCTGATATACAACATCAAACTATTTGTGGCTTGAATCCACAATACAACTTTCACGTTCAGCATGCAAAACTTCAATGCTAATGTTAGGAGATTACATAGCATGGTCATCTTCATGTGATTTATTTGTCACCTAATGATTTTGTGAAGGTAATGGACTGGTGTTCATAAAATCAGAATTATTAGGACTTATATTTTCTGTATATTCTTCAACTTTGGCACTTCCACTTTGCGTGCCAATATTTGTAGATCCTTCCTCATCATTTTCCTCATGTACCATCACATCTACATCATGATTATGCTCAATAGTTTTGCTGCAGTTGCAAAAAGCAGAATTATTGTCATACCTTTCTGTCATGTTTTCAACATCTCCAAGGACTTCCTCCTTCCCTAATGCATCTTTTGTATTGGTAAAATCATTTGCATTAGCATGTGTTTTCCTTTCTTTTGCAAACAAAGGATCCAATATCTTCGGATGTTGTAGAAGCCTTGTTAGATTCTTATCATAGTTTTGACAAGCCTGCATGAATTCTTCCATAAGTTCCTCAATGGACTTCATCTTTCCAATGACTAAAACAATGCAAAATTGTTGGTCACTCAAATGTCAGTCGTGTGAGCTCAACGATTCCAATGGTATCTCTTCAAATTGATCTTGGTTTCCTTGTAAACCAGACGTCTTGCGTGTGTAATACCTGTGAGGCCCAAATTGATGTTGATGCATAAGAACTTCTAACCCTCTAGGAAGGCAGGATCAGAGCTCTGATACCACTGCAAGAACCCTGCTGGTTCTAACCCTTCTTCTGATGCAAATGTTGTCTTGTTTTTGTATTTTTAAAGGTTTTGAAGAAGTTTAAGCAAAAAATAACAAGTGCGCCAAGCAAGAAATGCACATAAAACTGAATTGACAAAAAGTATAGAGCAACTGCAACAATATTAAGTATTAGGTAACTGCTACAAATGAAACTAATACATAAAACATGCCCGGAGGTCCTCAGATTATTTAAGTAAGAAAATTTTTGAACTTGTCTGCCAAAACTGTGAAACTGACAAAACAAGGTGCACAAGTCCATAATGCAATTTCTCCAATCTAGGAACGAGATGGAATAACCTGTATGTGCTAGGTGTTGGGAATGGTGCAACCAAAATGCAAGAAGGGAGGCGTTTTAGCCCTCCAGAACAAAACGCCCTTATTTTGGACCCCATGTGCCAAGCTGGAAAATGTATGACTAGCAAGAGAGATGGTATGACTAGCTTATTGGATTGAAAATGTTGCAAATTGGGACATCTAATCCTAAATGCCCCTTCCCTTATTCAAAAAATTCCAAATAACTGAAGGAAATAACTTCTAATGAAGCACAGTAAGACTCCTGGATGAATCCCTCACAATTGCAATGATTAAGTTGATCTTTCATAGCCTCAAAATCACAAATTCATGAAGAATTATCGTTCTCCAATGGCAAAACCTTTGAACCCTTGTCAAAGAATTCCTCAAAGCAAAATCAAGCAATGTCAAATAATCAATAATGAATTGAGGTTGAATTGCTTTTTCCTCTTATAACCCCAAATGGCACGAATTCCAAGAAGGTATGCCCAATTGCCATTTTAAATACATCAAATGTATTTAAATTACTTTACATAGTTCTAAAATGATTTAGGTGTCCTTTTTCACTTAAGTGCTTTAAAAATCACTTTATAATATTTAAGTGGCTTTTAAATTATTATAAAGTCACTTTGACTTTATAATATCCACATAAGTTAATTAAATAACTTAACCACTAAAATATTAATATCTCCCTCAATATTCAGTCTTTTAATGTGTCATATGAAGCTGGAGTCAACGTTGTATAGCCCCCATGTGTCTAGGTGCCCTGACTAAAGATAACACTACTACCATATTGACTTACTACAAATAGTAAGCTCCTCAACTAAGCTCAAACACTAATTGCAAAGGCCTAGAACTAAGCCCAAGACTGAACTGAAGAAGTGGAACTGCCACTGAGACTCTCTATCCAAACATATTAGCCTACGAGAGTCTAAATAATAGGCTAATCCCTCGAGCTCTGATGCTCATGAAAATGGGGACATTACATATCTCAAATCGGGGACCTTTTGTGTGTTGCACACACTCCCTGTCCCCGACAAGGTCACCCTCGTTTCTTTTCAACCTTCGTCCTGTTGAGTTTCGAATTTTGTTTTTGTCCGCCATCTTTTTTTTTTTGTTGGGATCCAGGAAGCGGTGAAGCAATGAGTTGTGTAGCCATTAGGAGAAAGGGTGTGTTTGAGTTTTAGGTCGTGTGGCCTGGGGGTCATGTTGCAAAGTGTCTCGGAATCTAAATGATCAAAATCAATCCAAGGAAGACTAATTTTAGCACAAGCCTGAGAACCGACTAAGTTGGCATGAATGTCAGTTCCATGGGTTTGTGAAATCTCTCTCTAGCCCGAATTTCGCCAAATAGAGTAAAAACTTATAATTTAAAAAACTTTTCAAAATTGCCTTTTAAGCCGAAAATCCCTTAAAACAAAGAAGTTAAACATCTAAAAAACTTTTCAAAAGTGCTTCCTAGGCCGAAAATGGCGAAGTTGGCAAAAGCAATGCCTAGCCCGAAATTGGGCAAAAATCGAAATTGCGCGATAAATAGGAGGGCGATTTAATGTTTGCAAAACTCTCTTTTATCCCGAAAATCAGCAAGCCCATGGAAATCGTGAAATGTCAAAAGAAAAACGTTTTAACTTACGGAAAGTCTTTTCAAGCCGAAATCGCCAATAGTCGAAAAGGGCGTTAAACCTAAAATTTCCAAAAGGTCCTTTCAGCATGAAAATAGGCAAAAGTGAAAATCACGAAGTGTATGAGTGAAGAGGTGTTAAAACTGAAACCTTTTAGAAGCCTCCTTTAGGCCGAAATTTCTGAAAATGCCCAAGAATCCAAAGGAGAGAGTTTGCAAAACCCTCTCCCAGCCCGGAATAAGGCCTTGCGTGATCTTTGATAGGGGCGTTTTAAACGCGTTTTATAGAACCTTTCCTTTCAGGCCAAAAGCACAAGTTTTAGGAATGTTGAAAAGCTTTCAACTCGGCATAAACCCTTGAATTCCGAAAACGCAAGCTAGAAGAGATAGAGAGGCGGCATTTACCTTCACAAGTTTGCAAAATCCTTGTAGTCCCATATCGTGCAGGAGGGATAAGCAGAAAGGCACAACAATTTGCAAAGCCACCCAAGTCTTTGAAATTCCCTCATCAACAGGTATGATTCAATTCTCTCCTTCAAATCTTATTTATGCAAAATTGGTCGTCTATTTGAAAGCGTTAAACATAGCGCAAAAGCAATAAAAAAATTCAGACTTAAGAAAATTTTGAACATTTTGGAAAACTGAACTGCAGCCAAGTGACAAATTTTAAACAAAGAACTTAATTTCCTGTTCAAATAGCATTTCGCTTCTAGATAAGGAGGTTCTTTTACTAAAGCATCGTATTTTCTTCAAATCTCGGTTTTCTAATTAATCCTTATGTGCTAATGTCATCTTCTAGTTTTGCTAACCCATTTTTGTTACCTTAATCTCATCTCGTAATCCATGTCCGGTTGTGCAGGATAGATGCCTAAATCGGCGGTAGAATCCTCAAAAGCACCTAGTGCAATCGGAACATCTCGAGTCTCTAAATCTGACATTCCCCGCAAAGGCGAGAAGATGAAGTACCAGTACCAAAGAGGAGGAGTGAGGGAGTCGAAAGTCTAGAGCATATGGGAGAATATAGGTGATACTGATTTGGGCCACATAGACATTCAGGACTTCAGAGACCGAGTATATTCTCCTAACACCTATGGAAAGCCTAGGCGAATGATGGAAAGTGGTATCGCTCAGGCAGCAGGTTTTCCTCCATCCGTGCAAAATTATGAGCTAGTAGTTGAGGCTGCCCGACATTATCAGCCAGAGACCATATTAGTGGTTCTAGAAAATATGGTGCTAGCTGACTTCACACCTGAGGCCATTGGGGATGCGTTTGACATCCCATTTCCTGATAATCCCATTGCTACAACTATAGATGAGGCACAGGTTTTTTTCGACATGAACCCTGCTAAATGCAGGATATTGATAAACAAAGAATGGTATAAGGAGAGAAGGCCTCTAAGTATTAGGATCAATAAAAAGACCCCCAGAAGTAACTTTCATAAAGAGCATGCTGATATGGTCACCTTACTCAGTCGAGTTATGGGACTCCCTCAGTCTAACCTTTTTGAAGAGTGGATGTTCTACTTTACGGAGCAGGTCTTTGCCGGGAAATCCAAGTTCGACTAGGCCCAGATCATTAGTGATAATATCCATACACAGCTGGTCAAACTTGAGGAAAAGAAGTACTTCACCATGACCTCCTACCTGATTTATATGTTTGCCCGACACCAGCCGCTGACAGGATTAATCAAGAAGGGTGAAATCGGGAACGACCCAAATCAAGTCAAGGTGTATGAATGCTACCCTCTGTTGCACTACTACGACATTGCTCAAAGAGAAAAGAACAACATTGCTTATGCAATTGGTCAATATAAGCGTGTCAATGACGCCTTTACAATACGCCTAGTCAAGTTGATGCAGGGGGGATTGCACATAAGGCTCTCAGAGCAGGCTACCATTTTGGTACAAAAGTATGACGCATGGTTTATTCAATTCCCTAGGTTCACCTATATCAGGATAATCGTCTTTGAGGGAGCTCCGTTCCGACTTCCATGCTATCCCACAAAAAAAATAGTCCTTATGGAAGTTGCAAGGCAGGCACATCCAGCGGGCAGCTTACTCAGAGATAAGAAATAGTCTGGATTCACCTTCCCTATGATTTTGGGTGCCCTCGATGTGCATTTCAAGAATTCAGTATAAGCTGATTAGTCACTTGCCGAATTAGCATGTTATGGCCTACAAGAACATTTCCCAAGGAAGTGTTTCGATCATGACAATTTGGCAAAAAGAGCCTATGGCAGGGGCTACAGAGCAAAGGTATCAATTGAGGACTATTGGAGCAATTGTTCTGATGACTATGAGGTCCGATGGCATGAGTATTCGAGGTTAAGTGTGCAGCAAATGCGGCTTTATGAGTACTGTCAAGTCCCAGATCAGGTGACAGATACCGGCAATTGCTTGTAGGTCCAAGAGTTTGAGGCAGTAAAATACCTCTTGTCGGGCATTGATTGGTCTCAGGATCCGATTACTGATTTTGAGGCAGTTATGGCAGCTCCAGGAAGATATACCGATCACTGGTTATCCCAACAGATTGAGAGACTAACCCATGAAGGAATTCAATTTACATACAATATGATGGGCAGTCTTGATTCCCAGTCTTCGAAAGATGAGGGAACCTCAAGTACATCGCAAGAAGAGATTGAGAAACGCGGAAAGAAGAGGAAGAAAGCCAGAGCTAATAGAGGGATTCAGGCATCAAAAAGAACTAGAAGGGAAAAGATCCCTATTAGAAGGTCGGAAGTCAGTTTGTCATCAAAAGACCCCAGTTCAGAGGATGATGTAGTTGAACTTGACTATATACCTGCTCCACCTTCCCAGAGTGATGTTGATGCATTTGAGGCTAATAATCCTCCAGCACAAGGTGAGCCAGATGCAGAGGTCAGAACCATTGATTCTAATAAACCTGGAGATCAAGTTGAGGAAGGAGAAATTTCGCCTAATCAAGAGGTTGGTAAGCATGAGCTCACCTAGGGAGTCGGCATGAATTACAATTGGATAGCACCGACAAAGATGACACCACCATCGAAGGAGAACGAAAGGGGGATGAGACCCACGAGCCCGACAAAACTGAAGAGTAACCATCACAAGGGGATACCCGACAGTTGTTCAGTGAGGTAGGGGAAAACTCAGCTATGAGTAAAAACCTGGATATTGCATTTGTTCCTTCTATGACAGATCAATTGCAGATAAGCAGGAGCCAGCTGAAACCTCTAAGGAGCAAAGTGGGAATTTGGCCATAACATTCAGGCAGACCATCCCTCAAGATTGGCTAGTTGCTCGTGCACAGCGGAAAGCAGCAGTCAATCCACCTATCAACTTGGAGGATATCTTCTCTCACATAGGGGAAACAAAGTCCAAAGGAAAGAAAAAGCCCAAGACCTACTCCCAGATCACCAAGGATGAGCAGAGGAACTGCACCATCCATATCGCTACCCCACCTATCGATAAGCCAGCAAATCAAATTACATTGGCCGATTATAGCATTGCAACCATCCCAATGGATCGAGCCACCAAAGAGCAAGAAAGGGAAGAGTTCAAGGATTCCATGCAGAATATGCTCAAACAACTAGATGAAATGACTGCTGAGAGAAACATGTACCGAGTTCGTGTTGATCAAGCTGAGGGATATATTGATCACCTGTTAAAACCATTGCAACATGCCCCCGAATCTCATGTTCCCCTGTTGGCATTGGCACAAAGGACTACAACAGAGTTTGAAGGAGTACGTGATACCGCCAAAGTTGTCAAGGAATGGATTCGAGACATTAAGGAAAAGGGAGAGCATATCAGTGAAGATGTAAAGGAAATGGCCCACCACTGAGAGACCATTCTTGTCAAATTGTTCGAGGTAAAGAGGGAATGTTTCAGGGTTCATGAGGTGGTTGGTACAATTCTTCCCCTCATGAGGGCTCTTTTCTGAACCCACGCACAGATTCCCACATTGTCTGCTATCCTGGATCCTCATGACATCAGCGTTTTTAAAGAATGGTACTGGATTGCCAACATGAAGAATGAAACAAAAGACACCATTAATAAAGAGTACGAGGAATGCGAGGAAATTTTAAAAACATGAGGGATCGTGGTGGAAAGATCCTCCAATCAATGGTTCTAGGCTGGAAAAATAGTTTGTCCGATGATAAAGTGCAACCAGATTGGGAGGATAGATTGAGAATTGATAAGGTCGCATACTCTATGGAGGACTTAGTTTGTCAGTGGGTTGCATTCGGACATATTGAGTTTTGAGGCTCATCGGTCTGACTAGAAGGATGGGTTAAAGCATGTAGATCACCACTTGGAGGGTATGCAATATAAAATATGCCATCCTCCTATGCCTCCAAGCGCGGTGTTGTTCCAGTTATGCATCAAATTTCAAGAATATGTTCAGGCAGAACGTGCAGCAGGTCGGGACCTCTAGAAGGAGTATTTGCACGACGAGGATGAATTTATGGAAAAAGGGTCTACAACAGAAAAGGAGAAAGTGCTTTCATAAAGTGCAAGTTTCTTTTATAAATCTTAAAAAGCACTTTTTGAGCATAAAGTAAACATTTCAACCATTTGTTTTTGTGGAATTTGACAAGAGCAACATCTAGCCAAACTTCTCCATCATTGTAAGAATGGCACAAAGGACTCTCCATTTTTCTGCTTTGTATTACATAATGTGGTCGCTGATACATTTGTTTCAATGTTGTATGAGAAGTGTTGTATAAAGGACTCTACCAATTCAACCCATGACTTGATCCACCTATGCTATACAAGTAGGATTCCTCTCTTGTCACTTCTATACAAGCCGTGAAAAACTCCCTAATGTGTGCCTTGGGATCTCACTTTCCTTTGTACTTGCCAAACTTAGGTGTCACAAAATGTGGAGGAAAGGGAGGCATTGGTATTATTTTGTCATATGGATAAGGACATATGTCATTGATCGAGTAATCATTTGTTGGTGTTTGCATACTTGCCATTTGTTTTTTCAACTCCTTATGTTGTTGTTGTTGTATGTCATTGTTGGGTGGTGCTTCCTCTCTTTGAGGTATTCCCATGCCGGAGCCACTAGGTGGAGGAGGAATGTGATGCATGTAAGGATGATACTGATCGTATATATGCTCATATGGAGGAGGAACATAATTGTTGCTATTGTATGGGCCACTGGGTATGATATTATGATGAGAAGAACTAGGCCTAGGGTGATTGTATGTGTCATGAAAATGGGCAAAATTGCTATTGTAAGTATGAACTTGATTGTTTCCCCCAAATCTAACACGAGGTCTCCTTGTATAGGTATTGTCATGGTCTTGAATATTTTCTTGTTGTTGAGCATATGCATTGGTATTCCTTTGCCCTTGGATGGGATGAACACATGTTTGTTCATGGGTATTTCTAGCTTCATTGGTATAATCATGAGTATCAGTCACTTTGGGTCTTTGAAACAAGGATGAGAGTGACTCAAGCACGAGATTTTCTCTTCTATTACCACCATCATTACCACTAGGATTTGCATTATCTTGATAGGGATCTTCTTCCAAATTTTGTGACACATCAAAGTCACGAGGTAATCTTGTTCCACTTTGCATAAACACTTGTAAAAGGTATTGATGATCTCTTCTCATGATTTCCTCAACCAATCTATTAAATTGTGCATCGGATATAGTGTCTTGAATGTCTGAAATAGTAATGGACTCGTTGTTATTTTCTGGTGGATTATTGCAATTGTCAAAGACATGGATTGTAAAATTCATCTCCATCAAACTCATATGTACTCATGTTGAGAGATCTTTGAGCTTCTTCAACTTCTCTTCTAATCCTTTGTGAAGGGGTTTCAACCATGAAAGATCTTGGCTAAAATGGAAGATGGAAGAAAAATGTGAAGATCATGGAAGACCAAGAGATACTGTTGGCAATTTGGAGGAATTGATTATGTGTTGCATTGATGTCAACACTAGTTGTTTTGTTGTCTATCGGCTTCCAGTAGAGTGGTTGATCTTTGATATTGATCTGGTATGCCCCGATATGCTTTGGTTTGTGGAATTGGTTTGGATCTGTCATTCATGCTATTCAGATGCATATTGCGATCAGTTGGTTTGGGATTTGATGACTCAGGAGTTATCATTTGTTCTAGTAAGCTTTTTGGTCACCGGGAAGGGTTTTACCAACAAAGCTTTGTTGAAGATCTTTTGATACACTTGATAAGTTTGGTGCGGCTTCTAGATGTCTTTCGGGATGATGTTGGTTATCTTGTTTGTGTTCCTGTTGATCGGTGGTGTTGCATTTAGGACCGGACCTAATGCTATCTTATTCTGCTAGGTTATGGATCGGTTTATGTAACGTGTTGGTGGATGATCCCGATGCTTTACCAATTGGATTTATTGATTGGTTTATGTTGTTTCGGTCTTAGAACGACTTGGTTGATCATTGGATTGCAAGTTTATATTATGAATTTATTGTATTATCTTTTAGGTGGCCGACCTAATTGTTTAGGTCTCGGGTTGGTATAAATATGATGTAAGATCTCTTTGTAGATCATAGTTATGGCATGGTATGAAGGTTATGGGATTATCTGTGTGTGAATAAAGTTGTAATCATATGCAAAAATTTTGGTCGATCATAGGCGATCAAATTGGGTTTGTGGAAGAGGTTTAAGACCTTTGGTATAGAGCTTAACCAAAATTGTACTTAGGCATAGGAGATGTTATTCTTGCAGTTCAATCTTCATTCTAGATTGTAGTCCAATGTTTTTTTTTAGTCAGTGAGGCTCCTTTTGTGATGAGCAGTGTGCTCTAGGCTGTTGGCCTTCCTGCATGTGCAGGCCCCTTATTGTAATATTTATTCATCTGATCAGTGGATAGATATTGTGGGTCTCCAATCCCACTGTGGTTTTTCCTCTTTGAGGTTTTCCACGTATAAATATTTGTGTTATGGTGTATGTTCTTGTGGTCGCTTCATTTCTACTTATTGTTATATTCTTTTATGGTTACCGGTTGTTGAGTTGTTGTGTTAATAAGGTTAAATTTATCTATTCTAGTAGAACATTGATTCACCCCCCCCCCCCCTCTCAGTGTTCTTGGATTCCAACAATGATACGTCAAATGAAAAGTAAATCTAGGGTTGTCTTGCAATGTCCCAAAAGTGTAAGTTCAAGATAAATGATAATCTAAAGCAAGATGTGGCTTCCAAAGAGATGATAAACTCTTGATGAGATAAGTTGATCTTCACTAAAGATAGCCAAATGGTACCCAATATGATAAATCTGATGCGGGAACCACCTACTGATGTAATGTGATGTGTTTGGAAGATAGGATGAGGACTACTAAACAACCTTTTGACTCTAGTTGGAAAAGTGTGAATGGAAGTTTGCAAATGATATCTGAAAATATATGAAAAAGCCATTACAAGTGATGGTTGAGTTAAAATGAAGCCCTATGGAATATGCCTCAGAAGCTCTTAGGATCTTATAACACAGATGCAGTATGAGTTCACATACACATCAAAATTCCACTTATACGCAGTTTCAGAGTCCAGATATATGTTTTAACAGTCGCAATGTAATGCTCAGATATGCGGTATAAAGTTACAAATATACGCTGAAAATATGCACAGATGCAACAATACTAAATACAAACGCAATTTTACTATCAATAATGTTTTCTCGGCTCTATTCCAATACATGTTAGAAAGGTACACAAAGATGATAATGTGTTAGATACACGCTGGAAATAAGCACAAACTCAACCAGAGAGGTCATATACGTGCTAGAAGTGAACATAGACGTTTTTTTGGCAAAATTATGATTTTTGTCCAAATTTTGAAAATGTTGAAAGTGACCAAATCTCAATGTTGATTGTTTTGTGGCACGAAAACACAACAAACAAGAACACACAATGTCTAAAGGTATTATTGTCAAAACTTGAGCACAAATATGTTTGTTCAATAAGTCGAAACAACCCAGTTTCCATGGGTCTAAACACAATTGAAAACACTTCAAACATTTTTTATCCTAAGGTCAAGGTCTCATGGTGGTAACCATAAGCCACAACCTAGAATCTTCATCGACTCAAATGTAGGGACACCTTAAGGGGTGTATACATTATTTTGTATTTGAGTGAGAGGAGAGCTAGGGGCCTCCAAGACTAGAAGGATGACCCAATCACCCTCTCCCCGAAAAGCTACAAGTAGCTTATGCTAAGTCGAGGATTCATGTCTCATCTCACAAGAGCCTTATGGGGGGGGAAACAACTATCCCTTTGCACTGAAGCTATCGCGATGTTCATTCAAAAAGAGGGCAGACCACTAATCTAAGGTGTCTAGTAATGTTTCAGGGTATACTGGTGGTTACACGTGAAATGGTTCACTCAATTAAGAGGCCTCCTAGCCCTTACAGGTTTTTACGTATCACTGTGTGAATTACGCATCACACAGATACTAAAGGAGACATCTATCCATATAACACATCGGCATCAAGTGATAAGAGACTTTTGTCTAAAACCACAATTATTTATATAACAAACCAAAACAAAGTACTTCTTGGTTCGTTCCCTCTCACTTGGCCTTAAGGGCTTCTCGGGAGGTAGGCCCTCTAAAAAGACAAGTTGAAATTTATGTTACACCCAAGATCCAATGGAAGGCGAGGGGAGATGATACTTTTGTTATCACCTTAGGATTCTAATCTAAACAAAAAGCATGCCAAAAGCACAAGACACTTCAAACAAAGTTAATTTACCCCTAATGAAAATGATGCGACCCTAACTAAACTAGGAAATAAAAGACAAACACACACCTAAATTACCGCTATAAGCAAATGATTAGTATTTTCAAATGATTATCCCAACCTGTAAGCAAACTTGTTAGGTTGATTTTAGAAATCCCAAAATGAAATGTGAAAAGGGATCTTTGACAAGACAGTAGAGACAGTTGCACTACTTCATTAGGTCACAAGGGGTTAGGACAAAAAAATCAAATCAAATCTGGAATCTAACCCTAATTGAAAGACAAAATGCAAATGCAGAAAACACAAATGCTATTATACCTGATGCAAACATGGAAAGACCAAAACTGAGACCTATTGGAAACCTGCAACCTGCAAAAACATAAAAAACTTATACGCGACAGAAAGAATCAAATATGTGACATAAAAGATCCAATATGCAGCATAAAAGATAAAAAAACGTGACTCTATGAAACGCAGATGTAACAAAACTGAACACGAACGCGATAAGAAATCGCTAATGTTGTCTCATCTAAAAAATGTAGATGCGGAAAAAATATACTAATACACGTTATGAATATGAATATACACACCAATATAGCTCACAGACACAATAATATGATGCACATACACAATTCCAGTAAACCTGTAAAATAAAAAAATTGAACAAGATCAAAGACACGATAGAATGATACGTATACACGATTTTGACTAAGATTAGTCACTAATCCGATCTACAACTTGACAAAAAGATAAAAAAAATGTAAAATGATGTTAGAAAAAGGGACTAAGGTCCCACCGAGCGTGCCAAAATGTATACTGTGAAAATTGAATGTCAAACTATTGTAAAACCAATAAAGACTCAACCACATAAAACCCTAGTTCTACAACTAAAAATCCACCATACACCAATGAAGAACCTAAAACATGCAAAATATCAAAAACATGAAAGATTATACCATTCACATGCTTAGTAGGGTTTGATCTTCATTGTTTCCTATTTCCATTGATTTTGTTTGATATGGTTGCTCTCATATTTTGTATTGTGCACAAGAGCTCAACAAAGAACATATTGTGGTTGTGTAGTCGCTTAAGTGACTGATTGAATTCGCTAGATAGATGCATTTGTTAATTAGGGATGATAAGGATGAAAAGATCCTCTTATATAGAGTGTACCCTAAAAGTGGAGGGCTAGGATTAAAAGGTGAAAGGATAAATGGTCGGCTAGGATTAGAGGGTAGGTATAGGTAATGATAAAATATGAACAGGGGTGGTTAAAGGCAATCTAATAGACGAATGACAAGTGTCATGGAGGGAAAAAGCTAATGAATTAATTAAATATATATTTAATTAATAGAAGAAGTGGGACCAATTAAATAAATAAAATGTTTATTTAATTTAGGGAAAGGATAATTTAAATAAATAAAAATATTTATTTAAATAGGGTAAGGCTAGAAGATGATTAATGAATTAATTAAATTAATAAAAATCTATTTAATTAATAGACGACTTAGGAGGGTAAGTGAACAAAGATGGTGGTGAAAAATGGGGTATAAGTGGACACTTTTTTTCTGAAATCAGGTGAACCTGAACTTGGAGGCAAAATTCGAAAGTCATCCACTCAAGACATGAAAATAATAAAAGAACAAATATTGTAGTACTCTGAATCTAGTTTCCAAACTACTAAACTTTTTCAAAATTGGATAAGATTAAGGGGGTCAAATCCTTCGTGCACAAAAAACAGACCCTGATTTTTTCTAAGAAACATAACATAGTGTCTGACGTGCGCATCAAAATAGTCAATTAGATTTAGTATTTTGACAAATCCTTTGGCAGAAAGATAGTTAAGAGTGAGCACTAGAAGATGTGTATTTTTTTGTAATTTTTTGTTGAGTATTTTTTTTATGGTTTTTCCAATCGAGCACATCCTGAAAATTAGGTACCTGTTCGTGCGCGAAGCATAACTTGCACTAAAAAAATCGAAAATACAATTTTTTATTTTTTTTAAATTGTAAAAAATCAAGTGCACTACGATAATAAATAATTTTTTTTTTAATTTTGGATAAGTAGATAAAAAGTTATTAAAAAAATGGCACACGTATGTCTGTGAGAATTATGGAGACACTGGTGAAAGAAATTCAATAATAATATGTTATTGTTGTTCAAATTTAAAAAAAACTACATGGTTAGAAAACTCAGAAGATGGGTGAAAATATGGTGGCAATTTTAGAAATACCCACTTGATGAAGTGTAAACCTGATGATGACAAAGTCGAGAAACCATGTTGATAAAATAAAACACATCAAAAATGAGGGAAATGGAGGGAAATCAAACTTTCAACCCGTAGCTTTGTCATTCAGGCCTATTTCCAAGCCTAAACAGTCAAAAGCGCGTACGGGGTACCTATGGTATAAGAAGCGCGTATGGGGTACCTATGGCGTAAGAAGCACGTATGGGGTACCTATGGCATAAGAAGCACGTACGCTCTATCTTTACTATAAACAACGCATATGTGTTATTTTTACTATAAACAGTGCATACATGCTACTTTTGTTTAAAATTTGGGAGTGTGTATAATATGATATTGTATATATAATATGTGTATATACATATAATATATAATTTATATATAATATATTTTATATAATATATAATATGTTAAGTATATATATACACACATGTGTGTGTATGTATGTGTATTGTCTCCCTCTCTCCCCCTCTCAAGCACGTACAGGGTCTCTCTCTCTCTCTCTCTCTCTCTCTCCATTTTCCTTCACATTTTCTTTACTACAAATAGCGCGTACGGGGTACTGAGCCTATTAGTTCGCTGCCCTGCCATAACATTTTTAAGGCATAGGAGTGCGTACGCGCTAATTATGAGTTCTAAGTGTGTATAGAGTGAAAAAATATATATCGTTGAGCTTGCCAACATTTTAGGGACTAACAGCACGCATGCGGTTATTAATATACTGCATACGCAGTACTTAGACATAGTTTTATTTGTCTAAGAACCTCAACGGCCTCAAAAGAAGTTTTTGAGGTCGTTGAAGGCCCCACTGCAACTATGTCTACATTTCTATCACTTTTTTATACATAGAAGTAAATGATTTTTTTGTTTTTGCATGATTTCAAATGATTGAATTGTTGTTCTTATTAGTTTTGTCAATATTATTGTGATTGTTTAATAGTTTTGATTCAAAAAAATAATAATAAGATGCATATTTATGATTATTTGTTTTTGATTAATTAAAAACAGGTTTTTGAAAGGAACTCGGAACCTTGTTACATGGCAGGAGAAAGATAAAAAATTCAAGAGGCATTAAACAACAGTGTCTGATCACCCATAGAACAGTTCCCAGTCAAAACAAAAAGGGAACACAAGACAAAGGGAGCAACTAGACAGCCAAAGGAAAGCACAAAGACAACACAAGGACAGCTAAATGTTTCTCATGAGTTATTCAGCATGAACCACCATCTACTTCATATTGATCGCAAAATTTTTCATTTCTTCCGGCTCTTTTCCTTGATATCAACCTATTTCCAAGTGTTGGCCCTTGTTCTTTTTTCGTGACCCTTCTTCTCCATCTGATCCTTATCATCCTCCTTGCCTTTAATCTATTCAAATTTGTTAATCGGGATGTTAACATGGTCAACAGTGGCCTTAATAATCTGGAAGTTTTGCTCAACAATCTATTATGGTTATTTGTTTGTTTATGAACTTGTTTCCTAGTGTTGGCCCTTGTTCTTTTTTCATGACCCTTCTTCTCTATCGGGATGTTCTTTTTCCTTGATATCAACCTCTTTTCAAGTGTTGGCCCTTGTTCTTTTTTTGTGACCCTTCTTTTCCATCCGATCCTTATCATCCTCCTTGCCTTTAATCTGTTCAAATTTGTTAATCATGATGTTAACATGGTCAACAATGGCCTTAAGAATCTTGAAGTTTTGTTCAACAATCTATTTATGGTTATTTGTTTGTTTATGAACTTTTGTTTATATATATATATATATATATATATATATATATATATATATATATATATATATATATATATATATATATATATATATGTATATACAACCGATATCAACCATGGGAAAGAACAAGCAAGGAACGATGGAACAACGAGAGGCTGAAAAGGAAAGACAAAGGCAACGTATGAAGAAATTATGTGACATAAGAACAATGGGAGAAGAAGGTATGTCATCATCAACATCTCAATTCGATTTACCAAACGAACATAATGCACCTAATGCAATTGAAGAAGGGCCATTTGATTTACCGTATGAACCTAATGCAATTGAAGAAGATACCACATTGAATAATCAATTAAATGATGAATATACACTTGTTGTATCTGATGAATTGAATGTACACAATGCACCGATGTTAACACCTAGAATCATTCGTAGGAAACCAAAGTATCTAATTGACATTGATGAGAATATATTGAAGCCAATGCCCAATAAAATAAATGAACAAACTTGTAGGAGAATGGTTAAAAGAATATGGCAAAACTATTTTGAAAACTTAAATCAAACCATAAGATGTCAGTTAATTGTTCAAATGATTAAAAATTTGAATTTTAGAGAGACAATAAAAATTCTAGGCCTAAGATCATCTGAAAGTAACAGCGAAAGAACTATTGTGAGAAATCTATTTGATGCATATCAAGCTATTGGTTCAAAGTCATGTACTAAAGATTCTAATGCTACTCCACATGTCATTACATCAACCATAATGAGCAAGAAAATAAAAAAAGATTGTTTGATAAGCAAAACAAGTAAATCATTAAACGTTAGTAGAACAACATTAAGTAAAGCATTACAAAGGCGAGAAAAAATAGAG
The DNA here is from genome assembly GCF_030272615.1 of Cryptomeria japonica. Classification (NCBI taxonomy): domain Eukaryota; kingdom Viridiplantae; phylum Streptophyta; class Pinopsida; order Cupressales; family Cupressaceae; genus Cryptomeria; species Cryptomeria japonica. The sequence goes on along the minus strand of NC_081413.1, from coordinate 606,947,650 downwards.
GAACCTAACAATAATTCTCTTTGGGCAATCTCGGGTAGACTACCACGCAAAGACAAGGTTGTTGTTGATGCGCTAAGAACATTAATTAGAAATTTTTGGCATAACAACATAAGAGTTTCGCCCAACCAAACAGATGTTGTTAGAAGGTGAATCGGGTCTACAAATTGTGAGCCACATATCAAACACTATTTGAATATGACTCAAACAAAATTTTATGAAAGATTCCTTGAAAAGTTTCATCAAATAAGAATTTTTCAGAGATTTTTTGAAATTGCAAAACCTTTTTATATTAAGATTAATCATGTATGCACCACGTGTTGTTGTAGGATGCATATTGAATTTTCCATGCACCATGATATTTTTCGTCATATTTGTTCTACTTTGCACACTAACGATATTTTGCAGGAATGCAATATACAAGCCCCTCCTAAGTCGGTAAGAGAATTTATTTCAAGTGTGCTATGTAATAGACATGATGGTTGCATTTATTATAAGATGCCTTGTTTGGAAGGTTCTTGTGCTATATGTGGTGGTTTGCAACATTTACCAAGATGTGTACATTTGGAGAGCACACATGAAATTGGTAGGAAACTAGTTTCTTTTGGAAAATACAAGACAGCCACATATGAAGTTAAAGATGGAAAAGATTTGAAGAGATGTGAGCTAATAAAAAATGATATATGTGTAGCTGAATTTATGAAAATGTTTCAAGAGAAACTAGTTTATGAGTACATAATGCATACACATAGAGCTCGATGGTTAGATGATAAATTCAAGTTATGTAAGGACACATTTCCTCTTGGCACCATTGTCTCTATCGTTGATTTTTATGCACTACAACCTCAAAATGAAGTGCAATCTATGTATTATCATTCTACACAAGTTTCTATTTTTGTACACATAACATTCATGCATGCAAATGATAGCACGAAGGAGGATAGAAAGGTTGTAAGAGAGTATCACTTCTACATAAGTGATGATCATACTCATTCATTGGAGTTTGTACAAGGATGCTTTAAAGTTTTCTATGATAATTTAAAGGAAAGAGACATACAATACAACCGACACTTAATATGGTCTTATAATTACACCACACAATTCAAGAATGCAAGGATGTTTTATTGGTTGACAAGGATGCATATGACAAGCGGTGTACAACATTTTTGAAATTTCACTAAGGCTGGACATGGTAAGAGAGAGTACCATGGTGCAGGAGCATGTGTAAAAAGAGCCCTAGTTAGAGAAGAATTGAAGTATGAAGGTGGTGTTGAGTTGATAGATGCAGAAATAATTGTGCGATGGTGTAACTCTATGATGGGTCCAGGTAATCCAAGTATGTCAATGGTTCATAGATATTTTTGGTTGATCACTGAATCTAACATTGAAAAATATCTAGATTGTTGTTCAGTTGCAGGATCGAGTGACATGCACTCATTTATGAGTTCAAATGCAAGTTCACTAGTAATTTATACGAGACAGATGGTATGTTTTTTCTCTTCATGCATGTATTGTTTGTTGGAAGAACATGTCAATCACAAGAGTGGGTTGACAAATGGTTTTGTAGACTATTGGTTCCCATTAATACATATCAAATTCCCAAAGCACTACAATTGAGCCAGATGGAGACATTAGTGGATATTGACCATGTATCTGACCTAGTGAATTCATGTGATTTTTTGAGTTAATTTTTTTGCAAGTATTCTTTTTGGTTCATTTTGTTGTACATCACACTTTATTTTTGGTATTAATTATCACTTTATAAAATGCAGGTCGTGTGTATGCAGTTGTTACAGAAGAGAACAATGAAGAAGGAATGGATTACTGTTTGTGTCATTGTGTTGAGCCTAAAAGAAAATTTACAATCACAATCATTAATGGAGAGGGTATTGAGTATCCAATAGGGTCTGTTGTCGTGACAGGAACATAGCTTAGGAGATACCCTATCAAGAATTCTGATGTTTGGTTGTTTGAGAAATTTGAAACACACAGACATATTCTTCATTTCTCTAACCTTGTTGTTGCAACAAATATTTGTTTGAAGAAGTATCATGGCAGACCTCATAAAAAGATTTTATGGAAAGTTCATGAATCTGACCACGAGGCAATACTTGACACAATACGAGTTAGAGTCAATCTTGAAGGCTCACTTGATTGATTCTACGGTTCAGAGCAAAATGATTTTGAGAATTTTGTATATATCATCAACGAATTGTTCTATATTCATTTTTTGTATATATAAATGCCCATGAGCTTATTTGTACATGTTTAGGGGCATAATTTTGTATATTTAAATGGCAATGAGCTGATTTGCACATATTTAGATGCCAAATTTTGTATATTAAAATGGCGATGACCTGAATCACACATATTGTAATGTCAAATTTCGTATAAAAGCCCATGAGATGATTTGTAAGAATTTTTTTTGTATATTCAAATAGCCAAGAGCTGATTTGACCATATTTAAAGGCAAATTTTTGAATAATATGTGATAATGTTTTGTGACTATTTTTGTGTCTATGTTTTGTGACTATGTTTTGAGTTTATGTGATGCGATAAGGTCAATCATGACCATTATTGATAAGGTCAATCATGAGAATTCTTGATTCTTGTATAATCATGGATAATTATTTGAGTTGTTATTAGGTCATAGGAGTCATAGATTGAGTCTAGATACAATTTGAGCAAAAATTGTCATTGTTGTCAAAAAAGTTGTCAAGCAACTTGTACATTGCGTTGATAGGGTATGACTCTTGATGTTCCGGCACTTTGGGATGCACAAGAGGAGTATGTCTAGTGTAAACCTGTCCACCCGGACGCTCTCCTGAAGTCGATTTGTGTACAGGATGAACCGAATTAATTCTAGCATATCTTGCAACTTTGCATTGCACGCAACTGACAGTTTTTGTAGCAAGCGAAAAAATGCTACCAATTGAAAATGGTTGAGTCGTCAAAAACTGAGATAGGCCATTGTAGAGGAGCCTCACGCGACCCCACAAGTTCAAACAAATCGATCATATGTTTCTTGGATTGGAAGAAATAGTCTATCAAAGTTAGACAATTTTTTGGACTCAGGGCACTTGAGAGATCGCGTCGGTAGGGTATGACTCTCGACGTTCTGACGCTTTGGGATGCACGAGAGGAGAATGCCTAGCATAAACCTGGCTACCCAGATGCGCTCGTGACATCAGTTTGTGCACACGACAAACTGAATCAATTCTAGCCTATCTTGCAACTTTGCATTGCATGCAACTGACGATTTTTACAGCAGGTAAAAAATGATGCCAATAAAAAATGGCTTCGAGTCGTCAAAAATCAGATAGGCTATTGTAGAGGATTCTCAAGCAACCCCACGGGTTCAAACGGATTGATCATATATTTCTTGGATTGGAAGAAACAATCCATCAAAGTTTGATAATTTTTTGGACTCAGGGCACTTGAGAGATCGCGTCGGTAGGGTATGACTCTCGACGTTCTGATGCTTTGGGATGCACAAGAGGAGCATGCCTTGCGTAAAACTTTCCACTCGGATGCACTCGTGAAGTTGGTTTGTGCACATGACAAACTGAATCAATTATAGTCTATCTTGCAACTTTGCATTGCATGCAACTAACGATTTTTGCAGCAGGCGAAAAAATGCTACCAATTGAAAATAGCTCTGGGTCGTCAAAAACAAAGATAGGCCATTGTAGACGAGCCTCACACGACCCCATATATTCAAATGGATCTATCATACATATCCTGGATTGGAAGAAACCGCTCGCCAAAGTTTAACATTTATTTGGACTCAGGGCACTTGAGAAATCACACCAATAGGGTATGACCCTCGACGTTCCAACGCTTTGGGATACATGAGAGGAGAATGCCTAGCATAAACCTACCCACCCGGACGTGCTCGTGACATCAGTTTGTTCACACGAGAACCAAAATTTGACCATTGCGAGCATGAGGGTGCTCTCGCACCACACACATATTGTTGTTTATATTCATATTGTCGATTTTTGTTGTTTATATTCATATTTTTTATTACATAGGCAAATATTCATTTAAATTTATAAAAGGGAAGCCACCAAATACAACGAATACACAATAATGAATTGAATATAAGGATTTTTGTAGGGTTAATTTGACATTTTAGAAATTTTATCAAATCATCTTCCACGATTGCAATGTTTTATATCATAGATGTTTGTTGTTTATATTCATATTGTTGATTACATAGGCAAATGATCAATTAACTTTACAAAAGGACAACCACGAAATACAACGAATACACAATAATGAACTCAGTACACATTTATTGGATTGAATATCAATATTTATATATATAAAGGGCATGTCTGCCAAGTCAATACAAATATTACAAAAATGTGGCATATGCCATGTCCAAATCGATATACAATAAAAATATAGAATATATCTACATATTGGTCATTCTATGACCACAACTAACACTATATGATCCTAAACTTGTGGTGGATCATCAAAATCGAGCCTCTTTGATGCAGTACGCAGGTCTGTAGATGGCTGCAAAACCACAATTCAAAAGCCAAGTTAGAATTCTTTTGTAGAAATTAGTTCACAATTAACAACATAACTATGCATTTAACTATAATTCCTTTGTAATTGAAATGTAGATTACCTCATCTCCTCTCCTTGTCACTCTTAGGAGTTTTCTTGAAGACAAACTTAAAAGGATCCACGTTATGGACGAACCGCGAAGGGGGCTATTGTAGATTAAATGTATAATCAATACAATTTACTAACATAAATACATCAAAAACACTTAAAATCTATAATATAGAGAACAATGGCGTACCGGTGCCTAAGATGCTTCTCCATTGGACTAAGGATAGCTCACCATCAATGGATAAACTGTCGCTATTACGTATACAAAAAATGATCAAAGATTAAATACAATTAATATAATGATAAGTATTATAGGTTAAAAACAATTAATGTAATATATCAAACAAAAGTGTACCAGATCCTGAGATGCTTCTCTGAAAGATCCTTGAATAGGTCTTTTGTTGCCCTGTTTAAATTTTAATTTAATAAATTATATTTTGGGGTCTTTTTGGTGTTCTTAAAGACTAGACAGAAGATGCATAAGAGTTTGGTTTTTTTGTGTTGTTTTTTGGTGACGGGGTTTGCAACATATGACAAGAAACAACATAAAAATAAACTATAATCAAGAGATAATCTTCTGATTTTTATATGACAGCAGATTACAATCATCTAGAAGTGAAATAACATTCACATGTACAAGCAAAAAACATACTAAGGATCCAGTGCTAGGGTTTGAGGCTGGTTTGCTATCCAGAAAATGGATACAAGCTGAGAAGGATGGTGTAGGAGAAGATCAGAGGATCTAATCTGCTTATTCTACCATAAGATGAATTACTAATAACAATTTGGGCAAGAACCCAATTACCAGCTGGAAATCCAACCTTTGCCAGGCAAAATTATACAATTTTGACCTTCTTTTTCCACTGTTTTGCTCACCCTGATCACAAATCTAGTCAGTTGACTGTGATTTCTTCCACACTCCCCTTTCTAATCCCAACAATGAGTTCAAGCACAAGAAATGGAGTTAGAACCCTCCATTTAATTTTAAATTGATGCACAACCTTCTAGAATGGTACGACATTGCCTGGAATGGTACGACTACAATTATGAAACCCACACTTGTTGTAATTTCAAGACAAATTGCTCAGAACTGATGTATCACACCTAATGGTGATTGTTGGGTTGGTTTTGTTGCTAAATTGACCCCCAATGGGTCTAGACAAGGCACATCCTTGTCCCACGTGGGCAAATTAGTGGGTATACCTCCACTACCAATGCAGATTTGAGGGTTTACGTCCTCCAAACACCTGCAATTTGTGTTGCTTTTGCAGAGCAGAGAAAATCAGAAATAAAATAATAACATAATACCAATTCCCTCCTCCAAAATGTCTAATAACCTTTTCCAAAGAGTGGCGTAACCCTAAATGGAATATCCAACTAAAAAAGCATCTTCCTTGCCATCTTTTGGATCCACGTAGCTTAAAGGCTTAAAGGCTTTTAAAGAATGACAAGGACCCCACCATACCATGTCATTTAAGTGATTTGAGCAAAGGGGTGGTGTTGACATTGAAGGGGCCACTTTATTAAAAGGTACGCATAGCACTTTATTCAAACATAAGCCTTTATTAAAAAAAGAAACTTAGACTTATAAAGTAACTTTCTAAAAGTTATTTTTTCCTTATTAACTTTTGACACTTAGAAATTTTTAAGTGTCTTTATTCATCAAATGCAATGTGGGAATTGCATCAAAAAGATGGGGACATGACATTCTCTAGTGCATGGAGGAGGGCTCGCCATTGATGAAGCAGTTATGGATATTTCATGTATGAAAAAATTATAAGATTATAATTTATCACAAGTTCACATGTACACATGCATATAATCATGAAATCAAGAAAATAAAGTAGAGATACATACCTCCGCCCTCTCTCGATCCACAGGCGAATCAAGTGCATTCAACAAATCCACATAGCTCAATGGCCCTTGTACATGTAAAATAGACAAAAAACACTAATCAATCTACAAACCCCAACTAAGACTTGATTTCAACATTTTCAAACAATTGTACAACTAAAAATGTGTTCAATTACCTTCTTCCCACGTTTTGGCATCTTCAAGGAATTCTTTTGCTTAGGACGAGGCCTAGACGTGGAGGGGGTACCCTAAAAAAACAAAATTAACATGAGATATTAGTACAGATAATATATTAAACATAATTTAAAAAATCTAAAATAAAATGACTTGCATATTCCATCAAAACAATACATAAAAAATGTTGTACAAAATATGATACCATATAGCCTTATAGGCCAAAATCGATCGCTGAGAGTGTGATGTCATGAATCTAGGACATTTGGTCCCCTATCAACACCTACAAACCAAAAATTGGACCAAGCATTAAAGATAGTATATTTTGTTATTTTTTTGAATTCAAAGTGTACTATTCTATTTTAACATGTTACAAAATTTATACCTCAAGCATCGAAGTTGCAGCTGTAGTAACTGTGGGAAGAGTATGGGATACCATTGCTGCAACCTGAAATGCATATTATTTGTATCAATTTAAATCGATGTATAAATGAAAATTCATTTATGTAATTACAAATTTAAAGTGACTGATAAATAAAATGCTATGAATTCAAATGAACACACCTTTGTTTGCTACTGATGGGGAAACAACATCTGCATCAACTCCTTTGTCAACGCCACATCCTCAGTCATGCAGGTCTAACATCTACTCCCGCAAATCGTGCACGAATGAGATGTGGATCCATTTGCAGTGGCCTCGTCATTCATCCCTGAGCATAGCCCCGAGCAATTGACACATACATGCTGAATGGGCTCTCTATCGCCACCTGGAGCGACTAATGACTCATCATCCAATACAAGAGGGGTTTCTAACTGTGTCCCATGCTAGATGATGGCACCAATCAATGTTGTGGCTGCCTAAAGAGTCTATAGCTCCATCGACTCTTTCAGCTCTACTGGGACAATTTGATGCACCTTGGATTTGGGTGCTAGGAGCGATGACTCTCCAAGGCTACCCACCTACAAGCTCCAGGTCTATCTTGGGTAGATCTGCCACCTCTACCATGGAACTCTCTTATGTCAAAATAGTTTGGCCACACATTGAGGACAAACTCATAGTATACTTTTCTCAAAAAATACAATGGCACCTCATAATTATTACAAGGTGGATCATCAAAGACCATCCACCACCTCTACCAAAAAAGATTCTTCATCTACACATTGGTAAACCTATGTATGAGAAACCTCTTTGCATTAAGAGGTAATGACTGACCAGTTTTAAGATCAACAAAAAGGGCACATATTTGTTGTTTACTAATATTTTTGTTTTTCACTCCCTCGTATGATAACCCACCAGCATAGTATTAACAACACATATCCCTAAAGTTTCCCCATTTTGTAATTTGTGTGGAAACGGTTGTGGCACCACTAGCTAATGTTTCTAGGATAGTGGTGAGGGATTTATGATGCTCAAGCTCAAATATTTTTAATTTATTACTTAGTCTATTTATTTTAGATGTGTTTTGCCCTAACTGATTAATCAATTGCTCCTGTGTTTCAGGTGTACGATCAAAATGAGGAACTGGAGGTGTATCTTGTGGGTTTTGTTCAGGGTTTTCAGGAGGTGCATTTTGTTGTTGTTGTGGATTATCAGAATCTGGTTTTTGAAACAAAAAATTAAAAAACCTAATCAAAATAAACGAAATTAAATTCAAAACCTAAAACAAATTGAATAAACGAGAAAGAAAGACAAAAATTAAGAAAAACTAACCTTGATCCATAGAGTTTGGTGGAGAAATGAGGCAGCCCATTTGTGGTTTTGTGGAGGAAATGGAGGAAAAAACACTGTGGTCACGGGAAAATAAGACCCAGTTCTTTTTAAAAAAAAAATTTTTTGACAGGTACTGCGTATGCGGTTCTTTAGGGCTTATGAGTGTGTACGCACTCACTTTCCGAAAAGCAGCGCTTACGCTCTTACTTTCCTAAAGATAGTGTGTGCGCACTCACTTTCCTAAAGACAATGTGTACACGATATCTTTTTTAGGCTCGGGAACAACGGATCTAAGCGCGTACGGGGATTTCAAATTTTAGAACTGCATACGCGTTGCTTGTTTTTTCATGTTTTTTTTGGGTGGTGTCCACTTTTCTGACCACCATCTTTGTGCACATACCCAGGATGAAATATTTAAATAAATAAAATATTTATTTAATTAGGCTAGGATAATTTTAAGTGTCTACAAGAGTCAACTCACAATATATGAAATGATTACAAATCTATTTTAGGCTCACTGCCAAGGAATAATGCTACTACCTAAAAGGATTTGTAGGCTAAGATGCACTATCTCGGGGCAAGATACATAAGGACTTCCAGGCTGAAGCTCATTGCTCTGAGGCATGATACATAAGGACTTGTAGGTTGAAGCTCACTGCTCTAGGGCAAGATACAAAGACTTGCAAACTAAAGATCACTTCTCCAAGGCAAGATACAATATTACAACATTTGAATTAGAAAGATAAAGTATTCTTCAAATATAAAGTTGTACTTGAAACATTTCTATAAGAGACCAACTCCAACGACAATCACCACTACATATCCACTATCTTTGCATCACAAAATCTTGCAAATGATATGATAATGAAAGAAAACTCACACATATTCTAATTTATCCACTCACGTTACAACACCATACATTCCATACTGATTTGATCCTTTATATATACCAATCTTTACATCTCAAAACATCAAAAAGGTCGGCCACAACATGATACAAGCATAAGTCCAATTAATTTGGCCACCAAATTTTTTGTGGTGAATGCAGTCCAATCCAAGAGATAGGGAGGACCTAAAAAATTATATTACACTTCTCTAAGTGGCTCCAAATAATACACATGCTGGAACACAACATCCAAGGTCAACAATAAGGTAATGTGTAGATAAACTATGTAGCACATAACTAGTGTGCCCAATAACATATCATCTAGATGAAATAACTTAATGTGGATCCCCACACGCCAAGAGTAGGACCCAAATACAACTAAACACACTCTCTAAAGTCATCACATATCATTAAAATTATAACACAAGATGGAAAACAAAATTTTGTCAATCAAACAACAATTACCCATAAAGACAATATTAGACACAATGCAACATCAAACTGATCATTCAACACCATGTGGAGCATATGAGGACATTCGTAGAACATCCAAAAACATTCCCAAATACGTATTTCTCAATGTCACATTTATGCATGTTGGTGAAATACAAACAGATACAAATAGATCCAAAAACATCAATTAGGTCAGTCACAACACAAGATAAGAATAATTCCAATTAAGTCAGCCACCAAATACAATTGTGGTAGATGAAAACCAATATAAGAGATAGAAAGGACCTAAAACATCATATTACACTTCTCTAAGTGGCTCCAAACTATAAACACACTAGCACACATTATCCAAGGTCAACAACAAGGTAACATGTAGTAAAACAATGTAGCACATAACCAGTCAACCCAAAAACATTTCATCCAAATGAAATAAATTAAGGTGGATCCCCACATGCCAAGGGTAGGACCCAAATACAACTAAATACACTCTCCAAATTCATCACATACATTAATATCATAACACAAGATATAAAATAAAACTTTGTTAGCCAAACCACAACAATTACCTAAAAAATACAACATCAGACATACTGTAGCACCAAAATGATCATTCAACACCATATGGAGCACATAAGGACATTCCTGGAACATCCAAAATAGATATAAATAGATACAAAGACACTTTATTTCTAGAATGACAAGCAACACAAACAGATACAAGACACTTCATTGCCAGAATGCCAAGAAACACAATCCTGAATAGAACATCAATAAATCTTCTTGTAGAAGACCTCAACACCTGAAACTAGAACTGAGACAATGCACAAACATTACAAGCATGTCCTCCAAGTCACAACACATAAAAAATTAATGTTGAGAAATGCAAATAATTTTCCAAATCAATCAAATATACTTCTAATAGACAACCAGACTATCAACAAACAATAATCACTATCCACTTCAACTGCAACACCAAATACCCTAACAAGATAGTAGTGCAATACCACAGAGCATAAATTCATGTTCAAATCTGCAAGATCTAATCCTCAACTATGAAAAAATGTGGAGCATTCTTCAAGTTGTACTTTAAATACTCTTTCCTACATATCACATCTCACCATAATTCGATCATTCAAAAATAACACTAGCCTGAACAAGAGCGTCAAGGCCAAGGAAAACATATCCTAACCATCGTCGTCATTCTACAAATCCACAACTTATCATCATTATACTATCAACACAACATACTGAATGTAGACATTAAACACCAAGAAAGGTGGACATCCACAACTCAAGGCAACTACAACCATCAACATTAGTACTCTATAAAATCTTCCTTAGCAAACCATGACAACACAACAAAATCAAGGACCACATAACAATTGACAATCATCAAGCACAACAGATATTGTCAAACATTAGGTTGACATCAATGACAAAACTTATTGCCAATAATCCCCCCCTTTGTCATTGATGGAGACACCTTACATAGTATTGCAAACATTTACATAGACTTCCCCTATCAATAGTATCTCTTCCACATAGTATCTCTCATCTTCAATTGATATCTCTCCTCCTTTGACATCAAGGACAAAGGGCACAAATATACACTTCATCGTCATTTCGACATATAACTATCCCCTTAATTCTATATCCAAATCGTTCTTCCTTTACAACAACAACAAACTAGCCACTTGCTCCCCCTGCACTCGACATCAATCCAAGACAATTGATATATCTTGAAATTATCCCCTTGGATGGATGCACCATTATATGCATCTTAGTTCGAAGAAGGAGGGGCAATAACCCCTAGCTTCTGTCCAAGATACTCAAAGGTATCCTTTGGGTTTTCCTTAGTGAATATGTTTGCAATCTTATCCTTAGTAGGTACATACTCCAATCTGACTTCCTTCTTTACAACTTTCTCCCTTAAGAAGTGATGCCAAATAGAAATGTGCTTAGTTCTTGAATGCATCACAAAAAAAATTTAAATAATTATTGTACTAGTATTATCGCACATAATAGGAATGGGCACATCATAAATCACCTTGACATCTTTCAAAGTTTGCTCCATCCACATCACATAAGTGTAGTAGGATGTTGCAGTAATGTATTATGCTTTTGCAGTGGATAAGGAGACTGAATCTTGCTTCTTGTTGAGCTAGGAGACCAATCTACCTCCCAAGAAAATTTACTACCACTGGTACTTCTTATGTCATAAAAAAAATAAACCCAATCAACATCTGTGTAAGCCATGAGAGAGAAATCATTGTCCTTCTTATACCATAGACCATAATCCAAAGTCCCTTTCAAATATTTGAATATCCTTTTGACTGCCACATCATGAGATTTATAAGGATTAGCTTGATCTCTAGCAACCATACATATTCCATGCATAATATCATGTCTAGAAGTATTCAAGTACAACAAGCCACCAATCATAGATTTATACAGAGTCTAATCAACTTCCAAAGATCTATCATCCTTGCTCAAGAGACAACCAAAAGCCATGGGGATGTTCACAAGTTTAGCATTCTCTATACCAAACTTCTTTAACATCTCCTTAACATACTTTACTTGAGAAATAAAAAGTACATTATCTAACTGAGCAACTTGAAGGCCAAGAAATAAGGATAACTCACCAATCATTAACATCTTGAATTCCTTCTACACTTCATTTGCAAATCTTTTGCATGCCTTATCTTCTCCTTCAAAGATGATATCATCAACATATACAACTACAATCAACAATATTCCATACTAAATTTTGAAATAAAGATTGCTATTAGTTGTACCTTTCTTGAAGCCTTGTTGCAGTAGATACATATCCAACCTTGCATACCAAGCCATAGGGGTTTTCTTGAGACCATATAGAGCCTTTTTCAATCTGTATACAATGTCCAAATCTTTTGCCAACTGAAATCCATCGCGTTGTTCTATGTAGACTTATTCTTCTAGATCTCCATTCAGAAAAGATGACTTGGAATCCATTTGATATACCTTGAAGGTTTTGTGAGTAGAAAAAACTAAGAACATTGTAATTGCCTGTAATTGCCTCCATTCTAACCATCGAAGCAAGTCTCCTCAAAATCAATGCCTTCTACTTGAGAATATCCCTTATGCACCAATATGGCCTTGTTCCTTATCAATTTTCCTTCTTCATTCAATTTGTTTTGGAACACTCACTTAGTTCCAATAATTTTCTTATCAATAGGTCTAGGAACAAGTTCCCATATCCAATTATTTTCAATCTACTCAAGTTCTTCTTCCATAGCTTAAATTCATCCTTTATCCCTGCATGCATCATAAAAGGTTTTAGGCTAAACTTGTGATAGAAGACAAATATTTACATGTTCACTTTCCTTGGCAAGTCTCCTCCTAGTCCACACTCCATTTTTGTCACCAATAATTTGATCTTCAGAGTGATTCTTTTGAACATATCTTGATGGAGTCTTGGGGGTCTTTTTTAATTCCTTTTCCTTTGTTTGATTTTCTTCTTCTTCCTCTTTAATGCAAGGAACAACATCAAGTCTCCAATCCTCAAGTACAGATGCAATCTAATTCCAATCTTCATCTACTACGACAGGTGCACTTTCAATTATCTTCTCAAGTCTTTTGTTAAAACATCCGTAGGGCTTGTTTCTTGTCAAGTAACCAAGAAAGGTTCCTTCATCAACCCTTGAATAAAAATTTCAAAGATCATTTTCATCTCTTTTGATAAATCATTTGCTTCTAAAGCTTTTGAAGTACTTGACAATAGCAGGTCTTTCATACCAAAGCTCATAAGGGGTTTTAGAATGATTATCTCTCACCTTTACTATATTAAGAATATATATTGCAGTATGCACAACTTTCTTACAATAAACATCGGTCGATTAGAACCTTTCAATATTGTTTTAGCCATCTCTTGAACAATCCCATTTTTCCTTTTATCAATCCCATTCTATTGTGGTGTCCTAGGAGCAGACAAATCTCTCCTAATACCATGCTTAAGATCATAAAATCTTTCAATCTCAATTGATACAAATTTACCTCCTCTAACATCCCTTAAGTATTTGATCCTAGCATCCATTTCATTTTCAACCATATATTTTAAAACCTTAAATCTATCTAAAGATTTTGATTTCTCTTTTAGGAAAGTAACCTATGTTATTCTTGTTATCACACAAGTTTGCACCTTTTGCTAAGCTATCAACTTAGCAACCTTGTGATACATGCAAACATTCCCAGGTTGTGGGTAACTTGCAATGAGAATGAACCTCTAGAGAAAGTTGGTTCTTATGGATACTTCACCTAAACTAAATTTTGCAAAGGAAAAGGTAAAGAGGAAACATAAAATAAAGACCTACTTCCTAAGGTGATGCACCAAAATGATGATTTGAACTTGCACAACTGACTAACACACAAAATAACCAGTAACAAATTTTTTCAAACACAACTCAATTATTTCATAATCTTTGCATCAACAATTTATAAGAAGGCTAAGGTGATCAAAATCCTAGTAGGAAAAAGATGCTTTCTCACAACTTGAGACTGTGATTTATCACTGGCACAACTTATAACCTGCAAATATGTATGTATTCCTGCATAATGGTGCTACTATTAGACACAATTACAAGGACAAAAGACTTTGCATGAAATTGCATCAATCACTAAGCACACAATTGATATTAGAAGAATGAGAAGGCAAAACTGCTCTATTATTGTCAAAAGGTGTTACAATGTTGTATAAATCTTTGAAACTGAGATACAAACTTATCACCTTTGCAAAAGAACTCTGAAAAGTTACAAGTAGCAAGAAATGACTAGCAAGAACTAACTTCAAAAATGAAGTTTTAACAATACTTATGCCTCCTAAATAGTTGCATGAAGATAGGAACTAAAAACCACCTTGGTCGTATACATTCAAAAATCCTATTTTGAAGCCTCCCAAACAACTCCAAAAAGGCATGTGCATGAAGAAAAAGTCAAGCCTCATCACCTTTTATCATAAAGGAACTTAAAAATGCATTAACCTCTCCAAAACTGACTCAAAACCACCCTTGTATCTTCTCCACATGTTTGTCAACTTCTTCAAACCTCCCTATATGCTCTCCATCTCATAAATTTTGCAAAACACATGCCTTTGACCATTTCCAAAACATGTGTCTTTACAATACATTACACCTCTTCACTTAATAAAGTGACTTATTATAAGTTTGCAAACATTCTACACTTATGCAAAATAAGTGCATGGGGTATTAGTTTGAATGATTTTAAACAAAGGCAAAAATACCTAAGTTGTCCAAATACACTTTAAGGTAAATAAAACCCTAAAGAGACATATGGCATTCATACTTTTTTCATTTGATGCATCTTTTTGTTGTCATGAGGGCGTCATCATGGCTTTCTATACTTGAAGGTTTTGGGGTTTCTAGAATCATTTTATTGTGGGTCTTTTGCACATTACAACTGAGCTTGGTAAGTTTGTCATGTTATATCTGCATAGGAGATTCATTATATTTCTTATACTATGAATGATTACCCTCTATGAAAAATTGAAGCTTTATAAGGACCCCTCAAGTAAATGGGCTTCTCTTATGTTTGCTAAGTATTTGAGGGGGGCTCCTAGAGAGCGGTTATTCACAACTTCATCTCTTCCTAAAGGGTCAGTTTTTTGGAATTTTATTATCACTTGTTGATCGATTATCCTTCCCCATCTTTCTTGGGTAATTCATAATGGGAGAAAGGCTCAATTTTGGGATGAAGTTTGGAATGGCCATGCTATTATGACTAGTATTCGGGATTGGTCCCCTTTATCAGATATCCTCAAAGATCATTGGGGTGTGTTTGTTGTTGATTACTGCTATGTTGATGATTCAAGTCCCTATCTCATTTTTCGTTGGAAATCTATTGATTCCGTGTTGGTAGACCGAGAACTTAAAGAGGCTTATATCCAGGATCTTGAGAAGAGATTGCTAGTATTTCAGGACATGGAAGATGATTTGATCTAGACTAAGAATGTATCAGGTTCTTATATAGTAAGGGAGGGATATAAGGCTTTGTCTCATCCCTCTTCTTTCTCCTCTTGGCCTTATCAGCTCTTTTGGCATTCGGCTTGTCTTCCTAAAGCTGGTTCTTTTGCTTGGTTAGCAGTACAAGATAGAGTTCTTACGGGGATGAGATTAGATAGACTTGGGATTACAACTGTGTTTCCTTGTGTGTTTTGTGGCTTCTTCATGGAATCTTTGGATCATGTGTTTCTACCATGTCCTTTTACTTCGGATTGCTAGTATTGGTTGTTTGGGAAGCTTGGATGGACACTTGCTATTTGTCCTAATTTACTATCTCAATTCATGGCTTGGCCTTTGTTGTATTCGACTTCATTCTATTCTTGTCTCTAGATTATTGTTTTGTCTATTGTTATTTGGAATATCTGGCTTGAGAGGAATTATAGGATTTCCAAACACAAATCTGCTTCCTTGGTGGATGTGATAGACAGGATTCAATTTTCCATTTCTGAAGTGTGCTCTCCTTTATTTATAAAAAATTGGATCATTTGTGTTCCCTTTCTCACTGGGATAATTGGGTGACATGGAATTGGGAGGCTCTTCGAGTCATTCCCTCTCATGGGGCAATATCATTAGGTTTATCTTCTGTTGTCAAGCGTGGGCTTGCTAAATGGTCCCCTCCTCCGCAATTCTCTTTCAAATTAAATTTTGATGGAGCTGCCAAGGGCAACCTGGGCAAATATAGGATTGGAGCTATCATTTTTTATCATAATTCAAAAATTGTCAAGGCTGCTTGTAAATATTTTGGTTTTGGTTCTAACAATTATGTTGAATTCCATGCTTTATCATTTGGTCTGGATTTAGCTATTTCTCTAAACATTAAGGATATTGTAATTGAAGGGGATTCTATGGTGGCTTTTCATTCGATTTCCAATAATTAATGTGCCTCCTGGCAGTTACAATACCTTTTAGATCGAATTCTTGCTCAATTAAAGTTTTTTAGTTCCTTTACTATCTCTCATTGTTATAGGGAAATTAATTGTATTGCTAATTTTCTTGCTAACAAGGCCGTAGTGGAATGCTTGGAGTATTTGGAGGTCTCCCCCACAGATATTCCGTCTTCTTGCATTAGCATTTTATACTAGTTTTGTTTGGTCGACATTTCTTGCTTATTTAGTTGATTCATGGGCAAGGGGGTGCTTTTCAATTTTGAATTGGTTTGGTATGTGTTTTCTTGGTCTTGAAGGTGTGAAATATAAGCTTAGACAGATTGGTTTAATTGTTAGGATTGGTGGTTCCTGAAAGTTGATGGTTTGATACTCTTATCATGCACCCTTTTCGTTGTGGATATACTTGTATGTGTTACATTAGGGAGGGTGTTGTCCACTTGTTTATCTTTTGGTAACATTTTTGTTGATGTCATACATACCAAGTGTTTTCTCTACGAAAGGTGGTGTTGATGGAGTTTATCCATGAGGTATGTCTCCTTCATGATTTCTTTGACATTTGTATCGGGTTTCTCTAGTTGCTTATTGGTATTTGATTGCTTATCATGTTTGGTACTATTGCAATCATTATTGTTCATTGGCTTTACTTATTATTGTGGATCATATCTTGGGAGATTGGTTGTGTTAAGTATGAATGTGTGTGCTTTTTATCTCGGTTGTTGATCATTTTTGCGGATCATTGGCTTGGTAATTATGATTGTGCAAGTTGTTTATCTCAACTTCTCTGAGATTTCATGCAGCGCTTCAAGTTATATTTGTTATGATGCCTTCTCTCATTTGGTTTGCGATATAAATGAGTTTGTTATATATCTTATTTTAGCATTCCTTCCTCTTAGTGCTTCTTTCCTTGTGGGGGTTGTCATTCTCATTCATTCCAAGATGAGGATTTTGGGTGTGAGTGTACTCTGCTTCATTCTGATGATTTCATTGAGGCTTGGAAAGTGGTGGTTGAGTTTTGAATCTTGGAAACTGCAGGTGTTGCAGTATATGCAGTGGTTTCTTCTTGTTGTTTTTTTGCTTGGATCTTCTTATGGTTAATCTTTTGGCTCGGCCTCTTGTTGATTCTATCGGGGTTTCAACATCATGCTCTCCTTCTTATTTGGGTTATTCTTTATCTGATCACGGTTTTCTTTATGGCATGCTCACTTGCAATAGTTTCATTTCTTTTCTTGAGTTTTATGCTAATAAATGGAGTGAAGAATTGTTCTGTGTGGCCAGGGGTGGTTCGAGAATGTCCAATTTTTTGCTATTCTAAAGTTTTAATTGGTAGTTGTTCTTCTATTCCATCATTGTGGTGTTCTTCACAGTGAGCTAAAAGGATGATTATGTATTTGATATCTTTTTGTATGCCTTTTATGGCAGCTTCTTTTGTATCTAATGGCAATGCTATGTAATATGGGGAGGGGTATTTTGGATTATGCCCAAGAGGCCTCTTTGTAATGGGTAGGTAGGCCTTAAGTTTTTTGGAGCAATACTAGAGGATTTTCTTACTGGCTCTTTCCCTCTAGAGCTCATTGAACTAGACACCATGTAAAAAATTAAAATATTAATATAATTCAGTGGTAAATCGACTTGTATCAAAAAAAACTTGATACTGAAGTATTTCTTACTGCTTTTTAATTGCTCTCATATTTTTTTGACTTTGGGCTTGTATATTATCTATACCACTGTCCAAAGTTGCTCTATATTCTGAGAGTATCCTTTTTGCTTACTTCCTTGTGACTTGTCTCAATATTGGCATGTCTTTTGTAGGGTTCTCAGTCTCAAATCTGCTACTATGTATTTAAGTTGTGGTTTCCCTATGCTAGCCTTGAAGGTCTGCAATAGCTTTGAACTTTTGTGCACATTTGTGACTATTTCAATATGCATGGACTACTCTGTGAACTACTAAATGACACAAATCTCCTTTGAATATTGACAGTTAAGGTGATTATCCTCTCTCATTGTTTTGTTGTTCATACTAATGCCATGCTTATGAATGCTTACATGACATTAATATCAAAATCTTAGACTATAACAAAGGCTCTCCCATACTAGGCCTTGACTGCTTATATAATTGTTATGACATCATGGAAACTCTTTGCTCATACACTGTTGTATGGGTTGTCATCTCTGTTTCAGTGATATCTCCCATTTGCCATCTCAAGCCATTGTTAGTAAGATCTTTGTGACATATGACAATAGTAAACGATTTGTTTACTATCCCTATATTGTTGTATTCAATGTGCTTTGGGGGTATTGCCATGCCACTTTATTGATAGGACATGTTCATGATTGTCATTCAACCCTATATCTTAGCTCTCTAATCACTATTTGAATGCATTATAGCTATTGTGTATAGCTTTTGAGGCCTTATTGATGACTTTGTTTCTTCTCTCTTGACACAAACAAGCTAGTATAAGACTGTTAAAGGTTTAGACAGTTCTTTATGTTTCTTGTCTATGTCAAAGACTACACTTTTCCTTTAAAGCATTGTCTTATAGGCTTGCTTAGGCACTAGGATCTATTGCCATTTATATCCCCTATGAAGGCAACACTGTTCATTAGGGTTTGGTCATGACCCAAAAACTTGCAATCATTGCTTCTGTGAATGCCCTCATGGGTGCATATACACTTTTTGATAGTAACTTATATTTCAAACCGTTATTGCAAACCTTTTCTCTACTCCTGTCCATGTATAGTGACTATAAATACATCATGTGAACTACCATTTCATGAAGAATGCCTTCCGTCAATTCTCTGCTCCAAGGTTTCTTTTCAAGTTATGCTTCTTGGAGATGACACTGTATTATCAATTCCACATGTTTATGGTTGGTCATTCATAGTTGATTTTGGCATCCAAATTGCTTGGCTGAGAATGAACCGTGTAAGCAACCATCTCACTGTTTTTACTGCATTATTTGCTCACTATTTTTGGACAATCATTTGTTTTGAATGACTGTGTTATAGTTGCTTCCTTTTACTGTTAGATCCCTTGTAAAGTCACTTCCATAATGTAGAAACCTTATTACCATTCTGTGTCTTTGTCTTTTAGGCATGATGAAAATATTTCCTACTATCATTGTATTTCTATTGAGGAGAAGCTTGTTATTTATAATAGTGGTCTCATTAGCTCACTGTTATTAATAATGAGTTTATTCTTGATTGAGCTACCATGACACATGAGTGACCCTTAACTCTATTTAAAAAAACAAGATGGTAGCATGTTGGGCTCAACCCTTGTGGGAGCCTCATTTTACTTCACATGATGTGATATCTGATATATCACTGTAACCTATAAAGTATTCCAATAAGGAATATCTTACCTATACCTACACAATGAACAAACATGTTAGATAAAATAGTGAAATTTCAGAACTTAATGGACATTTATGATATTTCTTTGTTTTCCTCTCTCATACATATGGTAACTACATAATTGATTTGATGCCTTATGAAAGCAACTATGCATTTGTTGATAATTCATATGAAATGATCAAGCATCCCGAGCTCTAACACTTATTTCTTTCATCACTTGCAGATATTTCTGAGATAGTAAAACAAAAGAGCATGGAGATATGCAACAATTTAGCCTCGAGGATTTGTCATTTAGGCAATGATGGATCCCTACTCCTTTTATATGCTTTCTATTATAAATGTATAGTTTTCTTTTATGATACATTGAATATGTTACTCCCACGACTTGTGTGGGATGCTATACTTTTGATATTCATGAATAAAGAAAGCAATTTTCTATGCAAAGTTGTATACTCTTCTTTCTTGTAAACACTTGCATTGAATCTATTGTTCATCTGATAGAATCTCTTGTATAAGCACTTGGCATAATCAGACATGTACCTTTTATTTTTTAGTTGCAAAAACTATATCAACTCCACCTATTTGTGTTGAAAGAAAAACTAGGTAACAATTCTATAAGAATCATCAAGGATCATAAAGTACCTTTCACCATTAAGTGCCCTTGTCCTAGTAGGTCCACATAGATTAGTATGTATCAACTTCAAGGGTTTTGAAGTAGAAAACTCCTTGTTCTTGAATCTTGTCTTTGTTTGTTTTTCCATCTGACATTCCTTGCATAAAGTGTTTGTAGGCTTAGTAATCTTCAATAGATCTCTAATTGCGCCTGTATAACTATTCTTAACCAAGTTATCAAATTTTATGTGTCCCATCTTCTTGTGTCAAAGCCAACATTCACTACTTTGAGCAATTAAGCAGTTGTCATCTATAGCTTTCTTCAAGCAATACATATTTCCATCAGTTCTTGTTCCTTCTACAATCAGTCTTCTAGAGTTACCTTTTCTCATCTCACAACCCTTATCCTGAAACGTAAGTATATATCCTTTACCGCACATCTAACTAACACTGAGAAGATTGTGCCTCAAATCCTTAACATACAAAACATCCCCTGTCTTGATCTTCACATCAATGGATATTGTCCCTTTGCCACAAACCTGGGTAGATTCTATACCACCAAACTTGATTGATCCACCACTTGTCTTTTGAAAACTAATAAAATTTTCTTCTATCACCTTACATGTGTTTGAGCAACCACTATCAATCACACATGTATTTGACTCTTCTTTTGCATGCAAATCAAACTACACAACTAATGATCTTTCATTGTTCTCATCAGGTTGGATATTGATTTCCTCATCATCATAAACTTTCATATCATAAACAGGGTTTCATCACTAGAATCATCATAGTTCTCATCTTCAAGGAATTGATACTCTCTTTGGAGTACAAACTTCTCTTAGGCTTATATCCTTTATCATCTACCCTCTGGTTTCTATCATCTCTTCTTCTATTTATTTCTTCTATATAAGGACATAAGGACATCTAGCTGCACAATGACCAATCCTTCCACAATTGAAACATTTTAGAGGTAACATACCTTTGTATTTACATGTTCCCTTCTTTAGTCTTCTCACAAAGTTTTCTTTCGCTTCACCAAGGTTGTTTTCTAGGTCAACATCATCTTCTTATTTCTTACTTGCTTTGAATGCAACTTCCTTCTTTGGTTTATTCAGTTCAAAGGTATAAAGGGCTCCATAGAGTTGATCTATAGTATAGGCATCCAAATCTCTACTTTCTCCAATGGAAAACACCTTGGGAACAAAATATTTAGGAAGAGTCGTACGTACCTTCCTCACAACTTCATCTTCTTTCATTTCTCTACCAACACCTTTGATTTCATAAACTACTTATGTTGCCCGATGCATGTAGCTATCAATACTTTCATCTTATAACATTCTTAAGCTCTCAAATCTGCTTTTGAGATTCTACTACTTGACTTGCTTTAATTTATTGTCTCCTTCATAAATGCTACTAAGTTTCTCGCAAACATCCTTGGCAAATTTTTTGTTTGACACCTTCAAGAGTTTAGTATCAAACAATCCACTTACAATTGCATTCCTCACCTTTCCATCGTTCACACGTGCCCTAATTTCATCTAAAGTAGTAAGTAGAGTAGAGGGAGCTATATAACCATCTACAATAAAGTTCCACATTCCATAATTCATAGAGTTCAGACATGATTTCATCCTCATCTTCCAAAAGGAGTAGTTTGTAACATAAAACTTGGGAATCTTGTAAGATCCATCTTGTGCCATCATTTATGTGCATCGAGTGGTTAAGCATCTTCTAGAGGAAGTCAACTCTGATACCAATTGTTGAACACACCTTAGGACTGAGAAGGGGGGGGAGGGGGGTGATTCATTCTAGACCTTAAATCACTAAACTTAAACTTTATTTTCCCAAACACTATCAACTTACCTTTAACCTTATCAGCAACAATGAAACACATTGCACAAGAGAACACCAAATTTACATGGAAAACCCAAACAGGGAAAAACCACAACGAGGCTTAACTCACAACATATGAAATAATTACAAATTTATTTTAGGCTCACTACCAAGGAAGCACACTGCCACCTAGAAGGACTTGTAGGTTGATATTTTTTATCCCATGGAAAGACACATAAGGAGTTGTCGACTAAAGCCCACTGCTTTAGAGCGAGATAGATAAGGACTTACAGGCTGTAGTTCACTGCTCTAGGGCAAGATACAAAGACTTTCAAATTGAAGATCACTTCTCTAGGGCAAGATAAAATATCACAACATTTGAATTAACAAGATAAAGTCTTCTCCAAATACAACTAAACATGCTATCCAAAGCCAACAAATGTCATTAAGATCACAACACAAGATGGAAAACAAAACTCTATCAACCAAGCTACATCAATTGCCTAGAAAGACAACATCAAACACAATGCAAGACAACATTTGAATCAACAAGATAAAATCTTCTCCAAATATGAAGTTGTATTTGAATCACTATTACAAGCGACCAACTCCAACAACAATCACCACCACACATCCATTGTCTTCGCATCAAAAGAACTCTACAGATGATATTATCATGAAAGAACACTAGCACATATTCTGATTCACACACTCACATCTATACACCACACATTACAACACCACACATTCCATAGTGATTTGATCCTCTATATGTACCAATATTTACACCTCAAAACATCAACTAGGTCAGCTAGAACAAGAGGCAAACATAAGTCCAATTAAATCGGTCACCAAATACAATTGTGGTGAATGCGGTCCATTCTGAGAGATAGAGAGGACCTAAACCATCATATTACACTTCTCTAAATGGCTTCAAATAATGCACACACTAGCGCACATCATCCAAGGTTGACAACAAGGTAACATGTAGATAAACAATGTTGCACATAACCAATCGGCCCAAAAACATATCATCCAGACGAAATAACTTAATGCAGATCCCCGCATGCCAAGGGTAGGACCCTAATACAACTAAACATGCTATCCAAAGCCAACACATGTCATTAAGACCACAACACAAGATGGAAAACAAAACTCTATCAGCCAAACTACATCAATTGCCGAGAAAGACAACATCAAACACAATGCAGGACCAAACTGATCATTCAACACCATGCAAAGCACATGAAGACATTCCTAGAACATCCAACAACACGTATTGCTAAAAAACATCCCACAAAAATATAGTTCAAAGGTGGCCATTGGAGCATTACACTTGCTATTTTCGGTAGTGTAATGCCTCCCTCTGCATCCATCGACATCAAGATTCCTTCCTGGGTCCTTTATCTTGCCTTTTTCTTCAGTTTGTCTCTTCGATCTCTTTGATCGATCTTTGACAAATCTTAAAACTTTCTCTAATGCTTTCATAGACATATCACTCATTTCCCTGTATCATTTGCATGCCTTTTCATCACACCATCACCATTGTTACAACTTCATGTGCTTAAGGGTCTTGTTCTCTTCACTTCGGTAGGCTTCTTCTTTCCTTGTTTTGAAGGGAAGTTTCTTCCCTCTTCTTTCTTGCATTTTCCATCACCTCCATTGGCATATTGCTTGTCTTGATTTTCTTTTCATATACCATTTATCATTTGATCTATCAATCTATCTTGGCTGTCCATGGAGGTAAAAAAACCAAAATGGGGGTCTGACTGTGGTAGACCTATTAAACACAACTCCAACATTTTCATCTTTGTTTTGTTTTGTGTGCAGGTTTGTTGAAAAAGATTCGTGTCTATTGGAGGCTTTGATCTTTGGACTTTTATGAGCTTCTCTTCCTTGAATCTCTTTCATTTTATTCCTCATTAATGTTGTTTGCTTCATTTGCTATCATTTTATACTTTTTATAACATTAAAAACATAAAAGTTTGAAATCATGTTGCTTTTGTTTATTCTGATACAGTCTTCGTACTCTGTATGTACAGGATGCCAACACGTTGCACTGTCATCCACGACTTGTGCATGTATCTTGGACAAAGAGCTTGTAGAGGTCACCAAAAGATCTTTGTGACTTGTGTTTTTGGTTCCCATAATCAATTTTTTTTATCTACTGGCACTTGACAACTTTTACGCTTTGTGCTTGTCACAAGTGGAGAGGAGGATTAGCGAGTCCTCGAGAGGTTGTCATTTGCCTTTTGAAGCGGTTCACTTTTCCCACTCTACAAAAAACGTAAGAAAATGTGACATTAAGTCTTCCAACTATCCTTCTTTGGTGAATCTACCCCAAGATAAGTAAATATGGTCTACAATTTGATGAAAGCAATACACATAAAGTAAAATGCATTTAAGATAGCCCTAGGGAAGTATTTAGAGGAACTGATTCTAAAACAAGTTAATATGACTTGTTTTTGTGTGAATACACACATTTTGGGAAAAGATGAATTTGTGATTAATTAGGCAATTCTAATGTGCTTTAGTGAATTTGCAAGGTATTATATTGCTTTTTTTCTTGGTCAATTTAGTCAAATATATTGATATTTTGGTACTAACCAACTAACTCAACCTTGCTTGCGACCACACTAACCTCATTTTTGTAGCCTACATTAGTCAAAATCTAGTGAATCAAAATTGTTAATGCTATCTTTTGTACTTGTCCATAGCTAAAGATTATTTTACCGCTAATTAAGAACTAAAGTAGCATGAAGAGTCAATTTATTATTCGATGTTCTTGGGATCCTTTCTCGATGTATGCTCTCCCCTTGCATTGTTTGATGAGCTCAGGGACCATAAATCACACATTTATCCAAGTCTTATTGTGCTAACCTAAGAGCACTAGTTACATGTATCCTCCCTCCCTGCGCTTTGTGCAAACTTCAAGATCAAAAGTAGTTAGTGACTCTTTCCCTTTAGGAGGCCTTCTTAGGTATTTCATCACCCCAAGGGACAACCTCAACCATGTGAACTGATGTATATAATGGTGGGATAATAAAATTTGTACCCCAATCTAGTCATGTCATGTCTACCAAATCTTGGATGTCTTAGTGATTCTTGACTAGAAGTGCAAAGTTAGTTTGAGATTTTTAGTGAAAGTTCTTGATTCACACTTTTGATGGGCTGGTGTTCATGGATGTGCCTCATGTATCTTCTAGGTATTTTGAAGATGCACCAGTTATCCTTTTACAACCAAGATTAATACCTTTTGACTATCAAGTAGCATGGTGCAGGAGATGTGTATCATACCCCAAAGTTACTCACATTGTACTTTCATGCATTGAGATAAATCTTACCAATATCATCATTTGGTTGTCATTAGTAAGAAGTCATTCACTATTTGGGGTTATGGTCTCTAGCTATCCAACCATTGGTAGATAGTATTAACTTTAGCTCATGGGCCTACACTAATTGCCAAACCTACTTGAATAATTTTAGGGCTTGTATGCATGTCTAGTGTGTGTTCTTGTGATTACCCATGCATGTTTCTAGTCAATATAGTTTATTTCATAATTGTGTCTTCTAATTGCTTTCTTTAGTCATTTAGTCATTTGTTTATTCTAGCCAATCAATGAAATTGTCTTGTTCTTGGGCTAATTCACTCAATTTTAAGAAAATGTGCCCTATCAATAACTGAATAGACCCTTGTATAAATCTATATTATAGTTCATATATCCACCATTAGATGAATCTAATCTATTTTTTAGTGAGTCTAAAATTCCTTAGGCAATCCATCATGCATTTTGGTGAATTTACTTAGTCACAATTCCCTTGTCATCACATTGTTTAAATTGTCAATCTCTGATTCAAGCAAGTCCATTGTTAATTAGATGCATCCACTCTATCTTTAAACAAGTTTGCCTCATTCACATCATCTCCCCTTCAATAGTCCAAAATCAGTTAAGAAAATGTGACCTACAATTTAGGTGAATGCAATTCTAGTTAGGCGAATATGCTCTATTG
Organism: Cryptomeria japonica; assembly: GCF_030272615.1. NCBI lineage: Eukaryota > Viridiplantae > Streptophyta > Pinopsida > Cupressales > Cupressaceae > Cryptomeria > Cryptomeria japonica. The sequence continues at coordinate 606,921,196 of NC_081413.1, read as the reverse complement.
GTAAGCAAATTTGCCTTTACTCAAATTTCAATTTGAACTCCTATCCCAAAATCATTTCCATTCATAGTTCAATGATTCTATTTTCAATTAGGAAAGTTTTATCTATTTTCCTATTAGTTCATGTTGGGAACAATCAAATGCATAAATGAAATTATTATTTAAAATTTATTATATTTTCAATGTATTAAATTCTTATGATTTTAATTTTTTTTTTTTATCAATAATGTAAGTTTTATTCAAACGTTAATTCAAGACTTATTTAACACTATTATAACTATCACAATAGTCCTTTTGTATAGTGAGGTCTTCAATAAAATCATTTTCTATAAAATTACATTATTGACTTTTAAATTATTATTTTTTTGAAAAAAGTACTTTTTTGAAATTTTAAAATGGCACTAAGGGGGCTAAACTTGAAATACATAAGAAATTACATAAACCAAAATGATGTCCTAGCATATATAGGTTACTACCTAAACCTAATGACATGGCCCATCATCTTGCTCGTCCATCTCCATGCACCAAAGGCGTAGCCTTGCCAACCACCCGTGACGTACCCATGAGCTCCTTCAACAACTCAATGCACCTTGTAACCTGCAGTCTTCGAGCCTCCTCATCCTCACCAATCTGCCATACTAAGAATGGGATCCAAGGTGTATTATACAATAATGTGAATCACGAACAAATACCCCCAGCTGGGTGGAGACCAATTCCTACCATTGCTAAGTCCAAATAATGTTGCATGTCCATTCACCACTACGCTTTCATCGAAGTTTGCATAAGGTGTTTCACCTCACCATTTTCCTCCCTCGCTTGTAATGACCATGCCTTGAAGAGGGATGCGATATTGCCATTAATGCAAAAGTGGTAGTTTAAAAGGCCTCTCCCAAAATCAGTTTGATTACTTTCAACACCATTGACTCCGATATATTAAAAACTTTTCGTAGTCTATTATTCATTATCCTTCCTCAAAAATCCATTTACCATTGCTTAGCACTTAAACAAATCATGGTAGCCATTGGTCACCATTTTGCATTTTGTGTTTGTCTGACATGTTGTGGAAGATATATGCCTTCGACTATCAATACAACCATCCAAATATTAAGCCTAGAGAATGTCAGTCAATTCTGAGTGTTTAACACTTTTAAGCCTAGAAGTCAAAGCTTAGTGTGTGTGATTTAAGTCGTTCACCAAATTAACTCTTCCCATGTGTCAAGCTTCCTATCTTAAATGTCCCTACCATTGGACATCCTTTTGTCCACTCCCAGCTCACCTAAAAATTGTTCATAATCTACCAAATTGACCTTAGAGTACTCTATCATCATATCCATTGCCTATTTCTCAAGTTGGTTTGCCACCTCATTTCCTTCTTGGAATATGTGGATGAGTTTGAAACCCTCCAATTGGGATAGTCCCTCTTAGATTCATGGGATGAATTTCTTTAATTTTCAATTTAGGGTATCTTGGCGACATATTACATTAATGGTATCATCAAATCTCATTCTAGATGAAGCTTCCTAAAACTCGACCACTTGCATAATTGTATTCCTAGCTAGTCACCAACAACTTCCTAGCTTGGATACCACCCCAAAGGACCTGTGATATCCTTGAGTTGCTCTATCAAAATTCACCTTCACCCATCCTTAATCGGAAGGTTCCCACCTAATTTTTGCTCTTGGGTTGAAAGTAAGATCAACCCGAATAGACCTATAAACAAGATTGAAAACTACTTACATTTATTAAATTATACATTAAATATAATTAATTATATATTTACAAAAATTTGTTCACTTTTTAAAATAACGCAACATCTAAATACATCCATATTTAACCACACCTAATTTTAGCCTATCTTAAACTTTTATCATAATTTATCTATCATTTATCCGACCCTATCCTAATTGTTAATTAATTATATATTTATTATTTATTTAATTGCTTTATCTTTTATCTTTTCTCCCACCTTATCATAGTCATTAATTAAATAATATTATTATTTATTTAATTAATTTAACCTTCACCTTTATCCTCCAATTCCTATCCATTTAATCCTAGCCATTAGATTCACTCACATGGATCACAAACTAAACTTGTCATCATGTAACAAGTGTTCTTCTCACATGACTAACTAAAACCTCGTCTAGATTCATTGAACTTGGACACTAGCCAAAAATCAAATAACTTTGCATCTCATCCCTATCTGAATCATAACCATTCATAGAAAGATGTTGCTCTAATCACATCTTGAACCCTATCCCTCATCCCTCACGTGACACTTGTCCTATGACCACTACTTTGATCCAAAATTCTAATCTTCATTCAATCCTAGCCGTCCATTATCCACTCTATCTTGGCCCTTGTTTTCTCTATTGGAAATCTTATAAATGAAAGGCCTCTCACCCCATTTGCATCTCTCATGTCATCTTAGCCTTATGCTGTTGAATATTCTATCTAATATTCTATTATCATATTCTTATTTGATCTATTTGATCATTCATAATGTTGTTGATTTATAAGCAACCATATTTCTACATCAAAGGAACAAATCAAGCCGAGCTAGGGTGCACTCTACTTCAGCAGAGCAAGAAGGATTTTAGTTGAAAATATTGATTGCATATTGCATTATCCCCTGTGTTATTTACCTTTCATTTTTTTTTTGTCTTCAAGTGCACAATTATCTTATAGGTATAACATTATTGCTTCAATGAAAATAAATGACTAACAAGAATTTAAATAATCTAGGGGAAAGGACCCAGTAGTTGTGCACCCTAACTTCGCGCTTCTCAAAATCCTACTTGGAAATTTCAAATCACTCAGAGTTTTTTACAGCAGCTTACTTGGCAAGTCCCCTGCTTATAACTAATGTTTCAAGGCCACATCATCAAATATGATACCACATTAGCATGCTTTTTTCCAAGGTGTCCAAAACAACCCAAAACAAAAGTGAGACCAATAGGCGTGCAAAAGAGACCCCAATAGTTGTGCAGCTGATATGGCATCACCTGATTGGTTACTTTTTACAATATTAGTACATTTCTTAACAACTATTGGTACATTTCCTAACAACTGTTGGTACATTTCCTAACAAAAATTGATATTTTTTGTTTCAAACAATAGATTTTATTTGTTCAATTTTTGGAACAAAGGGTATCAACAACCCTCACAACAATTGGTACATGCTCAACTACTACTCGTGCTCTTCCCCTACTAATGATTCACAATTGCTACAATAATACACTCTTTTAACAATCTTATAACCAACTACAATTTCAATTATCAAATTAACATTATAAATCAAATAGAATGTAATTAAGCACATTGTTGATCCAAAAACTATGTTGCAATAATTTTAATTTAAAATTATTAAGTTCACAAATGAGCATATTCTAGCTGACTATCCCAACCAAAAAAAAACAAAAAAACACAATTACTTTTTACAATCTTTATATCCACTTAAAAAAAAATTCTCACGATTTTTCCCTGTAAAACTCATAGGTAAAAAAGTAAAATCTGTATGATTTTTATCTTTTATTTGACTTGACATTTCTTTTGCATAATCTTCTGCTTTAAGCATTGGCTATCGACTCGCCTTTAGGCATTAGAAGACCGCAAATTGCTGGTCTAAACACAGCAAATATCAAAGCTTCCTCCTCACGAAAAGCACGGTACCTGGCCTGTAACACTAGTTATTTTAAAACATCTCAGGTAAAAGAAAAAATTGGCGTTTTGTACGTGAAGTCATTTAATGCTCATAAAGATTGCATTCAAGTCCCCTGATCAAATTTAACTGTCACAAAAGATCTGCCATAACTCTGACCTTACATCCTCTCACACACCCGCATTAATACATTGGTTGTATAACGACTTCATCAAAAAGGTTATAAATAAAAAAGCTTCCATCCAGATGGCATGAATCCTGATGATAATTAATATAAATAAATTAAGTTTCTTGTGCTCGAAAATGAACAGACTTCTACTCTGTAGTACCTTGACTGACACTGGTACAGATATTAAATACCAATATTTCTATTATATAGTAAACTCTGTATTTCTCAACTATCTATGTATTTTATTCAAAATCAAAGCTCCGCAAAAATTAAATGTTTGTGTCACCGTCAAAATCCACCCTGCCTTCTGTATGATGTCAATAGTGAGACCCACATAATAAATTCAATCAGAGAAATCCATAGCGGCCACATATTTACCTTAACGAATTAATGGGTGCCACTGCCCACTTTGAAATATCTTCAACTTTTCGAAGATTTTCATTTTTCACAGATTGGTGGTCATCTGGTCAGTTGTTTTCAATGAAGCCCGCCCAATTGCTTGCACTCTGCATTTTTATTGGACTTTTGGAGGTTCACTCTGGTAAGTATGTTTCTCCTCTCTATTCTCTTTTCCTTTCATCTAAGCTATACCCGTAAATGTTGTTGCAATTTCATTGTTACCTGTTGAAGTCTAAATGATGGCCTCTTAGTTGACTACTCTAGCGCATTATTTGGTAAATTAAGTTGAATATAGCATTACTCCCAATTCAAAGCTGTTCGTTGAGTACGCAATATGAATATCGTGGTACTTCCTCTTAGCATTTGGTGATATATGCTCCTATTCTAACTGTTCCTTGCCTTTGCCTCCGACAGCAATGAATGCCCACACGATTCCAATCGTATGGACATATTCCTTTGCAAAACAGCATATTCATCTCCGCTGAAAGATCTTTTATTCAGTATATGTAACTACCAAGAAAGACTATAAATCTTGAGAATTACTTCAGACCATTTAAACTTGGAAGTTTCCACAATCGCAAAATCCGCATACCCAATCATCTTCACCTTGTTCTATGTAGCCTCCTGGTTGTCCCACGAAGATTTTCGCTTCCAAACAACCATTTGATAGAGCTTTTGTTACGTCCAACTGACGATCGCGCCTAGCTAATGCTACTCCAATCGTCAGTATCACCCTAATTGAAGTAACTCGTATAACTGAAATGGTCTCACAGTAATCTATAGATGCAATTAGAGCACTCTCAGTAGCTTATGTAATCTATTCAGAGAGTCTACTTTATTGTGGGTTTATTTTGGGGAGATGTTTCAGAACGCACGAAGGGCAAAAATGCAGATTTTGAGCCCAAATGAATGAATGAATTTATTGAATATTCTAATGATGTCCACAAGACTAGGCGGTCTAAGGGACCCAAAGCTGATCCATTTTCAGGTTTCTTTCAATGTTGGCTCTTCTTAAGAAACTCTCGAAGATCTCATTCAGACTGTACACTTGCAAAATATTTTCAAATGGAGTGCACAATTTAGGATGAAATGTTGTTCAGGTTCAACCACCCCTTTGGTGTAGAAAATGCAACTTTTTTTTCTTCCCAATCTTCCTTGGGAATCGTCCATTTACTGGTCTCTCATTTGAAATGGTGAGACCCAGCCCTCATCTAAACAACTAATATCCTAGCCTTTTACTTAATTGTGGCTCTTAAATAAGCTTTTTCATCATGTTTCCTCAAGGGGTTGAACTCTTTGATATAGTGTGTTTTTTTTTTCGATCAATTTTTTTTTTTTTTTTCACATGGTAGTCCTGAATTTTTCTAGTACACTTTTTTATCTCTTCATTGTTATTAGACATTCTTGTGGATTAATGCCCCAATTACTTATCCACGTCTTTTTCTGCTTCATCCAAGTCTTCTTCCTCTGATCTAGATCCTCCTCAACGACCATTTTTGGCTAGTGATGTTTATTCGCCTTTTCAACTTTTTTTAGATGCTTATGCTTCCATTGGTAACATCCCCTCTTCAGCCAAAAGGTTCTTGTTGTCATTTTATGATACCCTTGGTCCATCAGTGAGAACCGATCAGAGATATGTTCCATGGACCAGCGCTGCCCCAGTTGATCAAGGAGAAAAGCAATGGAATTATGAAGTGTGAAGTGTTGTCTTGTCAGAAGGAAGTTCCTAAGTCTTCAAACCCGGAACTCCAGAACCCCTAGGTTCCCAAGTTCCTAGGTCTTCAACCGCGGAACTCCGGAACCCCCAGGTTCCCAAGTTCCTAGGTCTTCAACCCCGGAACTCCGGAACCTCCAGGTTCCCAAGTTCCTAAGTTTTCAAGTTCCCAAGTTCCTAGTTCTTCAACCTCGGAACTCCGAAACCTCCAGGGTTCCCAAGTTCCTAAGTTCTTCAACCCTGGAACCCCCAGGTTCCCAAGTTCCTAGTTCTTCAACCCCGGAACTCCGGAACCCCCAAGTTCCCAAGTTCCTAAGTTCTTCAACTCCGGAACTCCGGAACCCCCAGGTTCCCAAGTTCCTAATTCTTCAACCCCGGAACTCCGGAACCCCCCGATCCCCAAGTTCCTAGTTCTTCTACCTCGGAACTCCGGAACCTCGAAGTTCCCAAGTTGCTAAGTCTTCCCAACTTTGGTGACCCAGGTCTCCGAGGTCTTCCAAGCTACTTCCGGCTTGCAACGCTTCCGAATGGCGTGATCGACACTCAAAGCTTCCAATGCTCCGATAGCTTTGGTGACTTATGCACCTTCTTTTATGGAGCCATAGATGTGCATTTAATGTTTTTTGGCAGAATTTCCATCAAGGGAGGTACGGGGCCATGCTTGTTGTGGTGACTTATGTCATGTCTGCATACTCTGACTGCACTCCCAGACTGACATACAGGGGTCATGATCTATCATGTCCCCATCTTTTTGATGCAATTCCCACATTGCATTTGATGAATAAAGACACTTAAAAATTTCTAATTGTCAAAAGTTAATAAGGAAAAAGTAACTTATAAGCCTAAGTTTCTTTTTTTAATAAAGGCTTATGTTTGAATAAAGTGCTATGCGTACCTTTTAATAAAGTGGGCCCTTTAATGTAACCCCTTTGCTCAAATCATTTAAATGACATGGCATGGTGGGACCCTTGTCATTCTTTAAAAGCCTTTAAGCCTTTAAGCTACGTGGACCCAAAAGATGCCAAGGAAGATGCTTTTTTAGTTGGATTCCAATGGGATATTCCATTTAGGGTTACGCCACTCTTTGGAAAAGATTATTAGACATTTTGGAGGAGGGAATTGGTATTATGTTATTATTGTATTTCTGATTTTTCTCTGCTCTGCATTAGCAGCAGAAATTGCAGGTGTTTGGAGGACGTGAACCCTCATATCTGCATTGGTAGTGGAGGTGTACCCACTAATTTGCCCACATGGGACAAGGATGTGCCTTGTCTAGACCCATTGGGGGTCAATTTAGCAACAAAACCAGCCTAGCAATCACCATTAGGTACAATACATCAGTTCTGAGCAGTTTGTCTTGAAATTGCAGCAAGTGTGGGTTTCATAATTGCAGCCGTACCATTCCAGGTAGGGCCGTACCATTCTAGAAGGTTGTGCATCAATTTAAAATTAAATGGAGTGTTCTAACTCCATTTCTTGTGCTTGATCTCATTGTTGGGATTAGAAAGGGGAGTGTGGAAGAAATCACAGTCAACTGACTGGATTTGTGATCAGGGTGAGCAAAACAGTGGGAAAAGAAGGTCAAAATTGTATAATTTTGCTTGGCAAAGGTTGGATTTCCAGCTGGTAATTGGGTTCTTGCCCAATTTGTTATTGGTAATTCATCTTATGGCAGAATAAGCAGATTGAATCCACTGATCTGCTCCTACACCATCCTTCTCAGCTTGTATCCATTTTCTAGATAGCAAACTAGCCTCAAACCCTAGCACTAGATCTTTGGTATGTTTTCTGTTTGTACATGTGATTGTTATTTCACTTCTAGATGATTGTAATCTGCTGTCATACAAAAATCAGAAGCTGATCTCTTGATTACAGTTCATTTTTATCATTTATGTTGTTTCTTGTCATGTGTTGCAAACCCCATCACCAAAAAAACAACACAAAAGAAACAAACTCTTCGGCATCTTCTGTCTAGTCTCTAAGAATACCAAAAAGGCCCCAAATATAGTTTATTAAGTTAAAATTAAAACAGGGCATCAAAAGACCTATTTAGGGATCTTTCAGTGGTATCAGAGCCGATGATCCTGCCAGCCTGGGGGTCATTAGAGTAATTCTATGCAGCGGGGTAGATTTGGCACCTACAGATATTACACACGCAGGAGACCTAGAGTGGATTTAAATTTTGTCACAAAACCACCCTTTGAGACTAATATGGGTGATATACCTGAAGGACAGAGGAGCCCACCCAGACAGGAGAGACAGATTCCACTCAATCCTGATGAGATTATGAGGAGTTTGGCTGAAGCACAGCCAAAAATTGTTGAAGCAATCAACAGGTTATAGGGCACATTTGACAAAATGGATTTGGAAAATAATAGGGGAAGCCACAGGAGTCGTAGCAGGACAGTATCAGCTGCAGGAAGTAGGGGCAGCAGTAGAATTCCATCTTCCCTGAGTAATGTATCCATCTCACCACGGAGGGACAGGACCCATACTAGAACAACGAATAAGCCTATGCTCCCACGGTTCACCCCTAGAGATGTACCACCGTTGGCTGAGCCTCATAATGGAATCACCTTCTAGGACACTGTCATGGCAGCCAATGATCAGTGGGCACTTTTACCGCAGTATGTTAGGATGCCTTTCCCTTACATCAGTACTATATGCAACGTAGGGATGCTAACCGAGGTCAGAATGACAGGTGGCCCAGACAACAGTGGAATAATGATCTGAAGAGAGCTACTGGTAAGCTCTCTATGTCCACATTTAATGGTGTTGGTTCTACCAGTGCACGAGCTTGGGTCCACAAATTGGACATCTATTTATCCCTGAAGCCCATGACTGAGGATGAGGCTATACAGTTTGTTGTTTTACACCTGGAAGGAGTTGCGTATGACTGGTGGCATCATGGTTTGGTTACGCAAAACCATACCCTTATTCACTCTTATACTAAGTTCACCGAGAGATTGATTGCCAGGTTTGACAGGAAGGATATAGAGCTGTATTGCAGGGACTTAGCTCTACTTAGACAGTCAGGATATGTGGAAACTTATATTAATGAGTTTCAGTGGATAGCAGTGATGGTTCCTGAGATGCCTGATAGGAGAGTGGTTATGTTGTTTATTGAGGGTCTACATGAGAGACTCAGAGGACTGGTTAAGGCTTTAAGGCCTGGGACATTACAGGAGGCCATTCAACTTACCTTAGACCTTGACACTACTCCTCCCCGATCCACTTTCCAGCAAAACAAAAACTTCACCAGGAACTCTAAACCTTTCCAAAAGACTTCTCAGTTTCAGCAAGGCAATACTTTTGTCCCAAAATTTGATCCGGAGTCTATGAATGAGTTAAGAAGGAAGAAACTATGTTTTACTTGCAAGGAGCCTTGGCTGGTCACCGATGCAGTGGAAAGGGAAATATCCATCTTATTGAGGTCCATTCAGATGGTGATGAGGACCATGTTGCTGATTCAGATCCAAATATTGAGTATGATGATCAGAAGACACCTCAGATTGAGTTAGATGTTCATGAGGGTACTGATATGGTTGATGTTGTTGTGGCTACACTTTCAGGAAACCCTAAGTTTGATGCTTTCAGACTTAAGGGTACTATTCAGGGGCATCGTGTTGTGTGTCTAGTTGGTACTGGTGCTACACACAACTTCATCAGTGAGGAGTTGATTGACAGGTATGGTATTACCCGAGAGGAGTTTTCTGGTTTTGGAGTGAAGGTAGCGGATGGAGCTATCTTAGGTTGCACTAAGAGAGTGCCACAGTTGCGGATACAGATGAAGGACTACACCCTGATTGATGACTTCCATGTCTTACGGTTGGAGGACTATGATGTAGTTCTGGGTACACAATGGCTGCAGGGTATTGGCAGGTACATTATTGATCATCGTAAGATGCAGCTTGAATTCATGAAGGGTGGTAAGAAGACCATTCTGAGGGCATGTTCGGATGGAGGTCCTAAGGTGGTTTCTTCTCACAGAATGGAAACTGTTTTCGGACACCAGGATATTATTTGGGCTACTCAATGCTTTGTAACATCTAGAAAGTCACCAGTGATGGATGAGAGGACTTTTCACATTGATATTCAGACTATCTTAGATGAGCATGGAGTGGTGTTTGGAGACATTCCATCTGGTGTACCCCCTGATAGAGGTTTTGAGCATGTCATCGAGCTTGAGGATGCTAAACCAGTTATGACCACACCTTATAGGCATCCCAAGGCTTATAAGGATGAGATTGAGAAGACCATCAGGGAACTTCTGGATATGGGGTTTATTAGACCCAGTTCTAGTCCATTTGCTTCTTCAGTCGTTCTTGTGAAGAAGAAAGATGGCACTTTGAGAATGTGCATTGAGTGCATTGAACAAGAAGACCATTAAAAACCAGTGTTCCACGGGGACGCGTCCCCCCCCTTTTGGGCGCGTCCCCCCGTCAAAGACGTCTCGGGGACGGGGGGACGGGGACGCGACGTCCCCCTCACCGTCCCGCCACCGCCACCCAAACGCCGCCGGGACGTGGAGACGTCTCCGCGTCTCCCAGGGAGACGTCTGGGCGTCTCCCGTGTTCCCACGCGAAAAAAGACACTTTTTAAAGTTTTTTTAAAACATGTGCCTTTTGGGGGGGGTTAAGGGGTAACCCTAATTGGACGTGGGCCCCGCCCTATCCCCCAAAACAACACAAAAGCATGTTTATTTTGGATTTCACTCTCATTTTGGAAAACTGATTTTTTTTCCAGCAACTTGAAGAGGAGGAAATACTTTAAGAAGATTGATTGAAGGGGTGAGAAAAGTGATTGCAAGCGTGATAGGAGCTAGAAGAAGCAAGAAGAAGAGGAAGAAGAAGATTCTTCTACATTTTGGAGAGATTTTTCAAGCACAAGGTAGGGTTTTTCAACTTCTTGTTTTTTTTTTGTTTTACTTTTTTATTTTCATTGTTCTATGTCATTTTTTGTTTTTTTGTTCCCTATTCATCTCAAGACTCAAAATGAGATTTGATGTTGAATCTTGAGGGCAAAATGATTCATCATTTTGCCCTCAAGATTCAACATCAAATCTCATTTTGAGATGAATAGGAAAAAAATTTAAAAATATATTGTTAAACAAGGCTGATTTTATTTTTATTTTTATTTTGTGAAATGCAGTGTCAATTTCACAATGAGCTCTCAAGGCATGAGTGAAGATGACATGGAAATCCATTCTCATAGTGAGAATGATTCAGAATATGAACCTGAAAATGAGGGGGGTGACCATGGGGCTGATCCTGGAGCCCAATCTAGTTCTATGGCAAGTGCACCAGCTAGTACAGGTTGCCCTTCAGAGTTGTTGGCACCATATGCTAGGGGTCATTTTGATCCTAAGTCTCCTCTAAAACAGTTTGCTTCACGAATATCAGTACAAGGCACTGCATCACATTCAAGTGGGGGAACAAGGAAGTGGAAGTGCAATATTTGTGACAGAGAATGGTTCAGTAGCATTAGCAGGGTGAATGCACACTTTTTGTTTTGGAGAGGAAAAGGCGTGAAACATTGTAAGTTTTTGGAGGAACCCAAAAATATACAGTACAGAATTGAGTTTAACAGGCTTTGGGGGGTTCCAGATGACACAAATATTTCAATGCCTACTACTTTGTCTGCTAGGGCATCACTTCACGACAACCAGAATGTGCCAGTGCCACATACTTATCATGCTTCGCAGGTGGGAGGAATGATGTTTGGATCTCCATCTACTTCCACTTCTACTGCTGCCAGGGCTGGGAAACGTAGGTTGCATACACCACAGAGCAACCCCATTGCTGATATGTTTAATGTGCAGCTGAGAGATGAGATAGATGAATCCATTGGCAATTTCTTCTTTGCCAATGGCATTCCATTTCATGTTACACGGTCTCCTTATTATAGGAAGATGATGGATATGGTGGCCAAGGGAGGAACATCTTATGTGCCACCAGGGGAGACGAAAATGAGGACCTCGATCTTGGATAAAAGCTATTCCAAGATCAATATTTTGATGGAGAAGATGAAGGCATGTTGGGTGGCATCGGGGTGCAGCATAGTTATGGATGGGTGGACGAACATTAGCCATCGTCCACTCATCAACGTCACGGTCACATGTGCAGAGGGCCCATACTTCCTTAGAGCAGTTGATTGTACAGGGCATCGTAAAGATGCTGATTTCCAGTTTCAGGTCCTCAGGGAGGCTATTGAGGAGGTTGGGCCACAAAATGTGGTCCAAGTAGTGATAGATGCAGCCTATGTGTGTAGAGCAGCAGGGAGACTCGTTGAGGCAGCCTATAGACACATTTGGTGGACCCCATGTTGTGTGCATGCCATGAACAATGCACTCAAGGACATGGGGAAGATTGACTGGATTAGAGGAGTGGTCATTGATGCGAGAGATGTGCAGATGTTTATCTGCAACCACCACACTTCACATGCACTCTTCAGGACCTTCGTGAAGAAGTTGTTCTTGAAACCAGTTGAGACTAGATATGCATCTTATTTCATTCTCTTGGAGAGAATGATTGAGTTGCAAGAGGCATTGCAACTCATGGTTATGACTAATGAGTGGAATAGGTGGGCTGAGGCCAAGACAGAGCAAGGGAGAAGGGTGAAGGAGATAGTGAAGAGTGATGTGTTTTGGACTGATGCGAAATACATTGTCTCCATCATTTCTCCAGTATTCTAGGTGATTAGATATGGGGATGGGGATGGGGATGCACCTAACCTTGGAGAGGTGTATGAGTGCATTGACTCTATGCTTGACCAGATGAGGGCTGCTGTGCGAGTGAAGGACCCCTCTCTAGCATTCTACAATGAGCAAATCCGGCCTATCATTCAGAGTAGATGGGACAAGTTGAACACTCCTTTGCATATGGCTGCCTTTGCCTTGAATCCTAAGTGGTACAAGGCTAGACCAGGTAGAATGACACCGATTGAGGATGATGAGGTGAAGGCGGGTTTCTTTAGGTGCATAGAGAAGATGTTTGATTCCAGAGATGCCGGCACAATGCGCACTGAGTGGGGAAGATTTGCCACTCTTAGAGGTTATTCAAATGCGGCAAAGATGGATATAGACACTATGGCACAGGAGGACCCACTTTTGTGGTGGACTTGTCATGGCCCGAAATCTTTGACCACCACTCTAGCCATCCGTCTGCTATCCCAGGTTTCCAGTTCTTCAGCTGCTGAGAGGAACTGGTCTACATATAGCTTCATCCACTCTCTTAAGAGGAACAGACTTACCTCTAAGAGAGCAGAGAAGCTTGTGGCTGTACACAGTGCTTTGCGTCTCATAGACCGCAAGACACTCGTGTACAAGGAGAGTCCAGCAACACGATGGGATGTAGAGCCAGAGGAGCCTTCACAGATTGATGAGGATGATCCTACCACTTCAGATACAGGGCTAGTTGGTGTGAGCTTTAGGGACCTTGATCTTCAAGAGTCCAGCAGCTCCAGTGAGGAGGAGTTCGCAGATGATTAGAGGCCTCCATTAGCTACATTTTGAGTTTTGTCATTTTGTCTTTGACTCTAGTCTCTTTTGTAATGCTATTGCTACACGTATTTGTATTTGGCTACTCATTGTAATGATGAATTATGTAATCATCTTTATTATTATAGACTTTGCAATGGCATCAGATATTCGTATTTTCGTTTTCCTTTTTCGATATTCATATGATAGAAATGAGAAATCTCCAATTTGACAATTTCATTTGTCAAATTTTATTTAGCATTTAGCAATTAGTATTACTAATCTAAGTAATCTTAGTATTTCCTATAGTTTCATTTGAAATCTAATTCTTATATTGTTATACTGTTATACATCTTTTCAAAACTAGTTTTTCTAGTACTTTATGTATATATATGAGCACCACCACCCCGCCACCCCCCCCGCCGCCATCCCCCCGCCGTCCCCAAATTTAGGCCCTTGGTCCCCTCGTCCCCCCGTCCCCTACGCCTGTGGAACACTGTTAAAAACAGACACCCCATTCCCCGTATTACAGAGTTGTTAGATGAGTTACATGGGGCAGTGTACTTCTCGAAGATAGATCTTCGTTCAGGGTACCATCAGATTAAGGTGAGAGAGTCAAACATTCAAAAGACTGCTTTCAGATGCCACTATGGTCATTACGAGTTCTTGGTGATGCCATTCGGCCTCACTAATGCTCCTGCCACTTTTTCAGTCTTGTATGAACCATCTGTTCAACAGGCAGCTACGTAAGTTTGTTTCAGTGTTCTTTGATGACATCTTGATTTACAACAGATCTTCGGAAGAACACTTGTTACATCTTGAGGAGGTCTTGAGTATCATGGAATCACAGTCACTGTATGCCAAATTGTCAAAGTGTGATTTTGGGTTACTTGAAATCTTATATTTGGGTCATGTGATTGGCGTTGATGGGGTTAAGGTGCATCAAGAGAAGATACAGGCCATTGTTGATTGGCCACCACCCAAGAACATATCTGAGTTATGTGGTTTCCTTGGTCTGTGTGCATACTACAGGAGATTTGTCAAAGGTTATTCACAACTTGCAGCACCATTGACAGATCTTACAAGGAAAGGGGCTTTTGGTTGGTCTCCGGAAGCATAGGTGATATTTGACAGGCTTAAGCAGGTGATGAGCTCTTGTCCCGTTTTAGCATTACCTGATCTCACTCAGCCCTTTGTAGTGGAATGTGATGCTTTGAGTGAAGGTGTGGGAGCTATATTGATGCAGAATCATCAGCCCATTGTTTATGAGAGTAGGAAATTGAAACTCAATGAGAAACTTTATTCTACTTATGACAAGGAAATGCTTGCAATTATGCATGCATTGACTAAGTTCAGACAATATCTAGTTGGCTGCAAATTTGTGGTGAGAACTGATCACAATAGTCTGAAATATTTCTTGGAGCAAAAGGATCTCAGTGAAAGGCAGCAAAAATGGGTTTCTAAGATCCAAGGGTATGATTTTGACATAGACTATGTCAAAGGGAAGAATAATGCTGCTGCTGATGCTTTATCTAGGAGACCTTCATCTGCTGTCCTATGTTCCTTATGTGAAGTCTCAGCTGATTGGAAATCTTAGTTGTTGGTAGACTATTCAAAGAATCAGTTTGCATGTGAGGTCATGGATGGGATTATTCAGGATGAGAGTTATTCGGTTGTTGATGATATCATTTACTATAAAGGAAGGATTTATTTAGTACCTGAATCCACACTTAAAAATCAGATTATGCATGCATTTCATGATTCTCCAACAGCAGGACATCAGGGATATGGAAAAAGTTACAGACAAATCAGGGATAGATTCTCATGGAAGGGTCTTAAGAGTGATATTCTACAGCATGTGCGTGAGTGTCTTACTTGCCAACAAAATAAAATTGAAAACACACACCCTGCTGGTCTGCTGCAACCACTTCCCATCCCGGATCAAAAGTGGACTGGAATATCTATGGATTTCATTACTAGACTTCTTAAGGTCCAAGGGAAAGATTGCATTTATGTTGTGGTGGACAAATTGATTAAATATGCCCATTTCTTTCCCATAGCATTAGATTACACAGCATCACAGGTTGCTGATTTGTTTTTCGGAGAGATCTTCCGATTACATGGTTTTCCAAGGACCATTGTGAGTGACTGTGACAATAGGTTCATGAGTGCCTTTTGGCAAGAGTTGTTCAAACTCGTTGGTACGGAATTGACTCCCAGTATTAGTTACCACCCTCAGACGGATGGCCAGATAGAGATTGTCAACAAATGGATAGAGGGGTATCTACGTAACTATGTTTCCGGATAGCAGCGTGCATGGGTTCGTTGTTTGTATTTGGGGGAGTTCTGCTATAATACTACATACCACATGTCCATTGCGATGACTCCATTTCACGCACTGTATGGTTATGATGCCATGACGCTCATTGACTTAGCTTTGGCTGATAATAGAGTGCCTTTGGCTCGGGATTGGTTACAGGAGAATCAGGATATATTAAAATCTCTCAAGACATCAAGCTCAGAATCAGTAGAAGATGTATGCTGATAGGCATCGGGTTGAGAGATCTTTTGAGATTGGGGATATGGTCTTTTTACGTCTTCAACCTTATAGGCAAAGCTCGGTTAAGGTTAAGGGAGCTGAGAAGCTGAAGCCCAAGTTTTATGGGCCTTATAGAGTGTTGAGGAGAATGGGTGAGGTAGCATATGAGATAGAGCTTCCTCCTGAGAGTAAGATTCACAATGTTTTTCATGTATCATGCCTCAAAAAGGCAATTGGTCAGGGTATTGTAGCATCTCCAGTACTGCCACCGTTGGATGATGAAGGCAAACTGGTTATGATTCCTATTGAGATTCTGGAGTAGCTAGAGAGGCATTTTAGGAACAAGGTGATCAAGGAATATTTGGTTAGTTGGAAAGATTTACCCATTGAGGATGCTACGTGGGAAGGAGAAGAGATTCTTAAGCATCCAGCCCTGTCTTTGCTTGTGGGCAAGCAAATCCGGGAAGGGGAGACTGTCATGTCCCTATCTTTTTGATGCAATTCCCACATTGCATTTGATGAATAAAGACACTTAAAAATTTCTAAGTGTCAAAAGTTAATAAGGAAAAAGTTACTTTTATAAAGTTACTTTATAAGCCTAAGTTTCTTTTTTTAAGAAAGGCTTATGTTTGAATAAAGTGCTATGCGTGTTATCGGGAAAAAATGTATAGTTTAGTAATGATAATTATTGATAGTTAGTTAACCGACGGGTAGGTAGTTGGAGTCGCGACGGTTGTGTCGCACCCCTTCGGCTGTCATATATTGTACCACCTCCGGGTGTTGGAGGACATGTAATATTGACGACAGATTATAATATGAACATCCTTTGACATTAATGGCAAGCTTATTCTGGTACTTCTTTTGTATTGGCATTGTGCATTACTGTTCGATTTCTGTATTCTTCCTGTTTACCCAGTGAGGTAAACATTTGGCGCCGTTGCCTAGACGAACTCGGAACGGAAGACACAGATGGCGCACAGACCCAATGGGCCTACCCGTTGGTGAAATAAACCCAGAAGTCGACGATGCCCAAACAGAACTCTACGTAGGAGAAGACACCGCGACGAGAGAATTTTCAATTCTACTCCAAGTAGCCATTCAGACCTACGTTCGACGAGAGGCGGCGGGGGCGGAAGTCCCACCAAGTGCCGTGTGGACAGCGTTGGAAGTGAGTCCGGAGGTAAATCGGTTGATGAACCATCTCCCCCGATTGCTAGCACAAGCATCGTTGGCACAACAAGCTCGCCTGGAGGAGATTGCCCGGGAAGAGCGACGTCAACAAATTTTGCAACAGTACGAGGAACGGGAAGCAGAACGAGATGGCGCCAGGTCAGGGGCATTTGAACCGTGAGCCATACGGGGCGGAATAAAGAACACTTATTGGAATAATTATGTCATATTGTTGGCATAAACTTGTCTTCCACATTATGAATGAATAAAAGTGTTCTACTTTTTATGCCATTAAGTATATAGAAAGCTGTCTGGGAATTAATGCCCAATACATTGAATAAAGACAAAAATAAGCAACAATATATAGATGAACGTGCAGTAGCCCAACGTGCCTTGATCCTTGAACAGCAAGCGGAAAGGCGACAGAGGTATAAGCGAAGAGAGGAGGAACGCTCCGAAGGGGACGGTGAGGCCAGCGGCCACCCACGGAGTCGGGAGGAGTTACTTGCGGAAACCCGCCGTAGGATAGAGTGTACCAAAACTCAGTTGAGGGATTTGAGGGACTTGCCACACACACCAGAGGCTAGGAAAACTCCAAGGAGTGGGGAGGAGGCAGGAGAGGGAGAAGACACCGGGGCTGCCAGGAGTGTCGGAGGGACACCGGGGCACGGCGGTCAAGCACCCCTTATAGGATCTGACCCATCCGGAGTAGGACAACAACCACCAGTAGTAAAAAGACAAGGCATGGCACAAAAACAAAAACTTCCAAAGTTCCATGGGGATGGGAAAGAAGACCCTGTCTGCCACTGTCGCACTTGTGAAACAATTTGGGGAGCGAATGGTGTTACCGATGAGGACGAGTGGGTAACACAGTTTCCCGCAACCCTGAGGGGCGTAGCCATCGACTGGTTTTCGGATACGGATAAGGCTAAAATTAGCACATGGCCAGACTTGAAAAAGGAATTTCAAGCAGAGTTTCGTCTCCTAAGAGACGATAATGAGATCGTAGCCGAAATCTACGGCACGAAACAGAGAAAGGACGAGACTGTTCGAACCTACAGCCGGCGGCTCAAAGAGCTGCTAGGAAAGATGGAGAACCAGCCGGCAGACGGACTGAAAAAACGGTGGTTCGTGGAAGGTCTAAAGAAATCCCTTAGACGAAAAATGAAGATAGTACCTCCCTCTTCATATTCCGACGCCTATAACAGGGCAATGGATTTAGAAAGTGAACAGAAGACATCCAAGAAGAAGAAAAATAAATCCTCGTCGGAGGATGATTCCTCTTCTGACAAAAGTGATAGCAGTGATGACGACTCTAATCGGAAGGTACGGGCTCTCCAGAAAGATATGGAGCGAATGATGAGAGAGATAAAGGCAACCAAAGGAAGCACAAGCAAGGGCGACGAAGGGGAGTTATGGTGCACGGACTGCCGTACCGACGGACACACCAAGGGGTCTTGTCCGAAAAAAGCATTTTGTGATATTTGCCAGATTGCCGGACACCTTACCAAGGAGTGTCCGTACAATATGAGGACCCGTAACCAACAGGTTCTCTTTACAGAACCATCTGCGTCAGCAGGCACGTCCTAGCCTGCGAGCAACAACGCCTCGTCTGGCGGCTATCGAAACAACAGGCGAATAATAACAATACGAATAATAGAAGCCAAATCCAATACGACGCTAAAGGGCGGCCGATGATACAATGCCGAGCTTGCAATCAATGGGGGCATTTCGCCAGAGACTGTACAGTGGAGGAAGCACCGCAAAAACTTTGCAAGTGGTGCGGTCCGGGGGACCATGATGATGGCAATTGTCCCAAATCTGGCGTGAACCTATTGAATGTAGAAACGGAAGATGTACTCGCCATAACAAGGTCCAAGACGAAAGCAGCCACTTATCCAGATCCCCGCACGGAAAAACGAAAGGCACTGGAGGCACGAGCGGAATTGGAGAAGGAGATGTCAACGAGCAAGGATGCACAGGGGCTTGCGGGTACTTCTCGCTCTGAAGGAGAAACAAACATTATAAACCAACTGTTACAGGTCGAGATACCCGTCAAAATGAAGGACCTCCTGGAAAGTATGTCGCACTTGCGAGCGACATTGTTGCAATCCGCAATGATAACCCCAGTAGGCCGACCAATACATGGCAAGGACAACCTTGGCGAGACAGTGGCAGACCCATTAGCCTTGACGATCAGCAATGGTAGACACCCAACAGTGGTGGAAATGGGTATATTGGGTACCATCCTGACCAACACAATTGTCGACGGTGGGTCGGGAGTAAATGTCTTGCCAGAGGAAACATGGAAAAAATTGGGTAAACCTACTCTCTGGCCGTCCACCTTTAATTTATTGGGAGCAGACCAACACGGCATCAAGCCGCTTGGCACACTCATGGCGCAACCAGTGACGATCGGAACACAGCCGTTCGTCTTGAATTTTGTGGTCATCCCATTGAAGAAGAAGGGGTATGATGCCATCCTCGGTAGAGGCTGGTTGGTGGCGGCCAAAGCAAACCACAATTGGAAGAAGAACACCTTGTCCATGGAAAAGGCTGGCAAAAAGTATACCATTGACCTCAAAACTCAACTGGTCAGTGAAGAGTTGGCGTCAGAGTCAGAGTCCGACAGAGACAACGATATCGACGAAGGAAAAGATGGCAGGGAACCAGATGACGAAGGCATCTTAGGAATTCAAGCCTGTTCTGAGGATGAGACGGATTCTTTGAAAGGGCTCTTCCATTGGCAAATGGAAGACTATGAATTATTGTATGGGTGCAATATGTTGGGGATTGAAGGACCTGACATGAACGAGTTTCCGCCAGAATACGGACAATACAAGGAAGGGGATGTCCCTATGGATGACGCACCAACGCACCAGTTTGACAAAAGTAAGCCCATAAGGTACGAAGAATCCGCACTTCAAGTTACAAACCTTGGAGAAACTTCAGAACAGAAAAACATTCTAGTCGGCAACGACTGGAATCCGGTCTTAAAGACGGCGGCGTTCAAAATCTTCACAGAATACAAAGATGTGTTCGCTTGGACGTATAAGGACCTCAAGGGGGTACCACAAGAACTTTGTGTACATCGGATCCCTCTGGGTCCCGGAGCCGTGCCCGTACGGAAGAGGCCATACAGGATGAACAAAAATTATGCGGCCAGGGTAAATAACGAAATTGACCGCATGCTTGAATTAGGGATTATCTTCAAGGTCCAGACGAGTGAATGGGTATCACCCATTGTGATATCCTTGAAAAAGGAGGCCGATCATATAAGAATCTGTGTAGACTTCAGGTGTTTGAATGCTGTCACAATTAAAGATCCATTTCCCATACCATTCACAGACACCATCCTCGAGGAAGTCGCGGGTCACGAAATTTATTCATTTATGGATGGATTCTCCGGATATAATCAAATTTCCATTGCAGAGGAGGACAAATTGAAGACCACCTTTGTCGTAGAAGATGGCGTCTATGCATACAACCGAATGCCATTCGGGTTGTGCAACGCGCCAGCTACCTTTCAACGGATAATCCTCCATATCTTCGATAAAATGTCCGTAGGAAACTTCAAAGCATTCTTGGATGATTGGTCCATTTACAGCACGGAGGAGGCACATCTGGCCGCACTTGGCGAATGCATGGAGAGATGCCGACGAGCCCGCCTCGCCCTAAATCCCAAGAAATGCAGATTCATGGTGCCTCAGGGCAAGTTACTAGGGCACATCGTCTGCAAGGCTGGACTGAAGACGGACCCTGACAAAGTACGGGTCATTGTGGAGATGGAGGCGCCCGACGATGTCACTGGCGTCAAGTCATTTCTTGGGCACATCGGGTATTATAGGCGGTTTATTAAGAACTTTGCCCAAGTATCATACCCACTTGATAAGCTGACACGAAGGGGGGAGCCATATGTCTGGGGGACGGCCCAAGAAGAGGCTTTTCAAGAGTTAAAGTCACGGTTGGTGGGTGCGCCAATCTTGACATACCCAGATTGGGACAAAGAGTTCCATGTACATGTTGACGCATCCAACTTCGCCATAGGGGCCACCCTGGCACAGGTTGGCAGCCACGGGCTGGACCACCCAGTGTATTTTGCAAGTCGACTCTTGTCAAACGCAGAGAGGAACTACAGCACGACGGAGAGAGAAGCCCTCGGCATGGTATACTCCGTCCAAAAATTCCGACATTACCTATTGGCGACACCATTCACATTTTATGTGGATCACCAGGCGTTGATGTATTTGGTGAACAAGCCAATCATCCAGGGGCGGATTAGTCGATGGCTGTTGCTGTTACAAGAATTTACGTTCAACATCATTGTCAGACCTGGCAGGAGCCATGTCATAGCCGACCAGCTATCACGGATCAAGTCTGGAGAGCCGGCCGAAGGCGTTAGCGAGGATTTTCCGGACGCCCATCTTTTCTGCATTGCCATCCTTCCTCCCTGGTACACGAGTGTGGGTGAATACCTGTCAACGTCAAAATTTCCTAAGGAAATGTCAGCAGGCGAAAGACGGAAACTTGTATTAAGAAGCCGAACATTCCAACTTATAAATGGCCTTCTCTACAAAATGGGACCTGACCAGATCCTACGACGATGCGTCTTGGAAGAGGAAATCCCAGGAGTATTGAGAGAAGCCCATGAAGGCGCCGCTGGAGGACACATGGGACCGGATATGACAGCAAGGAAGGTCCTACTAGCGGGCTTATGGTGGCCGACACTGCATAATGACGCCAGAGAATGGGTGACAAGTTGTGATACATGTCAGCGTGCTGGGCGACCGTTAAAGAGAGATTTCATGCCACTTAACTCGTCGCATGCTCAAGAGTTGTTCGAAAGATGGGGGTTAGACTTCGTTGGTCCATTGAAACCGAGTCGCGCCCGACGATGTAGATACATTGTCGTGGCGACAGAATATTTGACCAAATGGGTCGAAGCGAGGGCTTTGGCAGACAACTCTGCCGTCAGTACAGCGAAATTTATTTATGAACAGATTATCACCCGGTATGGAATACCTATTCAATTGACAAGTGATAGAGGAGGGCACTTTGTAAATCATATTATTCGACTACTGACAACCGAGTTCAAAATTTTTCATTCCCTATCAAGTCCGTACTATCCCAGAGCAAATGGTCAGGCTGAGGCGACCAACAAAATCATGGTGTCGGTAATTTATAAGTCCTGTGGGGTGGAAAAAGAAGACTGGGAGGAGCGTCTGCCGTCGGTACTTTGGGCGTACCGAACAACTTACAAAGTAACCACCGGGCAGACACCTTTCCAATTGATGTACGACCAGGAGGCTGTGGTACCAGTGGAATTCATGGTGCCAAGTCTCAGAATCGCTATTGACAACAGGCTAGGCGACATGGAAAGCCTTCGAGAGAGACTATATGCCCTAAATAAGCTAGATGAAAGACGGACGATGGCACAGTGGGCGACAGACGTGGCCCAGCAACGAAGGAAACATTGGCACGACCAACACATTCGGAGGGCGAGGTTCACCCCGGGGCAGTTAGTTTTGAAATATAATGGACGAAACGAAATTAAACCGGGGAAATTCAAAGTTCGATGGTTAGGGCCCTTCCGGATACGTGAGGTCAACACGAACGGGGCGATAAAGTTATGGACGCTGGACGGGAAGGAGATACTAGAGGCAGTCAATGGGTCCAAATTGAAGGTCTATCACGAACGGAGGGAACAGGGAACCTCTAGTCAGACGGCCGCAGCTAAAAATTAGAAAATTTGAAAAAAATATATATATATATATATACGAAAACTTGAAAAAAAAGAGTATATATAAAAGAAAAATTGAAAAAAAAAAACAAAAAAAAAAAACAAACAACGAAGAAGAAAAAGACCACCGTACGGTGGACACGTAGTGGCACCACCAACGGTGGATACCACCGTGCGGTGGCACCACCGACGGGCCGCGTGAACATAAAGCCGCCCAAACCCAAGCGGAGGAAATAAAACACACCACCACTGCCGAAGGAAAACAAGAAGATATTGCCGAGGGGGGAACGAAGGAAAATACCACGCGGTTCCAAGGAAAGGAACAACGCCGAAGGCACATCACGCCACCCGCGCAAAGGGAAAAGGAACAGCGTACGAAGAAGACCACGCCGCACGAAGGAAACACCGCGGAGGGAGAAGAAGCCCACGCCACGCCGCGCAAGTTTAAATCAGCGAAGGGGAAAAGAAGACGCAGCCGAAGGGAAAGGAAGGGCAACGCACAAAACGTCGGGGATAGAAAAGCCACCGAAGCCGCACCGCACGAAGGAACACCACTGCCAACCCTCGCCGAACATCGCGAAAAGAAGGAAGCTACCGTGCGGTGGAAGGAAGGAAGTTGAATTTTGTGCGAACACCGTGCGGTCAATAAAAAACGCACCGCACACAGGCATATCACCGTGTCTACCGCACGCCCAACACACAGGCACATCACCTCCGCACAGTCTTAGCTGCCCGGAGGCAGTTAGCCGCTTTTTGCAATGCGACGGCTAAAATCAAGAATCAGTTACAGGAAATTAATGGAGTTTGCAGGAAAGAGGAATTGGAAAAAACGGTTGCAGGAGGGCAGCCACATGAATAAGGATATGCGAGTTCTTCCTTCGGGTGTTCGCATAGCCGGTAACACAATGCACGCCAGGCAGAAGAGAAAGGCACCACAGCAGCATGCCGCACGAGGAAAGAACGCATTGACCCCACAGCAGATCACCTTTGAGGGATTGAATGGGTCCGAATGCAGGAAGTGGTGGCAGGATACACCAGATGATGATTTGGTGAAGAAGAGCCTTCGGAAAGCAGGAGTGGAGTGGGCCATCCGAATGCCTGTGTTTGCTGTCCGTGAGTATGAGAGAGCATTACGATTCATGGTTGATACCTTTGATCGCCACTCACGGATGAGTACTTTTGAATACCGAGGGAGGGATATCACGGTATCCTTCAAACCTGCAGATTTTACGAGAGTGTTTGGCATTCCAGGAGTACATGGCAAGAAAGTGGAATTGAAAGCTAAGAAAATGATGCGGGAGGAAAAAGAATATTGGATTAAACGAGTATCTCGAGACTTGACCACAGCAGAATTAGAGAGCATTGTTGATGCCACGAAGAGCCGTGGGATGCGTAGGTCTTTTGTTGCAGAGGGCCATTGGCGATGCATAATGGACGTTATCAAGAGCAGGTTGACGGGGTCTGGTAGGGCATCGGACATCGCTCTCCCTCAGATCGTATTGATGAACGGGTTGTTGAACGGTGTTGTGTATGATTGGGCTACATTGTTATCAAAGCGGATGTGCGAGTTCTTGATGATGGAGCATCGCACGTTTTACATGCCCCACTATGCCATCGGATTGTTTTTGGAGGCCACGCGAGAAGTAGTACCGGAGGCAGAATTGGAGATACAGCCACAGAAACCATTAGTAGACGGTGAGCCTCCTATCATGCATTGGAGACACCTTGATATTGGCCACTCTTCCGCGAAGCGGAAAAGGATATTCGAGACCACCTCAGCAGAACCTGATAGTGGGCGAGAAACTTCTAGCAGTGCAGAGGATTCGGAGGATGAGGAGGATGAGGATGACAGCAGCAGTCGGGCCACAGACGAGGGGAGGATGGAGCCCGCCGGAGAGCGAGTGTTGTTTGCACCACCCACACTCCCACTTGGCACACTTGTGGGGTCGTCAGCGGGCAGTACTTCGATTCCTGCATTTGGGCAGAGCCGCACGCCCGTTACACTCGGGCCCATGCAGCCGGCCGCATCACCTTCCCCCATACCACCGCAGCAGGCTCGTGCACCCGTCGCAGGACCGACTCCCACAGAGGCATGTACTGACAGCAGGGCGGAGTCGTGTGGTCCACCGCAGGGAGGCGTGGCAGAGGAGATGGTTGAGACGGAGCCTCAGGTGCGACTGGACGTTGTGGGATCCGAGGCAGTGGTGACGGTTGCTGCCTCCTTGTTGGAGGAGCCCATCGCAGGACATGTTTCCGAGGGGGAGAGAGGGTCGGAGGTGTTGAGTGCAGCTCCATCGGTGGCGGCTATGGGGAGTTGGCTGACCCGGAGATTCCAGATGACAGTGATGCCACCCATAGGAGCAGCTGTATTCTCACCTCGGCGAGAGCCTCCCACTGAGGTGGTGGATCTCGAGGATTCCTCGGCGGAGACGCAGGCACCAGCAGAGGGACAGGTGACTGGAGAGGGTGTTCCTACCGGCCCAGAGCAGGCGACTGCTATACTTGAGGGGGCGGGGGAGACACCGTTGTGCCAGCAGGACGCAGCAGGTGTGGTCCCTGAGGAGACTGTTGAGTTACCATGTGGGCTTCCTGTACCTACATCGGGGCTGGATGGGGAGGATATTGAGGTTTACTTGGCAGATATGGTGACGAGGGGTCGGCGAGTGGTGGCCGCGGCTCAGACACGAGCTCTACAGCAGGTTGTGGAGGAATTAGAGCAGGTCCTCCAGTTTATGCGAGACGGCTGTCCCGCAGCTTTCACTTCATGTTTTGAGGCACGAGGGTGGCCAGTTATCCAGACGGATGCGATGTTGGAGGCTTGGAGTGTGCCTCAGCCCGTCGTGGAGAGTAGGGTGACGACTCTCGTCCGGGAGATTGAGCAGGTTTACAGGGAGGCCTACTATGCCTTACGCCAGACACAGCATGAGTCTGCGATTCGCGAGGCTGCTCGAGTTGAGTTAGAGCAGGACATGGCCAGACAACAAGCCTCGTGGGCAGTCGAGAGATCAGAGTTGGTAGCACAGCTTGAGACAGCCTGCGCAAAGAAGGTTGTGGTGGACACCCGTCTTTCGGAGGAGCAGAGTGCGCGGAGTCTCGTCCAGCAGGAGTTAGATGTTGTTCAAGCTCAGTTGGTTCGCATGATAGAGTCCGCCGATACCAAGGAGAAGGAGCTACTGGAGGCTGCGCTTATGGTGAAGACAGCCTTAGAGAAGGTGTTGCTGGCAGAGCGGGATGTGGCAGCACGCACCCAGCAGGTCTATGAGCTCCGCGCCCGCCTGGCGGCCCAGACACCTGCATCTCAGCCTTCGACTTCAGGGACGCTTCCTCAGCCCCCTCCTTGACTTTGTTTTGGGTGTATATATGCATTGTCTCCATTTTGTTGTTAGTCGTCGGAGACGACTTCTTTTTTGGGGGGGATGATGTTATCGGGAAAAAATGTATAGTTTAGTAATGATAATTATTGATAGTTAGTTAGCCGACGGGTAGGTAGTTGGAGTCGCGACGGTTGTGTCGCACCCCTTCGGCTGTCATATATTGTACCACCTCCGGGTGTTGGAGGACATGTAATATTGACGACAGATTATAATATGAACATCCTTTGACATTAATGGCAAGCTTATTCTGGTACTTCTTTTGTATTGGCATTGTGCATTACTGTTCGATTTCTGTATTCTTCTTGTTTACCCAGTGAGGTAAACAATGCGTACCTTTTAATAAAGTGGCCCCTTTAATGTCAATGCCACCCCTTTGCTCAAATCACTTAAATGACATGGCATGGTGGGACCCTTGTCATTCTTTAAAAGCCTTTAAGCCTTTAAGCTACGTGGACCCAAAAGATGCCAAGGAAGATGCTTTTTTAGTTGGATTCCAATGGGATATTCCATTTAGGGTTACGCCACTCTTTGGAAAAGGTTATTAGACATTTTGGAGGAGGGAATTGGTATTATGTTATTATTTTATTTCTGATTTTTCTCTGCTCTGCATTAGCAGCAGAAATTGTAGGTGTTTGGAGGACATGAACCCTCATATCTGCATTGGTAGTGGAGGTGTACCCACTAATTTGCCCACATGGGACAAGGATGTGCCTTGTCTAGACCCATTGGGGGTCAATTTAGCAACAAAACCAGCCTAGCAATCACCATTAGGTACAATACATCAGTTCTGAGCAGTTTGTCTTGAAATTGCAGCAAGTGTGGGTTTCATAATTGCAGCCGTACCATTCCAGGTAGGGCCGTACCATTCTAGAAGGTTGTGCATCAATTTAAAATTAAATGGAGTGTTCTAACTCCATTTCTTGTGCTTGATCTCATTGTTGGGATTAGAAAGGGGAGTGTGGAAGAAATCACAGTCAACTGACTGGATTTGTGATCAGGGTGAGCAAAACAGTGGGAAAAGAAGGTCAAAATTGTATAATTTTGCTTGGCAAAGGTTGGATTTCCAGCTGGTAATTGGGTTCTTGCCCAATTTGTTATTGGTAATTCATCTTATGGCAGAATAAGCAGATTGAATCCACTGATCTGCTCCTACACCATCCTTCTCAGCTTGTATCCATTTTCTAGATAGCAAACTAGCCTCAAACCCTAGCACTAGATCTTTGGTATGTTTTCTGTTTGTACATGTGATTGTTATTTCACTTCTAGATGATTGTAATCTGCTGTCATACAAAAATCAGAAGCTGATCTCTTGATTACAGTTCATTTTTATCATTTATGTTGTTTCTTGTCATGTGTTGCAAACCCCATCACCAAAAAAACAACACAAAAGAAACAAACTCTTTTGCATATTCTGTCTAGTCTCTAAGAACAGCAAAAAGGCCCCATATATAGTTTATTAAATTAAAATTAAAACAGGGCATCAAAAGACCTATTTAGGGATCTTTCATGATCACTCTTGTAACCATTTTTCTATATAAAGGTTGTTAAGCCTCATTGTAAAGGGTTCTCTCCCTGTTGGCTTGAGCTATTCCATGCTCTCCCACTTCTCTTGTATTTTATCTTGCATTTGTGCAACTGTAAATTTGGCCATTGGCCTTATAATTAATTGAAATCACCATTCTTGCCTACTTTCAACTTATGTATGTTGTGTATGTTTCCTTACCTTCATCATAGGTGTATGTTTTGTGGTTCTTCTCTCATATATGCTATGTTAAATTTATTTCTGAGTGTGACTTGTGGGAAACCTTATCCCCTCTTGGCATTCAGTGAATTCTAACCTTCATACATGCATTGGGGTCACTCATACAAATGAAGTTGTGCATTTCCTGGGTGTTTCAGTTGATTTTTTGTGTCATTTCGGGTAGGAAGAGGAACAATCTCTTCTTGGTGCATCACCTCCTTTTATTTCAAGCATTTCTCTCTTCCCTTTACCTCTGCAATTTGTTAGGATAGGCCTAGGAGTCAGTTTTGAAGTGTTGAGTTGGTTCAACACTTGCACCTAGATTGAGAAGGAAGTCGGCCTTCTCCGGAGATTCAACTCCCTTGCGCAAGGTTCCACACTTCGGGGTTGTTTCCATGTTTCACAAGGTTGCTGAGTTGATAGCTCAGCAAAGGTGCAAGCTTTTGTGATAACAGTTCTCATAGGGAATCATGGATTTGACTTTAAGATTTCTGGTGATTAAATGTTTTTGGATTCTTTAAAGTTGTCTCCACTTGAGGTTTGACATGTTACTCCCCCAAACCTCACAACCATAGAGGACAACTGGCACGACCAACAAACTAAACAGACTTTTCTAGGTTTTCCAATCCCATAACTTTGCTTTCTTGTGCCTTTTCTGAAGAAGGTAAGAACTCTCCATCCTCGGATATTTTTTTTCTACAAGAAACCCAGCAGAGTCTATTGTGAAAATCAATTCTTAGGAACTTGTATTTTTCCACTATTTCCAATGAGCTGCCCACAAAGATAAAGTTAACTTGCTGCTTCTTCCTTCTCAAAGAAAAGATAATGACTTTGGTCTTGCTGATGTTTACTTGCATCCCGACCTCTTGGCAAAAGAGCTCTAAAGCATTCAAATGTTCTCTCAAACCATGAGCAGACTTTGCAATTAGAATAAGACCACCCACATACAAAAGTAACTTCACCACGGAACCTGTCAGCTGAATGCCTTTTCCCATGGTCTTGTTTAGTCATTCTTCTAGTTTATCAATATATAAGTCAAACAACATGGTAGATAGAGGACATCCCTGTTTGACTCCAATATTGCTGCCAAAACACTCTAACATACCCTCTTTAATTCTGATTTTGGCACTAACCTGCTCATAAAGTTTGTGGACTGCTACTCTAAATTTGTCTAGAATCCCAAGTTCCTCCATTCTACTCCAATGCTTGTACATAGGAATAGTGTCAAAGGATTTTTTGAAATCAATGAAGCAACGGAAGGCTTCTCTACCTTGGGCGTCCAAAACCTTTTCAATGAAGTGTTGAAGAGTGATTTAGTGATCAATGGTAGAGTACCCTTGCCTAAAGGTAGCCTACCCTTTGGCTTTTTTTTCCCTCTTTTTCTGCCCACCTGCTGATTCTATGTTCAATTATGCTACCAAAATGTTTTCCGAGGAGAGGGTTGATCATAATAGTATGATAGTTGGAAAGCTCATTGATATCTCCACTTTTGTAGATAGGAATAACAGCACTAGTTGTCCCCTTGAGCCGGAAGTTGTTTTGTGTGATGTTGTTAAAAACTCTCTTTAATGTGTGGAGCAAGGAGTTCCGCTTCCCATTTTAGGAATTCAACTTGCAGCCCATCAATGTCTTGAGCTTTACCCCCTGCTAAATTCTTTATGCCTTGTTTGATATCTTCTATGGAGAAGAGCTCATGTGATGTGTCAATCCTAGAAGGGTTACTCTTCTCTTGAGCTTGTTCATGGAGAAGCTTTGCATAATCTAACCAATGGGCATTCGAGATCTTATTTTCTGTCGTTTTTCCCTTTTGCTTCAGCTCCCTCTAGAAACCTTTGGGATTGTGTTTTCCCAAAGATATTAACTCTTTCCTCCTCCAAATCACATAACCTTCTTTTTTATATTTTATCAAATTTTCATATTTTATCTTATTTTCTTTGTTTCATTTCTTCCCTTTAAATGATATTTTAACAGCCTTACATTCTTCACCATACCAAGGGTTAGCCGAGAAATAATTTTTAGTCTTCTTCATAGGCCAAGATCTCTTACAAAACTTTAGAGCCTTGTTGATTAAAGGGATCAACATATTGCTGCGATTCTAATCATTTTCTTCATTGTTTTCCCTGTCTCCTATGTTGTTTTTTGCCATCTTAAAGTGTTGCTCATGGGCAGCAACAAAAAGTTCTTGGTTTTCCTGATTTACAAGAATTTTACCCTGTTTATGGACTTTTGTGTGCATGTGTTGGTCCTGCTTCTCATGAAGGTTATTTGTGTGAATGCCACACTTTACAAGAAGAGGCATATGATCGGATTTCAACTCCATAGGGCAATTCTTGATATTGAACTCCAACATCTTGAAAATAGAACTCCGAGAGCAGATTATGTCATCCACCACATTTCGCCCATTGTAGGTTTTACAAGTGAAACCACCGGATCCTGACCAAGTTCTCATGTCATTACAAATAACCAAGCCATAAAAACTGCATAGCCCAAGGAGCTCTGCACCAAAATGTAATACAGTCCCATACTGATCTTGTGAAGCCCTTTCCCACATCCTGTCTCCATTTTCCTCTAGCCATAAAGCGTTGTTATCCTCTCTTTCTTCGCTGTCCTAGATTGATGGTTTGCTGTACTAGCATTGAAATCACCAATTAGAACTATTTCTCCAGAGTTACTGAAAATACAGATGTCTTTTTTTAAAGCAGCATAAGTATCTTTGTTATCTATATTCCTCGTCTTGCAGAATTTCAAACTTTTTGGAGCAAAGTAATAAGCAGCCAGCCTGATCGTTACCTCATTGTTGGTTATCTTCAGCCAAATGAACTGCTTATTTGGGTCCTCTTTTTCAACTTTTATTATTTCATTCTATGTTTGTCTTTTATTATTCCTCCACGCCCTTTACCTATTTCAGTCCCTTCATTTCAGATTGAGGTTTTATTGTAACCTTTGAAATCAGGAACCTTGCATCCATCATGTTCATGTGTTTATGTGAAAATAACAAAGAAGACTACGATGCCCAAGAATGTTTGCTTTACAAGTTGTAGAAGCTTTGTGTACTTAAAGATGGAAAAGTTAAACTAACGAGGGGGCTCAAAAGTTGTTGATCACTCCAAATTGGGAATGACTTTGGCATTTGTGAAGGTATGTGAATCGGCCAAACATGAAAAATGATGTTGCAAACTTTGGAATCCAAAATTTAAATGCCTTTACTGGTTCCTCTTTTCTTCCAATCAACCATTTTATCGAGTTTTTGTTACATCCAACTGATGAACATGCCTATCTAATGCTAGTTGAGTCGCCAGTACTATCCTAATTGAAGTAATTCTTGTAACTGAAGAAATGGCATCACAAAAATCTATATGTTCAACTAGAGCAAATTCAGCAGGATCTGTAATCTATCCAGAGATTCTACTTTATTGTGTGCTTATATTGGAGAGATGTTTCTGAATGCACGAAGGGCAAAAAATGCAGATTTTGAGCCTAAGAAGACTGCTATCACCAAAAATGTTTTCTTTACAAGTTGCAGAAGCTTTGTGTACTGAAATATGGAAGAGTTAAACTACTGAGGGGGTTCAAAAGTTACTCATCACTCTGAAATGATAATGACTTTGGCATTTACAAAGGTATGCGTTTTGACGAAACATGCAAAATGATGTTGCAAACTTTGGAATCCATGTTGTATATGCCTTTATTGGTTCCTTTTAGACTGTTGGAGAGCAATAGTGTCTGTCAAAGAAAGGGCAAGCTTGCTTTTTTATAAGTGTGCATCAGCCTATTAAGATGTATGCTCTCATTTCATGCAAGAGAACTCTTAAGGACAAGTGGATGATTTGTTTTTTCGTTGATGTTTAGGTTTATTTTTGTTTGTCTGATTTTGTTGGTTCAGTTTAAGGATTCAAGAGTTCTAGGCAAGGGCACAGGTTTGAAGAGATCAATTTCCTTTGTCTATAGATGGATCCAGACAAATCAATGTGGTAAATCCAATGTTGGTGCAGCTCTAGAGAGGCTATAATACTAAGATTGGGAAATTTGGTGTGTATAACCTATTCATACATTAGAGCAGTCAATTCTCTTCTATTAATTGATCTCCTCTTAAGACATGTTTGGTTATTTACATCCTAGTTGGTTTGATTTTGTGAGGGCCATAAAGGTGGCAAGGAGTGGATTCAGAAACCCACAAAGCTGAAAAATTCATTGAAAAGATGAGGCATATACATCTCGAAGTGCATGAGAGGTTGGACAAGTCTCAAGCTAAGTATAAGTAAGACATTATCAACATAAATATGAGCACAAATTCCAAGTTAGGGACGAGGTATAACTTTATTTATGCAGAGAAGAAGTCTAAGGTAAAGGAAGGAAGCTAAAATCACTTAGGTATGGTCCATCTGACATACGTTCATACTAGATATGTTTCCATATATAAAGTTGTATTCTATCATGAATGTTGAAAACTAACATCTCTTTGAGTCTTCTATGCTAGATGAAGAAGTTCCGTTGAAAACTTTGGACCTGATTCTCAGGAAGAGTTGGAAAAAGATTTTTGACTAAAGATGAGAACATCAAAGAGATCAGACTAGGGATATTGGCTCAAGAAGAGTTGGAAAAGATGTTTTGCTTAAGATGCGATTATCAAAGAGAACAGAGCAGGGAAATTTGGAAGTGGGGTTCAAATTTCAATTGGCAAGCAAAGCCAACCGGTATTCCAAGAAGAAAAGTGGGAAAATTGTGCTCTCATATAAGTTCCTAGGCTTATGTGGGCCACAATTTTCTTAATTAGGGAGGTGTGATCCAGATTGGATCATGAAAAGTAATTCAGCTTATTAAGCTGATATTTTCATTTACTAGTTTGATTATGTATGAAACTTGAGAACAGTCTCAACATTTATAATATGATGAATTTCAATAAGAATAGAATTTGGAAGATGACAGAGGCATCTACAAGGTTGTAGAGGGTTCTTAGGTGATTTGGATACAAAGGAATTATAAAATGTTGAAGGATCTCCCTTAAAAGAGAGTGGAAACAAAGAATAGTTTGCATTGTCACAGAATCACTTGTTATACGGTGAGAGGAGCACTTGTGTCGAGGCGGTTGCCCTTGTGACATAGCATCTGTGCTTCACTTATGGCCATTCAGCTTGTATCATTGTCATTGCAGTTAATAATATGCCATGGTGGTTTTGACCCTGACATATATGGTGGTTCTGCCCTTATGGATTCACTTGATATAGTGTGAGGATATGCCATGGTGTTTTGACCTTGACATGTGATGGTTCTTCCCGTGTCAAATGAAAAAGAAGAGTAATTTTTGGAAAACGTGTTCGTTGGTGTTTGGACGTCTTGATTTGAGTCTTTATTGATGAGTTCTGTCATTTACAGCCTTGGAGGGTTGTCTTATTCATTGAATGCTTCTTGGCCGATTGTTTTTAACAATTTTTTTGGTGGTTGGACTTCTTGATTTAAGTCTTTATTGACAAGTTCTGTTATTTACACCCTTTGGGGGTTTGTCTTATTCGTCAAATGGTTCTTGGTTGAATGTTTTTAGTGGTAGCAAGTACAGTAAAAGGGTTTGTGTATTTTTTTCACATTTGGTTTTTTTAAGGTAAAATTCCTTGTGATAAGTTCATTTTTTCAATATGTTTGCAGTTCATTTTTGTTCCTTTCCATGGATACAACATTTGATCTTTATTACAGCACTAAAGAAACTTATTTTGAAGCTTAAATTGTTGGTTTCCACAACTGATTATTATAGGGCAGTGTACACAATGAAATTGTCTCCAATGCTTGCACTGACCGGTACTTTTTTGACAAGCTCAGATAGTACTTGCAAATACTCTCCAATCTGTGAATCTAAATGTTCCTATCAGCACATTTGTCATGTGCAGCGGCCAATGCTATTCCTGACACTTATATACGCAACATATATTGATCTCTTTCTCATATCTTTTTAGCAATTGTCTTGATATCAATATTCTTAAGGACAAACAAACTTGAATGATACAGTAGTATCAAGCTTATGAGATATCTTGCTAATTATCAGCACTCTTGATAATTGTAGATACACATGATTTAATTGTCGAACTTCCTTCCATGTTAGATCTGGCATATTCAATGAGATGTATCCTTGTTCTGTAACATCATGTTTACTGTTATAAACAAGAATGACACTTCTTCCTTTTGAAACCATGCTATAAAAAGCTAACAAGTTCCTTTGTGAGAGTACCCTTGAAGTCCAAACATTATTTCTTCCAGGAACTGAAATATTCATATGCTGCAAATAATTTCTCCTGGTTGCCACTTACAGCTGTATTGGCATTGAATTTTATCTTTGTGTTTGTAATCAATATTTGCTACCCTTTATAGTGTTCTTATTTGATTTAGAAGCATTCCCTTTGCCTCTACCATCAAGGTATGATTTGCTTTTATATGGGCCTTCTTATATTGTCATTCCACAGCATGATTTTTTTTAATGGTTTTTGTTTCTTAATAACCTAGAAAAGAGCTGTGGCTGTTCCTGCAATCAAGCCCATCTCCTGTCTGGTAATGTTAATCCTGATGATGGATCACAGAGTGTGATCCGAAACATCGATGCAAATAAACTTTACACAGTTGAATCCAGAAACAAAGCTATCTAATGTTAATCCTGTTTGTGTTCTCAGCATTGTGACTAGACATCCTTTTGACTCAAGCAGAGTTCCAAACCGTTTCCATTGCATCCTCCTATTTTATGGGTGACCTTACTATTACTAACTCCTCCAATGATATCTTCAATTGATTAACATGCCCTGCAATGCTTTATGTTGCCAGAAATTTTCTTTTTAAAAGAATAATTTGTTGCCAAAGCTTGAGATTCATTGATTTTTGCTGTTATCTGGCTAAAGTATCAATTGCTTATAATAATAGAAACTAATAATGCATGCCAGAGTTTAGCACAATAGAAACTTTATTCTGTAGTTTCATGGGATGCGTTCCTTCCCGTAATTGCAGAGTTTAGCAAATGGGGATGTTTTGGAGATGCAGGGACAGGGATGAAATGTCATCCCACTGCCCCCCTTTGCCACCAACAGACTGGGAATGTTTCCAGGATGCCCTGCAGAAGCAGGGGATGTCTCATGGACCCACTCTAACCCCACACCCCCCATGGGCCCGTCTGGGGACATTGGGAGGATGCCCTGACATTTCTGGGATGGCCTGTGGACTTCTAGATGTCCCTCAACTGTCCTGGGGATACCAGGAAGTCCTGAGGCCTAGGCAGCAAAAAATTGCAGAGTTTAGCAAATGGGGATGTTTTGGAGATGCAGGGACAGGGATGAAATGTCATCCAACTGCCCCCCGTTGCCACCAACAGACTGGGGATGTTTCCAGGAGTCCCTCAATTGCAGAGTTTAGCAAATGGGGATGTTTTGGAGATGCAGGGACAGGGATGAAATGTCATCCCACTGGCCCCCGTTGCCACCAACAGACGGGATGTTTCCAGGATGCCTTGCAGAAGCAGGGGATGTCTTATGGACCCACTCTAATCCCACACCCCCCATGGGCCCATCTGGGGACATTGGGAGGATGCCCCGACACTTCTGGGATGGCCAGTGGACTTCTAGATGTCCCTCAACTGTCTTGGGGATACCAGGAAGTCCTGTGGCCTAGGCAGCAAAAAAATTTATTTAAAAAAAAAAGAAAACTAAGTTTCCTTCTGTCAGGATAACATTTTTGATTTGTGGCATAGCTTCAAACAGACAGAGATTGTGATGGCATTTACAAATTATTGACCTTGGAAGAAAGGAGGAATGCCACTGTATTAGAGGCAAAATAGTCTATTATAACAGCTGTTACTGTTTTTGTTTACTAGGATGCACACTCTCTTGTCTAACTTTGGGAAGTGGTGAGGGTGGGGGGGTGGTGGATTTTATCAAGTTTTCATAAATGTCTGTGAGGTTCTGCTGACTGCTGTAAGGAGTTTCTAAAAATAGAGAAGAAAATAAATAAAAATATTAAAGGATGACGATATTCCTGAATTCAACTGCTCAATCCTCGTCATTTAGATTGGTCAGATTCCTCAACTTCACTGTTAGTTCTCTGAAGAATGAAGTTTTGGTTAAAAATAGTGAGGATTCTGATTTGGTGCCAAAGAAAACATAGCGATAAAATTATGAAAAATATCATGTGCCATGAAGGTTTGTGTGGCTGCATAGGCCCTGATTTGGGCTTGGTGGCAGGGGCTTGACCGCTTTATCCTGTCATATATTGTGGTAGGAAACACACTAGGAGTGCTGTCCTTCGACCCTGTTGGGGGCTTTTCCCTAGAACTCCATGAGGGGTGCTACTCCTTGAGCCCACTGGGGGCTTTGCTCTGAGATCTTTGTGAGTGGCGCTGCCCGTCAACCCCTGCTGTAGTTTTTTAAAGCAAAAAATAAACAGCCATCCCTAAATTGGATCCATGGTCCGCTGGTCCCCTATCCATGAAACTCTGTGGAACAATGCTTTATTCAAATAGAGTTTGCTTACATGCAAGTAGATTAGTGAAGACCACACCAAGGTCAGGCACTTTCCTTGATCAACAAAGCTGTTGGAAACCACTACCACAAGTAAAAATGAACAACTAACTGAAAGTTGATGATTTAACTAACAAAATAGTTGGCCACACACTAACAAAACATTACAAATTCATTTTATGCTAAATACACTGATTTTTAGCAAGAATTCCCATGTATCTTTGGGTGACTTCACTTTATACATGTGAATGATCAGGTAGTCACTGAGATTCTAAATGTTAAATCATAATGGAAGTGTCTCTCTATCCTTGGCTTCCTTTTTGCTAATTTATTTTTTCCTCATGGTGGATTTTGTCTGTTCCCTCTACAATATTGACAAAAAATCTTTCTCCAGCAAGAGCCACCTTGCCATGTGTTTCCAACTTTCCATAGATGAGCCATCATGCCATTAAACCACTCAACTCGATTTTTAAAGTGTCAAATGCAATTGTATCCATGATGTCTCTTTACTGGATACTTCTTTTACTGGCTTTGATCTTTTCAAGCTGGTCCATTCTGTTCCTTCTCAATGCTGAGTTGATGACCTTTATATGTTGCACTCAGGCATTTAGCATATGACCAAATTACCATTGTAAGAGTTTACTTATTTTGAATTCTGGACAATTTGCATACCATGGGGCTGCATATTGTTACTTTATCTTGAGACTTACATGGAATTGTAGAAGAACTAAATTTTTTGAAGCAGTAAACTCTTATCAAACGGCATAGATACTATACTATTTACATTAACATTCTGTCAAAACCCAATTAAAGCAGACTAAAACATAAGAAGTGATGGTTTGGATCTTTATGCCAATTTTCAACATGTGTATACCGATTTTATTTTTTCACAATAAACCAAAATGGTTAGATTACCTGCATTCATATCTAAACTATTTAATTGCTGTTGGAATAAAAAACCAATAGGGTTCAACAGCCTAATATTGCTTTGTCTTCTGACAAGAAAAGGCCTCAAATATAATAGCAGCTATAAATGCCATTGACACTTGTTCAAATCCCCAGCAAGCTGTCTGGGCCATCCATCATCTCTCTTCTTTTCATCAGCACACTTCTCATATTCCAATTTGTGGCTGCTTTCGTTGTTTACATCATTTTTTATGTCAAGAATACTCTTCATCTCTTCAATTTTTATTCTTGAAATTGCTGCGTGTTGTTTTAATATCATCAACAAATCACTTAATTACAATGTTTCCTTTCAATGGCTTCATGTTCGCAATTTCTTTGATGATTCTCTTGTTATGGGATATCTCCTCAATTAATTCTGAAATATCATTCTTTCCAACTGATTAGTAAGTAAATTTAAATGTATCGAAGGGACAAACACTACCAAAGTAATCCCAAGCTTGAGTTTCATGTATGAGGTACAGGCTATTTACCTGCATACAGCAACATAACACTAGATTCAAATTTGATTTGTGTCATTGAACCAAATATTTTCTGTTGGCGGCAATATTGTACACGGAAATAAAACTAGTTAATTAAGTTGTAATTGTGTTGGTTAGTTGGCAACCGAGGGGTGGCAGTTGCGGTGTGACGGTTGGCGCTCGCACCCCCTCGGTATCTTTATATACTTCCGAATGTAACTTGTGATGGGGGACAGATTATGAATGGAATAACATCTCTTATATTGCATCTGATATCTATGGCATTATTATTCTACATTACGTGTTTTATCTGTGTGCTTTAAGTTATTCACCCGAGAGGGCAAACATTTGATGCCGTTGCCTAGACGTACTCGGGAACGGAAAACGCGGATGGCGCACAGACACAATGGGCCTACCCGTCGGTGAGATTAACCCAGAGGCTGACGACGCAAATAGAACAATCGTCGTGGGACGCAGAGCGTGATGGCAAGAGGCGAAGGGGAAATTGAACCCTGTAATAATCTCGACACAATGTTGAGATAAATTGTGGCCAAAAAGAAAAATAATAAAAGTTTTTTTGTGTACATGGCATGTGCTTGCTATGTACGGAAGTGATTTATGCCCAATATATTAAATATAGATAGAAATATAAAAGCAGAAACGGACGAGTGGGAGGCCGCACAGAGGGCCTTAATTCTGGAGCAACAAGTAGAACGTAGACGGAGGCTGAGGAAACTTGCTGAAGGACGATCTGCCGAAGGGTGGCCCGAGGGGAACCAAGGAGGTGTCACGGAGGGTGCATAAGCCGACGGAAATTTCTATGCATCGCTAGAACACCGTAGGGTGCGGAGCCACGAAGAGTTTCTGGAGGAAACAAGGTTAAGGAGAGATCTAGTCGAAGAGACTCGGGATCGGTTCAGAAACTTATCCCTTACACCACAAAGTGAGGATCACCAAAGGTAGCCAGGAGTGGGTGCGCGTGACAACGAAGGGGAGGATAACCGTATGGTAGGTGCCACACTCGGCAACACACCGTACCTCCAGTCACCCACGCAGGACACACCATCGGCACCAGAGGGATCGGAGAGAGCGGCGCAAGGGACCAGACATAGCCACAACCACCTCTAGGAAGACAACCCCCATCGATGGGGAGTAAACAGAAACTGTCGAAGTTCAATGGCGACGGGAAGGAAGATCCCGTCCGCCATTGTCGAACGTGCGAAACTATATGGTCAGCGAACGGTGTTACCGACCAAGACGAATGGGTAACACAATTCCCAACAACCTTGAGAGGAGTGGCCATAGACTGGTACTCAGATATGGACAAGGCCAAAGTCGGCACATGGCCCGACCTAAAGGAGGAGTTTGGGATAGAGTTCCGCCTCCTGAGAGATGACAACGAAATAGTCACCGAGATCTATGGAACGAAGCAGAACAAGAACGAGACTGTCCGAGCCTCTAGTCGGAGGCTAAAGGAACTATTGGGAAAAATGGAGAGTCAACTAGCAGATGGGTTGAAAAAGCGATGGTTCATGGAGGGACTAAAGCATTCCCTCCGAAAGAAGATGAAAATCGTTCCACCTACATCGTACGAAGACGCATACAATAGAGCGATGGATCTCGAGAGCGAGACCAAGACATCAAAGAAAAAGGAGGAGGATAGCTCGTCCGAGGAGGATGACTCGTCATAGGAAAGCAGTAGCGATAGCGAGGCTGGCAAACGGGTGCAAGCGCTCCAGAAAGACATGGAGCGAATGAGGAGGGAATTCAAAACAAGGAGAAGCACCGGTCGGACCGAAGGGGACATATGGTGCACTGAGTGCAAAGAGGAGAGGCACACAAAGGGTGCAAGCGCTCCAGAAAGACATGGAGCAAATGAGGAGGGAATTCAAAACAATGAGAAGCACCGGTCGGACCGAAGGGGACATATGGTGCACTGAGTGCAAAGAGGAGAGGCACACAAAGGGTACTTGCCCGAAGAAGGCATTCTGCGAGATTTGCCAAGTG
Source organism: Cryptomeria japonica (assembly GCF_030272615.1). Classification (NCBI taxonomy): domain Eukaryota; kingdom Viridiplantae; phylum Streptophyta; class Pinopsida; order Cupressales; family Cupressaceae; genus Cryptomeria; species Cryptomeria japonica. The sequence continues at coordinate 606,881,301 of NC_081413.1, read as the reverse complement.
ATGGGACACTCCACCAAGGAGTGCCCATACAACATGAAAACACGAAGCCAACAAGTATTGCTTATGTAGGACCAACCAACTACATCGGGCGGTACCGACAGCTCCCAAGCGAACAACAATGCAACCTCGGGAGGCTACCGAGATATCCGGTGGGGAGGACGAAACAACAATAACAACACAAGGAGCCGGATCCAATACGACTCCAAAGGTCGATCGATGGTACAATGCAGAGCGTGTAGCCAGTGGGGGCACTTCGCCCGAGACTGCTCGAAGGGAGAGGCCACACAATATTTGTGCAAATGGTGCGGACCGAGAGACCACGAAGACGCCACCTGCCCGAAGTCGGCGTCAACTTGCTCAATGTCGAGGAAACCAAAGAAGAGGAAGTGCTGGTCGTAACCCGCGCCCAAGCCATACACGCAATGTGCCCAGACCCGGAGATGGAGAAGCGAAGGGCACGGGAAGCATGGGAGAAGTTGAGAAAGAGATACGAGAAAGGGCGAAGGCGAAGGGTACGGCGAGTACTTCCAGCCGACTGGAGGCAGAGGATGCTATACTAAATCAAATTTTAAAATTAAAACTGGAGGTGTCTGTGAAGGTACACGACCTCCTCCAGACGATGCCTCAATTACGAACGGCGTTGCTGAATAATCTCTCCCAACCACACACCAATACCAACCACTGCACAGATGTTCTTGGGGGGTCTCCAATAGACCCCATGCTGCTGGCAGTTAACACTGGAAGGAACCCGGCCATTGTGGAGATGGGTATCCTTGGCACCATTCTAACCGATACCATCGTCGATGGTGGATCAGGAGTGAATGTTCTTTCAGAAGAAACCTGGCAGAAGCTGGGGAAGCCGACGCTGTGGCCATCTACATTCAATCTGCTCGGAGCAGATCAGCATGGAATCAAACCCATCGGGACACTAATGGGCCAACAAGTTACCATCGGGACGCAACCCTTCATACTGGACTTCGTGGTAATCCCACTAAAGAAAAAAGGGTATGATGCGATCATAGGGAGAGGGTGGTTGGTGGCAGCCAAGGCCACCCACAACTGGAAGAAGAACACTCTGTCTGTGGAGAATGGAGGAAGGAAGTTTATCATAGACCTCGGTACATAGTTGGTTAGTGAGGAACTGGCATCATCTTCGAAATTGGAGGGTGAAGGAGAAGGCAACCTGAGGAACGAAGGACGGGGCTGCAGGGAGCCCAACGACGAAGGGATTCTCAAACTAGGAGAGTGCTCCGAGGATGAGACGGGGTCATTGAACGGGCTCTTCCACTGGCAAATGGAGGATTACGAAATGTTCCAGAGCTACAGGGTCGAAGTAGAGGAACCAGCGCAAGTAACAGAGGGGGTGTACCTGCCAGAATACAAAGAATATTGGAAGGGAGACGCCCCAAACCTCGGTGACGTAGATAATCCCAAGATCAATTGTGTCGGCAACGATTGGAACCCTGTGTGGAAGGCCACAACCTTCAAAATCTTTATTATTCTTCTTCTTCTTATGTACGGGAAGGAGACCGTGGTCCCTGTAGAATTTGTGGTTCCATGTCTTGGGATGGCCACTGAAAATAGACTTGCCACCAACGGGTCCAAATTGAAACCCTACCACGCGAAGCGTGCAGGGGACCCAAGAGGCCGGAAGGGCACCCGAGAGCCCGGAGGGGGACCCGAGAGGATGGAAGGGGACTCGAGAGGCCGGGCAGGTGACTTGAGAGGCATAGAACCATAGCAGGAGACCCTCGAGCGAGGCAAACCGAGAAAAGGCGATCCCGGAGGCATGAAAACCGAGCCGAATCTGGACAATTAAAAAAAAAAAAAAAAAACTCGTACGCCAGGTGACCGTATGGCTTGCCAAAAAAAGAAGTCGTGGGGCCATTGTACAGTGACCACACCGGCGGTAGAACCACTGACAGTGGGACCACCGTGCGGTGGACACCCGCACGTCGCACTTAAAACAAACCCCCACACCACGCAACCCACGCAAGGAAAAAGAAGGAGAAGGAAACCCCGCACCACGCTAAACAAAAAACGGACGAAGAGAAAAAAAAAAGGAGAGACGAGCACAGCACCGCACAAACAAACACAACCAAACCGTGGAGGGGTGTTGACCGCACGGGAAGGTGGCCGTACGATTGGAGGTGTCAGTGTTGTTGTTGACAGTACAGGGGGTTGTATGGCCGGGGTGCCATCGGGGACATTACAGTGGACAAAAAAAATTTAAAAAAAACAAAAAAAAAAAACGACGACGACGACGATCAGAGTGAAAAAGATTTTTTTTCAATGACATCTGGAGCCAGGACGCTGAAAATATTAGAGTGGAGAAGAAGGATTTTGACATCTTAAAATATCACAGAAATGATGCGCTACCCCTCGACCCTGCTGGGGGCACTGCCCCCAAACCCCCAGTTTATTTTTGAGCTACAATACACTTTTTGAGTTTGGCGAAGGGCATCAGAGAAGGCACGGTAAGTGTTGGGTTGTCCCGTACTGTGAGAAAGAAGCCTGCAGCTAAGCATTGGTGGGGAAGTCATAAGCCGTAGAGGGAGACGGATTTGGAGGTTGCGAACAAACAGAGTTTGAGGGAAGGCATTGCAAGAATGCAAAGTTGTATGACACCAAGGAGTTATTCAATTCAGTTTTTAGCCTTTGGGGAGTGTGATGGAGGATTCGAGGTGTCTCCTAGCCTTTGTGCCAGCGGGTTGTGGCCACCTCCAGGCATGAATGGTACGCTTTGAGTAGCTCGGAGTATGTCTCGGCTGGACATGAGGTTGCCTTGGTGGATGCACAGAGGGCTCGGGAGGAGCTAACCACCAGGTTGGAGGCAGTACTAGCGTGAGACTTAGCTCAGCGTACCCAGGAGTTGGATGCCGAGAGGGCAACGCCAGTGGCTATTGAGGACAAATTGGCTAGGGAGACAGTGGCATTTGAGTAGCAGTTGGTGGAGGCTGAGACTGAAAAGCATGTTTTGCAGACAAGTTTGGTTTAGGCACAGGAGGATTGTGATGTCAAAGGAAGCAATAATGGTGAAATCCGCACTTGAGCATCGGATGGTAGCAGAAAAGGGTTTTCAGGCGAGGACGCAGCAAGTGTATAAGTTCCGGGCTCGACTGGCGTCAGCAGTTCTGTTTAATGTCATCTTTATTTTGTCTTAAGTCGTCCGGAGACGACTTCTTTTCTTTTGGGGGGGATGATGTTGGCGGCAATATTGTACACGGAAATAAAACTAGTTAATTAAGTTGTAATTGTTTTGGTTAGTTGGCAACCGAGGGGTGGCAATTGCGGTGTGACGGTTGGCGCTCGCACCCCCTCGGTATCTTTATATACTTCCGAATGTAACTTGTGAGGGGGGACGGATTATGAATGGAATAACATCTCTTATATTGCATCTGATATCTATGGCATTATTATTCTACATTACGTGTTTTATCTGTGTGCTTTAAGTTATTCACCCGAGAGGGCAAACATTTTTCATCCCATTCATGACAAGGGCTTGCATGTTTCCTGTTTCATTTGCCACTTCTTTGGATTTGGGTCCTACTGGATATTTAGGGGACAACACACTAAATTGTTAGAGTCTGCATGTATTACATGTACAACCAATATTAAAAATTTACATAGAAACGATTAGCAAGTCAATAATAAACTAGACTAGAAAACTTAATTAATTTGTGTATTATATGCATTGGCATACTCTCAAGGGAGATGAATGATGGCTTATATTTTGCTAACTCTGTCTATTCTCTAATATCTGATGATAGTTGTCTATCTGGATATTTGTACACAACATTCATGAAGCTGCGAAGACTCGAGAATTGTTATGGAAGATGAAACGTTTACCCTTCTATGCATTACTCTTCATCTTCCAAGGTTAATCTGAGTTGTGATAAAATGTAGTTGTTGAATTGGCCTTCTACAGATGAAGGCAGAAACACTGTTGACACTTTCTGTTATTGCAATTTTTGAATGGACCTTAGAGATTTGATTTGTAGGTGTCTTGAATCTTGAGAATTCAGATGAGAGAACATTACATAAGGTTTAGTAAGTGCATGGAATCTAACATGTCTAATTTCTTTAGATTTTTTTGGGCCACTATAAATTTTGTGGTATATAGTGGGGATAGATCAAATAATGGGAGTCGGGACTCGGACCCGACTCGGCGAGGCCTACTTGTCTCGGGACTCGGAGTTGAAACTCGGCTGGACTTGGCAAAGTGAAAAACTCAAGAAATTTAGAGATTTTTCAGGATTTAAAACTTGTTTCATGCACCCTTTATTAAATAATAAATACACCTTAAAGACACAATAACATCACCATATAGAAGCTAATTTGATTACATACACAAGTATACATCAATCACATAAGCATAAACGCAAATTGTAGCTGAAGGAAATAACAAACATAGATATATAAATATTGTCAAATGTATACAATATTACAAAACTCATGGAATAAAAAATCCATGTCATCATATGATCAAATGAGATGCAAACTCTTCCTTTCCAACTCTTGATGCACCAAATGAAAGTATATGTTGTTATATGGAGCCTAATCAGACTTGGAGGTTAAAATTTCCCTACTTTTATCGGCGCAGTTTCCCCCCCTAATTTTATGACGGGGGTTTGGGGGCAGTGCCCCCAAGTTGGGGTCAAGGGGCAGCGCCCCTAGTGCGCTCCCTGTTGCGATACAGGGCAGGGTCGAGGGGCAGCGCCCCGCAAGGCCAAAAGACTTTTATTATTTGATAAAGGCGTCGGATGTTATTATTCTATTGTTTCTCCTCACAACTCACTTTTCTCCTCCTATTTTGCCAAATGAATGAAATGAAGTTCACTTTTAAGGTCAAAGCAAAATATAAACAAACAAAAAAAGTTAAAAAACATTTTAAAACATGTTTTTTTTGGTCTTTAAGTTGCCTTACGCCGGCCGAGTTTGGCGAGTCCTGACTCCCAAACCCGGTGATTTTAGGCGATTCCTGTTTCTCTGATTGAGATTGATGATCTTGGAAGTACTGCAAACCTCACAAGGTGTTGTGGCACTACAACATACCATCATAGGCCATGAGAATGTGCTTTGCAGTATTGCTGGAGTTGTATTTTGAGAGTCCACTTAGATATTGTTTTCATACATGGTACTTTTCTAATATTAAAATTGAAGAAGAGTTAAATTTATCTCTATGTTGTTAGTTTGGCAATCCACTAAATTTTTTTCTTGGTTTTGGTACGGAATGTACAAAGTTAAATACAAAACATCATTAGCAATTGGCTATTCAAGGTCACTAATCAAATGTTAAAGATAAATCAAAATCATTTATATTAGTGCAATTGCACTATATATATATATGACTATAATTTGCAAAAATTTACGAAGTTAAATACAAAACATCATGAATTAACCATTCAAGGTCACTTGTCAAATGCTAAAGATAAATCAAAATAATTTATATTAGTGCAATTGCACATGGAAAATCAAAATAAATCGTCATATTTATCTTCATTGAAAGCATCAACATCATCAATTGGTTCATTAGAAACACAAGCAATGCCAAGACCACTCCCACTAGCTGCATCATGCAAGTCTTGTGTAGCAGCCTTGGGCCTCTCATCCTTGATTGATACTATGAAACACTATGCAACAAAATCATTCGACTTGAGACACTTATGCCCTACATGCCAATACATCGTTCCTCTCCGTGTACTCAACTTTCTTATATGAGACGAGGTACAAGTTGGAATGCCCCATACTAACTCCTCTCCCTTTTTTGTTGCCAATTGGTTGTGTTTAATTGCATAGATAAAGGATATGTACTTCAGTTTGCTTAGCTGAATGGAACTTGCAACTTGTTAAGATTTAAGACGAAGTTAATACAACATTAAAAAAATAGTTGTCAAAAATGATGAAGATTTAACAAATTAAATATATATTTGTGATAGTACTTTGATAAGAGGTTCTAGGTATGTAAATTCTTGGCCATGGAGGTACCACCCACGAGTGTTCTTGTACTTGTTGTGAAGAGTTTTAATACTATTCCCAAGGTTGTCTTTCATATCTAGATTAGGGAATGAGTTTGGTGAATGTTGCCTTGTACCCTTTCATTAACTTAAATGTCTTTGTATAGTGGTTAACTCTCAAGAAAATAAAATCTCTAATTTAACACTTGGGGTTCAAATTAAATGCTAGGAAATGTAGTGGTATGGTTGCCTTGTTCCATTATTCAATTATAATTTTTTACACTTGCTTGGAAAATGTTTCAATGGGGATTGCTCCTTAGTTGCTATTACGCACCTAACGTTTTTTCCAGAGAGTCAATGTTGTCATATATCAAGCCCAACTTGGCTGATCTGTATTAGTGAACATAATCATGTCCACAATAGGCTTAGTGAAACTCAACACTCTTTCTACATGAGTTGCAAGTCATGTCCAAGATCAATGGGTTGAACTTTTGGGTCCTCTTTGTATTAGATTGCCTCCATACAGCCCAAAGGTTGTTGACTATCATGGTGCTTGTAGCCTCTTGTGCCTTTACAAGTCATCCCAAGATGATTGTGCATAAGGTGAATTGAGTCTCAACAACCTATTATGTGTTTAAAAATTAAAATAAATTAGAGAAATTCAAAGTTAAAACTTAAAACATTATCTATTTCATTTTTAAACTTTGAATTTTAAAAAAACAAAGTAGATAATGTAAAGGCAAAATAAAAACTGCAGATTAAAATATGAAAATTGAAGTAAATAAAAACAACATATATTGAAATTTCATAAAGTTACCTTAAACAACTCCAATTTTGAGAATCACAAACATCTAAATTTCATTAGCTTCATTGTAGAGTTGTTCTATTCACATGATTGATTTGCTAAGCTTTTGCATCATCATGTTGACTAAGTGAATGACACATGATGTCCAAAATATATGTGGCTATATCTCACCTCATTCAATTTCCATGTAGCTTGTAATTTCAAGCATATTTTGTTGTCACTTGAATATTGTTTTAAGGTCATAGCACATCAATGGACTTTAGGAGGATGTTGGCAATGGAGTTTTCATCTTTCACTTGCTTTTTATGGTCAACCACCCTAAAAAACATTGACCCATTAGGGTACACTGCAATGACATTGATTAGGGGCTTGCTTTCACAACATAGCCAAGACATGTATATCTTGTAGTTGTCTCATTTATACCCTTGAGCATTGCTTGTCAATATGGTGACCTTACAAGGTTGAAAGGAAGCCCATTGGTATATACAATGCACTATAGCTTGTAGTTCACAAAATAAGAAAATAAGTTAAAATGTAATTAAGTTTAGTCATTGACAATTGGTGGTTACTTGGTAGTTGCCGACAGTTGGTGTTCTCAACCAACTTCAACCTGGCTATATATTTCTTGATGTACTTGTAGTCGGGGACTGCACATATGATGTTCTTGTATCATATCTGATAAGTGAGAATAAAGACATATCTTTCCAGAATATGATTGCAAGTAATTGATATTGTCCTCTTATGTCACTATGTTATTTCCGTTTACTCTATAAATCACTCAAGTAGAATACTCAAGTAAACATAGCTCATCGCCATTGCCTTTTGCCTCATTCTAAAATGCTCTTTCTAATTGATGTGCATCCTTGGTTCTCTTGTGAGGAGGGACTATCATTGTCTCCTAAAGATGGTGTTGTAAGAAATACTTGAGGATGGCCTTGTAGATGGGCATGTGAGATCCTTTCCTAGCCAAAGGATGAGACTTTGATCTAGATTTTTTGGTTAGATTGTTTGCTTCCTTTGGCTCTTTCATATAAGCAAGAATTGGTTCCTTTGGCAACCAAATTTTGGTCAGCTTACCACAAAGTTGTTGAATCCAAGGCAAGATTGAGAGGGGAGGGGTGAATTAGTCCAAAACATATATCAATGCAACACATAAACAATTAAACAACCACACACATCAAATACTTGAACAAGAAGATTTTCTACGTGGAAAACCCAAACAAGGAAAAACCACGGTGAGCACTTGCCCACAAAAATATATCCACTATGTATATCAGATTACAATGAAAAGAGCTCACTGCTCCAAACTTGCAAACCAAGGCTAACTACTCTTGGTGCAAGATACGAAAGAGGACTTGCAAACCTAAAGCTAACTACAACAAGGCAAGATACAAAAATGATATGAAAAGAAGGATCTCCTGACCATGAAGTTGTCCTTGAACTCTGCATCAAGCGACCAACATCAACACACACAACTCAAACCTCAATTGCTAGCACTCTATCTTCTATCTCTGTCACAATCTCAGCACAACTTGCATATTGTTCGAACACAACTCTTCTTCTCTACTTTTCATTGAACCTCACTAACTATCTTCACATCACACATCTACACTCCACCCCTCATCACATACTCAACTCAATCACATTCATCCATATATACAAGATATATCATCAAAGCTTGAATCAAGTCAGCTTGAACCAAAATAAACCTTCTGAACCAAAAACATACGTTGATCCACTCCAGGATAAAGAGGGGACCAAAACACATTTTCCAAAGATCAATTCATCGATCCGCAATCACCGGAACATAACAAACAACATATCAACGCGATATGCATCCATATTAGCAATTAACGGTCAAAACATAGCCTCCAATATAAATAACTCTAATCCAGATCTCCACATGTTACGGTGAGACCCCATAACACATCAAACAATCTTCAACAAATCATATCCGGACCTAAGGATAGGTCTAACATAGAATATCACAACCAGCTATCAAACAATGCCACAACACTCAGAGAATACAACAATATTTCCAAACCATATAACTATCATATCCATGATACCAAAACTATAGCAAAAGAAGATAACAATAACAAACAATATTAGCTACACTTTACGGACCCGAACACTTTCTGAACAATCAATAAAACAACTACATCACCAACACAACAAGATATCTCTACACCACAGACATTCTGGACCAACACCAATCCAGAACAATAAGTTTGACATCAATGACAACCACAACAACACATACTTTCAACAATCTCCCCCTTTGTCATTGATGACAACACTTGAAAACACTCGACTGAACTCAACCTGCAACCAATATTGCAAATCTGCAAAACAATACTGCTTTGTCTCTATCTCTCCCCGAAACCAAGAAACTTCTCTATCTCTCCCTCTTTGCCATCAAGGACAAAGGCCTCAACAACACTATGCACACCACTACTCCCCCTAAGAGCAACCACAACATCAATGTAGGAAAAGAAATAGGCATGAAAGTGCCCCCTGGAAAGATGCATCTCCATAATGCACCTAGCTAGAAGGAGGAGGAACAATAACCTCAAGCTTCTCCTGAAGAAACTCAAATGTATCCTTTGCCAATGCCTTGGTGAAAATATCTGCAACTTTCTCTTCTGTTGAAATTTACTCTGACCGAACTTCCTTCTCAACAACTTTCTCCCATAAGTAGTGATATCTAATTGAAATATGTTTTGTTCTTGAATGCATAATTGGATTCTTTGAAATGTTTATTGCACTTGTATTGTTACACATAATAGGAATTGCTTCATCATATGTTACCTTGATATCCTTAAGAGTCTTCCTCATCCACATTACCTGAGTACAACAAGATGCCATTGCAATATACTTTGTTTCAGCAATAGATAAGGAAATTGAACCTTGTTTCTTACTGAACCAGGAGACCTATTTGTCCCCTCAAAAGCATGCACCACCACTAGTACTCTTTCGGTCATCAACACTTCTAGCCCAATTTGCATCAATCTAAGCTTTCAACATGAAGTCTTTACCTTTTTTGTACCGAAGTCCATAATCCACAATACCTTTCAAATATTTGAAAATTCTTTTCACAACTTGCTCATGTGTCACCTTTGGATTTTCGTGAAATCTAGCCACCAAACACACATCCTGCATGATATATGGTCTGGACGCAGTCAAATACAACAATCCACCAATCATTGACTTGTACTTTTTTTGTTCAACTTCCGGAGACTCGTCATCTTTGCTCAATTTGTATCCAATAGTTAAAGGAGTTGTAACCGGTTGCAATCATCAAAACCAAATTTCTTCAACATTTCCTTCACTTACTTGCTTTGAGATAAAAAATCTATTTTCAAATCGAATAACTTGCAACCCAAGAAAGAAAGACAACTCACCAATCATTGACATCTCAAATTCTTTCTGCATCTCTTTAGCAAACTCTTTACATAAACTATCATTTCCTCCAAATATGATATCATCAACATAAACTACAACATTTAAAAATTTATCTCCATCAATTTTGAAATAAAGACTACTTTCTATTGTACCTTTCTTGAAATTTTGTTGAAACAAATACTTATCCAATCTTGCATACCAAGCTCTAGGTGCCTATTTGAGTCCATACAATGCTTTCTTCAATCTACACACCCTATCCGGTTCTTCTGTCAATTTGAATCCATTCGGTTGCTCAATGTAAACTTCTTCTTCTAGATCTCCATTCAAAAATGTTGATTTGGCATCCATCTGATGAATTTTAAAGTTCTTGTAAGTAGAAAATGCAAGAAACATACGAATAGCTTCCATCCTTGCTACTAGAGCAAAAGTTTCTTCAAAGTCTATGCCTTCCACCTGAGAATATCCTTTACATACCAGTCTTGCTTTCTTCCTTGCTCATTCAGCTTTTTCCTAAATATCCATTTAGTTCCTATTACATTCTTGTCCACCGGTCTAGGTACTAGCTCCCAAGTCTTGTTCTTCTGGATTTGATTTAGTTTTTTTTCCATTGCTTTTACCCACTTTTCATCTTTAATTGCTTCCTCACAAGTCTTTAGCTCAATCATTGATAGAAAATAGTAATTTGCTTGTTCCTAAGCTTCTGCAATCTTCCTTCTTGTCGAACACGTTTTGTCTTGTCTCCAATTATTTGATTTTTTGAATGATGCTTTTGAACATACTTAGTAGGAACTTTTGTTGAGTCTTCCTCTTCTTCTTCTTCATCATTTGTTTCCTTCTCTTTGCTCTCTTCTGGATTACTTGTCTTCTCTGTAATTGTTGGAACAATCTCAACCTTTTGTGCTAGAAAACATTTACTTTCCTTTCTATCCCTGATGTAATACACATTTCCACCTGTTCTAACTCCTTCAACAACTTTTTTACCAGTTTTCTCTTTACTGATCACACATCCAGTGCTACTAAACAAAACTTAATAGTCTTTTTTACACATCTAACTAACACTTAACAAATTATGTCTTAATTCTTCAACATAATAAACATCATCGGTTTTATGCTTACCATGAATAGAAACACTTCCAATACCTCAAATAGCTGCACCATCTTCTTCGGCAAATTTCACTAGACCTCCATCATACTTCTTGAGATTAATAAACTTGTCTTTATCACCGATCATATGATTTGAATATCCAAAGTCTATAATCCATGTATTCGGTTCTATCATAGCATGCAATGTAGTCTTGACTGTTTTCTTTGGTTCCAGTTTCTCCAAGGCATTCTCCTTTTCTTCAATTGCTAGAAACAAGGATTCTTCATTCGAGTCATCATCAAATTCATCTTCTGATGTATGTTCCTCAATAGAACATAAGCCCTTCTTGTTTTTTCTATTAAGGTTGCATCTTCTAAACTTATTTTTCTTCTCATCATCATCCAATCTCTTATAGTCTTCTTTGTAAGTGCAATTAGAAGCATAATGTGCAATTCCACCACAAGAAAAACATTTCAGAGGCAACTTATCTTTGTACTTTCCAGTGTCTCGCTACAATCTTTTCACAAAGTTTTCTTTTAGTTTCATCTATATCTCACTACATATTGGATCATCATGTTTGGAAACATTAAATGTTGTTGCTTCATTCTTTTCTCTTTTCTCTTCCTCCATTTCTGAAATTTCAAAAGCTGCTAAAGTACTAATAAGTTGATCAATGATATACTTACTCAAATCATTGCTCTCCTGTATAAAACATCTTGTAGGTTTGTAGGATTTAGGCAAAGTCAACAAGATCTTATGAACAACATCACATTCATCCAAATGTCCTTCGGCAACACTAATTCCATCAACAAGATCAATCACTCTATAAATATAGTTCTCAACACCTTCATCTTCAAGCATTCTCAGATACTCATACTTTTGTTCCAGATTCATCAATCTAGCCTGCTTTGTCTTCAAATCTCCTTCATATGCCAAACACAGCTTGTTTCACACAACTTTAGCTTCTTTAAATCCTTTTGCCCTTCCAAACACTGAATCACTTATACAACTGGAGATTATAGCTCTAGCCTTCGCATTAGTCTCCAACTTTATCTCATCTGGAGTCTGAGCACCACCTAGCAGGGGTGTATGTCCGATCTGAATGATTTCCCAAATTCCATTCTGCAATGTCTACAAATGCGATTCTATTCTCTCCTTCCAGTATAGAAAGTTTGTACCATCAAAGATCGAAACTTTGTAATGCACTTCCTGCGTCATACTGGATCTATCTCAAGCGGTTAAGCTTACCTAAGAGGAATTTTGCTCTAATACCAATTGTTGAACCCAAGGTAGAACTGAGAGGGGGGGTGAATCAATCCAAACTAAAGATTAATGCATCCCATAAACAACCACACACATCGAACACATGAACACCAAGATTTTCTACATGAAAAACCCAAACAAGGAAAAAGCTCGGTGAGCACTTGCCCACAAAAATATATCCACTATGTATATTAGATTACAATGAAAAGAGCTCACTGCTCCAGACTTGCAAACCAAGGCCAATTGCTCTTGGGGCAAGATTCAAAAGAGAACTTGCAAACCTGAAGCTAACTACAACAAGGCAAGATACAAAAATGATATAAAAAGAAGGATCTCCTGATCATGTAGCTGTCCTTGAACTCTTCATCAAGCGATCAACATCAACACACACAACTTAGATTTTCAACTACCAACACTCTGTCTCATATCTTTGTCATAGTCTCAACACAGCTTGCATATCATTTGAACACAAATTTTTTTCTCTGCTTTTCACGGAACCTCACTAACTATCTTCACATCACACATCTACACTCCACACCTCATCACATACTCAACTCAATCACATTCATCCTTATATACAAGATAGATTATCAAAGCTTGAACCAAGTTAGCTTGAACCAAAATAAACCTTTCGGACCAAAAACACACACGTTGATCCACTCCAAGAGAAAGAGGGGACCAAAACACATCTTTCAAAGATCAATTCATCAATCCACAATCTCCAGAACATAACAAACAACATATCAACACGTTACGCATCCATGTAAGCAATTAATGGTCAACACATATCCTCCAATACAAATAACTCTAATCCGGATCTCCACAGGCTACGGTGACACCCCATAACGCATCAAACAATCTTCCACACATCATATCCGGGCCTAAGGATAGGTCTAACATAGAATATCACAACTAGCTATTGAACAATGCCAAAACACCTGGAGAACACAAAGATATTTCGGACCACAGAACTATCATATCCACGATACCAAAACTATATCCAAAGAAGATAACAATAACAAACAACATTAGCCACATTTTTCAGACCCAAACACTCCTAGAACAATCAATTTAACAATTGTAACACCAACACAACAAGATATCTTTGCACCACAGACACTCCAGTCCAACACCAATCTGGAACAACAAGTTTGACATCAATGACAAACACAGCAACACATACTTCCAACAAAGGTCTGCTTTTTTCGCTAGCTTCTGTATTGTTTCAGCATTCATTACAGCATCAAATTTAAGTTTAACCGTTTTCTAGTAAGTTGTCTAATCATATTGTCACATGTCGCCAAAATAGTAAAAATTGGTTTTGTTTGAAAGCCCTATCTAATCGATGGTCCACAAAGTAAGAACTCCTGGCCATTCTAGACAATTACCTGTATTGACATGTTTTAAAATAAACAAATGTGAGGAAAGAAACAATAACATAACCCTAGGCTACCAAAAAAAATTAAAAAATTCATAAAATTAAAAAATAACCATTTGAGGAGCTTGCAAAGAAATTTAAAGGCAACTTCAAAATTTTTTTTTTTGAACCTTGAGCAAAGATTCTCCTTGATCTTCTTACCATCTATTAATGGTGTTTACTAAAGGGGCTCAAATTATTGGATAATGTAAGGTGTAGATTCATTTGAGAGAACTTGGAGTTCATGTATACTTTATTACTGCCCCACACAACAGTAATTTGAGCTTGTTTAGGTAATTTTCTATCTAACACTCCTCAAGGTGAAGGAATGATGAGGGCACAATGATTGAACGCTAAAAACTTGCATCCTTGAGCAATGAGTAGAAATGGAGTTTTGGGTGAGTGAGGATAATAAGAGAAAGGAATGTATTTTTTCCTATGTAACCCAAGGACGCATCCTCAACCAACTTAGGGGCGTCCCCAGTCGGAAACATCTAAGGGACGCCTCGGAAATGTCACTGTGCCTTCTCCAAAACGTGCCAAAAATGGGAAGCCCCAGTACAGCCAGCAGAAACTTGGAAATGCTATGAGACAATAGCTGTGCCCTATGGCCCAGCCACTTTTCAATTACTTTTTTTAAGAAAAGAACAAAAATAATAAAAAGTAGTTAAAAGTTAAAACTCACTTTGAAACAACATCATACTCAACCATAATGCATTCAACATTTGCAGGACTAACTATAGATTAAGATCTACAGCCGATCAATTGCCTTAATTCATAGCAGCAAAAATTGTTTGGAGGAAAAATCAGCAAACTAAAAGTACAAGGTTTTTTGGAAAAATCGGGAAAAATTTGGATTTTAATAAAACGTAAAAGATAATAGAAAAAGGGACAAAAACTACTATTTTTTAAAATCTAAGGGCATTTCCATAGCATAGAGATATAGAGAGAAAAAAAGTAGAGAGTTTTAACCAATGAATCATTGAAAATAGATTCTTCTTGTTCAAATTTATATCGCTGATTACATTGCACTGCACAAAGTATACTTCATAGTGTATAAATAATAACTAGATCATGACAGTTGCTAAAAAGAAAGAATATCAGATCCTTAATCGCATTATCCTTACAGCTGTGAACACTTCAAAGTTATTACTTGAAGCTTTGAAGTGTTCACAGCTGTAAGCTCTTCAAAAAATAATAAAATATTCTACTTTATTTCATAGTAGCCCCTTTCCGTTGAGCTAAAAATATTCTTTTTTATTTAAATAGCTTTTTTCTTTTCCCACATTATCCAAGTACTTAATTCCATTGTTTCTATTGGTGAATGGAACACTTTTAATATAATCTTGTAATCATTTCTCCATCATCTCATTATAGAAACTTTTAAAATTAATTATAATATCTTGAATTCTAGTCGTATCCATGTAAACTAATCACTTTACAAAATGGCCTCTTGAATGCTCAAAATCTGTAAGTAGTTTAAGATGAAAAAGGAATAAAAATTTAATAATAAATTCATCATTTTCTCTTCATGGAGCTTTTATTTCTGTTATTGGGTGGTTGAAGGGAGAACAAATAATTTTTTTTAGTTATTATATTTTAATAACTAGGTTGCCGGTTCAGGTTCGAAGAACCGGTACGCCGGTACGGCTAAATTTTGAAAAGGGGTTTGGGTTCGTTAGTACAAAAACATGTAAATTATATATATATTTTAATATTTATGTAGCCTATAAGAATGAATTAAGATTAGCATGTTACATAGCATCATATAAACAACAAAACAAACATAAACTTGTAATCATAGCATCATGATCATACCATAATAGCATCATATACATCAAGTTTTATATGAAAATGACAAAATATTCAAGTATCATTGTTTCAACTTTCAACAATTTAAAGTTTAATCATCAAATGGATTCTCTAAATTTCTAATTCATCATCCTCATTCTCCTCCTCCTCATCCCCCTCATCATTGACATTGACATTAGATGAGCCAATACCACTTGCACTTGCACTATAAGTTTGCTCGCTATCTAAGTCATCAAGTGTTAATGCAACAAGCTGAGAAGCGGGAGTATCCAAATCAGTATGCTTTGGCTCTATATCCCACATCTTCGTTTCCCCTTGGGTGTAGTCACGTTTGTGTGAAAAAAGATGTAGGTTGGAATGTACATATACTAAATTCTCCGCTCTTTTTTATAGCAACCTATTGCACTTTACTAAGTGGATGAAAGAGTATGTGCTCCATTTTCTTTCTGAAGCAAATGAACTAGCAACCTATGTAGACAAAGTAAACAATTAAAGTTATACATTTATAAAATTAAAAATTAAAAAATACTAGCAAACTATGAAGACAAAGTAAACTATAAATAAACTTGTGATAAATTTTAATTAATTAAACTTGTGATAAAAATTTGACAGCGAAGGGTTGTAGGTGTTGGAAGCATGCACCATGGAAGTACCGATTATGAGCATCCTTTTGGATCTATGATGAAGAGCATCAACACTTAGAGCATTTCCATTTGCAAATTCTATGAACTCATTTGTAACCATATCTCGCAAATCATCATCAGGATAGAGTCTAAGGAATGTTGCCTTGTACCCATCAGATACTTCTAGATCTCTCCATAGTGGAATCCTTCTTGGTTTATCAAGAAATTGATTTCTATAGTACTTTGGTGTCAAGGCATAGGCAAGAAGATGCAAAGGAGTGGTCATCTTATTCTACCTTTCTACAACAATTGCTTCCACTTCTTTGAAGAATTTCTCCTTGGGGTTTTTCTCTCTTGCATTTATAGTGCACTTAATTTTTTCAAGCATTGAGTCAATGCCATCATAAATCTCACCAATGCAAGGCCTATCCATGTCGGTATAGCGAATCATGCTCATAATGGGCTTAGTGATACTAAAGAGATATGTTACAAGATCCCACCATGACTCATCCAATGTTCGGTCCCTAATTTTTGCTGCCCTCTCATTGCTACTCTGTTTCCATATAGTCCAATTGGTGCTGATCACCATATTGCATATTGCCACTCTAACTTTCACAAGTCGTCTCAAGATAATTGTGTTTGATGCAAAACAGGTCTCAACAACCTATTACACAAATTAATGCCAAAATGATTAAAAAATAAAACCAAACTTTAAAGAAGAATACACAATATAGCTTACACAATGATATTATGAACATTGAAAATTAAAATTAAAAAAATCAGAAAATGTAAAATTAAATTACTATTTCACTTACCTTCAATAGCTCCAAATTCGAAAAGGATCTAAAAATCCTTTGAGATATGTGGTGGTTTGTGATGAACATTTGGATGTCCTCAGCCTCTACATACACATCTCTGATCCATTTTATTTTATTCCCAATCTTTTGTAGCATAAGATTGAGTGAATAGACCACACAAGGTGTCCAAAAGATGTGATCATAGCATTCCTCAACCAACAAACCAGCAGCTCAACAATTTTTTGCATTGCCCGTTATGACTTGGACAACATTGCAGGGTCCCACTGACTCAATGGCGGAGATGAGAATATCTGCAATAAATTGGCCATCTTGTACTTGGCCCTCACAATCCATAGCTTTCAAAAACATTGTCCCTTTAGGGGATACCGCTATGACATTGATCAAGGGACGATTTTTAGAATCTTTCCACCCATCTGAAACAATTGATACACCTGTCTCAGCCCATGAATCCCTTATGGGTTTCAATGCATTTTCAACCCCCTTCACCTCTTTTTCCAATAAGGTTCCACGTACCTTCTCATAACCTGGGCCCTTGTACTCTCTTGGAGCTTCATTAACACTTTTCAACATTTGCTTCCAATATAGGGAGCGAACAACATTGAAAGCCAACCCATTTGCATATATGCACCTTGCTACATCTTGGTCCAACTCTCATTTTGAAATGCGGTTTTTTAAGGCCCCTTTGTTCTTTTGCGTGTCAAGAGTGCTTCACTTTGAGGTTCAGCTAAGGAAAATAAGGGGTGGTTTTCTACTACAACATTGGGATTAGATGGGGCTTGCATTCCCTTTGTTTTTTTTGGTGTGGTTTGATTCAATCTGCGAGCTTCTCTCTTCTTTGCTCCCTCATGCTCACTAATATATTTCATCACCGTCTCATCTGGTATAGGTATAACATTTTTTCCAAGGCATTTTTTGATGCCTCTTTCTGGTATTCCACACAAATGACCTACCACCCGATAGTATGAACTATTATGTGCTATACCACATCCTTGGCATCTCCAACGGAATCCCCCACCTAGGAAGCGGTCTTATAATGTCAACATACTTCCATAGGGGAGAATTTGGATCATTTCTTTGTTTTGATTGTTCATTTGTGCCAATGGAGAAAGAGGTAGATGCCATTCTAGTTCCTATGGCAAGAAATAATATGAACATATTCAAAATCAAAAACAAAAACAAAATAATGAAAAACAATTAATGTTTCATGATTGACAATTTGTGAAACAAAATTAGTTGAAAAAAATGTTCAAAAACCTACCTCTTGCAGCCAATGGGAGCTTGCAAATGTGTGGAAATGATGCTGCCACACTTGTTGAAGCTTTAAAAATCAGTCTTCAACTCCTCCTATTTGATATTGGAAGTCAAACTTTGTTCACTCTTTTTTCAACTTGCTAGCAAAAAACTTTTGTTTGCAACACAAATGAGGAGAAATGAGCCAAGTTTATGTTTTAAAAATCACTTTTAGGGTTTAATTTTCATTTTTTAAGAGGCGTATTTCAAAAAAATATCAAATTTTGCAAAAAAAAAACATGTTTTGGGTCAGCCAGCTGCCCGAGTTCGACCTGGGTCCGTCCAGGTCCGTTTTGGCTCAAACCCTACCTGTGGAAATATACCTTGTCTGAACCACAGTCAGACTGGACCAGAACCCCAGGCCAGGACCAGGGGTGTAGGGGGCCGAACCCGGTAACTCAGTTTAATAAGAATGGTCATGCATATTTGCAAATGTGAAGACAAGGAAAATGTATCTGTGGAACCATCCACAAGAGATTGACCTACAAACCTTCATGACTGCTATACCTAGTCTATCAATCCTTTTCTCTATATTCTTTAATCAATAAGATGGTTTGACACGTGTTAAAGAAAATCAAAAAACAATGTAATGATGTTCATTGATGAGATGCAAACCAATTAGAACATTTCTCTTTAAACCAATGAGATGCAAACAATTTCTCTTCAAGGTCTGAAAAACCTGTTCTTAACCAAACATAAATTTTCCATGAGCAGGTATTGTTCTTAATCCATGTTAACTTCTTAGGAAGGAACCACTTAAAATGATGGGAATGCTTAATTTATCGTGTAGAATGACACATTGAATTTCTTATTTGTATATCCGTAGCTGCAATTTATTTTGATTCTCTGTTAAGATATCTCTCTAGCATTGCCTTTTCATGTTGTTTAATTGATTCTCTGTTACATGGATCTCAATTTGAATATTAATGCTTCTGTATCATGAGAATAAAGGAACCTTGGACATCTGTTCAGTTGCTTCTGTTTTGTACTTTTGATATGGTATATGGAATCTAAGAATTGTAAAAATATTTTGTGGTAGCTGTATAATAGCTAAATACTATCATGAATTGTTACAGGATTGTGCCCAGAAGGATGGAACAGTGCACCGAACATCGGAAAATGTTTTCTTCTCATATCAAAAGTGAGTTCATGGGATGGAGCAGAAGCTGTTTGTCAGAATCGCAGTGGCCATCTGGCTGCATTGACATCTGTCCAAGAACTTCAGCATGTGCAAGCTCTTTGCAAAAATGTTAGTAGTGGGTGCTGGGTTGGAGGCCGTGCCATTAACTCTGAAAAAGGTTTTAGTTGGCAATGGAGTGATCAATCACTTTGGAATAACTCTGTATTTCCTGGGCCACCATCCCCCCTCAATTGTTCAAACTCTTCCTGCCTCAAGACAAATCTTACCAAGTTTTGCACTTTAGTGACCAATGGAAAAATTCCTCTAGTTGGTGATAGATGCAAAACTTCCCATGACTTCGTTTGCATGCTAAGCAAAGGTAAACCATATTTTTATTTTGTGAACCAAAAAGCCTCTGATAACAGATCGTAAGCAGGAATCATAATCTTGCATTCTTCTAGTTCATTTCCCTCTTTGCTTTTTTGTAGGTTACATTGCCTGAAGCAAGTCCTTACTCTTTATTTGAATCTGAAAATTTTGTGTCCTCCTAGACATTCTTGTACATTATATCCTCTAACCATTTTCTGACACATCTCTTATACCAGGAAATAAATGTGAACTCAGACCTTGTCATAAGGAGTATATTGTCATCCTTGCAGTTGTAAGTGGGTTGATCCTTTTTACTATGCTTGCTGTGGTGATTTGGCTTCTGGCTTATAGACGAAGCAAAAGACGCAAGAGATTTAGGCAAATATCTAGCCCTTCTTCTGCTGCTCTTGTTCCTCCTTCATGGAGAGTGTACGCTAATGATGAATTGAGGGCAATCACTAAAAATTTCAGTGAAGGAAACAGACTCTTAGGGGATAAAAAGAAGAGTGGAACGTACAGAGGTACCCTGCCTGATGGCTCATTAGTAGCAGTTAAAAGGCTAAATAAGTCTAGCTTCCAAAGTAAGAAAGAGTTCCTGTCTGAGATTGGAAGGATAGCACGTCTTCGACATCCCAATCTTGTAGCTGTCAAAGGATGTTGCTATGAACATGGTGAGCGGTATATTGTTTATGAGTTTCTAGCAAATGGGCCTCTGGACAGATGGTTGCATCACCTTCCAAGAGGAGGCAGGAGCCTGGACTGGGGAATGAGAATGCGAATTGCAACGACTCTTGCCCAAGGCATTGCGTATGTATCCTTTTTCCAATCTAGTTCCTTAATAATTTGGTATTCAAGGGAAACATTGGTGTTTATATGCCATTGGAATACTAGGGAACTAATCCATTGTGTGAGTCAAACTGGATTATTTCAACATTTTTAGCAGGCATTGTATGTAATGATGTATCATGTGGAGACTCAACCCAATCTCAGAAAGGACTCATGGATCCAAGTCCGAATCAGGCTTGGGAAGTCTGCAGCCTTGACTTGCACACTTGCCCAAGTCTTATAGACAAGACTCACAAGTTTACCATTACTTGCAAATCTCAGCTGAGTCTGTGAAGAAAACCAGAAAATCAACTTGAAATTAAAAAAAAACATTAAAACCTTTTTTCACATATTATATGTATTTTTAATTGACAAGTTTCAGCCCAGTTTTTCCACTGGGTCCAAATCAGTATCAAAACAGCTTGCCAAGTTTTCACCGGCTCAAAACATCAAGGAACAATGTTTTGATATGGTAGCAGACTAGATATATTTTTAAGTTCAATTTTGAACTGGTAGTCAATAGGAAACTTTGTTTTTCTAAATTTTCATGCAAGTTTCAGCAGACTAACTAGTCTCGGTTGAGTCTGAACAAAATTAGAAATTCAATTATGTTTTTTTATTGCTGAGGATTTGCTGATTTTTTCCACCGAATCTGAGGAGTCACAAAGCAACTTGTGAAGTTTTCACTTTTTTGAGTCTCTACACAATGGTACATCTAGACATTTTCTAGCATTTTTATTTTGGTGTTTTAAAGACAAATGTACATTGTTTTACGAAAAACTTGATGGAAATATTTCTGTTATCTGTCTTGAAACCCCAAGGAACAATCTTTTCATATGGTATTAGACTAGGTATATTTTGAAGTTCAATTTTGGTTTAATGTTAGTTCTAAGTTAATAGGAAACTTTGTTTTTATACATTTTCACATGATCTATTTTAGGAATTTTCAATTTTCTGATTTCCTTATGTGTGTGATATTCTTACATTCTTAGGGTTGTATCGAATTTTTACCAGAGTGAAATTAACAAGAATATATTTGTTTCTGCACTCGTGAAGTTTAGCTTTCCAGATGCTTTGTTATTAATGTCAGGCTTACATGGGAAAGGTCTCCAGCATTTCTGAAACCTGGGGACACACAATAAGATTGCCCTCCTATCATAGAAGTTCCAGTAAGCTCCTGGGCATGGCAGATCCTGATCAAGGGGTTCTCAGGTCAACTAGAAGCCACTGTTCATATAAAGAAAAATTGAAAACACCAACTTTTCAATAAGGGTCTAAACTACAAATAATTACCTGATTTTTCTTTAATAGGCCAATTGAAATCTAATAGCCATTGACTTTTAAGATTAAGTGCTTGGATTATATAAAATTAATAAGTCATAAAATGGTATAATAATGTAACTCTAAAACTCAAAGTTCTAAAGGAAAACTTCTTTTAGAACGTTTAGTACCATAACTAAATCTATCTGCTTGCAAGTAATTATGTTGGATCTTAATCATACTTTCAGTCTTTCAGCCATTGTATATTGGCTTGATATACTTGACAAGTCTACTGCACTTGACTTGGTATATGGTATAATGGCAGCCAATACTTGACAAAACAAATATAAATTCAAAGGCATCTAAATAAAATAAAATTTATGATGCATGTACTAAACATGAAAATGGGCTAAGACAAGTTGTTTGGTTTGCTAGTAATGTGTCAAGGTTTAGCTATCAAAGCTGGTCAAGAAGGTTGGGTATTGTTGATGATTTCTGCACCATGCATGGGAAAGAGGAGATAGTCAACCATAACTTATGCAAGTGCTCGCTAGCTAGAGGGATTTAGGGATAGTTACAAGTTGGATTTAATTTCTTTACTGCTGCTCTCCCTTGGCAATGATCTCTTCTAGGGAATGCTTGGATGATTGTCAGCAAGAGTTTATGACATACAATTTGGTTGGCAGTGATCAGTTTCCTTTGGAGCACGAGATGCAAAGCTACTTCCTCGGAGATATGTCTCCTCTCATCATGGGGAAGTTGCAAGTTGCAACAACTTCTAACAAGATTTGAATAAAATTGTACAATCTAAGGTTAAATGTTTTCAGATGGATGGGAACTCAATGCCCATAGGTTGGCAGCTTAGCGCTTTCTTTTTTTGCTTAACCATAATGCTCAGTTGGTGTAAAACATGTTTTTAGGAGTAATATCAGGTTGATTTCTTCATAATTATATATATGTACTTGACATGAAGAAGAAGATATTTGTTTTATATCAGACATTTCAGAAAATAGGTTATACAGTCCAAATTTCTTTCACTGTGATAACCATACCATTGAAAATACAAAAGACACGATATCACCATGCAAGAGAGGATCCTTCATGCCCAACAACATTGGGCCCACCTCTCTTTGACCCCACGTTGGCCTCAAATGCATCTAGGTGCATGCAACTCTCTCTCTCTAGTTGTGTATTTACCTGTGCAATTGCTGCTGTCAATGCCTCAAACCAGCAAAATTCCTCTATAAATGTGGCCTGTGTAGTATCAGCTATCCTATCAAGTGATGAGTCAACATTAGCCAAGTGAATTTCCTTGACATTGATTTCCTCCAATTGTCTATGACAGAGTCGAATGTTGTAGGAAACAAAAACTTACTCCCTCATCCACGTTTGAGATAATCTATTGCACATTTTGGAGTGTGCGTACAAGCATGCTCTAGTTGTGCTCACAGCCCAAATCATTGCTTGTCTCATTCAGAACTCTTGAAGTTTAGGAGTCCTAAACCCATAATTCTCCCACCATGCTCTATAAGAAGAAAGTATTTTTGCAATTATTGATTAATATGTTGATAAAAAAAATTTAATAGAAAATGCAAGGATGTCTCATCAATAAAATTCAAGATACTATTGGTTTTTTAATTTGTCACTTTTGTGAACATAATATTGGATGAGGATATCCTCTCTTCAAATTTTCAAGGGAAGCTCCTTAATTTAATCCTCTCCTAAATCTAAAATAATAAACAAGCCTGCTATTGTACAATTTGTTTTAGGGGTTTTACATTAAAGATGAAACGAGTCAAAGCAAACTTGACCTATCCATTTTTGACCTCAAAGGTTAGAGCACAAGACCTAAAAATATCCTATCTCACCAACGAGTTTTTCTGTTTTCATAATACTAAACTACAACATTATTTAATAGTGATGTTATCTAGTGATTAAATTAGAGATCATCAGTATCACATCCCCAATTTGATTGGTTTGAACATAATATAACTACGAAGGATTAGCAAACGCTATGAAACATTAAGAGTTGCTTCATGAGCTTGTAAGTAAATGCTACGCGAAGCTAACATAAAACTTCTTTGTCACTTATTCTTCCACTTGCATGGTTACAAATTACAATAGTATCCCTTGATTTGGATGAAGATTTTAGTAGCATAAGCTTACTTCCCTTCTCCTCTTGGGTAGACAACTCTCAATCTTTCTAACTCCTCTTCTAAAAATCCTATTGATCTCTCATGAATGAATCTAAGTCTGAATGATCAATACTAATACAATGTGCTTGTAGCACTTTTTTATAATCCTTCAAGAGGCTTCTCTAAAGAATAAAATAATATTATTTAATTTTTCCTTAAAGCAAATCCTATCCATATCTTGTAAAGTAAGAATAAAATATTCTAAGCTGAAATAATTCTAAAAAGAAAAAAATAATTACAATATGCCAATATAGGCACTCAACTTGTGCTCATAATAGCATGTGGACGATTTTTAATTTGTCACAAAATGACTTATTTAATCATTTTTTTCTTCATTTGTTTTTGAAATATTTGGTGTTGTAGGAGAAGATGTTTCTCTTTCTGGAGCCAATTGGACTTTATTTTCCAAGTCCCTTATCTCTATCGTAAATGGTCATAGTAATACAATGTGCTTGTAGCAGTTATTTATAAGCCTTCAAGACTGCTTTAAAGAAAAAGATAATAATATTTAATTCTGCCTTAAAGCAAACCCCATCCCTATCTTCTTCAATAAGAATAAAATATTCTAAGCTTAAAAAAATTCTTAAAAAAACTAAATAATTACAATATGCCAAAGCTAGGTGCTCAATTTGTGCTCAAAATAGCATGTGGACAATTTTTAATTTATCAGAAAATGACTAATTTAGTCATTTTTTTCTTCATTTGTTTTTGAAATATTTGGTGTTGTAGGAGAAGATGTTTCTTTTTCTGTAGCCATTTGGATTTTGTTTTCGAAGTTCCTTATCTCTCTCGTAGATGGCCTTTAAGTGAATTTTTTATTTCTCCATTAAAGCTGGACAAAATCTCCGCTTCTCATGACGAGAACTCAATAGTTTGGCAGTTTGAACCTAAAACCTCCAACTTTGATAGCAACCTTAATAAACTCATCCATGTGACATATATTATAATTATATCCTCCCAATTGTACCATTATCAGCTGCTCAAAATTCATATTTGCTGCATTTGAATCATCATCTGAAAATGTAATAGACAAATTATCACAAAAAGACAAAACATCCCTTTCCGTTGCATGCAATTTTATTATAACTTATTTGACAGTCTTCAAACCAAGGGTTCTGATTTCAGAAATCAAATGACATCCTGGCACTCAATCAGGAACCTGATAATCATCTGCATTACCTTGAGTCTAAGAAGTTCTTCAGTTCCCAGGTACTCAATTAGCTCAAGACTCTCCAAACAGCAATTATACACTTCTACATTGGTAGACAGAAAACTCTAATTCCACTGCTTGCCAAATAACATCTTGAATCTCATTCAGTAGGGTGGATAGTTCTTCAATGGACTGCAAGCCATCCTAATTTAAATTACGGGTACATTGCTAAATTTCTTACCATGAGCTACTAACTCATCTAACTGTTTTTTTTGAGGGATGTCATCAAGTTTTGGTGGCAAATTACATCTTGGTTCTGATACTTAAATTCACTAGATGTGCAATGTATTCTCTGAGTGCTTTGTTTTCAGACTTTAGTCTTTCTTTTCCTCACCATCCTTTTGAAATGTGCCCTTGTCACTTTTGGTGACAAATTCTATCATCCCTATGCGGCTCTACTTATAGGTTTCAAATTGAACTCTTTGAACTGATAATCAGCAACCTGTATCTTATGTAAATGTTTATGCTCTGGTGGAATTTCTGTTTCTGCAATTATGTATCCTTAGAAAACTCATTAGTAGATATATCTTTCAGGACCATATCATCAAAAGCCTCTATTCCAGGAATTTGGTGAGGTTGCCTCTTAATAAGATCCTCCAGGCTGGTGTGTATAACAATCAGTAGATTTATTGTGGATGTTTTTGTTTAATCCGAGCTTGGGAAAGAGTGTTCTGTTGGATAGAGAACATTTATTTAGAGTTTTAACATCCCCATCATATGCATTCGCTCACTTAAAGATGTCCATGCAGATCAACCAGAAGAATGCCCTCTCCATTGGACTTAGTTCAATCTGTCTATTCCACCCCCTTCACAACTTGCTGAATAATTGGGATTTTTATCCTTGGTATTTTTCTCAAAAGCTTTCCAATTGTATATTTCAATGTTTTGACAATTGCCTCTTCATTGGACATTTTGTTATTTGTGGCTTACCCAATATAACTGTGGGGTTTTTTTGCAAACTTCCATCCTTTAAAAGCATGCTTGTTAACTAGGAATTTTAGACTGTCCATACATTTGACCAATTAGCCTTTCCCTTTTTCCTCTGATTTTTATGGTACATGCAGCTGTCGTCCTTTCATCGTTCCACATTTTCTCGTCCACCAAAAGAGGGGTTATTGTGGAACATGGGTATTTGTGGACACAAAATTGACGTGTAGACATTAATTGAACCTATGGATATCATTATACATGTCAATACACAATCTTGTCTGGGTTCTGTGGGGTTGAAAAGATTGTTCTCAATTATCTCTCCTAGGATATTCTGAGAAATTCT
Source organism: Cryptomeria japonica (assembly GCF_030272615.1). NCBI lineage: Eukaryota > Viridiplantae > Streptophyta > Pinopsida > Cupressales > Cupressaceae > Cryptomeria > Cryptomeria japonica. The sequence continues at coordinate 606,854,575 of NC_081413.1, read as the reverse complement.
TGGTAGGAGGCTTATCCTAGTTACTTGATACTCTTGATGAATCTTGATCAGCATTCTTTCTCTCGTATTTATGTTTCTTGCACAAATGATTGTAATTACTACTGTAATCACTCACTACCAAATATCTTGATGATGCTTACATCTGCAATGTAACATGACTTATTTTAACCGGGACAAAATAGAAGAGGGAGTATACAGCTAAGATCCATTCTAATGTCCTGAATTTTGATTGTTGTGGCCATGATTAAATTTTAAAAATGTGTTCATTCATGCAATACTGCATTTGAATAGAAAGTACAGTGTTAACTGAGGCAGTTGTCTTACAAATGTGAATGATAAGGTAATAATAGATGAGTCCAACTTCCCATGCAGCAACTATTTTCTCCTATATCTGCTGTTTGTGTGTTTTACATTTCATTTTCTGCTATTTTTACAATATTTGATGTTATATAATGTTGATATATTTTTTGGGCATTCAATTTGTGATTTGAGTAACATTTCAGCATCATAAATTTTAGTAGTTTTTTTGAGATACCTTCTGTCCGAAAGGATTAGATAGGAAAAACAAATGTTGAATTTTTTTCCCATGCATATGCTGTACAGTGTACAACTGACCATTGGTCATATTTCGTGTGTTGTGTTGAGAAACAGATTTCTACATGACAAAGTCAAACCTCACGTTGTGCACCGAGATATTCAAGCCAACAATGTACTGTTAGATGAAGAGTTTGGAGCACATATTTTGGGTGTTGGCCTGTCTAAATTTATCCCATGGGAAGGGATGCATGAGAGAACAGTTATGGCTGGCACTTATGGATACCTTGCTCCTGAATTTGTTTACCGAAATGAACTCACAACCAAAAGTGATGTATACAGCTTTGGGGTTTTGCTGCTTGAACTCATAAGTGGACGTAAACCAACTCAAACAGTTGAATCTGTGGATTGGCAAGGAATATTTGAATGGGCTACACCCCTTGTTCAGTCTCATCAGTATACAGAATTGTTGGATCCCGTCATTACTGATATTCCCGAGGTAGGAGAAATTCAAAAGGTAGTTGACCTTGTCTATACTTGCACCCAGCATGTTCCTTCCATGAGGCCACGTATGTCGTATGTAGTTCACCAGCTACAACAATTGGAACTGAAAGTTGCATCAGAGGCTGGCAGGGGAGCTGCAGCGAGCTCCTCAACCATGGCTTTAGAAGTGGAGCTGGTGGCTTGATTGGAAGAGGTTATCAAGCTAGAATGTAAATGCAAACAAGATACTATGCCCGTCAAAGTTATTGAAGCTAATATGCAGCCATTTGGGATTGGAAGCAGCCTGTGCAATTTTTGTTTTCTCCAAAACCTTTGGCATATAAATCCTATATATATGTGTTCATTATATACAATGCAAATGCAACTCTAGCTCATTTGGCTTCACGTTGGAACAAATTGGCTATTTTTTTGTTTGTGTGCACTAATTGTTCTTCAATTTGGAGATAAGAGAAAATAACTAAATGGATTCGGCATTTGAAACTCGTTGTAAATCCAGTTCCTTTCAATTTCATTGTGGAATTTTTACATAATCTATTTTAGGGATGGCAATAACAATTCACTGTAAATGGACTGACCATTGGTAGGATAAGTTTGCATTATTAGAAATTGTTTTCCTGTGTTTACTGGTTGGAATATTATGTTTATTATCTTCCACGATATGTGACATGTAATTCTTTTCTTGAAAAAAAACCAGAAGATTTAGTTCCTTTTTTTCAGGACATATTTGAACCATTCGACCTCAGAATTTATTGGATTCTGTCATTACTGATATTCCCGAGGTATGAGAAATTCATAAGGTAGTTGACCTTGTCTATACTTGCACTCAGCATGTTCCTTCCATGAGACCATGTATGTCATATGTAGTTCACCAGCTACAACAACTGGAACTGAAAGTTGCATCAAAGGCTGGCAGGGGAGCTGCAGCGAGCTCCTCAACCATGGCTTTAGAAGTGGTTATAAAGCTAAAACATAAATGCAAAAAAGATATTATGCTCGTCAAAGTTATTGATATGATGCAGCCCTTTGGGATTCCAGTATGTGCAATTTTTGTCTTTTCCTAAACCTTTGGCTTTTAAATCACACATGCACACACACATCTGTTCATTATATGCAATGCAAATGCAACTCTAGCTGATTTGGCTTCAATGTAGAGAAATAGAGAAAATAACTAAATGGGATTAGGTGTTTGATATTCATTGTAACTTCAGTTAGTCCATCATGAAATTTTTACGTAATTTGTTTTAGGGGTGACAATAATAATTCACTGTGAATGGACCAACAATTAGTAGGATAAGTTCGCATTATTAGAATTTGTTTTCCTGGTTTGCTGGTTGATATATTATGTTTATTATCTTCGATGTTATGAGACATGTAATTCTTTTCTTGGAGGAAAAAGAAGATTTTGTTCCTTTTTTCAGGACATATTTGAACCATTCAACCTCAGAAATTTTGCCGAAGGCATTTTCCCTTCACAAACAAGATTGTATTTTATCTCACCCTCCCTAATTTCTTTGAGAAGCCACAATGCAGGCACGACAACAATAGTGAGCCTGTTTCTGGCTGTCACCTTTTCTGTTATGGCCAGCAGTTCACTAAACAGTTTACCTTGGTATTGTACAACTTTCCATCATACCTGAAGTTCTATCATTAAAGTTGCTAAAGCTCCATTTCCATGGAGAGGGTCTTCTTAAAATATTTTAGTTGGTGTTAGCTGAAAAATTTCAGGTGTTTTTATACACATGGGTTGTCATGGATTTTTTTAATAATGATCAAGCTTAAATTTTTAAACTCCAAAATTTTAGAAAGCTGGTGATCTCATAATGGGTGAGATATGCATGCCCAACATATAAGTAGTGATTGTTTTTTCATTGATGTGATGACAAACTGAATCACTTCGGTAAACACGTAAGCTTTCAGTGGAGTTGATATCATCTTAAGGTAACTGCAAGAGTCCCATTGCAATATGTCTTCCCATGATCCTCCTCGCCACTATGCCACAATTGAACAAGATTACTTACGTTCAGGAAACTTTTAGGATGTCTTCATGCCAAATTCCCAAGTTTTTCTCACCATCAATGTACTCCTGATTGAACAGGATGACAATGGAGAAGGGATGAACGAGGAAATGTTCTTAGAAACTCGAGTGTATTGTATTGCAGATGTTTTGTTGGTACTAATATGAAGGTTATAAACGGTTTCTAATTGCACTTAAACCTTATAAGTCTACGGACGTCTGTGTTATTCTGTACTCTGGCATAGGTTATCCTTGATCTTGTGGATGTAAAAGTCTTCTATTATATTTTATTCTTTTATTTATTGGAGGTCTGAGATTTTAGAATTTGATGGTTTGTGGGATATTTTTTCAATTTTAAAATGTATATTACAATTTTAAAATTTATTAGATTAAATAATTTGATATGTTATATTGTTAGTAAAAGGGAAAAAATTATTATAGATAAATATAATATTATAATTTATAGCATTAATATATATTATTTTATAATTTTATTTTTTCAATAAAAGTGGATTATTCCACTAAATTTTTTTATTAATATTTTTTTATTTTTTATTTTTTACACAGGATTCAAAGAGCATACCGGAGAAAAGAATCCTGGGAAGAAAACCTTCGGTCACAACTCATAAAATAAACCTATAGTATCTAACAGCTCAGTTTATACACCGTGCCCAAAACCACATACAAAATGCGGTCACAACACATAATATTAGTTTTACATAGAGCCCATATGACAATTTGCACCAAAAAAAAAACAAAAAAAACCCATCGGATAATTTTCAAATGTAGACTCCACCGCTGCTATCAATAGAAGAAGATAGAATTTTCCAAAGCCCTGTGCCAAATCCCATGAGCCAAAAACCTTCCTGCCAAAAAAGAAAGTATCAAAAAACCATTATTGTATCAAATACCATGAGGTCGAGCTCTCCTCCAGACAACAAACATGAATACTTGAAATGAAAGGGGAAAGCGGGAATAATTATCATCATAAAATTTTACATCAACATTACTCAAGAAAATCACATAACTATTGTTGCAAACCTTCCCATACCTTAGAAAGAATTTCCTCAAAACCCACCTCTCGTTGATTAGCATTGCTATCAATGGCTAAATTTGTCAAATAATCCGCAATCTTATTAACTTCTCTGTAACAATGGGATAACAAGAAAGATTCAAAAAATTCTAATTTTTGTAAAATGAGATCAAGTATATACTGCAAATTCTAACAATTTTTCATAACACATTGAATAATCACTATAGAACCACCTTCAATTATTAAGTCTTTAATTCCCAAAGAGATTGTCATATCCAATCCAAAAGACAAAGCATGAAATTCCGCATAATTGTTAATTTTAAAACCAATAGCATGACACAACTCGAATAAAATTTGCATTGTGATCATAAATTACCATGCCTACCCCAGCCGGCCCAGGGTTACCACGAGAGGCCCCATCAAAATTCAGTTTAAAGTGTACATGTGGAGGAGGTTTCCATCTAGCAGAGCATCTCTTACCTATTGCATCATTCTTTTTTAAAATTGAACCATGAGAGGGTAAAACCGACAACATCTTCCAAGCTCTAGTAACTCTATTATCCCAATGCGAAAAAGAAGTAAGATTTTCCAAATTCTTATAAATAAACGACAAAGCAACCTCAGAGATTGAAGACTCAATTTTTAATAGAACCTCAGACACAAGAGAACTTGTTTTTTTAAATATCTTGTTGTTTCGCTCTAGCCAAACATTCCAAATCACAATAGATGGAGATATAATCCAAAGGCATGCATAAAAAGATGAGGCAAACATAAAAGGGCCAAGATCTAAAATGGGAAATGAGATCCTTACCAATAACAAAGGATATATTTAACTTCTCAAACAACCACTGCCAACATTCATAAGCATAATCATAATGTAGGAACCGTTGTGAAGAAGATTCCAATTTTTTGTTACAAATGACATAAGGGAAAACAACAGTAATACCAAGCCTGTCTAGTCTCATACCTGTAAGGACTGTGTCCTGAATTGCCAACCAAACAAAGGCTCCAACTTTAGGAAGACAAGTCGAATGGCAAAATAACTTATAAGGCTAGGATGATAAATCTTTAGCAACCATAAGAGAGTTGTAACCATCTTTAATAGTATACTTACCAAAAATATTCTTTGTCCAAATAAGTTCATCCTCAGAATCAGAAAGAAATACAATTCTATCCTCCAAAATCTTCTCAAAATTTAATTTCATACTTTGATCAACATCTAAGAAATCAATCGACTTCCATCTAGCTAGCTTAAGGGGTCCACTAGTCACAATTTCAAAATAATCTGCTACAAAAACACCCCAAAGGGAGGAAAGAATAGCGATCAGAGGAGACTAATCCCTAATATTCACCAGAGGTGTCTGTCCATTCCATACCTCATCCCAGAATCTGACCTTTCTACCATTATGAACAATCCATGAGAGATGAGGCAAAATAACTGATCTATATTTACAAAGGAAATTCCAAATAGCAGAACCCGAAGGGAAATTTGAAACTTTAAAAATGTACTCTCTCGGTCCATTATTTAAATATTTGGCAAACATAATCTGTGCCCATAAGGAGCTAGGCTTGTCATATAATTTCCAAACCAACTTAGCACCTAAGGCTAAATTCTGATTATCCAGACTCTGAATTCCTGTTCCCCCAAGTTCCTTAGGCAAACATACCTTATACCATGCAACTAAAGGGAGTTTGTTCTTGCCATCTTTATTATTGTTCCAAAGAAAATCTCTAAGAGTATCCTATAAACTAACAATAGCTGCTTTTGGAGACTTCAAAACAGACATGAGATATATGGGAACAACATTCAAAACAAACTTGATGAGAACAATTTTACCCGCCAAAGTTAACCATCTATGATTCCATGAGAGAATTCTTTTAGAAATGACCGAAATAATCTTATCCCAAAAACCAATCTTATCCTATTTAACAAAGAAAGGAATCCCAAGGTAAGTACATGGAAGATTTCCAGTCTCAAATCCCCAAAAGGATTGCAACCTATGTTGAACCAATTGTGATGTATTAAGGAAGAAAATCTTTGATTTATCACCATTCACTTTCTGACCAGAAAACGATGCATAATTCTGTATTATTCCTTTAATCACTTTTGCCTCAACTAACGAAGCATGTCCAAATAACAAAGCATCATCTGCAAAGAGACAATGAGAAATACTTTGGGGAATATTCTGAATCCTTATATCTTTCCAAACCCCCCCCCCCCCCCACTTTAGCAGGCCTAATAGCCCAACTGAAGGTTTCAGCTAGGAGAATAAACAAAAAGGGAGAAAGGGGATCTCCCTGTCTCAAACCCCTGGAGGAAGTGAAAAAACCACAAGGAGAACCATTAATTAAAACCGAGAATCTTGCAGAAGAAATACATGCACGAATCCATTTGATCCAGGCCTTGGAAAAACCTAACTTCTCAAGAACACATAAAGCCCCCCACTCTACTCTATCATAAGCCTTCATCATGTCTAGTTTAAGTATCATGGTCGGGGTTCTTTGGGTGGAAATAGAATGCAACACCTCATGTGCTACAATTGCACCCTCTGTCATCTCCCTTCCAGGAACAAAACCACCTTGCTCCAATGAAATGATCTTAGCTAGAATTTTTGCCAACCTAAGGGAAATTGCCTTCGTAAATATCTTATACAAAGTGTTACATAAAGCAATGGGGCGGAAGTCAACAAAAGTCTTAGTATCCTCTTTTTTAGGAATAATTGCAATCATTGTAGTATTAAGTTCTTTTAAAACAAACCTATTTCTCCTAGCTTCCTCGAGAGCCAATAAAACATGATTTCCCACAAAATCCCAACATTTCTAAAAAAATAGAGTAAAACCATCTGGTCCCAAAGCTTTATCCGGACTCATGGCAAAGACGACACTCTTAACTTCTTCTAAGGAAAAGGGAGACATCAACATCTTATTTGTCTTCCAAAGATACTAAAGGAGGAATATTAGTTATAATATCATTGATACGATTTCCATTTTTCGAAGATAATAATGACTTACAAAACCTAACTGCCTCTGAAGCAATGTCCTCCGGGTCTATCAATAAATTCCCATTATGACATTGAATCTAAGATATCCTATTCTTACATCTTTTAAGCTTAGTTGAAGAATGAATTTTTTTTGTGTTCATGTCACCATCTGAAAGCCATAACTCTTTAGATTTATGTCTCCAATAGATTTCCTCTCTAGCTAACACCTCCTCAAGCTGTAATTTTAGTGACTTCAATTCATCAAAAACTTGTGGCACCATACCATGTTGAAGCACATGAGTATTAAGACACTCAATCATATCTTGAATCCTTTGTTTCTCTTGAAAAATGTTCTTAAAATGCGAGATATTCCATTCCCTAATATTCAATTTCAAATAACTTAACTTCTTAGCAATCTGAAACATACGGGACCCAGAACAAAAAGGAGAAGAATTCCACCATTTCATAAGCAGAGGCAAAAAGGAAGAATCCCTAAACCACATGGGCTTAAATTTGAATGGAGACTTAAAAGAAGCCCTATCCTCAATAACTGAAAAGGAAATTGGAAAATGATCAGAACCTGAGACCGGTAGAATAGAGGAAAAGAATTCAAAATCTGAATCAATCCAATTCTCAAATAACAAAAACCAATCTAATCTCTCAACAATCTGAGAAAAAACCCTTCTCATGTTTGTCCATGTGAAAACCCCATTCTGAGACTTACAATTAAAAAGGCTCATATCAAAAATGAAATCCCCAAAGTCATCCATAATCTTTTTATTAGGGAAAACACCTCCTCTTTTCTCATCTAAATCAATGATAGCATTAAAATCACCCCCAAAGATAATAAAGGAACCATGTCTTAAGGGAGAAGAAATCCTCTTTAATTCACCCTATAACTTACTCTTCCCTTGAATTCCTGACGGAGCATAAATGTTAAAAAGCTAGAATTTAACCTTCGAAATCTTGCTTTTAACTAAAGTCAACATCCAATTTGTAGTAGATGCCACTAACTGTACCTCAATATTATAATTATTCCAAAGCAGTGCCAAACCTCTTGAAGCACCACAAGCAGGAGAAGAAAGAAAATTCCACCTTCTCCAAGATGAAAAAACCAAATCAACAGACTCCTTTGACAACTTTGTTTCTTGCAACATAAAAATATCACACTCTAGGACTTAATTAAGCGTCTCTTATTAGGGGCATTTAAGCCCCAAACATTCTAAGAAATAATTCTCATTGTCCTCGAGGGGAGGCCGAAGCTCCCCTCTTCCCATTAATCGGAGAATTTTTGCTTTCCCCAAAGCAACCTTGCAAATTACGCTTCACAACCCCTGATCTTGTCACAGGACAACTAGTCACGGATCTTTTACTCCTCTTTCTTTTTACACTTACAGGAGTTAGGCATGTTTTATTAGGCCTACCAAGAGAGACCGAACGCCTCCCTTGCCCACCAACAGGAGAAAGGGACAAAGTCTTTTGAATCCCAGCATCAATTTCCATTTGAGTCTTAAGATTATTTGGAGGCCTATCTCTCCCTAAGAGAAACCACTAATGGTGAAAAAGCCAGAGTTGTTTGGACAATTGATAAACTTTTGCATGACTTTGGAGAAGCCAGGATAATTGGATTATCTTCAAAACCCAACTCTGTTGTAGCCAAAACCGCAAAAGGATTAGCAAATGCAGAAATTGGAAGGGTCGAGTTTATACCCCCCAAATCATTCTCAATTGAACAAACAACTCTATCAATAATACCCTCATCCATCTAATATGCATGATTGTTAAAAATATCATTTACTTGCTGAGCCAGATTCTCATCTGGCATAATAATAGGGACAACCTCTAACGGATTACTATTCCCTAAGGAAGATTCATTAGCCATATTAATTTCAACATTCAGAGGGGAATTATTAGACACCAAAATCTTAATTTCCTAAACTAAAGAAGCGTCATTAGGAAAACCTATGGCAGCTACCTGTTTAATAATTTCCATATCAACCACTACATTTTTATCTAAATTCACATTCTTAAAAGAATCCAAAACCTCCTTATGAGTGCATGAAGACAAATTGTCGTCCTTACCCTTTATGTGATTATTTGGCATCTTAGGGCAATCTATTGTCAATGGATGATCTACTCCATTTATCGGGGGATTACCATCCATCACTATACCCCCGTTATTAGAAAATGTCTTCAGTAAAGACGAAAGTGAGACCGAACCCGAAGTGTGATCATTTGGTTTCCCAGAACTACGAAACAATGGATTATTTTAAAGATTAATGTGACCTGTTTCTACCAATTTATGCAAAGAGACATTTCCACATCCTTCAACCGAAGGTCCCGCCGACAAACTATCTTTATTAAGGGATTTAGGGACAGAGCCAACAACCTACTGGTTTTTCTTAAAATCCATAAGTAACAGAGTATCCAAAAGTAAAGGAGACTTAAAAAGCTCCGTACCTAATTTCTCAATTGACTGGCGTCAAATACCATCATGAGACGATATTACAAGTACGGGGGAAAACATTGTTAGGGTTAATAAGAACACAAATTTTTACCAGAACCTCCCCCTCCACAAAATCCATTTTAGATGTTAAAAAAGTTCCAATAGTATTTCCAAATTGCTCAAGAACATCCGGGTCCATAAATTCAAAAGGAATTTTAGGTAAACCAAACCAGAAAGGAATAAGTTTCGAACTAGCAGGAACAAAAAAAAGTTTCTAAGCTGCAATTGAAATTAAATGTTTTCCAAACCAATGATGTGAAGTTCTTAATACCTCATCTCTGAAAGAAGGAGAATCAAAGACAATAATAAAAGCATTCGTAGACAATAATTGAAAATAATGCATATCCCCCCATCTTTTTTGCAATTTATGATAAAGCTTTAACAAACTAATTTGATCACCCCAAATTTCCCCAGAAATAGCATTCGTATGCAAACAATTCGCTTTCTTATCAACATCAGAACCCAAAAGATTGATACAAGGGATAGAAGCCCAAACCTGTGATGAAGAAACCCCCGACAAAATAGGATTAGTAGGTATCTTACTTACCTTTTTTGGACTAGCTTCCTTGAGGTTCACATTTACCTTATTTCCCACCTGTTGTGAAGAAACAGAAACCCTAGCCGCAGTCTCCTTATTTTCCAAGCCAACAACCCTAGCAAACATTCGTTGATTGCCCAGATCCAAAGACCAATTCCCCGAAAATCTCTTCAATTCCTTCTCGGAATTCCCTTGATTCGCACCATTATTAAAATGCCCTCGAGTGAATCTCCTTCCATTGTTATTCTACCTCCATGCCACACTGCGTCTGTTTCGAAAGAAGCCTTGAAAGTATTTTGAAACTGGCCGAAAAACCTTGTTATTCCGCTCCGGTTTACCTGTATCTCCATGTCCTTCCATCTGTCGTTCGTGTAGACCCACTGTAGAACATGAGGCGGGTCTTCCCGGCCCACATTCGCCCATGAACCCAAATGCCTACTATCGACCATTTTCGATTGCAAATATTGTTAATAAAGCTTCGATGTGCCCCTGATATTACTGTATTCTACATTACTGATTTTCACAACAGAACCCCGAGCCTTGCAACCAAACCCAGTGTCACCTTTATTACAGATGATCAAACGCACGAGAAATCACTCCGTTTATCGAACTATTATTTTATAATATTTGATATATCTAGTATATTTATATTTTTAAAAATCTATGTAAAATATACTGATAGATGCCAAATTTTAAAAATAAAATAAAAATTTTACCTTCCATTCAATTAGAACAATAATAAAAATAAAAAAAATCAACCATTTTTAAAAACAAAGTCTTTGCACTGCACTTTTTGCATCAGACTTGCTATTTGTTTTGCTTACAGTTATGCCTTTCTGTATAAAAATACACCAATTTAGAATATTTTCAAAGGTAGAATATAAAAAAAAAATTGTATTTTTAGAACGTTTGTAAGTTTATCTTGAATAATTTAAAATTAACTGTGATTGTAGCAATAAATTTCTCACACTATTATCTCATGTTCTTAATTTTGTTTGATTTTAAAATGATATTGTTTAGGAAAATTAAAGAATTATCCTAGAGTTTTCTTGTAAATGAAGCCTTTATATTTGAAATTGAACTTCTTGAAATAATTAAAAAAGTATAGTTTTTTAATCCTTAGTACATTAAGAGAAGTTCTCACAAAATAAATTTGAGATATGTTCCTATTATTCAAATTTAGGATAGTCAATATTATTTGATTTTTAAATTCAATTTTGTTCACAATTTGACAAATCCCCCTAACTTTGTACCCATCTAGAAACAAAATTCTTATAGATCCATTTTCCTTTCTTCTTTCAAATAGCTTTAGAATTCCATTATAGGCTCTTTGACAAATGCTCAAACTATGGTTTCTAAAATTTAGAAAGTGAAATGCATTGTAGGGTTTTAGAAGAGGGGTGAGGGCCTTAGCTTGATTGGTGAAAGCACCTTGTTGCAGATAAAAGGTCCTCCCTGTTCATGTTGTATTGGAAGGCACGTCATGTCAACATCGTTGGAAAGACATTCCATCAAATTCCAAGCCCGAAGTATAATATTTAATTTGAAGACTATCCGTTTAAAGTAGGTGCCAATGCTTCTCTTTATTTTATTTATTGACTTGAGTGTTTAGTTTCCCCTTCAACTTGAAGAGATGTCATGCATTGGTTTCTCTTTCTAGATGGCATGTAGGTCTTTAATTTGATGTAATTCTAATGTTGCCTCAATGAGAGGTCTGATTATCTTTTGATGGCATTAATAAAAGGCTTCAACTTATTAATTCTTTGTAGCTTCAACCAATTTGAGCACTAGTCTATTAGTATAGTGGCAACATATTGAAGCACAATAGTGACACTAAGGTATAAAGTGTCATTGCTTTAGTCTATGCTCCACTAACGGTACAATAGTGACTATAATGGGAAATGAGGGTACATGATTCTCGTATAAGGCCTTTTTTATGGGACAATAGTGGATATAGGGTTTTTTTAAGGGTATAACAAGGGATTCGATTAAAAAAAGAAGTGAAAATACAAAAAATAGAAAATTTTAAATATTCATGTGATAAGGCATTCATTATATATATTGTGTAATTCGATTATGAAACATTAGAGCTGAATTGAGAATGGGCATAAGCCATAATTAAAATTAACAAAATTTTAATGTCTGCTAATTTCACTATGAGTTTATGTTGGTTAACATTTTGTCTTTTCAAAATAGTAAGTAGATTGACTCTAATTTGCTCAAATATGAAGACAAACTGATAACAAATAGTTGGTGAAACTATTGATTAGTTTTCTTCTAAATTTTAAAAAGCCATAGCTCCCTTCATATGATCAAATATTTGATTTTTTATGAATTTAAAATTGGAATATACTTTTAACTAGAAAGTAGCGAAGGCTTCTAACATTCTCACATCAGTATGTAACGAATGTGAAAGGATTCTTAAAATGAAAGTATCAAATTGAGGCTCACAGGTTACTAATTTTCATAAAATAATCACCATTAAAATGTTAATGCATAAAAGGAAAAGTTTTGGGTCTTAAAAGTTTGCTAAAACATCACAAATTGATGAAGACTACTTGTATGAATATGAATACCAACATTCAAAAAAGGAAAAGATATTCAAACTATATAAGCTCATATCCTGAAAACAACATTAAACAATATTCAATTTCCATGCACACAGACAAAGAAACTCTCAAAATCACAATGCTCTAAAACCTGAGCTTCCATAAGGCTCTGTTAGTCCGAACAAATTCATTTCTAGAAGAGAAAGTCTTTACATGGTTTACATACCAATGCAATGTTGAATCAATCATCACCAATTTATTTAAGTGTTCCTCATTAAAGGCCTTTGGGTTTGAGACTAGGACATAGATTGTATTTTGGAACTCAACTTTTAGCTCATCTGTAGTGGCATCTCCTTTGTTATCCTTCCTTTTAATTAGGCATCCAATATCTATGAATTCTTGAGCTATCCCATTTAACATTCGGTTGCAATCTATGAGCAACTTGCTTTACTCTTTGATGTTTTTCTTGAGGAAAGTATCATTCTATTTGATGCTCTCTTTCCATGCTATATATTGAGTATCATGGACCTCTGTGACAGTATTCTTATCTGCAACTTCATCCATGCCCATCCCAATGATCTTTGTAAGTTCTTGCTCTGTCTGTCCATGATGGTTGTCCCATTTTCCCCTTGTTGCCCAATGACCTTTTGAAAACCTTGGAGGCTAACTTGCCCAAAGAGGAAAACCACTAGTGGTTTATGTAAGAGGCTTACATGTTTGGAAGACTCAACAAGTTAACTAATTGAAATAGATAAAGTCTTAAATGCATTTTAAAGACTTTCTTCCAAATTTGGAGAAGTGACTCCCCCAATTTTAGGGATGGGACATGATTAGGAGAATAGGACATGATTAGGATAGGATTAGAAGGCTTCTAGAAGAATGATTAGGGGAATGTAGGATTTTGCAAGTGGGTGAGGGAAAATGGGTAATTTTGGTAAATTAAAATGATTTAATTTAGCCAAAAAGGGGATGCAACTTGCATTTATAGGATTTTGCAAGTGGGGGGGATTTTTAAATAAATTTTGATTTATTTAAATGCAAAAGGGATTTTAATTAAATGTGAATTTAATCAAAAAGGGGAAAAGGGGATTTTAATTAAATAAATAAGATTTATTCAATTAAATGGCTAAGGGTACTTTATCAAACCTTAGTTTAATTAATAGGTTAGGATAGTTTAAGGGTACTTTATCAAACCTTAGGCTAATTAGAAGAATAGGGATATTAATTAAATCTTAATTTAATTAATTGGAAGAATTAAGAATAATTAAATGAATAAGATTCACTTAATTCATTGTGCAACTTTTAGGTGTCTACAATACCTATAGTAATTTGTCTACAATATCATCAGTTGGCAATTTCACAAGCTCAACTTTTCTCTTCTTTGACAATTTATTCTCCAAACCATGATGGAGAAGAAGGAGAACCTAGAGCACTTTTCAAAAAATCAGGAGTGAACTAGAGGGCCCTCTTAAGTGGGGGAGTTTTTGTGGCATTATGTAGATTTAAAGGGAAAGATGAAGGAGCCTTATCCTTTTGAGGGGTGTTTTTAGATTCTTGTGAGGGTTTGGAAGAATATATTTCCATTATTTTTAACTCATTGCTCTTGCCCCTCATCTCTTCTTTCTCTTTTTTTGCATCATTTCTCTTTTCCTCTACCTGCATCCTTATTTGCTTGTTCACTCATTCCAATATCTTTAGTCAAACCATCCCCACATGTCTTCTTTGGAGATTTTTTCTTTTCAAGTGGCTCGTCTCCACCTCTAGTTCCACCTAGAGTAATAGTTTGTTTAGTTGGGGTGGGCATTGTCGAGGAAGAAGTCCCTATAGAACTAGGATTAGTTTGACCTTGTGCCTTCTATCCTCCTTTGGTGTAGACCTTTGATGCTTCTGCCTTTTTCTTGGCTAGTCATAGTTGGGTTCTTCTCAGGACCACAACAATCCTTATTAATGAAGGTCCTTTGGCTCCTACAAGCTCTAATCAATGGGGATTGTGGGGTGCATTTGAATATTAGAAGTAAAAATGGGGTAAACTAGATTAGATTCATCATTTGACCCCACCCCTTCTATATCCCAACCTAACTGAAATGTAACAATTTTGTTTCAAGCTCATCCTTATCGAACTCCTCTTTCTAACTTCATATTCATCCAAACAATTTGCCCAGTAGTCTTCCATACATGGCACATGATAAAATGTAGAGCCCAAATACAGATTATTCTTGACAAAGTCCTTGCTATCAAAAGGAAATATGTAGCAATCATAGGTAGTGATGGTTTATTTAACCGCGTCCCTTTCAATAATAAGAGAATCAAATAGAGGCTTACATATGTAGTGTCCAATTTTAATAGGAAACTGAATTCCAACCTTTTTCCTCTCAACACATCTCCAATTGCAAGTCAGGATAGTAATTGTAGACTGGATGTTGTTATCATAGAGTTCAACACGCCTAAGCCCAAGCCATGACCTAGTGCAATCTATCATGTAGAAAAAATAGGATGACATATAAAAATTTACTAAGAGAAAAATCTGTAATCATCGAATGGTGTCTATCGCTGATTAGGCTAGCCCAATCTAGGTATTATTCTCATGTGCATATGATTTGCACAAAGAAAACATCCAATCTTCAAATTTATGTGCATTCATATTATCTCACAACTTATGCAATAGAATTATAATTTCAGTGATCTCCCCTTTAAAATGAGACTTGTGTATGGTCTGTAATTGGTCTTGCCATTTCTTGGGTGTCGCAAACCACTCCCTAGCTATTATGTTTCCGTAAAGCCCCTTTTTTCTCACTGAATTGTGACTATGAAATTGAAAAGTCCCAATTTGCATATATTGCCCTTTCTAGAAGCCTAAAACATCCACTAATTGTGGCTTAGTCTAGAGTGATTAAAACTTTGTCATCATTAGTCTTTATCTCCCTAATCTCTAGGTTGCACCTATTTATGCATGCAAGAACCAAATCTATAGATTACACCACAATTGGAATTTAGAAGCCTCAAGCAAATCACTCTTGGTTAATCTTTGTGTGATTGGATGCTTATTTAGGTGATTAACCCTTTCCCAAAATTCATCAAGGTTTATGTACCCTAGTGTGTCTCCAATTTTGGGTAGGGTTTTGTCTAGTCCAAAAATATTCCTATAACCCCAAGTACTTATATTTCATCTTTGTAGGTTTGACTTAAAACAATAGATTTGAATTCTAGGAAAAAATTTATAGAGTGTCCCCTTGTGTTGGTCAGTTTTGTGTAGAGAGTTTTGAAAATGAAGCACCAATACTAGTGAGATTGACTTTTGAGCGATTGAGAGTAGATACTTACTTTTCCTTTCTTTCTTCCTTGCTCATTTCTTCTTGGTCCTTTCTTTCTATTCCTTTGGTTTTGAGTTTCTTGTCGGAGTCCGACAAGGTTGTGGAAACCATGTCAACTCTCAATGTTGGTTTTAAAACTCCCAATGCTCGTCACCTTAAAAGAAACTTCCCTTCTCTTTTATTTATTTCACTTTGAAAACTTTGTAATGAAGAAAATTTTTGGAGAAATGTCAAGTTGTGAGAACCCCAATGACCTCTGACAAGGTTGTCAAAAATTGTCTCATGTTCGTTGCCTTTAATAAGGGAAAGACTTTGATCATTTTTGAAGGAACAAATGACTTGTCAAGTCTGGGACTAAAGGTGAAAAATGAAAAATACTTTGAACTTTTAGAAAGATTATTAACAAGATATATCTTCATCGGGATCCAAATGGGTTGTGAGAACCTCAACAAAGTCTAATAGTGGTTTCAAAACCACACGTAAATTTTGATAAGACATAAAAATGACTAAGTATTGAGATTTTCAAAGAACTTTTAGAGAAAAGACACAATACTCAAGACTCTTGAGACATTTAGGAATTCATTCAGTCCACATAAATAAACAACATAATGGTTTATCAAAATGGAGTGAAAAACCATGGTAACAGTTGGCTATGAATAGGGACCAATATTGATAAGAATGTAGTAGGAACTTAGAATCTCTAGTTTAGCAACATTGGGTAACAATCTAAAAATAAAATAACTCAGTGAGGAGCCTGAGAGGATTGAGATACACACATAAAAAATTAGACACAAACCAAAATTCAGACAAACCACCTAAACTACCATAATACAAGAATAGGGGGCACCTGTTTTAGATTTGATATAGCTTCAAGACTTGCTTATTATATGGAAGTGGCAAGATTGTATCATATAAATGGGCCAATTTGAAAGCAATTCTTCCACACGCTTGAATTATCTTGAAAGTGTCTTTTTAGGACTATAAAAAGTTGATAGATCTAGATATTCACTTTGCCTTTTAAGCTCAATAAAAACCCCTAGCTTCGTAGTCTCATTATGTTGTATTCTTTCACACTTATTGACTTGTGATATCCAATCACGGGTTGCATTAGTCATCATTAAGTGTATTATTATCATTGAGTTAATTGGCCCCCAGTGTTAGTTTTCCCCGTCGAGCCCAGTTGAATTCTTCATAAGTACCTTAAGCCTAATATTTTGTTACACCTTTAGCGCACAAACTCCTCGTACCCTTTATGTGTCCTAATAATTTGTCAAATGTCTACGTGCATAATAAGTTGTTTAAATGGTTTTCCTATCAGTGAAACAACACCTATCGTTGGGCAGATTTTCAAGATCTAACAATCCATCGATGAGTTTGTTTAATCATATGACCCAAGCAAGAAAATGTTCATCATTGAAACCTCAACCATCATTGGGCACTCATTTGAGCCCCAATGATGCAACGATGAGGTGGCAAACTAAATTGGTGGGCTGGCTATAAGAGTAATGTGGCAATAAAAACATGTTGGAGGAGCTCATGTATGTTGTTGGGACCTTTTCTTGGCCTCAACGATCCAACAATGAAAAATAGTAATAGTGGTGATGCACATAGCGACACATGCAGGTGGTGAACTAGAAAATGAAGTGTGCCACTAGAAGTTGGTTGATCGTTGGAACATTTTATGGGTTCCAATGACCCAACAATGCTATGATAATCTCAAAGGGCCTATCGATGGATAATGTGGGTATTGATGGGTGTCTTTCAATGCCCCAACGATCCAACGATGATAAGCAAAAGTCAAGCTAGTTGATGTGGCAGCCCATGTGGTAAATATGGCAAGCAATAAATACTTTGTTGGGATTATGCTCATCATGCTAGCATTGTTGAAGCCTCCACAATCAAAGAATCCAGTCTAAAAGGAAAAGAAAGATGGCTCATCACTGGGATGTGTATGTTGGAATCCAAGAACACTAAGAAGGGGGGGTGAATCAATTTTCTACTAGTAAGATTAATTTTAACCTTATTAGCACAACAACTTATTAACCGGTATGCATAAAATAAAATAACAAGAAGTAATAATGCAACCACAAAGATGAACACCATAGCACCATATATTTACACGTGGAAAACCTCAAGGAGGAAAAACCACGGTGGTATTGGAGACCCACAATATCTATCCAATGATCAGCCGAATAAATATTACATATAAGGGGCCTGCACATGCAAAAGGCACACTACCTAGAGCTCACTACTCATTACAAAAGGAGCCTCACTGACTACAAGAAATCTTTAGACTACAATCCAAAAAGAAGATTGAACTGCAAGAATAGCATCTCCTATGCTTGAGTACAATTTCGGTTAAGCTCAATACCAGAGGTATTAAACCTCTTACACAAACCCAATTCGATCACCTATGATCGACCAAATCCTCTACATATGATGATTACAACCTTATTCGCAAATAGATAATCCCATAACCCATCGGTAACCGTCTATCCCATGATAGATACAAAGATATCTTACATCATATTTATACAAACCCGAGACCTAAACAATTAGGTCGGCCACCTAAAAGATAATACAATAAATCCATTACATAAACCCGCAAACCAATGATAATCCAAGTCGTCCTAAGACCGAAACAACATTAACCAAACAATAAATCCAACCGGTAACGCATCGGGAGCATCCACCAACACATTACATAAACCGGTCCATAACCTAGCAGAATAGCACCAAACCTAAAATAGGTCGCCATAAGCCAAATGCAACACCACGGATCAACTGGAACATGAACATGATAACCATCAGCATCTTGAGAACCTTCTAGAAGCTGCACCGACACCACTTATTGAATCCATCAAAAGATCTTCAACAAACCTCTGTCAACAAAACCCTTACCGGTAACCAAAAGGCTTACTAGAACATATGATAGCTTCCGGATCACCAAATCCCAAACCAATTGAATGTGACACGCATCTGAATGACATGATTGACCGAAACAAACCAATACCACCAAACTGAACATACCGAAGAATATCGGAGATGATCTCCAGATCAACATCACAATCCAACCACTCTATCGAAACCCGGTAGACAGCCAAATAAGCTAGTGTTGACATCATTGACAAACATCAATGCAACACAATCAATTCCTCCAAATTGCCAATAGTGTACATATTGTTGGGGCATCCTCTTGAGTCCCAATGACCCAACGACGTTAATGAATTAAAAGGATTAGGTTGATGGGAATTTTCAATCAATAAGGAGATTCAAACTCAGTCGTCACTTTAGTGACAATATAGGATTCTGAATTAGTGAGCATTACTGAGAAAATTGGGTCTTTTCGATCAACTGCATTACAAGAAAATTTTAGATTTTTCAGTTTCTAGCATAAGCATCATTGAGCTTCAAACTACTTGATGGTAAAGGAGATCAAAATTCCCCAATAATTTGAAATAGAATAAGATATCTTCAAAATAGTAAGTCCTAGGATTTGTGCTTGTATGCTCTTATTGTGATTGCTATTTATGGTGACTGTCGAATTATAGAGTATGTTCACTATAATTGAGACCCTATTTGGTTCAAACCCATTTGCAAAAAGATCTATAAGAAGAAATGTTGTGTTTTATCATTATGAAAACTTTTTTACATCCTAGTATTCTTAGAAACCTCAACAAAATGGCAAATTCTTCATAAACCCCTTCTCAACAAAAATCAAAGAGTCAAAAGAAGGATAGACAGTTTAATCAAGACTTGATTGACCAACTACCTGGCTCAAGTGCAAGTCCAAGGCATGCACAAGGTTTAAACCCTAATGTAGATAGATTTGAAGGTGTGCAGAAAGGTCTTGGGGGTGCTTGGACCCCCTTGCATGGGTATGATTTGTTTTGATACCACTATATGAAGATGTACACACTGATGGTATGATGAAAGAATAAGTATCTGGTCGATTACTAAGAGGGGGGTGAATTAGTAAATAGAAAAACTGATACAAACTTCCCAAACTCAAATTCAAACATACAAAGTAAACTTATCAATGAAATACCACTATCAAGATCAATACTCATAAGAATATCGGTTGATTGTTACAGCAACTAAACAGTAAACAACATTTAACTTGTAAACATCCAAATGCTTTATCATATGCCAATGTTTCATTTCTCAATGCTTCCAGTTATCATGCCTTATCAGAAATAGTTAAATAGTTAATCAAATCAACCATAAGATCATAACCACAAAAACATTCACCACATGACACAAGTATTTATACGTGGACAACCCAAATAGGTAAAAACCACAGTGAGATGGGACTCACAATATAATATCTGAACTCTTTTGAAGTTAGCCTTGTTAGGAGCCAAGCTTGTTAAAGCTTTTACAAAAGTCCTGTTAAGAACTGATCCTGTTAGGAATCACCCGGTTAAGGGATTGACTACAAATGCCTTGTTAGAAGCAAATACCCTGTAAGCAGTAACCTCAGTAGAGGATTTGAAAACCCAATCTAATGGACCACCTTGTTAGAGGATTTAATAAGTAACCAAGCTTATTAGAGCTTACCCGGTTAGGGGATTTCAATTCTGCAGTGATTGTTAGAAAACAACAGGAGTTTCTTGATCTGTCTGAATATATTTACACTTGCTTGATCAGATCCATTTAAGCTTCTATCTGCCTTTACTTAAACTGTAGAATCATTCTCCAGTTCGACAACCACACACTCAACTGATTTCTGCCAACTCTTGCTAACACTTAACAAAACAACTTCATCGACCTTAAATACAAATCAATTAGGTCAGTAACACAACAAAAATCTAATCATCTCATCGAGATTACAAACAAGCATGACTGTTGGATTTCATAGCAATCTCTACACATCGGTCAAGAAAACCTCAACTGCTCCTTAATTACTACTTCATCGAGCTCAGTAACTCATCACGTGTTTTGCATTAGATGCAATACACTTTGCTCATTCCCTAGACAAACAATCGTGCCAAAACATTTTAAACTTGTCTTCATACAATGACCATGTGTCACCATCATTACCGCTCAACATCAGATCATAAACCAACATAACCAATTCAACAACTGTAATCAGTTAGGGTTTAATAAAAACAACTAGTAGGGTTTACCGGCTACATAACATAAAAAGGGTTTAACCTTTTACTCCGATTACTGGTTCATCTCACAAACTTACATACTGGTTTACAATAACCTTCACAAAGCTCTTCCTACCGGTTATAAGACAATGTCAACAATAGAGACTGGAGGTACCAAATGTATTTATCAATGTGGAGTTGTTAAAAGCCTTGGCAAAGAGTTATGATCCAAAGAGAAAGATGATTTGTTAGGCAGATGGATCAAAGTACATGACAATATCCAAAGATTTCATAGATGTCAGGTGTTCAGAGTAGATTCCAGTTGAGGATCAATTTTTGAGATATCCTTGATGAATATCACAGGTTAGAGAATTATTATAAGAGGAAATGGCTACCCCACCATAGGCCAAGAGATGACAATGGGTATTTGAGGGTTTTCCAAGATACTGGCAAGCCACCTTTCTCTACGAAGTTGTTTGAGGAGTATTATTAGTACACATATTACTCAATGTGCCAATTTTCAAGCATGGATGCTTATGAGAACATGTCAATTGTTTCAATGACCCTCATGGCTAATATTCAAAGTCATGATGTAAGTCCTTATGACTATGTTGAGTTTCTTGTAGATGAAATAAATAGAGGCCTCGCTTCAATCAAGAGAATTAATGAAATTATTTTTTTCAAACAGTATTCATTGTTGATGCATCTCATCTTGTACAGGGGATGGGAGAATAACATATGCAAGAGGCCACTTCTGATAAAAGATGAGGATCAATATGGAAACATACGTGCAATCCAAATATGGACAACTATATGGAACTGTAGATGTGATAGATTCCATTATCTGTACTTTGAGGAATTTTGTATGAAGCAAGTATATATGGAACTTGGCCATCAGTGGAATTACATATTGTCTCCAACAATCTTGAATTGTTTAACACCCCGAGGCAAAGAGACCAAGAAACCAATTGATTATAACTAGGGGGATTGGTATGCTCTTATGAATTACACTAAAATCAGGGTCTTTGATTTTGAAAGGGTTCCTTATTTATTGCCAAGAATCGCGCCTGAAAGGGTTGCTTTCTTCGAGATTGTGAGGTAAATGGAAAACTTACAATTTTTGCATTTTAAATCTTTTAATAAGCAATCTTTCTTGCTTACAACTTTACAATCTGGTGATTTCAGAGTTACTGCATTTGAAGGATAGCCTTCTATTTCAACAAAGATCACATACTACAAGTTACCTTCTAGTACGATGAGGAGGTGGTTTGATCCTGAGGGTTTCGTCAATGAAAATAAAATTGCACAACACCTAAGTGGGCATCATCATGAGCACTACTTTCAGGATGATTTGATAAGAAATTGTGAAGAAGATTATGCTTCAAGGTGGATTGAAATTTACAATAAGGTCATGGTATCTTAAAAGTTGAAAATGAGGAACAATCCTCCATATGGGGGTGCCTTCATTGATGAAGAGGACCAGTCGAAAAGATTGGAAAAGATGATGCAACATGAGTCTACATTAATAATTAGTGTGTCACGAGAGGCTTTCAGATGATATAGGGAGATAGCATTTGAATAGGATGTGAGACCAATGGAGGCAGAAAGTGTGTCACCTCTAGCCCACATATCACCACAACCTACTCTAGAGACTAGTTTTCTCAGTTAACATTGATGATTAAGAATAAGAACAGGTTCAACAACCTTTATCTGAGAAGTACAATCCTCCTAAGAATAGGTATGTAATAGTTATTGAACCTTTAGATCAATTGTTGGATGATGTTAGGCGCCTTGCTAGTTAGACATTTCTCTCAGATGATGCTTTTGTACTAAATTCCTCAAAATTTAATGTGTTCATTCTTGAATATAAAGGAAGACAAATAAGAGAAAGGTTCAAGGATATTAGGCCCAAGATGCACCCACATATATTCAATGAATTAAGGGAGAAAGTGGATGAACGAATGTAGGATATGACCTCTGGGAAAGGAAGAAAGCTACTATAGGAAGCAAGAATCGTGAACTTACCTGGATGGGACATCATTTCTGTTGTAGCCTTTGATAATGTGAGATCTAATCAAAACATGAAGGTTAAACTAAGTGTGGATTTTGTTGATAAAATTACATTGGATCAAGATTTAATCTTGATGATAATTCTATATCCATTTGGGTATTGTATCCACCAAGTAAAGGCCTCTAACAATTGAAGATCCTTGAGAAAATTTTATGGACAACTCCTTGTCAATAGGATTAAGAACACTAACTCTATTGAGGTAACACACTTAACCATTAGTGTAGCAAAATTCACTAAAGCTCATATTGAGAAACTGGTAAGGCTGAATACATACTCAATAATGAGAATGAACATCTAAGAAAAGAAAACATTCAATTGAGAGATACAGCTAGTTCTTCTTCAAGCTCAACTCCTTTATCTATTAAATGCAATCAACATCAAAGTCAAAGAAGTAATTGACTAAAGTGTCTATAGAAAGGACATAGTGGAGAAGAGAAGTTGAAAAATTGAAAGAAAAGGAAAAGCAACTTGTTAAGGATTCAAAAGCTACTAAGTCTAATATTGTCACAAGTTTGGTAAATCATAGATTTAGAAGATTCTCTTACATGTTGATAAGTTTTGGATTGTGTTTATAGGCACTTATAAAGCCATGGAAGAACATAAAAGGTTGCAGGGGAGGTTGGAATAAAAAAGGGACAAACTTGCAAAAAATCCCACTCAAGGAAAGTCAAAGCAAGTAAGAACAACTTCAGGTGATATTATGAAGTAGATTGATGAGTGGTTGAAAGTTCATGGAAAGTTTCATAAAAGGTTAATCAAAGAACTAAATAGATATGATCAAATGCAAGACACTCCTCTCCCTCCATTCTTCATGATAGGGATGGTAATTTGAAAAGTAAAATGAAATAGAATATTGACATCATCCAGATGCTGGCATAGGCTACTAATATTGTCTTGAGTGATGAAGGAAAGGTTGTTGAAAATATCAGTGTTCAACGGGACAAGATATTTGCATTAGAGATTGGAATGAAGCATCTTAATAATATCAATGATACATATGCCAGACAAGAGTATATTGAGCACTTGTCTTAGTTGAATATTTTTTTGGCCCATACAAGATAAAGGAAAATGCACTTAGAAATTATACCCCACTTAAATAGAACCTTGCCAAGCCCACTAGCCACGAGTATCTATCAAGATATAATGAAAATTAGGTATCTTCTATGTGCATCCAACATGTCAACTATTTCAATATCATGTGTGCCACCTATCATCGTATTTGTCTTATCAACATTTTAGTTGAAGGAAGTCCACATCATCAAATCAGTTGGAGGAGATTAGTGCCAACAATTAGTGCAAGTCCATTTGCAAATTCCCTCCAACAACAATAAAAATATTTTATTTTCATGGCCTTTGGCATATTTTACAATTGTAACATTTTTTTTTGAATGATCAAATAGAATTTTTCCAAGTATGTCAATTGATCTGAAGCTTGTTGCTCCCTTTGTTTTATAAAAGGGAAATCCAGATCATTAGCAAAGGGTTCTAAAATAGAGTTTGGGGGAATATCTATTATGTGTTGTCTAATTTTGCTAAAGCAATGAAGTGAAATTTGTAGAGTCATTTGAATCCATAAAATTGTACCAAATATTATGAGCAATAAATGAAAAACTACTTTGATATTTTCTCCAATTTATGTCTTCTTTACATGAATCATTATGTTAAGGATATATTGGTTTGTCTTTGCACTTTCTGTGTGAGTGTGGAATGTGTTCCATGGGTTTCTTTCAAGGAGAGTATTAAAGTTTGTGAGGATGTTACAGTGAATTTGAAGATATAAGTTGTGATCATTAAGTAGATTCCTAAAAGTATAATGAATTAACATTTGTGTAATGCATGAATTTTCGAAATTAATAATTAGATTTAAGTTGATTCTAGATATGAATGTTTTTTTTTAATCCATTGCCATGTGAATTAAGCATTGATCTAACTTGGTTCCAAGTTTGTTTAAGAAACATCTTATTGATAAAAATCCTTTTAATTTTTGTTGTAAAAGTAGGTTTACATTGGAATCCTTATTCTCAATTGCATAATAATGATAAATAACCATGAGTAGAGCCAACTCCAGGAAGTATTATTCAAGATCTTGCTAAATTATATTAAGAATCATCTACTTTAATGCAATATTTGATCATATTTATGCAAAAGTAGTAAATATTACAAAGATACACCCACCTAGGTCTAGCAGAGCCTAAAGTGCAGAAGAATTTAATCATTCTTTGATTAAATCTTGTTCATTGGCCTCTGATCCAAATATTTGTTGATAGAATCAAGCTAATTCTTAGGAATATTTGGGCAATCAGTTGGAACACCAACCAATTGGCGACTCTGCTAGAGACAGTTGCAAATGTTTGTCAAGTCCACTATTTAGTAGTCTGTCATGGGTTGTCCGAGTCTATATTTTAGTCATTTCTTGTGAAATTTATAAGATTTTTAGTTGAGTGAGAAAATTTCTTCAAAGTTTTTTAAAATTCCCTTTTCAGGGTGGTGACTCTAGTTGAATATCTCTGAGCCAGTGATTGTTAAGATAGAAGATGTTAGCATGAACACTAAAGAAGTGACACATACAACTGAGAGAATAAGTACTAGACAGGTGAGTCACAAATTTGTCAGAAATCCTCACATGTACGGGAGAAGATCCTGCAAGTATAGACATCCAATTCAACCCTTAAACAAAAAAACAATGAACAAGAGATGGTCTACTAAACATAAAGGTACTTCTAATTTCCTAGTTGCATCAGATTTGCTTTCAAATACCATGCAAGTTTCAATGAATACTCCCATTTTAGTTTTAGGCTTGTATTCCACCCTTGATGGAGAGAAATGGATCTCTGAGCAATATTTTAGTGAATCCAGGAACCCATTATTTAGAGAAAATTTAGATAAAAAACTCATCACCCAGAGTTGCCTTTTTTGAATCTCACACCTTCCTAGGGCATTGGTGGTTACAAGCATAAAACCATGTATCGTTTCCAGCCATATCCTACAAAATCCAAAGCAATCCAAGACAACATTGAAAAAACCATCAAACAAAATCAAGCTAAGGTTGATCATGATGCTAGAATGACCCAACTGTTGGACATTGTTGTTGCTAGGATATGTTGTTGTCATTGATGTCAACATATTCTTGTGATTTATTGTTCCAGTGATTGTAGATTGGTTTATTGGGATCATGGTTTGGTATATGGATAATTTCTAGTGTCATTACATTTTCCTGTATTGGTTTCAGTGATCCAGAAAGCTTAATTGATCATATCATATGATCTGGTTTGCAGTTTGTTTTTCTAATCAGTGCTTTACAAAGTTTAATATTTCCTTTGGTATATTCTGGTGTGATCAAATCTTGAGCTGATATTTTGGGAGATTGTTTGGGATGGTCTTGTGTATTTTCCTTTTAGATGGTTCGTGATTTGATGCTCCGCAAGTTATCTTTCTTCATGATAGTTGTTGTTGTTTGAGTGTTCTTGAAGTTCAAATGTTGATCGATGAAGATTTGTTAAGCAGTGTTGGTGCAGCTATAATTGATGATTCTAACGTGCTTGTTGGTATTTCCTAATTGTTTCCTATTTTTCTTGATGATCCGCACTGATTGTTGTGCGAGTTTTTGGTGATTTTGTTGATCCGGTGATGTTCTTCATGTTATGCGGTTTTCCTAGTGGTGTAGCATGTTGCGGTTGATCTTGGAGTGATTATCGGTCGTGATGAGCATTTGGAAATTTAATTTAGGTCCATGTTATGTCATTTATATCATTATATTGGTCTAGTGCTCAATCTTTGTATCGTGTGATGTAATTTGTAATTGTGAGTTGAGGGTTTAGCCGACCTTGTTGTCAAGGTTGATGAATTGTATAAATAGGTGATATTGTCATGTAATTTAGGTATCAAGGTTGTGTCTGCATTATCAGAGAGTGGTGTATGTGCGAACAAGGATTCATCTTTTGGTCTAGTGTATTGAGTAGAGATTGGTGTTGCAGGGCAGACATATGTACTTAACCGGAACTGTCATCAAGCATTTGGAGATGTTATTCTTTTAGTTCATTTCTTTCGGATTGTAGTCTGAATCTTGTTGTATTTCAGTGAGACTTCCTTGAGGGTTGTAGCCTTTCGGGTTGTTGTATCTTGAGCAGTGAGCTCTAGGAAGTGTGCCTGAATGTTGGTGCATTTCCCATTGTAATATTTTCACATACTACAGCAGAGTATCATCTTATTGTGGGTAGGTTCCCACCGTGGTTTTTCTCTTAACCGGGTTTTCCACGTCAAAATCTTGGTTTTGTGTGTTGTGCTATTTATTTGCTTATCTCTGTTTTTGTTGTGATTTATCAAATTTGCATTTGTCGCTACGTTTATAGATCGGATGAAAACTGATTCACCCACGCCCTCCCCCCCCTCATTTTTCCTTCATTGTTGTTGCCAACAATTGGCATCAGAGCTAGATCCTCTGGAAGAAGCTAGAACCGCTCGAGGAGATCTAGGATGGCAACTGGAAGTGGAAGTGTTATCTTTAAGAAGGAGAGTCTGAGATTTGATGGAAGTAATTATGCTATATGGAAGAACCAAATGGAGGTGCACTTGAGATGTTTTGGAGAAGATTATTGGAAGATTACAAAGAATGCCTACTATGTTCCTCCAAATAGACAGGTTAATGTTGATGAGATTAAGGAAGTTGAACATAACATTAGAGCTAAGGAAGCATTGTTGAGAACCCTAACTAATTCAGAGATGACTAATGTAATGGGACTTCAGATTGTACATGAGATCTGGGAAAATATTGAAACCTTGTATGAAGGAGATAAACAAGTAAAAGTTGCTAAGTTGCAGAGTTTGAAAGGGAAATATGAGATGCTAAAGATGGGAGAAGATGAGAACATAAACACCTTTACGGCTAAGGTGAATGACATTGTCCTAGGTATCATATGTGCTAGTGGAACCCTTGAAGAAGATTAAATTGCTGCTAAGGTGTTGAGATCATTGCCTCCTGCTTACAAACATAAGGTAGTTGCTATTGATGAGATCCGGAGTGTGATTATTGTGACAAGAGATATGTTGGTTGGAAAGATTGTTGCATTTGAACTAAGCAAATTTGGTGAATCGCATGGAAAGTCTAAGACAACATTTAGAGCATATGTATCCAGAAAGAAGAAATATGATCTTGATGAATGCAGAATATCCAGATATGAAAGAGAGAGAAGAGAGATGGAAGAGCAAGAACGAGAATTGGATGAGCTTGAAGCATTGATTGTCCGGAGATTGCCTAAGGGAGCTGGTAAGTATGATGGAAAATTGCCTCTAAAGTGTTTCTCTTGAAATAAGATGGGACATTTTGCTTCTAGGTGCCCGGAGAGAATGGCTAAGTATGATAGGAATGACAAATTTGATAAGAATGATAGGAATGATAGATATGAGAAGCATCAGAAGTATGATAAGCCTTACAAGTCTAACCAGAAGTATAAGCATCAAAATAACTGTTACTATGTTGTTGATGAAGGTGTAACGGATGAAGAATCAGAAGGAGATGAAGTTGTGTTTATTGCTATCAAAGAAGATGGACCGGTACCTGTTGATTCCACAAGCTACACTATTGAAGAGAAAGCTTTAGCTGCTAAAGTTGAAGAGAAAGATGAATGGGTGATTAACAACAGTTGTCACATCATATGACCGGTGATAAAAGCAAATTTGTGAGTATGGAAAGGTATGATGGTGGAATAGTAAGATTTGGAGATGACAAAGCATGTGTGATCCGTGGTAGAGGTTCTATTTCCTTTGATGGTAAGCATAACACTAATGATGTCTTTTATGTTGAAGGTTTGAAGCATAATATTTTAAGTGTTGGAAAGATGATGGATAAAGGTTATGATTTGCAATTCAAGAATGGTAAATGCAAGATCCTAAATGCCTCCGATATAGAGATTGCATCTAGAACTAAGACTGAAGGTAATATCTTTCATTTGAATGTTGGTGAGAAAGTTGCTTGATTGCTCAAATTGATGAAAGTTGGTTGTGGCATAGGAGAATGGTGTCATGTTAATTTTGATTCAATGATTAAGATCAGTTCTACATAAGTTGTTAGAGATTTGCCTAAAATTGTTTAGCCTACTAATCCAGTATCTAAGGAATGTCAAATGGGAAAGAAAACAAGAATTTCTTTCAAGAGTAATAATTATACATCTGATGGATTGCTAAATCTTGTGCATAGTGACATATGTGGACCTACAAACATTAGAAGTGTGCAGGGTGACAGATACTTTATGTTACTAATTGATGATTACTCCAAGATGATGTGGGTTAACTTTTTGAAGGAAAAATTAGAAGCATTAGACAAATTTAAGATATTCAAAACAAAGATTGAGACTAAGACAGGACTAAAGGTAAAATGTTTGAGATTTGACAGAGGAAGAGAATTTTGTTTCAGTGAGTTTGATTCATTATGTGAGAAGCATGGGATTAGAAGACAATTATCTGCTCCTAGAACCCCATAGTAGAATGGAGTTGTTGAAAGAAAGAATAGAACTATTTTGGATGTTGCACGGACTATGTTGATTGAAGGGAATGTTCTAAAGATCTATTGGAGAGAAGTTGTTAGCATTGTTTTTTACACATTCAACCGAGTTCATATAAAAGGTGATACTAGTAAGACTCCTTATGAGCTATGGTTTGGTCATGTTCCTACTGTGAGATATTTCAGAATTTTTGGTATCAAGTGTTATATCAAAAGAGATGATGATATAGGAAAGTTTGATGTAAGAAGTGATGAAGGAATTGATTATGAGGAGACTTTTACTCTGGTAGCCAGACTTGAAGCTGTTAGACTATTTATTGCATATGTTGCCTATAAATATTTCAAGGTATATCAGATGGATGTCAAGTTAGCCTTTTTGAATGGTGACCTCGAGGAAGAAGTCTACATTGAGCAACCTGATGGATTTTCATTATCAGATGATGGTGACATGGTATGCAAACTAAAGAAAACTCTTTATGGATTGAAACAAGCCCCTAGATCCTGGTATGCTAGATTAGATAAGTACTTGCTGAAATTAGGATTTAATAAAGGTACTACTAATAGTAATTTGTATTTCAAGATTGAGAATGATAACATTTTGATTATTGAAGTTTTTTGTTCATGACATTGTCTTTGGAGGAGATGATAAGTTGAGTATGAAGTTTGTCGGTGATATGCAGAAATAATTTGAGATGTCTATGATAGAAGAGACGAAATTTTTCTTAGGTTTGCAGATTTCAAGACTGGAAAAGGTATTTTCATATCTCAAACTAAATATGTGAAGGAATTGTTGAAGAAGTTTGGATTAGATGGCTCCAAACCAGTTGGAACTCCTATGGTGACTGGCTGCAAATTATCTAAAAATGATGAATCTCTAAAAGCTAATCAGTTTTTATATAGATCTATGGTTGGTGGACTGCTATATCTTACTCAGACTAGACCTAACATTATGCATGTTGTGTGCATGGCTACTAGATATCAAGCTGATCTGAAAGAGAGTCATGTCACTGTTGTAAAGAGGATATTCAGATACTTGAAAGGGACTATGGATTATGGTTTGTGGTATCTGAGGAATGATGATTTCTTGTTATGTGCTTACACTGATGCTGACTGCGCTAGTGATTTTGATGATCGGAAGAGTACCTTCGGTGGTGCATTCTTTTTTGGGTAAGAAATTAGTTTCATCGGCTAGTAAGAAACAAGATTCAGTGTCCTTATCTACTATTGAAGATGAGTGCATCAAGTTGTTGCTAGTAACTGCACTCAGGTAGTTTGGATAAAGCAAATGTTGAAGGATATCAGAGTTATCTATGATGATCCCATTGTCATGTGTTATGATAATTCTAGTGTTGTTAATATGTCAAAGAACCTGATGCAACATTCAGAGACTAAGCATGTACCAATCAAATATCATTTCTTGAGAGAAAAGGTCAGTGAAGAGAAAGTAGAGCTAGAATATGTGTCTACAAAGGAACAGATTGTTGATATTTTCACTAAGCCTTTACCTACAAATACATTTGTCTATTTGAGAGATAAGTTAGGGGTATCCACCCCTCCTGATGAGAACTAGATGCATCAATCCAGTGGACTTCATAGTCTTATCTCTTTGTCAAGATTGATGAGTTGGTGATGCTCCTCTGGTGGAGTAGTCTGTTGGATTGGTTTTGTGCTTATGGTGGAGAGAGTTATGGCTTGCTTATTTAAGGGGGGGAGTTTATTTTTTTGTTTTTCAGAATCTTTGGCATTGTTATCAAAGGGGGAGAGAAGCATGTGAAAAATTATTTTATCTGATTGATCTTAGGGGGAGTCTGTTGGAGATGTTTTCTTTCTTTGCATTGATTGTTTTTCACATTCACATGTTGCCATTAGTGCCAAAGGGGGAGATTGTTGGACATTGTTGTTGCTAAGATATGTTGTTGTCATTTATGTCAACATATTCATATGATTTATTGTTCTGATGATTGCAGATTAGCTTATTGGGATCATGGTTTGGTATATGGATAATTTTTAGTGTCATTAATTTTTCTTGTATTGGTTTCAGTGATCCGAAAAGCTTAATTGATCATATCATATGATACGGTTTGCAGTTTGTTTTTATGATCCATGCTTTGCAGAGTTCAGTATTTCCTCTGGTATATTTCGGTGTGATCAGATCTTGAGCTGAGATTTTGGGAGATTGTTTGGGATGGTCTTGTGTATCTTCATTCCAGATGGTTTGTGATCTGGTGCTCCGCAAGTTATCTTTCTTTATGATAGTTGTTGTTTTTTGAGTGTTCTTTAAGTTCAGATGGTAATCGATGAAGATTTGATAAGTGGTGTTGGTGCAGTTGTTACTGACGTTGTGTCCTATTTGTCTTGATGATCTGTATTGATCGTTGTGCAAGTTTTTGGTGATTTTGTTGATCTGGTGATGTTCTTCGTGTTATGTGGTTTTCCTGGTGATGTAGCATGTTGCGGTTGATCTTGGCGTGATCATCGGTGGTGATGAGCATTTGGAAATGTGATGTAGGTCCATGTTATGTCATGTATATCATTATATTGGTTCAATGGTTGATCTTTATATCGTGTGATTTAATTTTGTAATTGTGAGTAGAGGGTTTAGCTGATCTTGTTGTCAAGATTGATGAATTGTATAAATAGGTGATATTGTCATTAATTTAGGTATCAAGGTCGTGTCTGCATTATTAGAGAGTGGTGTATGTGTGAACAAGGATTCATCTCTTGGTGTAGTGTATTGAGAAGAGATTAGTGTTGCAAGGTAGACATATGTGCTTAACCAAAACTGTCATCAGGCATTCGGAGATGCTATTCTTTTAGTTCATTTATTTCGTATTGTAGTTTGAATCTTGTTGTAAGTCAATGAGACTTCCCTAAGGATTGTAGCCTTTCAGGTTATTATATCTTGAGCAGTGAGCTCTAGGCAGTGTGTCTGAATGTTGGTGCATTCCCCATTGTAATATTTTCACATACTGTTGTAGAGTATCATCTTATTATGGGTAGGTTCCCATCGTGGTTTTTCCCTTAACTGGGTTTTCCACGTCAAAATCTTGGTGTTGTGTGTTGTGCTATCTATTTTCTTATCTTTGTTTTTGCTATAGTTTATCAGATTTGTATTTGTGGTTAATTTTATAGATCTAGTGAAAATTGATTCACCCCCCTCTCAGTTTTCCTTCACTATTGTTGCCAACACCAAAAATGTTCCTCTACTCAACAACCTGACCCATTTCCATAAAATGTCTCTAATAGACCACAATTTATAACGTTCAACTTATCTACAATGAGTCAACCTCCCCATTTTGCTTAGTTCATTGATGCTAAAACCTGCTTAAGTGCTTCTAGAGAACCAACTGACCACAAGATGTAAGTAGAAAATGAGCAAATGAGGGAACAAGTTGCTAGGTTGCGAACAATGAAACAAAGAGAATCCATAGCCCAAGAGATGTTAAGATTAAGTTTGTGGTCTATGTCAAATCCTTCATCATAACTTGGTACTTTAAATGCCTATAGTTTGGGATATGGTGCCATACCAATGAATGTGTACATGCCATTACACTTGGCTATTAATACATCAAGTGTTCAAAACATTTTTGCTAGTGTCAATCAAGCCTTTTCTATGGTGAGTAGTGTACCTTCACAGCCTATTGTAAGTTTTGTCCAAGTGTCTAAAGTAAGTGCATCTAATACATTTTCCAGTACCAAATTCAACCATTACCAATGCCTCAAATGTCGATGCTAGTTAGTACGTGTAATATTTCTGCAGTAGTTTCATAGGCCCTTGTGTATACCCAGCCCATTGTCACAAACCAAGGTGGGATTGGCTATCAACAATATGGATATAATCCATTTGTTATGCAATCTCAATCCCAATATCAAAATCCACCACAACATCAACAAAGAAATGCAAACCCTCTTAGTGGTATGAATGTTCAATAACCTCCATTGTAGCCTTAACATAATCCTCAAGATAATATGCATCAAAACATTGTTGCACACCATAATATTCATCAACCACTTCTTAATCAACAAAATCAAAACCAGCATCAACATCAAAATATCTTTTCTAGAGGGCCTAGGCAAATAGACAGATATAGGGAGTTGGATTTTACTAGTATACAAGGTTATCCTAATGCCATTGACAATGAAATTAGACATTTCTTACCAAAGTGTTCAAGAAATAACACTTTGTCTAGTGAAGATCACATAAGGGCATTTGAAAATGTTATGGATAACTTTGAAGTTGAACATGAGGATGTGATCATGAAATAATTTATGTAGTCCCTGCCAAAGGATGCAAGAGATTGGTATGAAGTCTCCTTGACACCTCTATCAGTTGTTGAATTAAATTTAAAAGAATATTCAAAAGACAGTATGATGACCATTCAAATCCGAGCATTTTTTCCTTCATGAGTTAACAAATATTCAAAAGGGGTATAATCAGTCAGTGACAGAGTACGATTCTAAATTCAAAAAGTTGTACAATAGAATTCCAGTTCATCTTAGGCCAACTAACCCAATGTGTAGATGGTGCTCTATAAAAAGGTATTTGATCCAAAGATCAGGGATGAGTTAAAGAGAAAAAACTTGTACACACCTGTTTATGCATTTAGAATTGTGTTGGAAATAGAGAATGATAGAAAAGCATCAGGAAATATTGGAAAGAGAAATGAACTTAAAATCCTCCAAAATCCAAAGGGACATCAAGACAAATAGCCAAAAGAGGATGGAAAGCTTGATAAGGTCATGAGTGCTTTAAAAGACTTAAGTTACAAAGTGGATAATAATGAAAAGGGGTTATCACATGACAAACCCAATTGTAAAAAAAAAGACGGGCCTAGGTTGCATGATATGCCTTATAACACTAATTGGTGTGATGATAAGCACGTTAACAATAACAACTAGAAGGGATCATCCAACAAAGAGATTCTTGATCCTTTGAAAAGGCCTAGTGCTAACATGGTTGATGACAGTCCTTGGTGTGTACCATGTAATTTACCTCATTCTCCTTTGTAGTGTGTAGTTTCTCAATCTATTCAAGAAGTTGAGACATCTTATCAAGACCAAGGCTATGATTAGTATGAAGAGGACCATACCATCAATATGCTCTCCATCAAGACATATGTAGTAGAGGATGAGTATGCTTATTTTGAAGAAGATACAGTGGATTGTGATGTTGATGCTAAGAGACAGAGAGGAGGTGCATGTGAGCAAAAAATATTTTTTGATGATGAAGATAGTTTTGTAGGAGATGTCATTATAAATGTTGCTAAATCAAAAGCTAGAAATGTTAGCTTGAGAAGACCATCAGAAGAAGAGACAAAATCTCTCATGGGTGCAGCAATTGCTCAAGCTAGAAGCAACTATCAATTGAGAAACATGACTATAAATGTTGACCAGGGAAAGTCTGGCAATCTTTTCATAAAAGAAAATTAAAATATTGATAGAATTTTACTAGCAACTCAAAAGATTGAAAATAAGGGCAAAGTACCCAAGCTTGAAAGTTTTCATTAATATGTACCCATGGAGAGTCAAAAGAGTGACAAGGTGGTGGATAAGGTTCATGTAAATAATGCTCCTAAGCCTATGACTTCCATTGAGAAAGGAAATCTTCCCAAAGTTGAGGCAAGAAAATCAAATCTCCAATGTGTTCCAATAATCCCTTCATTTGATATAGCTCAGAATTTTTCTTAGATTAAGGTATTTGTTCCATTATTAGAAATGATGAAAAATAAATAATTTAGGAATAGTGCAATGTCTTTGATTTCAAATGTCTCAAGTAAAACCTTAGGACATCATAAGATTATGCATACACCAAAAAGGGTCAACAAGTAGGTCAATGATGTTGAAGATGAAACCATGAAAACTCCTAAAGTTTACCTGGGAACAACACTAACTAAGTGTCCATTTCAAATTGACCCATTATATAACACTTTTTTGATAAGTTAGTATGAAATTATATGATTGATTAAGGAGTTGCAATTAATGTAATGTCTATCAAAGTCATGAGAGAATTAGGATTGTGAGTTGATATCACATATGAGAAGTGTTATGCTATGGACAATAGGTCTATCACAGTCATTGGTGTCATGAAAAACGTAAAATTAAAGTTCGCCTTTTTACCAAAAGCTACTTATAGAACATATATAATTATTGTTGATATTGCCCCCTAATATGGAATATTATTTTCAAGATAATAGACATCAGTTGTTGGTGGGAATGTCCAATTAGTTTTGTCTTATTCCACCATACCTGTGAATGGAAAAAAAGTTAGACTGGATAGATAACCTAGGTCAATGAAGATAGTTGAACATGTTGACCCCAATTACATGGTGTGCTTTTGTGACCGAGACATAGGAAATTTTAGGGTTGAGCCATCACATCCACAATTACAAAATAGTGATCAGATAATTACTGATGAAATCCAAAATAACAAACAAGGATTATGGAAGATGTATTTTGATGGTGCTTGGTGTAGTTTTCATTGCACCTAGTGGGAAGACTTACAAATATTCTTTTTTGTTATCTTTTGATAACACAAAAAATGTTGTTGAATATGAGGCATTATTAGTAGGCCTCAATTTAGTTGTGAAACATGGAATTAAGATGTTAACTATATATTGATGATTCTAAAATTAATTGTTTCGCAAGTTAGGTCAAAATACTCTTCAAATAACAAGATGTTGAAACAATATAAGTTTTTTGTGTGGGACACCCTAGAGTTTTTTGATGCATTCAATAGATTGACTGGAAAGATCAAAAAATATCATGGCAAATTTTTTGGCTAATGTGACTTTGAGGAGTGATGATCCTACTTTAGTAGGGATCTCAAAAGTTTAATGTTAAGACTAGACCTTCAATCTCCGATAATATATGTGATTGGTAGGTCTTAAATGATGATGATGATGTACTGAATTTTTTCCAATGCGTAGATCAGTATAAGACCCAGGAAATTGATTTTAATGCATTCGTTGAAGTTGTTGATGGAAAAGACACAATATTTGGGAATGAAGTGGTGCAACTCAAAACTAATAAGGTACCAAAAGGTTTGATATCATTGGACAGGGTTTTTGATGGAAATGGCAGTTGTACCATGAAGCCTGCCCTTCTTAATAAAGAAGGCTTAGAGGAGGTGAAATTGGGGGCTGAAGCATCTCCTAATAAAATGTACATTAGAAAAAAGATTGATCCTAAAATTAGGACAATGCCTATTGCATTGTTAAGGAAATACAAGCATGTCTTTTCTTGGTCTTATGTTGATTTAAAGGCTTACAGAGAGGATTCGTTTCAACATAAAATCTTGTTAAAAATAGATGCAAGGCCTTTTAGACATAAACAAAGACCAATTAATCCAACATTAGCACCAAAAATGCAAGAAGAACCATTGAAGCTTAAAGGTGGTCGTATAATCAAACCTATCTAACATTCTTCATGGATTTCAAACTTAATATCAATAAGGAAAAAGAATGGAGATATAAGACTTTGTGTTGACTTTAGAAATATGAATATCTCCTCTTTAAAGGAAAATTACCCATAGCGAAATATCTATGCCATGTTACAAAAAGTCGCTAGGTGTAAGTTATTGTCAATGATGGATGACTTGCCTAATTATAATCAAGTTAAATTCAAAGAGTCGGAACAATATAAGACAACATTCACAACTCCATGGGGGACCTATGTGTATATAAGAATGTCATTCAAATTAACCAATGTTCAAGCAACATTTCAAAGGGCTAAGAAATGTTGCATTTGCAAATCTTATAAACATTATCATGGTTGTATATCAAGATGACTTAATTGCCTTTAAAAACAAAGCTAAAGATCATTGCTTGCACCTTGAAAAGGGTTTTTCTAGGGCAATTGAGTATGGGATCTCTCTAAATCCCAATAAATGCCATTTTGTTGTGACTGAGGGAAAGATGCTAAGACACATTGTCTCCAAAGGAGTTATGTTCGATCTTGATAGAGTAGCAACTATTGACAAGATACCCATCCCAAAAACTCTAAAGGCCATTCAATCCTTCTTTGGATAAATCAACTTTATTAGGAGGCTCATTTCAAACTTTTCAAAGATTATCAAGCCAATCTCTAAGATGCTAAAGGAAGAAGTTAAAATAGATTGGACAGGTGAAGCCATAGATGCCTATGTGGCTATCAAGAAAGATATGAAAGAGGCATCGGTTCTAAACTCCTATGATTTTAGTAAACCATTTTAAATATTTTCATTTGCCTCATTTAACATAGTTGCATCTATCATGTTGTAGAAGAATGAGGAGGGGTATGAACAACCCATTATATTATTTAGTAAATCCCTTCAAGCTGCAAAACTGAATTATGGTATAGTTGAGAAACAAGCATCTGCAATTGTAAAAGCAATAAAAACTATTAGACCTTATCTAGTAGGTGCTAAAGTCATTGCATATGTACCCAATGCACTTGTGAAAGATATTTTTGTCCAATCAAAACTAATTGGTAGAAGATGCAAGTGGATTAATGATGCAAGAGCACCGAAGTAGTTCAAACCAGCATTTGTATTTAATCCCAGTGAGACATCGATTCCGGTATTGGCTCGGTATTGATATGTTCTTACTGGTTGGTTTTGCAGTATATGGAGCGAAGATGAATCGGGCTGCTGGTGGTTTTCGTAACTTGCGGATCATTGAGCGATGTTTTTTGGGCCTTATCCAATGTTTCCAGAGGACCGCATGAAGTTTTATGCATTTGAAGATGTTCTTGATGATTTGGGCCGACATGTTATCGTTTACACGTTTCATCATGAACTAGTTGGTCTTTGGTCAACTTGATCGAGTTGTTATTGCTTGGGAATGGTATAAAGGGAAAGTTTAGAGATTCATTTTGTAGGACAAAGGTCGGAGGAAGAAGAGATCGAGTGAAGATGTAGTTTCCAGAGAGAATCTGGTCTGGGGGGATTGAAGTCTGGAGGGAATGAGATCTAGATCAGTGCAAAACAGTGCAAACTGTTACCAAAGACCTATTTGTCAAGCAAAAGATCTGCGGATCTTCGATTTGTGTTGTAAGGATTTATAATGTTGAAAAATGGTGAATGATAGATCAAGAGGAAAACTACCCTTTCCCTCCAAGGAGAGATGAGAGTTTCACTATTGATTACCCTTCAAACACTTTTCACCATGTTACATTTAGAAGAGGAGAGGAGAATTCACTAGATTCAACCTTCAGAGATGAAGATTGAATTTTGAATGAAATGGGAATAATAAGTCGATCCCCTCTTCCTTATTTGAAATGGAAAGGAATTGATTGAATTATGTAGTGCAAAAGTGACAAAGAACTGATTATAACTTGAGATCGGAGAATGGGATGAAATTATGCACCTGGATCTGGCAGTAATATGTCAAGACAAAGTTGCCCTGCGAATTTGAGGAAAAGTTGTCCGAACCATGGCGGGAACGTACATGGTCCTCCGAAAAATCTGCGAAATGAAAAGTGTTTTTCTGCCTCTGCAAATAGAGCTGAAATCCGAAAGTACAGTTGTGTACCTGCAACCAACACACAAAAAAGAGAGGAAAATGGGTTGGGATTGGGGGTTTGCCTTTAGATCAAACCCCAGTTTTGGAAATAACCAAGTAATGAAAGAAAGTACTTGCAAGTAGTTGTAAATAAAAGACTGAATTGTAAATCACCTCAAGGGAGGTTGTGATAGCAATGTTGATAGAAATGCTTGTATGGAATTGAATGTTGAAATCAATCTCCTCTTCAATGGTTGAATCCTTGACTTGAATGGAACACCTAGCCTTAAAGGGAGACTTGAGAATGCTCAATGGTGGAAAAGAATGCTTGAATGCTCTTGAATGCTTGATCGCTTATGCAACTCAAACTTATCCAACTTCAACTTATGCAAATTAGAGGAGGAATTCCCCTTAAATACATGTTAGTGGATTTTATTTTTGTCACAGGCTGACATCAGGGGAGTTTCCCGCCCAATGCACAACCAACAATGCAACCCTAGGAAGGGTCCTACCCCAAAATAGGGTAGGGAAAGGGGCGCCACACCCCTATCCTAGGAGGACAGTAGAGCCACGCCCTTGTCCTAGGGGGGACAGTGGTGCCACGCCCCTGTCCTACCCCTTTCTCTAGGGTAGAGTGTGGAGGGGGTGATGCAGAGGCCAAGAAAGAAGTTGTTTCTGAGGGTTGAGAAATCTTCAGTCTCCGATCAGGGTAGAGGATTCGATCTCACGTGTGTGAGGACCCTAATGCAGTCAAAAATTTCTAGGATCACAATTATATAACATGACAAGATTGTTTTGTAATCTTGGGTTGCGGTCTAGCGTGTGTAGTCATTGAAGGCTTATGTAACTCATTAAATGGTTATAGTGATTAATTTATCTATTTATCGGTTATATCGTGTGTTGCTTCTACCGGTTAAGTTGCTCTTTACCTATTTACTAGTTAGATCTTGTGTTGTGTTACCAGTTTTCGGTATCTTGCATGGTGTTTTGTGTTATAGGTTGCAAGGCGGGGATGTCCTTCATTGGATCTCCCTACCTTGATTGCATCAATTAATAAGATCCAAGAATTGAACATTGAAATACAAATTACCAAGTTAGTTAGGGGAAAATGGTTAGCAAGACTAATGGCTGAGACCAATCTTGAAGTAGCACAAATTAACAACATAGAGGCAAATAAGGACGAAGTGTATTGTATTGAAGGACCTCCTAGTATACTAATGTGGTACATTTCTTGAGGCATATGAAATGTCTAGAAAACTTGACCGATAACCAAAAA
This sequence comes from Cryptomeria japonica, assembly GCF_030272615.1. Classification (NCBI taxonomy): domain Eukaryota; kingdom Viridiplantae; phylum Streptophyta; class Pinopsida; order Cupressales; family Cupressaceae; genus Cryptomeria; species Cryptomeria japonica. Next base: position 606,814,187 of record NC_081413.1, on the reverse strand, counting down.
ATGACTCTCAAGCTCCAAGCACAGAAGTATGTTCTCATTAATGGTGACCTTTTTTTTGAAAGGTGGGAATGGTATATTGTTGTTGTGCCTTGGTGAGTATTAGGTCGGACAAGTTTTGAAAGATATGCATGAAGGGGTGAGTGGTGGCCGTTTCACTACCAAGACGACAACTCACAAGGTCCTCAAAGCAAGATATTATTGGCCTTCATTGTTTGTTGATGCCCAAAAATATGTTAGAAAGTCTGAATCATGCCAAAAATTTTCAAGAAAGCTTAAATATAAAGGTGTGTTGCCTTTGAGACCCTTGCAAGTCAAAGATCCTTTTCATCAATGTGGGATTTTGACTTCGTAGGAGAAATAATTGAAAAAACAAGTGGAGGACATAGGTGGATTTTGATTGCTACAAATTATTTCATTAAGTGGGTAGAACCTATCACCACTAAACAAGCAACCAACAAAGTGGTCATTAACTTTTTGATGAATAACATATTGACTAGATTTGGAGTTCCTGCTAGGCTAACCATGGACAATGTCACGTGCTTTAGGCCTGAGGAGTTCAAAGATTTTTGTGATTCCTACGGTATAACTATGTCATATACGTCACCCTATCATCCATGTGGTAATGGTCAAGTTGAGTCCAACAATAAGAGTATCATCAAAATCATCAAAAGAATGCTTGAGAAAAACAAAAGGGTCTGGGACTCTAAATTAAGATTGGCATTATAGAAAAATCAAATGATTGTGAAGAACGCAACCAGTAGGTCCCTATTTGAACTTGTTTATGGAGCTCAGACTACGATGCTAATGAATAATTTTTTGTTGATATATAAATTTATTCAAAGAAGAGGATATTAACATTCCTGAACCAATGGAAGACAAAATGGATTAGTTTGCAAAACTAGATGAGATCGGGAGTGAAGCCCAGAAGAGGAATGTAAAGTTGCAACGAGCAGCCAAGTATCTCTTTGACAAGAGAAATACAAAATGGAAGTTCAAGGTGGGTGATATGGTCATAATGTGGAATGCAATAAATTAGGAGAAGTGAAAACATGGGAAGTTTGAATCCCTTTAGCTAGGTCCAATGTGATTTTTGACAAAAATGGTGAAGGTTCATACTATCTCCAGAACATGGAAGGTGAAGTATAGGAACCGCCAGTGTATGGATAGTTCCTGAAGCACTTCTTTGCATAAAATTTGATCCATGCACAATAGTTTTAGTGTACACATTTCTATGTATTCATGTGCATGTTTAGCCTTGCTTTATGTTTTTGGTCTAGTCTTCCCCCCTCCCCTGAGATTTCTAGATCCTTGCCTTGATCAAAATGATCCAACATCCCTAATTGGAGCCACTATTAGGACTATTAAATTTGATAAATATAGGGCTTCTCTTTGCCTTTTAAGCTCTATAAAAATCTATAGATTCATAGCCTCATTAGCTTGTATTATTTTACATTGTTGACTTATGATATCTAGTTGTAGGTTGCATTAGTCATGATTAAGTGTAATATGACCATTGAGTTGATTATCCCCAAGTGTTAGCATTCCCTATTGAGCCTAGTTGAATTTTTCATAAGTATCTTAAGCCTAATATTTTGTAACACCTTTAGCGCACAAACCCCCCGTACCCTTTATATGTCCTAATAAGTTGTCAAATGTCCATGTACATAATAGGTCATTTATGTGATTTTCCAATCAATGAAACATCACCTCTAGTGATCCACTAATGAGGTTATTTAATCATATAAGCTCATCAAGAAAATGTTCATCAATGAAACCTCAACCATCATTGGGCACTCTTTTGAGCCCCAACGATCCAATAATGAGGTGGGAGACTAAATTAGTGAGCACCACTATAAGAGTAATATGGCAATAACAACATGTTGTGGCAATAACAACATGTTGATGGATCTCTTGTATGTCATTGGGACCTTTTCTTGGCCCCAATTATACAACAATGAAAAAAAGTAACAGTGGTGATGCATGTGGCAGCACACGTAGGTGATGAACTAAAAATTGAACTGCATCACTAGAAGATGGTTGGTCATTGGAACATCTGGTGGATTCCAATGATACTATGATAATATCCAAGGGTCTATTGGTGGAGCATGTGGGTATTTTTTGAATCCTTTAAATGCCCCAATGATCCATTGATGATAAGAAAAAGTCGAGTTGGTTGATGTGGCAATCCATGTGGTAAATATGGTAAGCAATAAATACATTGTTGGGAGTTTGCTCATCATGGGAGCATTTTTTAATCCTTCGTGATCCAACAATGCAGTATAAAAGAAAACGAAAGCTTACTCGTTGCTAGGATGTATACACATCAATGGGTGCCCACTTGAGGCACAAAGACCTAGCGACATTAGTGAATGAAAAGGATTAGCTCGGTGGGAATTTTCAAACCTCACTGATGACCATTGATTTTTTCAATCAACAAAAGAGATTCAAAATTATCCATCACTTTACTGACAGTATAGGATCATGTATTAGTGAGCATTGATGAGCATAATCAAGTGACTTAAGTTGGGTCTTTTTGATCAACTGCATTACAAGACAATTGTAAATTTTTCAGTTTCTAGAAAAAGCATTATCGACCTTAAGTGTTTGGTCATAAAGGAGATCAAAATTCCCCAAAGAATTTGAAATAAATTACAATATCTTCAAAATAGTAAGTCCTGGAATCTGTTCTTTTTTTCTCTCAATGTGATTGGTATTTGTGGTGACTGTCAAATCATAGAGTTTTTGTTTAGGGTTTGGTAGAATCTGTTCATTGTAATTGAGACCCCATTTGCAAAAAGAGCTATAAGAAGAAATCTTGTGTTCCGTCACTGTAAAAACTTTGTTACATCCTAGTATTTCCTTGAAACTTTAGTGAAATGGCAAGTTCTTCAGAAACCCCTCCTCAACCAAAAGAAAAGGGACAGAAGAAGGATAGACAGTTTAATCAAGACTTGATTGACCAACTACCTAGCTCATCTACAAGGCCAATGCATGCACATGGTGTAAACCCTAACATAGATAGATTTGAAGATGTGCAGAAAGGTTTTGGGGATGATTCAACACCCTTGCATGGGTATGATGTGTTTAGATACCACTATATAGATATGTACAAAAATACACCAGTTTGCAATCCTTAGAGGTTGAATTTGGGAAGACTGGTGGTACCAAATGTATTTGTTAATGTGGAGATGATGAGCGTCTTGGCAAAGATTTATGATCTAAAGGGAAAGATGATTTGTTACAAAGATAGATTAGAGTTTATGACAATATCAAGAGATTTCATCTGTCAGGTGTTCAGAGTAGATTCTAGTTGTGATTTGAGGATCAATTTCCAAGATATCCTTGATGAATATCACAGTTTAGAGAATGATTACAAGAGGGAATTGTTGCCCCACCACAAACCAGGAGATGATAATGGGTATTTGATAGCTTTCAAAGATATTGGTAGGCCACCTTTCTTTGTGAAGTTGTTTGAGTATTATGAGTACAGATATTATTCTATGTGCCAATTTTTGGGCATCGATGCTCATAAGAACACATCAATCATTCCAATGAACCTCATGAATAATATTAAGATCCATGATACAAGTTTTGTTGAATATGTTGAGTTTCTTGTAGATTAAATAAATGAAATCCTCACTTCAATCAAGAGCGATAATAAAATTATTGTTTTCAAACACTATACATTGTTGATGCATCCTATCTTGTACACAAGATGTGATAATAACTGTAGCATCCTAAAATTGTGACACTTGCAATTTTGACTGCATTTGGGTCTTCATGATGGTAGCGCAACGTTGAGCCTGAATGGAGACCTCGAAACCTGCTTGCGACATCAAAAACTGCATATTTTTGCACCTTGGCCTGATCCTCCTTGCACCCTGTTGTCCCAGGAGGTGGCACCTTGGTCCTTCAGGACCATGGCGCCCAGTGCCTTGGTCCTTCAGGACCATGGCGCCCAGCGCCCTGGTCCCTGGCCCTATTTTGGGCCTGGTCTCTTGTTGGGCATCGGGTCTTCAAGTTTGCAATTTGGAAAATAATGTTCCTGGGTCGGCCTAAGGTCAGAAAAATCAGTCTCCTAACCCTAATTGACAAGTATATAAACTACTTTTCCTCTCCTAGAAAGGGAGGAAGGAAGTAAGCAAGAGCAAGACGCGGAAGCGATATTCAAACATTCAAACATTCAAGCATTCAAGCATTCCTTCAAGCAATTGAGTATTCTAAGTCTCCATTCAAGGCTAGGTGTTGCATTCAAAGACAAGGATTCAACCATTGAAGAGGAGATCACCTACAACATACAACATACAACATCATTACACCTTCGCATGTAAGAATACAAACATTCTTACAACAAGGTATCAGTACTTGATTACATTACAAACACTTACATTTACAGTATTCTCATTTCTTGGTTAATTCCAAAACCGGGGTTTGACCTAAAGGCAAACCCCTAATCCCTAACCCCCCAATCGTCCTCTCTTTTCTGTGTGTAGGTTGCAGGTATGTGGCTGTAATTGAAGATCTGGAATCCTTGTGCAGAGATGAACAGATCCCCCTTCGTTTCATGGATTTTTCGGAGGACCGTGTGCACTCCGGGCGCCATTGTCCTGTCAACTTTCGTTCAAATTTGCAGGACAGCATTGTCTCGACATTTTACTGCTAATTTCAGGTCCGTAGCTTCATCCCGTGTCCCTATCTCTATCTACAAGCGAATCTTTCTTACTTTTACATACATTCCTAGTTCGATCTTTCTATCTACATTCTTTACAAAAGAGGGTATCCTTGATGTCTCAACCCTGAAACTCATTTAGAATATAGTCTTGCATTGTGTGGGATTGGATCTTGTGGGTTTCAACCCCTCTTTTGAATGTAAAGTCTCTCCTAAGTGAAAACCGTCAACCCTAGTGACCTCCTTTCTCTCTCCTTGGAGTGGGGGAATGCTTAGGGTTCGATTTTCCGCTTTACAATAACATATGCAAGAGACCACTTATGATAAAATATTAGGATCAACATGGAAAAATACATGAAATCTGAATATGGACAACTATATGGGACCGTAGATATGACAGAGCTCATTATCTAGACTTTGAGGAACTTTTTGTGAAGCAAGTATATATGGAACTTGGTCATCCATGGAATTACAAATTGTCTCCAACAATCTTGAAGATTTTAAGACCCCAGGATAGAGAGACCAAGAAACCGATTGATTATAACAAGGGAGATTGGTATGCTTTATGGACTACACTAAAATTAGGGTCTTTGGTTTTGAAGGGGTTCCTTATTTATTGCCAAAGACTATGCCTAACAAGGTTCATTTCTTAGAGATTGTGAGACAAATGGTAGAGTCATATCTTTTGCATATTAAATCTTTCAATAAGTAATCTTTCTTTCCTGCAACTTTATAATTTTGTGATTTCAGAGACACTACAATTGAAGGATTCCCTTCCATTTCAATGAAGATCACATACTACAAGTTACCTTCTAGTACAACTAGGAGGTGGTTTGATCTTGAGGCTTTCATAAATAAAAATAAAACTGCACAACATCGAGTATCATCATGAGCACTATTTTTAGGATGATTTGATAAGAAATTGTGAAGAAGATTATGCTTCAAGGAGGATTGATATTTACAATGAAGTCATTGCAGTCGAAAGGTGGAAAATGAAGAATAATCCTTCATAAAAGGGTGCCTTTATTGATGAAGGAGGTTAGTTGAAAAGGTTAGAAAAGATGATACAACATGAGTCTACATTAATAACTGGTGTGCCACTGGAGGCTTTTAGACCACATAGGGAGATACCGTTTGAACAATATGTGAGACCAATGGAGGCAGAAAGTGTATCATGTATAGCCCACATATCACCACAACCTACTCTAGACACTAGTTTCTTAGTTGACATTGATGACTTTAAGAGGAGGAGGATGAAGAAGAATATGAACAAGTTCAACAACTTGTAATCGAGAAGTACAGTCCTCATAAGGACAAGAATGGAATAGTCATTGAATGTTTAGATAAATTTTTTGATTATGTCAAACACCTGGCTACTCAGAAATTTGTCGCATATGATGCTTTGGTAAATTGCCCATAACTTCATGCATTCATTCTCAAATATAATGGAAGGAAAATAATTGAAAGGGTCAAGGATATAGGCCTGATATGCACCCACAAGTATTCAAGGAATTATGGGAGAAATCGGATGAGAAAATGAAGTATATGACCCCTGAGAAAGGAAAAAAGCTACTTCAAGAAGTAGGAATCATCATCTTACATGTATGTGACATCAATTTTGTTATAGTCTTTGATAATCTGAGATCTAACCAAAACATGAAAATTAAACTAAGTGTGGATGTTGCTGATAAATTTTACACTAGATCAAGATTTAATCTTGATGATAATTCTATATCTATTTGGGTATTATATCCATCAAGTAAAATGCCTCAAACAATTGAAGATCTGAGTAAAAGTTATGGACAGTTCCTTATCCATAGGATTGAGGATATTGACCTTGTTGAGGTAGCAAACTTAACCATCGGTGCAGCAAAATTCACTAAAGCTCATATTGAGAAACTGGTAAGATTGAATACACAACTCAATAGTGAGAATAAACATCTAAGAAATGAAAACATTCAATTGAGAGATAAAGATAGTTCTTCTTCAAGCTCAACTCCTTTATCTATTATGCAAACAACATCAGATTTAGAGAAGAAATTGATCAAAGTGTCTACAAAAAGGACACAATGGAGAAGACAAGCTAAAATATTGAAAGAAAACGAAAAAAGAACTTGTTAAGGATTTGAAAGCTAATAAGTTTGGTATTGTCGCTAGTTTGGTAAATCAGAAATTTTGAGAAGATGCTCTTGCATGTTGATATTTTTGGATTGTGTTTATAGGCTCTTATAAAGACATGGAAGAACATAAAAGGTTGTAGGTAAGGTTGGAATAAAAAAGGGTTGAACATGCAAAAAATCCCACTCAAGGAAAGTGAAAGCAAATAAGAATAGCTTTAGGTGACATTATGAAGTAGATTGATGAGTGGCAGAAAGTTCATCACAACTTTCATAACACTCCTCTCCCTCCATTCTTCAGTGATACAAATGGTAGCTTGAAAAGTCAAGAGCAATGGAAAATTGATATCATCCAAATGTTGGCATGGGCTACTAATATTGTCTTGAGTGATGAAAAAAATATTGTTGAAAATACTAGTGTTCAATTGGACATGATATTTGCATTAGTGTTTGGGATGAAGCATCTTAATAACATCAATGATACATATGTCAGTTAAGAGTATATTTAGCACTTGTCTCAGTTGAAGTTGTTTTTGGACTGAACAACATAAAGGAAAATGCTCTTAGAGGTTGTACCCCACTTAAATAGAAACTTGGCAGGCCCAATGGCCATGGTTATCTATCAAGATATAAAGAAAATGGAGCATCTTCTAAATGCATCCAGCATGTCATCTATTTTAGTTGAAGGAAGTCAACATCATCAAATCAGTTGCAGGAGATCAGTGCCAAAAACCAATGCAAGTCCATTTGCAAATTCCCTCCAACAACAATCAAATTTTCTTGTTGTCATGCAAGTAAATATGTCTTTGGCATATTTTTCAGTTGTTTGAATGATCAAATAAAATTTTGCCAAGTGTGCCAATTAATCTGAAGCTTGTTGCTCCCTTAGTTTTATAAAAGAGAAATCAGGATCATTAGCAAAGAGTTTTGAGATAGAGTTTGGGTTGGTAGCTATTATGTGTTCTCTAAATTTGCTAAAGCAATGAAGTGAAATTTGCAGTCATTTGAATCCATGCAATTGCATTAACTATTATGAGTAATAAATGAAAAAATTGTTAATATGCGGCAACTGATCATGTAAGTACTATACACTCATAATGTATCCTCATCGGGGTTCAAGGACGGCAACCCTCGAGAGATTTTTTTAATTTTTGTTTGTCGTTTTTTTTAGAAAAAAAAACTAACATTGAAAAAACCCTAAAAAGGTCAACTTTGTATGTTTCCCTAAAAAATGCATGTTATAAACGGTTTGAATGTAAAAAGGTATTGTAACGGTGGTGTATTGATTTTCTAGATAATAAGAAAAGTTTGGACGGTTGTGTTCTATGGATGTAGCCCATCTTGGGTGAACCACATTAAATCTATGTGTTATTTGTGTTGTGTATTTTTTTTCATCTTTTGTGTTTGTATCTGCATATAATTGTTAATTCGTATTTGCTCCGGATCTGCCTAACCCCTAACAAAAATGTTTCTAGATTGTCTCAAATTTATGTCTTCTTCTTTGCATGAATCAATATTTTGAGGATATATTGATTTATCTTTGCACTTTATGAGTTAGTGTGTAATGTGTTTCATGGGTTTCTTTCATGGAGAGAATTAAAGTATGTGAGGATGTTACAGTGAACTTGAAGATATAAGTTGTGATCATTAAGTAAAATCCTAGAAGTATAATGAGTTAACATTTGTATAATGCATGAATGTTGGAAATTAAGAGTTAGATTTAAGTCGATTCTAGATATGGATGTATTTATTGTATGACTCCACTGCCCTATGAATTAGGCACTGATCTAACCTGGTTCCAAGTTTGTTTCAAAAACATATTATTGATAAAAATCTTTTTAATTTATGTTGTAGGAGTAGGCTTACAAATTAGAATCCTTATTCTTAGTTGCATAATAATGATAAATAACCATGAGTGGAGCCAACTCAAGGAAGTATTTTTCAAGATCTAGTTAAATTCTATTGAGAATTGCACATGTGCAAATAATTGTGAGTATGATAAACAGATTGAAAATGAAATTAACAGCCTAAACTACACAAAATACAAAGCAAACACTCATGATTGGATGTGTAAAAATAAAATCAAGATGTTAAGAGATGGGCAAAATCATGCAAACTCCCAAGTTCCTTTAATTTGCTTATCCTTGGTTTGATGTGTACTCACTTTGACAAAGGTGCTCGAAATCGCTCCATGATTGTGCGAGTATGAAATCTAAGCTAATAATAGATGCAAGATGGATATTAGGTGTGGATGTAAAATGACATTGTAATGCTATGACAATATGAAAGTGGATAGATTCTGAAGAAAAAATGGTCGCCTTAAATAGAAATGGAAGGAGGGTTGAGGATGCCCCGAAATGTGCCACTTGTCTCTTGTGAAGCCAAGTGGCAAGGCAAATGATGACAATTGTCCTCTTGGAGGCCAAGTTTCAATGCACATGATGTAAAGTGGAAGAGAGGCCACATGTCCATTTGGGAGAGAAACACCCAAATTAGATTCTTTTTCCAAGTAATTTAGAAAATGGGGAATGTGCACACATGGGATACGGTTAGTTAGGAGGATAAGGTTGGTTAGCAACCATAGGTTAGTTAGTGGGTTAGGATGGGTTAGAGAGGAGTTAAAGTTACGAGCCATGTGCTCCAAATAAGATAAATTTAAATTATTTAATTCAAATTTAAAAGGCTAGGAAGAAAAGGTTAAGATGAATTAAACAAAATAAATAAATGTACTTATTTAATTTAATAGACGAAAGGGAGAATTAATCAATTAAATGATCAAAAGATACATTAGTTAAATAATTGGATACGACTTAATTAATTAAATTAATTTAGCCAAAGGGATGACATAATCAATTAAATAATTTAATTATTTAATCAATAAATGCAACAAGAGCAATTAAATTCGATTAATGAAATTAATCAAATTTAAGTGTCTACAAGAATCATTTGATTTGATGCAATATTTGATAATATTTATGCAAAACTATTAAATATTGCAAAGGTACACTCGCCTAGGTCTACAAAGCCTAAAGTGTAGAAGAATTTAATCATCCTTTCATTAATTCTTGTTTGTCAGCCTCTGATCCCAATTCTATCAACTAATCCAGATATCTATTGATAGAATCGGGCTAATTCTTAGGAATATCTAGGTAATCAGTTGGAAACACCAACAGGGCTTTCCATACAAATTCAAACTTGTTGTGGGCTCCTTTAGGTTCCTTTCCCTTATTCCCTAACAACACCATATCTCCCTCCATGAAGTTCCTTCATCTGTCTCTCTTATAAAAAATCTTTTTTACCCTTGCTTGATGGAATGTAACCATGTCTACCATGTCATCTCTCCATTCCTCAATCTTGGTGAGGTACATGATTGTTTTTTCTAAGGAATTTTGGAAATATTGATCCTTAATTAGAATCTACAATCTAGAAGCTGATAATTCTAATGGCAAAGGAAAAACTAAACTAATAGCATATAGAAATTGAAGGGTGACATTCCAGTTTCTCTTATAGGCATGGTCATATTCACCCATAGATCTTCCTACAACTTTTTGTGCCAGTTCCTCTAATTTTCATCTATGAGCTTTTTCATGATTGACACTAGATTCTTATTGCTAGATTTGGCTTGGCCATTGCCTTGGGGGTAATAATCTGATGAATGGGATAGTATGACCCCATGTTATAGCAGAAAATGACAACTTTACAAGATGAAAAATTGGTACTGTTATGTGTGACTAGTTTTAGTGGGACTCCAAAACATACCAGGATGTTCTCTTTAATAAAATTGCATACTTTTGAATTAGTATGTTTAACTTTTATAGCTTCCACCCATTTGGTGAAGTAGTTTGTTGTTGTTAATGTGTGAGTGTAACCAACTCTTGAAGGTGGGTTGATTGGTCCTACAAAATATGGACCCCACTGTTAGAAAGGCTCTTCAATTACGAATAGTTTGAGTAGGAGGGTTTCTAATTGAGCTCTACCTACAAATTTATTACTTTTTCACATATATCTGCCTAGTGATATCCATCTTCGAACATGCTTGGCTATTAGTAGGACTTTCTTAAAATCTTGAAAGTAGTTAAAATGGACAAAGAATGTACACCAAAAGCCTCATTATGAAAGGCTCCTAAAAGATTTTGTTGCTAGTATCTATCTACACACCTCAAAAAGGTTCCATACAAACTTCATTTATAGAGAGTATAATTCCAAATCACATATATTGATGATTTAAACTTGAGATTTCTCTTCTCTCTAAAGGACAGATGCAGGGAGGATTCATCATATGTGAGGTAATATGCAATGTTTGAAAACCATGGGTCCTACATACTCACAAGTAGAATTGTTGGAGATTCTTCTTGCACCTCAAATTCATTTTCTAGCTATCAATTTACATAAATCCCTACCTCTACCTATCTTGGTAGGCTTGATATCCAAGTCGTACTCCTAAACTATAGCCACCCAAGCTCCTTATTTCAACCAATTTCCTATTGAGTAAGTATTATCTTAATTGTTGAATCGGAAACATAAACTACAATATGAGTGTAGGTTATAAAGTTTGAACCGTTTGATTGCCTTGATCATTGCAAATGCATGTTTTTTATATTTGAGAGTAATTCAAATCATGATTCTTAAGTGGAACACTCATAAAATCAATGAGTTATTCAAACTTATTGCTATTAACTCGCAACAAAATAATGAATATTATATGTTTTGAAGCATAAAAATAGATAAATTCTTTGTTAAATTTTGGGTGATCTAGGACTGGAGCATGAGCAATGGCCTCCTTAATATCTTTAAAATCTTGTTTACCAAAGTCGTTCCTTTTAAAGCCTTGTTTTTCATTCATCATGTTCGCTACATGCTTGGTAATCTTTGAGAAATATTGGAGAAATTTTCATATAAAATTCACTTGGTAAAGAAACGATTTCACACCTATTCTATTTGAAGGTAAACTTAAGTGTTGAATAGCTCTTACTCTCTATGGATCTATCCTTATTCCTTATTTTGAGGTGATATGCCCCATGAGCTTCCCTTTAGTGGTGTAGAAGACTAACTTCTTGAGATTGAGGGAAATACCATGTTCTTTGCATCTTCGTAAGATTGTTTGTAGATCTTTCAAATTATTCTCTCTTCTCTTTAAAAAGATAGTTTAGTCTTCTAGATAGACCACTATAATATTATTCCTCAGACCTCCAAAACATAAATCCATGACTCTCTGGAATGTGGAACTTGAATTAATCAAGCCAAAAGACATGCAATTGTAGGCATATGCTCCCAAAGGTGTGATAAAAGATGTCTTGTCTTGAACTTTCTTATCCATATTGATTTGGTTGTAAACTAAAAACCTATCTAGCATATACATCATCTTTGCTCCAACCATTTTTTGCAGTACATGCTCCATATTTGGTAGAGGATAGTTGTGTTTCAGAGAAGATCGGTTTAGATTTTTGAAATCAACATAATATCCTTTTCTCACCATTTTTCTTGCATGTACCTAGGAACAATATTTGTCGCCCAGATAGAATGATGAATATGGTAGATAATCCTTGATGTTAACATTTTATCAATCTCCTTGAAGATGACATTAGCTATCTTGGGATGTTCCAAGATTAAGGGGTATGTGATGTTGAGATTGCCCACCAATAAAGTTCTTCAGTTTATAATAACACCATGCAAACATGTAATTATAATTAACCAATAACTTAATTAGTTTATTCCTTTCCTCGGGTGTACAACATTTTTCAACATAAAATATATTTGAATCATCTAGGCTCCCAATATTCACAGTCTCGTAATCATCGTAATTATTAATAGATTTGATCATCTTCTTCACATATCTGTCATGCATATCAAAAAGATGTTCGAGGGAAACCAAAACTTTTGGGATTTTTTATTTTTTTGAATTGCACCATACCTCCTTCCAACTCTTTTTCTTTAGCAGGACATAACTCTTTACATTATGATCCACTTTCCTCGAAGAAGTTATCCATGAACACTTCTGCATTATCCAAGAATGTTCAAATTTGCTTGTCATTCTCAAAGTTTAAAGCTCTACATTATTAGGAACGTTAGGATGGTATATCATTTCAATTATGTATGAATCTTCCTTGAAGTCTGGGTGTGAAAGAACCAATGATGTTGAAACCATCAAAGAATATGCTCTTGAATTTTGGTCATAAGGCACTGCTTCAATAGAGAAAGTGTCAAAATGCTCAATTTCATACCATACCCTAAATCTATAATATTCTAGTCTCTCATTTTTTACTGTAAAAACGCTCTTTACTTGTTCGATGATCAACTCAGTGTCCCCAACAACCCTTACTTTGTTTTACCCCCCTTTAAATTGTTCTTGTTTTCCCCAGTAACAAGGCTTCATATTCTGCAATGTTATCAGTATGTTTAAAATCTAGCTTGTAAGAAGAGGGAAATTTTTCTCCACCTAGTGAAATTAAAACTATTGCAACCTTAGAGCCTGAATTAGAGCAGCTGCCATCAAATTCTAAAGTCCATAACTCTGAAGAGATATCTGAGGCAAGAAATCCTTCACCACTGGTATGGTATCATCAGAGAATAATGTGTTATTACCGATTTTTTCCTCCTCAGAGGATTTGAGATCGAGGATCGTCAGACTTTAGAAATGTGAATTTTTCTTTGTCCCCAATTTCCAAACACACATTTTTATTTCCTAGGAGAATAAGAGCGTAAGACCAATCCATTTGAATTTCACCTCCCAAAGTCTTTACAAAAACTCTTGCTTGAAAGAATGTCAGGACTGGCAGGGATATCAACTACTAAAATGGCTAATTTAAGCCTTTTTCCTGGATGGGCTAGCAAAAAAAACTTGGGCATCTTTAATCTGACTAATTAAAGGAACTTGTTTTGAATCCATGGAGTAATATTTCCTAAAGTGTTGGTTGAAGACAAACCAAAAGCTCTTGCTACAGACGCTAGCATTACATTGTCTAGGACACCAAAATCTATAATGCAATTGCTAAGTCTATGACCATTAATATAGAGAGACACATAGAAAGGATTAGGCTTCAAATCCGGTAGGGTGGAGGTGTGGTATTTGGTACCAGATGATAAATCAGAGGTTGAGGCTTCAGTATTAAGTAATCATTTAGCACATAAGTTGGCTTTAGCACGTTCAGATTTGACACATTTTACTAATTGGATTTTGGAAGATTTTCAAAACTCCACAATATCAAAAATATCAAATGGACTTTTACTTCTATCTATTGATTGAGACTATAAGATTTTGCTAGCAATAACTAGAATCTTAGAGGAAGAGCTATTGATTTTGAAATGAGAAGTGAACTTTTGGAAAGTGAGTAAACCTTTTTTGTTTACACTTTGTTGACTTTTAGTGAGCACAACGCATGAGGAGTGATCCAAGGTGATGAAAATATCTTCTACCTTTTTCGAGTCTAACTTGCATTCTAAGAAGTTAACTATAGACTTGCCATAATTTTTAGACACCTTCGTTTGTTACTTCATCAGTTGCTTCCTTCATGGTAGCCATCTGCATGTATCTATTCATTTATAGACACAAGCCCCTATCATGATCAATTGTTAAGTGAAAGGTACACATGTTTCTTCTCCCTCACTACTTGGTGCTTATATGGCCAATATTTCTTGTGTTGGAGGTTATTGCATTTGTCTATCACCACCCCCAGGTTGATTTTTTTACTAAAGTTTCTTGGTATGGATGTTGAAAGGATGGATTGACCTTAAGAAGGTGTCTCTTTAGTGTAACGATATCCTTGGTCAATCTTTGAATCATAGGATTAGAGGATGTAGAAGGTTGCACATTACTTGACTACAATTCCTTTTTCCACTTTCCAACAATAATGAAATTAACCTCCAATTCTATCATCATGGTCTGAGCTTCTACTAAGTCTAATACCCTTTCTCGTCTCAAATGGAAACTTATATCTACTAGCATAGAATTTATGAAGAAGCATTTATGAATTTCAAGGGTTAGCCTTTTGGCTTGGGGAATCTCATTGATAATCTTGTTAAATTTAGCAATGAATGCCCCCATAGGCTCGTGTATCTCCTTTTCAATTGTGTCAATTGTGCGAGTAGGGAATATTCATCTTCGTCAATTTTGAACCTATCCTCAAACTTTTTTCTCATGAAATTCCAAGAATCTAATGTCCCTTTAGGTAAGTGATAAAACCATTTTGCAATAGTATCAATCAGAGACTCCACAAACAACCTCACCGCAACGTCCTCATGTTGGATTCCAAGGACCCCGCATGCAACATAAAAAGAATTTAAATGCTTGTTTGGAGAGACCTTCCAATCACCTCTAAACTTAGGTAAGTTTTTCCTAGAGACTTTGTGTGCCTCATTTTTTTGTACTCGTAGATTAAGGGGCCCTATAGTTGCTCCCCATGGTATTAGCCATGTCATTGAAAGAATAAAATTAATAGTGATTAGGAGAGCATTATCGTGCAAGATTAAAGCTTGAAAAACAAGAGATTGTGTAGAATTTCTTTCAAGTGAAGGTGGACTACTTATTTCTCTTCTCAAAAGAAGTAAGGTGTATCAAAAGTTTACCCCTTGAAGTGCTTCCAAAGTAGAGTTGGTGGTTCCTTTTTTACATTCACTTCTTGTGAACCTTATAAAATCTAGTATATCTCATGGAGATTAAGAATTATGAACACTTTTCACAAATTAATTTCTTGGTTATTGTTCCTAATTTTATAGTTGACTTTGGTCTAGTATGTGACATTGGTTTTATTGAGGATTTGGGTTCCATTATGGCTCTCAAAATCTACCACAGTTTGCTAGGCTAATTCTTCTTCTTCTTCAAGAGCTAAATCTACTCTCATATACTCAGTAGTGTTTCTTTTATGCCTTCAACCCATGATATTTAGTTGAAAAATGTTATTTTCTTGTTTATCATGAACACAATCCAAGTTTGGTTGTACAAGGAAATTATTATTGTACGACAAAACCATATTATTTCATAACAGGAAATTGTTACTTGGTATTTTTGTTTGTTTCCCCAGCAGAGTCACCAAAAATAAGTTGGTTAATAGATTTGTCTTTTCAAAATAGTAAGTATAACGACTCTCATTTTCTCAAATATGAAGACAAATTGATAACAAACCGTTGAGTAAACTATCAATTAGTATCTCTCTAAAGTTTAAAAAGGTATAGCTCCCTTTGCATGATCAAATATTTGTTTTTCGTGAATTAAAAATTAGGTTATACTTGTTGCATACACATAAAAATGGCTATGAGCAATTAAATAAATATTTAATATTTATTTAATAATTATTCTTCTATTAAATAGTTAATTTGAAAAGATTAGTTTATTTAATTCATTTCGTGTCTTTCTATTAATTAATTTAATTGAAACATTTTATTAATTAATTCATTTATCCTTTTCTTCTAATCAATTAATTAAATATCTAATATTTAATTATTCGTTCAATCAATTAAATATCTAATATTTAATGATTATTCTTCTATCCTATAGTCTTAAATATAAATGATTTCTTAAATTATTTAATCTCTTTTCCAACTCATCCTTCCATCTCTTCTTCATCTTTCCTTTTCCAACTCATCCACCATGTGGCTAAATTAATTCAACAAAATTAAAATAAATAAATCATTTATTAGCCACTTATCTTCAACTTCCAAATTTAATGAAATATTGCGTGCGTACACATATTTCTTAACCTTCTTCTATATTCTCTCCAACATCCCTACATTTTATGAAGGACTTGAGTCCACTTGTCCTCTCATGCCTAAATCTTCTCCAACCATCCCTAGATTTCCTCAGTGAGCAACTCAATCAAGGTGAGATGAGTGACACTTGTCTTCTCCTTCCCCCTTTCTCTCAACCTTCACCTTTTCTCACAGCCATCCAAATCTGCAGATCTGATCATGACCGTTGATCTAGGCCACATCATCTTATCCTCTCAAAGTCTATAAAAATGGGAGTTTGGGTTGAGAAAGAGTTAGTCTTCAAGTGAGTTTTCAAGTTAACCATTTGTGAAAACTTATGCATCTGTGAGTTTTAATCTTGAAGCAAATAGCAAATAGCAATTAGCAATTTAGCATAATCATTTAGCATTGCATATCATAGTATCAGTTAACTATTAGTTATCAGTCCATTCTTCACATGCCATCTTGGAAGCTATTAGTGCTTGTTTGAGAGTACATCATCTGCAACCAGGAACAGTGGAGTTAGGACACAATGAGACTTAAATCATGAAGGTAAAAATGGTGTTTTTATTTTAATATTCATTTCATGTAGTTTCATTGGTTGAGCTTGGATTTCCTGTAGCATTTCCTTTGTATTTTATGAAACTAACATGTTGCAGGTAGTATTCTAATGATGAAATTCAAGTCAACACACTTGTAACCAAAAAATAGTGAAGGATTCTAACATTCGCACATCACCTTGTAACAAATGTTAAAGGATTCTTAAAATTAAATAACAATTTTAAAATATCAAAATGAGGCTCACAAGCTATTGATTATCATAAAATAATCACCATTAACATTCAACACAAAGATTAAAATGTTAACGCATGAAAGGAAAAATTTTGGGTCTTAAAAGTTTTTTGAAACATTAGAGACTGGTGAAGATTACTTGTATGAATACCAACATTCGCAAAGAAAGAGATATTCAATTTTTTAAGATCACATACTTAAAAAAGCATTAAGAAATATTCAATTTCCATGCACACAAACTTGTAAGAAACTCTTAGAAGCACAACAAAATTTTATTTGATCTCTAATTCGATTATTTTTCACTTGCACCACAATGCAACGAGGATCAGAATTTTGGACCCTTCAATAGTCCAATAGCCACATATTTATAATGTTTACCTTTGTAACTAACCAAAGTCTCATGAAATTGATTCTTCAAAATAATCATTTAAAATAGTCTTTAAATGCATATAAAATTATAAAACATTAAACTTTATAATCAAATAGAGAAAGTAGGTGGCCCTTGTTGTTAGTCCATGTTGGCTCGATCTTGTTAATTTTGTTGTTGACCTACCACTCGAGCTTTTCAATCCTTCAGAGCTTGCACTACCATCAAAATCCCTTCTTGATCAGGATGAGGATATTCTAAGTATTAAGGTTTTGGCAGAACCGAAGCAAATACAAATCAACAATTATATGCAAATTCAAATACACAAAGATGAAGAAAAATACACAACACAAATAACATAGAGATTTAATATGGTTCACCCAAGATGGGCTACATCCACAGAACACATCCATCCAATATTTTCTTATTATCCAATAAAACAATACAACACCATTACAATTCCCTTTTCATTCTAGCCACTTATAACATGCAATTTTTAGGGCAACATACAAAGTCAACATTTTTTAGAGTTTTTTTTTCAATGTCGCCATTACGAGTGTACAATACTTTCATTATTAGTCGCCACATACCAACACTAAGCCTTGAGCTTCCATAAGGCTTTGTTAGCTCGGACAACTTTATTTCTAGAAGAGAAAGCCTTCACGTGGTTTACGTGCCAATACAATGAAATCAATCCTCAACAATTTATTTAAGATGTCCTCATTAAAGGCCTTTGGTTCTAAGAGAACATCGATTGTGTTTTGAAACTTGACTTTTAGCTCATCTATAATGGCATCTCCTATATTATATTTCCTTTTAATCTATCATCTAATATCTATGAATTCTTGAGATACGTACCTATATGTCTTCAAATAGCCCAAATGACTAGCAAGCTTATTGTTATAGGTCCAACACTAAGAATCGTATGTTTTATCTTACTTTTTGATATAAAGTAGATTTTATCCTTATAATAGATGATTCCATTCAACACTTTATACCTTTTCCCATTGAGATTACAATCCAAAATCTCACAAGCATGCTGATTTTTTTAATATTATACTTGTAGAAGATCCTTCAAAGAGGCTAAAATTTCATAAATGAACAAAATGAAGGATTTCTAGATAATGCATGGGTAGATGCACAAAGTTGATTCCACTTAGAGTGGAAGTTTCAGACTTAGCCCAAAAAAAAAAAAGATGTGTTAAGCAAAATGGGATCCCATTATGCTTTGGGGTCTTGAGCCAAAATTTGAAATGAGAGCCTATTTCGTGGCAGGATCTCAAGCCTAAATCTATGAAACGGGATCCCTTTTCAAAAACAAAATGAGATCCCATTTCAAAAATAAAAGGGGATCTCGTTTCTTTTTATCTTATTTATTTTTTCATATTGTTTATTTTTTCCTTTCTTATACTTTAAGTTATATGTCATGTATATATTTGCGGGATGTTTTAGAGTGGTTTTAGATCTCTAGGAGTTATAATGCAAATTCTAGATTTTAAAAGATCATATAAATTTTTGGACTTTCAAATTTTAGTAATCAACACGCTCCTATCAACATTTTCTATGCTCTTTATCTCAATCTCTTTATCTTGTTTGAGCTTTAGATTCATCTCTCTCCATATCACTCTTCCGCTATCCCCTATCTACCTCTTCATCTCACTCTCTTCTCTCTCTCCCAAAATATAGACCTATCTCTCTATCTTATTGAGAATGGGTGTCTCAAACTTACTGGTTGAAATCTCGAGCAGATGACACTTGGTCTTTGAAATGAGCAATTTGGTGTTGATAACATTTGTGTTATTGATCATCTTCGAAGGGAACTGAATAACGTTCGTGTTATTGACAAAGCATTTGATAACCTTCGTGTTATATACCCACATGGAGAAGCAATGTGTAGAGTGTTGCAGGATAGCAGGGAAAGGAAACTTAGTATTTCTCGTTTAACATTGCAGCCCGATAAAGGCATGACAAATAGGCTCGCGAGATAGCGGGAAGAAGGAGACTTGGTCTCCCTCCCGCCACCCCGCGGGACTCTAAGGATCAAATAAGAGAACATCTGGGGTAGTAGAAGAGAGACAACTTGATCTTCCCCGCCACCGCACAAGGGTTTTCTAATGGTCACAGGTGTAGTGCGGGATAAAGATAGACAGCGAAGGGACAATTTTTCCTACCACCCCGCATGATGAAAAGTGGTTGAACAATGGTGTTGCGGGCCAATGAGGAAGCAAGTTGACTTGTTTTCCCCACCACCCTGCTGGTAATCTAAGGGTTCCCAAGGAGAACTACATGCTAACTAGGGGAGCAGGAGACATGCTTGTTTCGTCAACCCGCAATGATGTCAAAAGTGACTTTGGTGACAAGTTAAGCTAAGAGCGACAGACGTGGAGACCATAGCCAAATATGAAATGACTTTCTGAGATGTATGTAGATGATTGGTGGAAACTAGAATGACTCAGAGGTAGTGATGGAGAAAACATGGCATGTCATTGACAATCTAAGAAAGTTCAACAGTTGGAGATGTGGTAACTGAATCAAACTATTTTTTGATAGAGACATATAAACATCTAAAAAACGGTTGAAGAAAGTGAGTTGGTCATGTGAGATGATAGATTGATGAGATATTTATTCTTGTCATTATGCCAAGAGGTTGAGTGTTGATTGGTAATTCTGTAATGTTGAATTGAAAAGCCGATTTTGAACATAATCTTTTGAATTGTTGCTACCTGAATAGAGACCAGATCAAAGCTTGAAAATCTGTAACTTGTATGTAAATAGTTTTTTACCGTAATACAAGAGATTTCTTTGGTAAGTTAGTTTTTCACCCATAAAGGTTTTCCCACATAAATTCTAGTGTACCACTCTATGATTGTGTTTTTCATGTTTCTTTGTTTATCTTGTATTGTGTATCTTAAGTTGTTGTAATTGAAATTGAAACACATATCTACTTTTCTCCTCTAATGAATTAACATCAGGAAGACATTTTTTGTACTTTGTTTTCCTTACATATCTCTCTCTCACATCCTTAACTCTCTACTCTTTATCTCCTATCTTTCTACACATCTCCCCTCGCTCCCCACCTACCTCTATTTCTCTACATATACCCCTCTCTCTCTATGTATCTTTCTCACCCTCCCTACCAACTTGTCTTTCTCTACATACGTCTCTCTTCCACTATATATATATATACCTTTCCCTCCCTCCCTCCTTCCCTCTCTACTTTTATCTCCCCTCTATCCCCTCTCTACCTTTCTATCTCACTCTCTCCTTTCTCTCCAAAAATATAGACCTATCTACCTCTCTCACACATCCTTAACTCTCTTGTCTCTATCTCCTCTCTCTCTATATGCATCCCATCACTCCCTACAAGTAACTCTCTCTCTCTCTCTCTCTCTCTCTCTCTCTCTCTCTCTCTCTCTCTCTCTCTCTCTCTCTCTCTCTCTCACACACACACACACACACACACACACACACACAACTTTTATCTCCTTTCTATCCCCTCTCTACCTCTCTATCTCACTCAATCCCCTCTATCCCAAAATATAGAGCTATGTCTCTACCTCTCTCTCACATCCTTAACTCTCTAATCTTTGTCTCCTCTCTCTGTAAACACCTCCCCTCACTCCCTACCTACCTATATTTTTCTATGTACACCTCTCTATCTATCTCTACATGTACCTTCTCTCTCTCTCTCTCTCTCTCTCTCTCTCTCTCTCTCTCTCTCTCTCTCTCTCTCTCTCTCCCTACCAACTTATCTTTCTCTACATACGTCTCTCTTCCACCCTCCTTTTTTTTCTCCCTCTCACCCTCTCTCTCTCTCACACACACACACCACCCCTCCTTCCTTCCCTCTCTAATTTCATCTCCCCTCTATCCCCTCTCTACCTCTCTATCTCACTATCTCCTCTCTCTCCCAAAATCTAGACCTATCTCTCTACCTCTCCCTCTCATGTCCTTAACTCTCTACTCTTTGTGTCCTTTTTCTCTACACACCTACCCTCACTCCGTACCTACCATTTTTTCTTTACATATACATCTCTATCTCTCTCTACATACCTTTCTCTCAAGCCATAACAACTTATCTTTCTCTACACATATCTCTCTTCTACCCGTTCTCTCTCTCTCTCTCTCTCTCTCTCTCTCTCTCTCTCCACCCCTCCTTCCTTCCCTCTCTACTTTTATCTCCCCTATATCCCCTCTTTCTCCTTTCCACCCTCTCTCTCTCTCAATCTCTACCTCTCCACCCATCCCTCCTTCCCTCTCTCCCACTCTCTACCTATCCATCTCTCTCTGCTTATTTCTATATCCCCTCACCCTCTCTTTCTATCCATCTATCACCTAATCACTCTCTATCTCCCTTCTCACTCTCTCTATCTACCTCTCCCTCCCTCCATCTCTACTCTGTCCCCCCCTCTCTATCTCTCTCCACCTCTACCTCTCCACCCATCTCTCCCTCCTTCCCTCTCCCTCTCTCTACGCATCCATCTCTCTCTAATTCTTTCCATCTCCCCTCTCCCTCTTTACTTTTATCTCCCCTCTATCCCTGCTCTACCTCTTTATCTCATCCTCTCCTCTCTCTCTCTCAAAATCTATACTTGCCTTTCTACCTCTCTCTAATATCCCTAACTCTCTACTCTATTTTCTCCATTTCTATGGACCTCTTTTCACTCCCTACCTACCTCTATTTCTCTACATATACTTGTCTCTCTCTATACCTTTCTCTTCTTCCTTGCCAACTTCTCTATCTCTGCATACATCTCTCTTCCACCCTCTCTCTTTCTCCCTCCCACCCTCTCTCTTTCTCCCTCCCACCCTACCTCTCTCTCTACCTTTTCACCCTCCCACTCTCCCCCACTCGACCTATCCATCTCTCTCTACTTATTTCTATCTCTCCTCTCCTTCTATTTCTATCCATCTATGTGCCCAATCACTCTCACAATCTCCCCTTTCATGCACTCTACCCACCTCTTCCTTCCTCTGGGGAGTTAGATGCATAGAGAGAGGGAGAGAAGAGATCGAAATAATTAGAGAGAAATGGATGGGTAGAGAGTGGGAGAGAGGGAAAGAGGGAGGGATCAAGATGTAGAGAGAGAGAAGGGTGAGAGAGAGAGAGTGGGTGGAAGAGAGATTTATTCAGAGAAATATAGGTAGGTAGGTAGAGAGAGAGAGAGAGAGAGAGAGAGAGAGGTATATGTTGAGAAATAAAGGTGGGGAGGGAGTGAGGGCAGGTGTATAGAGAGAGAGGATAGAGGAAGAGTAATGTGGAGAGAGATGGGTCTAGAGATTGAGGGATATAAAGAGAGTGGTATAGAGAGAGTGAGAAATTGTTGATAGGAGCCTATTGATTACTGAAATTTGGCTGTCTGAAAATTTATAAGATCTTCTAAAGTCTAGAATTTGCATCATAACTCCTAGAGATCTGAAACCACTCTCAAACATCCTGCCAATATATACATGAGATAAAAATTATAATTAAATGCTATATTTCATGTATATATTTAAGTAATTTTTTACATAAAAAAATAAATAATATAAAAAAAAATGGGATCTCATTTTGTTTTTGAAACGAGATCCCGTTTCTAAAACAGGATCTCGTTTCAAAAAAACTTGAATTCCAACGTTGATATTTGCTTCAAATTTTGCTTTGAAAAAAGGCTTAGGGAGTTGACCCTTAGTCTTGGACTGGTTTGAGCTACAACTTGAAGGCTATGTCAGTGTCCATACAAAATACTAACTTTGGACACATATCTAAAGACCTTTTCTATAGAATTTTTCGAAGAAATTAAAACCCATTATAGAAGAGATTGTCTAGGTTCCAAATATATAGTTTTTTAATAAATTATATTATATTTTTTATTTTAAAAATTATTTCTAATGAAAGAGGTCCATAAACATGAACTTGATGGCAACAACAATAAAGGAAAACTGAGAGGGGTGGGGGGGTGAATCAGTTTTCATTGAATTAAACAATTTAAGCACAATCTCATATCTGATCAACTACAAC
This sequence comes from Cryptomeria japonica, assembly GCF_030272615.1. NCBI lineage: Eukaryota > Viridiplantae > Streptophyta > Pinopsida > Cupressales > Cupressaceae > Cryptomeria > Cryptomeria japonica. Next base: position 606,790,560 of record NC_081413.1, on the reverse strand, counting down.
AAGAATAAAGATAAAGCAATAACAACAACACACATAACACCAAGATTTTTTACATGGAAAACCCAATCAAGGGAAAAATCAAGGTGGGAACCTACCCACGGTAAGATGATACTCTGAAGTAGTATGTGTAAATGTTACAATGGGGAATGCACATGCATTCAAGAACATTGCCTAGAGCTCACTACTCAAAATACAATGACCAAAAAGGCTACAACCCTCAGTGAAGGTTCGCTACCTTACAACAATATTCAAACTACAATTCGATTAAGATGAACTAAAAGAATAGCATCTGCTAATGCTTGATGATAATTCTAGTTAAGCTCAATTGTCGACCCTGCAACACTCTTTGCTGAATACACCACACTGAAAGATAAATTCTCTTATTTGCACATACACCACTCTCTGATAATGCAGACTCAACACCCATACACAAATTACGTGAATATAACACCTATCGATACAAATCATCAACCTTGACTACAAGGTCGGGTAAACCCTCAACACCTAAATACAAAATTACATCACATGATACATAAACCAACCACCAGACCAATACAATTCCATAGATAATATAGCATGGACCCAAATCAACTCCTCAAACACACAACACCACCAGAAATCTCGCCAAGATCAACCGCAACACATTACACCACCGAAAATACCGCATAACATGAAGAATATCACCGAACCCATAAGATCTTCAATAACACACACAAAGATCAATGCTGACCACCAAAACAAATAGGACATGATTAGGAAACACCAACAATCACTTTAGAACCATCCGCAATAGTTGCACCAACACCACTTAATCAAATCTTCATCGATCAACACACTAACACTCAATAACAGCAACTCGAACAAGAAAGATAACTTGCGGAGCATCAAAACATGAACCATCTGAAATGAAGATACACATGAACACCCCAAACACTCTACCAAATCCGCAACACAAGATATGGGCTTATCGGAGCACAATGGATCAAACACCAAAACACTTGCAACACTGAATAATGTAAACCAATCTTCATACCAAAATCCTCAACTTAATCAAATCACCACATAGCATCATGGAATCAATAAAGAATGAAGTATCTCTAGTTGATTCGGCATAAAAAAAATAGATCAACCAACTAGATCAACTCAATGCAATCACCGAATCACCAAACATCTCTCTACAACACTAGAACATATGTTGACATCAATGACAACAACATATCCTAGCAACAACAATATCCAATAGAAATAACAGGGTTTCTTATTTTTTTAATAACTTTTTTTATAAGTTTTTTGAAAAAATAATTATATGGCATCAATCTAGGGACAATTCTATATATTTCCAAAAAAAAATCAAAAAATGTTAAGTCTAGGTCAAGTTATGCTTGTCGTACATAAGGGTTTTTCAAAACAACAATTATACCCAATAAACAATTAACAAAAAAAAATATTCAGAAAAAAAACTATGGTACAAATAAATATCCTCATCAAAGGTGAGTGACTTACAAATCTTGAAAAATACTTTCATTTAGGTCAAATTATGCATGTCGTACACAAGCCTGGTATGGTCTTTAAACATTGACTTTTAAACTATAGGTTTTAGTAATGTCTGTTCAAAATTAATTTCTATCACCTGGGTATTAAAATAAATTACATATTTGGAAACTAGACTTCGAGCAATACATTTTCTATTACTGACTCTTTCCGAGATTCATTCTTTAAGTGCTTAAATTTTTTAGGTCAAACAAGATGAATTCTGAAAAACAAGGAAAACACTTGCACTTTTTGGCTAAAAAGTGGACTCAACTTCTTATAGGCACCCGCATCAACAACAACATTACTTTTCTCTTTGATAAATTCAATATCAAATTCATATCCTTGAAGCTTACTTACCCAATGTTCTTGTCTATCATTCAATCCCTTTTGCTCCATGAAATAATCGAGGCTATTATGATAAGCCCTCAATATAAACTTGTTGCTTACAAGATATTGACAAAAAAAATTAAGTGCATGCATGATTGCAAACATTTTATTGTCATATATAGATAAACTCTTTTCAACCTCATTCAATTTTCAACTCTCATAAGAAATTTAGTGCTCATCTTGCATGAAAACAACCCTAATACCATTATACAATGCATCACACTCTGGCACAAAAGGTTTTAAAAAATCCAACGAAAAATAGCACAAGTACTTATTACCTTCTTACGATGATCCGTGATCTTTTAAGTCTCATTTGTCCAAACAAAGGCATCCTTCTTGGTCAAATCTATCAAAGGAGTAGTGGGTGAAGAAAATCCCTTCACAAACTGTCTATAATATGTGTATAGACCAATGAAGCCCCTAAAGTGGGATATGTTCTTTGTCAGTGGCCAAATAGCTTGAATCTTCTCCTTATGTGCCTTCACCCCACCTTCACCAGTGACATATCCCAAATATAATAGTTTGGTCATGTTGAACTCACACTTAGAGGCTTTTGCAAAAAGGGAGTTACTTGCTAAGATCCTTAAAAACACATCTAGGTGTCATATATGCTCTTCCAATGTCTTGATGTGTACTAAGATGTCATCAAAGAAAACTTGCACAAACTTTTGCAACTGCTTGTTGAATATATGGTTTATGCAAGATTGAAAAGTAGTTGGAGAATTTGATAACCCAAAGGGCATCACCATATACAAAAAATGTCCATAGTGGCACCCATAAGTTGTCTTATGCACATGTTTCTCTCAAACCCGATCCTAATGGTATCTAGAACGAAGATCTATCAGTGTAGCTCACCCAATCAACTCATCAATGTGTTGACTTGTTCTTAAAGGTCTTCTTATTTAGTACATAATAATCAATGCAGATCGTAATGGTACCATCCTTCTTCACCATGACAAAAAAAGAAGCAAAGGGGCTAGAAGTAGACGGTATATGTCCCGCATCAAGCAACAATAAAATTATCAAGACCACAAACTAAAGGTAGCCCATGTAGTAGACCTGAAAATGCCACATTGTGCTTATCCAATAATTTTTTGTATGTCAACATGATATCCATGATGGACCCTATATCAACAGATTTGTTTGAAATGAAATATTGCATTGCCTACTCAACCTTTAAATATTGAAAAAATATCTCCATCCTCCTGGCTAAAATGACTCTAGGAGCATATGAAGATAAGCCTAGTAATACCATCTTTTGATCTCTTGTTGTAAAATTGTAAAGACGTCAATCTAGGATCTAACCCTAAACTACTCTTTATCCATAATAAAATTAAATTTCAATCTCTAAGCATATTTTATTCAAGATATAAGCAAACATCGAATATGGATATAAAAACTCTCATAGATATATCATTATAATGCACATGAATAATACAATATCCAATACTAAGAAGTTCTTATTTCCTACTTAGGCTTCCAAATTGCCTTAAGAATATACAAGAAGATGCATCTGTCGATCTTTAGTCTGAGTCGCTTCCTTCTATCTTTTGAACGCAGACGAGAACAAGAATTAGGCGCTTTTTCCGCCCAACCTTGAAGCTTACGCTTCCTCAAAATTCTTGGTCAATCAAGAATACCCGACCCTACACGAATTGGTTTAACCAAAGAATTCGAAAGCAAGAGGGAATCTGGTGCATGCCTAGATAATATATGCATTTTCATTTTTCCTACTTCATTCTAAGAAATAAGCATTCGCTATCATACTAGGATGTGGTAGAGAACATAAATAAGGAATTTCCATCTTTTTCTACGGATAATTCAAACAATAACTCGGCTGAGTATATACCATGCACAACAAAATAATAGTTGGAAAAAGCAACTATTCTCCCTAAAACATCCACATTCGGCACCCGTCCTGAAAAGTAAATTTTTCTAACTCAAGCTTAACCCTAGCTTGATTCCCTCACACACAAATTCTATTGAGAATATAATCTTTCTTTTTAAACAAAAATAGAGATATCATTTTTTTTGCTTACTAATCATTACTTGTCTAATATATCTATCGAAGACAATCTTTCATATTTTGGAAAACGATAAACCTTTATAAGCAATAATCTTAAAATCAATCTTTCGTCTAAAATAAAGTTCATACAAAAGAAGGTGTTAAACATGTATGAAATTAGTCTCATATGTAACCAAAAGTACGCAAACACATTCTAAAAATAGAATTAAAACTAATTATTTTTGTGCAAAATACGATATTAACAACATCTTTTCTCTAAATTCTTTTCTTCTATTCCACAATGGTTTACAAAGCATTTCAAATACGATATTAATAATTGATACCCATTTGGACGTACATATCTATTATCTAAACTTCCATTTCTACACATTTTATACCAAATTTAATAAATAAAATAAAACATAAACAAAGGATTCTAACCTCTTGGAAACTTAGAGTGGATTGTAAGTTTTTGACCTTGTCATTCTTTGCCAAATGATTCCACGCCTTGATCGCAAGTCTCTCTTTCTCTCCAACTATTCTTATCTCTATCCAACTATCTCTCTATCGCTCAATCTCTATGATATTATCCAACTATCTCTCTATCCAACTATTCTTCCTCTATATCCAACTATTCTTCCTCTATATCAAACTATTCTTCCTCTCTATCAAACTATTCTAACCCTCCCTTCAAGAAATTATCGCTCTTCTAATCTCGTGTGAGAAAGAATGCCAAAATGTGTGCGTGTATACGTCTATTTATTCTAATCTTTGGCTATGTTTGCTGCTATCCTCTGGGTCTTATTTACTGTTCCACTATTTCTATTGTCATGTGGTTGTAGCTATAATCTCCACGTAGTTCTATGAATTAAATACCACTCTTGTTTTGAGGCAAGCTCGAGTCTTTTATTGTTAAAAACTTCCAACCGTTTCAGTTGGAGCTTGACTGCTGCATGGAATTTGTCGACTTCAGCTTATCCACCGAAGAGTCACGTTGCATGCCTAGTCGTGTTGCATGCCAAGTCACCCCAAGGGGTCGTGGGAGTGTTTAAGTCTCCATCGTGCTCTAGTTTGTGTAATTGTTTTGACAGCGACCACCGTGGATGGAGGGAGTTCTGCTAACAAACCGACCAAAGCGGCTCTTCCTCCGGCTTCAAACGATCGACTACCTTTTCAACCCGCCACCTTATACTATTAATATGTTTAATATTTATTATATATATATATTAAATGACTCTTCATTAATATTAAACATTAAACTTTGTTTTTAATAAATTCTTTGATAAACCCTTTCTTTGATTAAATATATATATATTGGATTTTCATTACATAGTTTAATTTTATAAATACATATACAATATTTACAAATACACGATCAAATTATTATTAGAATTCACACACACACACACACACACACACACACACACAGATATATATATATATATATATATATATATATAATGCGTATATATTTGTAATCTCAAACGATTACGTATATGTATAGACAAAATTCTTGACAAAGTCAAATTCACGATAATTGGATATTGATATATGTATATGATTGAATAAATTTCCTATATATATATTATACTATTATTCAATTTACAAAATTAAACTCGTAAGTACAATTTTCATACATTTATACATATCTAAAAAGAACATTAAACCTAGGGTCAATATTCATTTTTGAATCGTTTATACATTTTATCTCTTTTAACAATAAAGCATAATATTTCACAATTACTCAGACAACTTAGATTTAATTCAAACACTACTCACATCATGCAATTAATGCACATGTATAAACATTTAAATCAATCTACTTCTCATTCCAAATTCATCATTTCAATTTGAACAAACACTAAAATAAGGTCATTTAAATCATCCATATTTTCAAGATGCAAATTATAAATCCTAATGTGGTGTGTGAGAGATTCCCTTTTCCATCGAAGTTGTTCAGTTAAAAGCAATTCTACCTGATTCGTGTTCTCGCCTTCGACCTCCTTCACCTCATCCTGCATTACTTGCACTCAAAATTTTATCAGTATTGACAAACCCAAACGAATATTTAAATGTCGAATTAAAAAGCATACTATATTTCCTCATACTAGATTATGAATGATCTAATCTATTTTAAATTTCAAAATCACATTACATCTTTAAATTGCACATTATTAAATAAAACGATTCATGACATCCTTCCCCTCTAGGAAGAGACATCGTCTCGATGTCTTGCTACTCATTAATAATCACAAAACATAATATCTCACAAAATATCAATCTTACCTCAAATTCAAATAATAATACCAAGAGCACACAGGCTATCCAAGTTTACATCATAAAATATTAATAATTGTTTCAAAATATCCAAAATTAAATAGCAGTTATTTCCTAAGAAAGCAAATGAGGAAAATGATGGTCAATCGTCTCAGCATCCTCCCATGTAGCACTATCCTCAGAATATTGGTCCCACTGGACCTTATACTGAATGAAATCTCTGCTACGTAGCTTCACACTACGCTGATCTAGGATTCGAATGGGCTCCACTAGCACCACCCCTGGATCCTGAACCTGTAAGGATTGCCAATCAAGAATATGAGATGCATCAGCATTGTAAGGTTTCAATAAAGACACATGAAACACATTATGGATTCGAGCTAGAGTAGGGGGTAAAGCTAATCTATAAGCAACTGGATTGATAACCTCCAGTACATCAAAGGGTCCCACATATCTTGGAGCCAATTTTAATGATTTTCCAAACGAGATAGAGCTCTTATGAGGTTTGACTCTCAAAAAGACTTTATCTCCTGCAGCAAATTGTCTAAAAGTTCTATTTCAGTCTGCATAACTCTTCTATCGGTCAGCTGCTTCCTTCAATCTACTCTTAATCAACACCATCTTCTCATCCATTTCCTTGAGTAAATCTGGACCAATAATGATCCTATCTTCTAGTCTATCCCAGTTGATAGGTGTGCAACATTTTTGCCCATAAAGTGCTTCAAAAGGTGTCATACCTAATGATGCATGAAAGGAGTTGTTACAAGCAAATTCAACTAAGGGCAAGTACTCCTCCCATTTGTACTATTGATCCATGCAATACATTCTTAAAAGATCCTCCACTACCTGATTAACCCTTTCTGTTTGGCCGTCAATCTGAGGATGATATGCTAAGCTAAAATTTAGCCTTGTTCCCAATGCTGCATTCAATGTTGTCCAAAATCTGGAAGTCGTCCTGGTATCCCTATCAGATATTATAGTTTCTAGAACTCCATGTAACCGAAAAATTTCTTGCACAAATTTCTTGGGAAGAACAAATGATCCATCTTTTAGATTACCAGGTATGAAATGTGAAACTTTAGTCAACTTTTCCACCACTACTAAGATAGTGTCATGCTTATTCTTACTCATCGGTAATCCTTGGATGAAATCCATACTGATTACCTGCCACTTGTATTCTAGTATAACATGTTGAAATAGAAGTCCTGCTGGATGAACATGTTCAGCTTTTACTCTTTGACATTCTAGACATCGTGCTACATACTCAACCACTTCTTTCCGAAGTTTAGGCCAGAAATACAATGTTTTCAAATCAGCTACCATCTTTGTTATTCCAGGGTGTCCCGAATAAGGTGTATTGTGCATCTCATGTAAGATCAACTTCCTCAACTCTCCTCCTTCTGGTATATACATCCTTCCTTGATATCTCAAAATACCCTCTGGTTCTATCTCATATCCATCATAGCGATGGTCTGAAGAGTCTCTTTCCAAGGCTTGTTTAACTCTTATATAATGTTCATCTTCGAAAAGATTCTGCAACACTTGTTGCTTCAAATTTGTCCTTGTTGTAACCATTGCAAATAGGTGTCTTCTTCTGCTAAGAGCATCAGCTACTCTATTCTCCTTCCCTTGGATATATTCAATACCAAAGTCATACTCACTTAGAAATTCAAGCCACCTTCTCTATCTTTCATTTAGGTTAGGTTGTGTAAAAATATACTTTAATCCTAAATGATCCGTTTTAAGCTCAAAAGGCTTCCCTAAAAGGTAATGCCTCCACATTTGTAATGCATGCACAATAGCTAGTAGTTCTAAATCATGCGGAGCATAATTCATCTCATATTGCTTTAGCTTTCATGATTCATATGCAACCACCTTTCCTTCTTGCATCAATACTGCTCCCACACCTTCACCCGAGGCATCTGTAATTACTACAAAATGTCCGTTGGGATCTGGTATTGTTAATACTGGTGCTGTTGTCAATTTTTGCTTCAGGAGTTGAAATGATTCCTCACATTTCTCAGTCCATTCAAACCTTTTTTCCTTTTTCTGAAGTGAGGTAATTGGTGCCGCTATCTTGGAAAATCCTTCCACATATTTTCTATAATATCCTGCAAGTCCCATAAAACTTCAAACTTCTGAAACATTCTGGGGCGTTGGCCAATCTACTATTGCTTCTATCTTTGCAGGATTAATTGAAATTCCTTTGACGGATATGACATGACCTAAGTATTGCACCTTTTCCTTAAAGAAGGCACACTTAGAGAATTTCCCATAAAGTTTATGATCTCTCAAACGTTGCAAAACTATCCTCAGGTGCTTCTTATGTTCTTCTTCAATCTTAGAATTGATCAATATGTCATCAATGAAGATTAAAACAAAGTCATCCAAGTATTCTCTGAAAATACTATTCATGAGGTTCATGAATGTTGTTGGGGCATTAGTTAAACCAAATGGTACAACTGTGAATTCATAGTGCCCATACCTTGTTCGGAATGCAGTTTTAGGAATATCTTCATCCTTAATCCTTAACTAATGATATCTGGATCGAAGATCGATCTTGGAGAATACAGATGCACTTTTCATTTGATCAAATAATTCATCTATCCTTGGTAGAGTATATCTGTTTTTTATGGTTACTTTATTCAACATCCTATAATCAATGCATAACCTCAAAGTACCATCTTTCTTCTTTACAAAGATCACTGGTGCACCCCACGGGGATACTCTTGGTCTAATAAAACCTTGCCTAAGCAATTCTTGCAATTGAGCCTTAAGCTCATATAGTTCTGTCGTTGTCATTCTATATGGAGCCTTAGATTGCGGCTCCATTCCAGGTAAGAGTTCTATAGAAAAATCGAACTCTCTCTTAGGTGGTAACTTGGTAAGATCTTCTGGAAAAATATCTAGAAACTCTGCAAGGATAGGATAATCTATAGGAATTTTCTCTACACTATTCAAATCATTAACCATGATGGAAATGATGGAACATCCTTTTCTTTGGGCCTTCTTGAGTTGCATCGCCAAAATGTATCTCAATTCAAGAGGACTTTGAGATCCGAAAATTTCAACGGAATTCCCAAAATCATCCATGCAACTAATGACCTTATCTTCACAGTTCACTATGGCTTTATGTTCAGTCAACCAATTAATACCTAAGATCACATCATATGATCCTAGTGGTGCAACATAAAGGTTAACTTGGGTTTGGAAACTAGGAAGTTCTAATTCACTGCAAAATAGACAAGTATCTACCCTCTTTTCTACTTGATTTCCATACTGAACCATCCATGAATTTGAAATATAACTAGGTTTAACAAATATTCTAGAAACTACTTATGGAACAATAAAACATTCAGTAGCTCCCGTATCTATTAAAATAGAAACTGTTTGTCCAAAGAGCTTACCTGTAATTTGGATAGGTGCGGCTTGGAAATCAGCTTGACGATTGTCAACAGCAACGTGAATCTGATGTTGAGGGGCTCCTTGCTGATATGATCCTCTCTATGTTGAAGTACGTTGTGGACAATTGGAAGCGTAATGACTCCCTCCACAATTATAACACCCATCCCTAGGACCAGGATGGCCACCTGACCTTTCTCTGTCCATATTCTGTCGAGCATTGGTGTTATTGTTTGCTTTCTTATTTCCATACTGATTTGCTCTTCCTTTTTCCTGGGTGTTGGGTCCCCTCTTAAGATTTCTTATCTATCGATTGTTGCTATTGTGATTCCTTTGGAAATTTCTATTCCCAAAATTTGGTCGGTTGTTCTCATTCTTTCGGAGGTTCCCCAACTGCTGTAACTTCTACTCTTGCTTAGTCGCCTTTTCAAATACCTCCACCATAGTTAATGGATTATGGATATCCACCTCCGCTCCTATATGGGTTCTAAGTCCCAAAATGAACTTCCGAATGTGGAACCTTTCATGTATCTGGTATTGCAGAACATACTTAAGGAGATTAGTAAATTTCTCCCAGTACTATGTTACCAACATACTACCTTGAGTAAGGTTTTGAAATTCTGTCATCTTTTTGTCAAAGAATAATTGTGGAAGCCACCTTTTCCTGAAGGATTGTAAAAAAAAATCCCAAGTGATCTCTCTTGGTTGTAGTTTCCTTTTTGACTTTTCATTGTCCCACCAAGTAGCAGCTTCACCAAACAACTGATAAGCAACCCAAACTGCCTTGGTTTCATTTGACATGTTGCGGAGACCAAAATATTTCTCCATTTCAATTACCCATGCCTCTACACCATCGCCAATTGTTTTTCCATCAAACTTTGGCGGGGCTATCCTTTTTAAATCATTTGCCAGCTCTTCTTCTATTCTGGCTTGGTTGTCGGGTTGCTCCTCAACCCTTGGGGCTTCCTGTCGGACTTCTCCGACCCTTCGAACCTCTTGTTCGAGATCATTCATCCTTGCACTTTGCTGATTGAGCAGATCAAGAATTTGATCTAACCTTTCATTCCCATTACTTGACCCCGCCCTTGTGGTTCTTGAGGCCATTTCTATTTATTAATTCTGCAACAGGGAGATATTGATAATTCTTAGCGATAAGAGACATATTTGATATGTTACGTCTTTTGTAAATTTTATAATATTCCCTAACTTATAGCCTTATAAAGCAACTAGAGAGTTTAATACTCCTATTGAATAATTAAGAAAAACAATATAAATTTAAAATATAACAATATCAACTAATTTCATTCTACTTCTTTCCCATTTACTATATAAGTTAGGTTCCAAGTAAATATATAGATATCATTAAGAAATACACAATTTTTAACTCAAATACAATAGAAGACATCTTTATTTGATAATAGAAGAGGATACATCTTTATTTGATAGTAGAAGGGATTACATCCTTATTCGGTAATAGAAGGAAAGACATTTTATTGAAGTGTTGTAACATGTTACATCACTCATCGAGAGGAGTCAGGGGAGTGGATTCTTCTGACTCATTTGGACTTAATGGGGTATATCCTTTCGATTCAGTCTCACTTAGAGGGGTATAGCCCTCAGATTCCTCAGAACTGATCACTATTGGCATGATAGGTGAATATTCCAACTCAGGCTCTTTTTCTTTTTCAAGGATATTCTTCTCAGTATGACATCCGGTAGGGTCTTTTCCTATTACAATACTCTTTTCTGGGACTGGTTTTGCTTCAAAAGGGGCATCATCCAAAACCGGCTTGACAGGTGATTAAGGATCCTTTTTAACCCTCAGGTAATGGGCATACCCTGCTATTGACTTTCGGGCTGTTTGCTTGGTACAAACCATATCTGTAAAACATAAAGCTATTAATTTCCAGATTTTTCTTAGCGAAGTGACTCATATAGGCCCTAGTGTTATAAACCTAGGCTCTGATACCAAAAATGTAAAGACGTCAATCTAGGATCTAACCCTAAACTACTCTTTATCCATAATAAACTTAAATTTCAATCTCTAAGCATATTTTATTCAAGATATAAGCAAACATCGAATATGGATATAAAAACTCTCATAGATATATCATTATAATGCACATGAATAATACAATATCCAATACTAAGAAGTTCTTATTTCCTACTTAGGCTTCCAAATTGCCTTAAGAATATACAAGAAGATGCATCCGTCGATCTTTAGTCTGAGTCGCTTCCTTTTGTCTTTTGAACGCAGACAAGAACAAGAATCAAGCGCTTTTTCTACCCAACCTTGAAGCTTCCGCTTCCCCGGAATTCTTGGTCAATCAAGAATACCCGACCCTGCATGAATTGGATTAACCAAAGAATTCGAAAGTAAGAGGGAATCTGGTGCATGCCTAGATAATATATGCATTTTCATTTTTCCTACTTCATTCTAAGAAACAAACATTCGCTATCATACTAGGATGTGGTAGAGAGTATAAATAAGGAATTTCCATCTTTTTCTACGGATAATTCAAACAATAACTCGGTCGAGTATATGCCATGCATAGCAAAATAATAGTTGGAAAAAACAACTATTCTCCCTAAAACATCCACATTCGGCACCCGTCCCGAAAGGTAAATTTTTCTAACTCAAGCTTAACCCTAGCTTGATTCCCTCAAACACAAATTCTATTGAGAATACAATCTTTCTTTTTAAACAAAAATAGAGATATCATTTTTTTTGCTTACTAATCATTACTTGTCTAATATATCTATCGAAGACAGTCTTTCATATTTTGGAAAACGATAAACTTTTATAAGCAATAATCTTTGATGCCCTGCAAAATGGACAAGGTTAGTCTAAGAGAAACAAGACAAAACACATAAGAAACCGTTAGTGTTATTTAATCAAAGACTAATCTAAACAGGCATATCAAGAGAGACACTAAAATCATGCTAATATATCTAACTAATGAAACAAAGATAATGAGGCATCTCCAAATGCCTCTTAGCATGGTCTTAGCTCCTTCTCCCTTGTTCCTCTCCTCTCCAAGTTCCAAAATAGTCTAGCTCTCAGCAGCTTTTTTGCACTATGGATGCTTATGGAGGATTGAGATTGAAATGTTGCTCTAAATGTAAATAAAGAAACAAATATTAAGATATTGATACTAAAATGATTGATTTTATCCAAAATGACAATATATGAGTTAATTATGCTAAAATGCTCTCTTAAAATGCTTATAGCTTAAATGCATACAAGTTTTCAGGATCTGGATTATGAAGAAATGGGCTCTATTTATAAAAAAAATGGAGCAATGGATGGTTGAGATTGAGTAAACTCAACAAGGGTCAGGATTGAATGATTTCAAATCCATGTGAGGGCTTTCAACCCAATCCCAGGATGACAAGTGTCAAGGTGAGATAGGTTGAGAGGAGAGGGAATAAGCATTAAATGCTTGATATGACTTTGAGAGTTAAAGTCAAGGTTGGTTGAATGAATAAACTCTTTATTCAAAGAATAAAGCTTTTATCCAATGGATAAACTCTTGTGTAAATGTGAAATGGATAAATATGGTCAAAACAATAAATGTTTGGGGGGACAAGTTTGAAATAACCATAAATGGTTATGTAAGAGCCATAAATGGTCATATAAGAGCCATTAGTGGTCTTGGAAGACTTTGGGGGTTAGTTTGTTGAACACACAAAGCATTAAATGTTTTTCAAAGACTTTGGAGTCTTTGAGAAGTGACTTCATTTTGCTTAGGAATGTGACAATAATTAGGGGATGGATTAGGCTAATTAGGAAGGGGTTAGAAGAATCTAGAAGGGGATTTAGGAATGCAATTGGATTTGGTGGGTGAGGGAAAATAGGATTTTATTTAAAATAAAAATTCATTTATTTCAATAAATGTGTGCAAGTTGCATTTGTAGGAAAATGCAAGTGGGGTGGGGATAATGATTTAAATAAATGTTTAATTTAATTTATTTAAAAGAGGAAAAATGGGATTTAATTAAATAAATAGATTTTATTTATTTAATTGAATTGTATTTGGTTTAATGAAGGAATTAAAATAAATTGAATAATTTATTTAATTAATAGGAGAATGTTTGAAGATGAATTAATTAAATATTAATTTAATTTATTGATGGCTAGTGGATTTTTAATCAAATAAATAGCGAATATTTATTTAATTAAGCTGGACAAATTTGTGTGACTATAATCTTAAAATCAATCTTTCGTCTAAAATAAAGTACATACAAAAGAAGGTGTTAAACATGTATGAAATTAATCTCATATGTAACCAAAAGTACGCAAACACATTCTAAAAATAGAATTAAAACTAATTATTTTTGTGCAAAATACGATATTAACAACATCTTTTCTCTAAATTCTTTTCTTCTATTCCACAATGCTTTACAAAGCATTTTAAATACGATATTAATAATTGATACCCATTTGGACATACATATCTATTATCTAAACTTCCATTTCTACACATTTTATACCAAATTTAATAAATAAAATAAAACATAAACAAAGGATTCTAACCTCTTGGAAACTTAGAGTGGATTGTAAGCTTTTGACCTTGTCATTCTTCGTCAAATGATTCCACGCCTTGATCGCAAGTCTCTCTTTCTCTCCAACTATTCTTATCTCTATCCAACTATCTCTCTATCGCTCAATCTCTACGATATTATCCAACTATCTCTCTATCCAACTATTCTTCCTCTATATCCAACTATTCTTCCTCTCTATCAAACTATTCTAACCCTCCCTTCAAGAAATTATCGCTCTTCTAATCTCGTGTGAGAAAGAATGCCAGAATGTGTGTATGTGTATACGTCTATTTATTCTAATCTTTGGCTATGTTTGCTGCTATCCTCTGGGTCTTATTTACTATTCCACTATTTCTATTGTCATGTGGTTGTAACTATAATCTCCACGCAGTTCTATGAATTAAATACCACCCTTGTTTTCTGGCAAGCTCGAGTCTTTTATTGTTAAAAACTTCCAACCGTTTCAGTTGGAGCTTGATTGCTGCATGGAATCTGTTGACTTCAGCTTATCCATCAAAGAGTCACGTTGCATGCCCAGTCGTGTTGCATGCCAAGTTACCCTAAGGGGTCGTGGGAGTGTTTGAGTCTCCATCGTGCTCTGGTCTGCGTAATTGCTTTGACAACGACCACTGTTGATGGAGGGAGTTCTGCTAACAAACCGACCAAAGCGGCTCTTCCTCCGGCTTCAAATGGTTGACTACCTTTTCAACCCGCCACCTTATACTATATATATTAAATGACTCTTCGTTAATATTAAACATTAAACTTTGTTTTTAATAAATTCTTTGATAAACCCTTTCTTTGATTATATATATATATATATATATATATATATATATATATATATATATATATATATATATATATATATATATATATATATATATATATATATCGGATTTTCATTACATAGTTTAATTTCATAAATACATATACAATATTTACAAATACACGATCAAATTATTATTAGAATTCACACACACACACACACACATAATGCGTATATATTTTTAATCTCAAATGATTATGTATATGTATAGACAAAATTCTTGATGAAGTCAAATTCACGATAATTGGATATTGATATATGTATATGATTGAATAAATTTCCTATATATATATATATATAAATTATACTATTATTCAATTTACAAAATTAAACTCGTAAGTACAATTTTCATACATTTATACATATCTAAAAAGAACATTAAACCTAGGGTCAATATTCATTTTTGAATCGTTTATACATTTTATCTCTTTTAACAATAAAGCATAATATTTCACAATTACTCAGACAACTTAGATTTAATTCAAACACTACTCACATCATGCAATTAATGCACATGTATAAACATTTAAATCAATCTACTTCTCATTCCAAATTCATCATTTCAATTTGAACAAACACTCAAATAAGGTCATTTAAATCATCCATATTTTCAAGATGCAAATTATAAATCCTAATGTGGTGTGTGAGAGATTCCCTTTTCCATCGAAGTCGTTCAGTTAAAAGCAATTCTACCTGATTCGTGTTCTCGCCTTCGACCTCCTTCACCTCATCCTGCATTACTTGCACTCAAAATTTTATCAGTATTGACAAACCCAAAAGAATATTTAAATGTCTAATTAAAAAGCATACTATATTTCCTCATACTAGATTATGAATGATCTAATCTATTTTAAATTTCAAAATCACATTACATCTTTAAATTGCACATTATTAAATAAAATGATTCGTGACAAAAACTCAATTACATAGTCTTAAATTCCATGACATATACTTATAGAATGCAACCACTAAACACCTAGCACAAAATTGGTCTCATCAATGTCGACCATATAAAATTCATCAGTAAGGGTGTAATTACCCAAACTCATACTTAATTTTGAAATGTGATTAACAAAACGTAACATTGTGCCACTCATTATCCACACTCAAACGTCATCACACTCCTCAACTTGCAAGCCATGCATCTTCACATAGGACAAATCAATGAAGTTGTGGGTATCCCCACTATCAATCAAGACAATGACTTGTTGTCCTTGCATAGCACCCCTTACTCTGAAGGCGTTATAATGAAGAGTGTTAGTGATGGTGGAAATTGTACCATTTGTCTATGCCAAATCATCTTGATGCTTATCTATACCTATATTTGTGTCCATCTGCTCATGCTACTCATCGAGAACATGTGTCTCATCTAATTTATCATCACTAGGATCCTTGAAGACCTCAAGCCAATGGGTCTCATCTCCACTTCTAAAATTATGTCTAGGTGTCTAGGATTCATGACAATCAAACCAAAGCCTCTTTCATCTCAACTCATCCCTTGAATCACAAGGTGCACCACCAACTGGCCTAGAAAACTCACCATCTAGGTATGACAACTTTGGTTTCTTGTCCTTCCTCCATGACAAACTTGTGATAAGGACCTCTTTAGAAACATGTTAGGAAATCTGGCTTGTGGTGTGGATATATCTATGTTCATTAAATTATTAACATCATCCTACTGAGATGGTGGATGAAAAGATTTAACCCAACTTTTGAGAGGTTTTGACAAACTCTCTATGAACCAAAAATTCAACCTCCTCTAATCACACCACAAAATGTTACAGACAACCACTAAGACTTTGAAATGTATGCATCAAGTTTCCCTACCTATCTCAACTAAGCCAACTCTGTAGAGTGTGCCTCTAAATCCTTGCAATTAAACTAATCGATCAATGCAGTGCAAATTAATCATAAGAAACTATCACATTATTGACCCTGTGTCACTAAACTATGATACCACCACTCATGTCTCGCTTCTTTAAAGTGAAGGGTAGAAACCTTGATGGCCTTTATCTCCTTCATTTGATTTAGGGTGAGGTTACTATCCAAATTTTAAATCCAAGCTCTATTTGTACCCTTGGATGATCCATCAAAGCTTGATAAATATAGAAGAACTAACCTTTTATGTAGCTCATAATTCTACTTTTGTTGGTTCTACTAGTTCAGTTTTGGCTTTGTACATTTGGCGACCTCCAAAAAATATTTAAAAGAGATAGGTGATTGAAAAGATGTCCCCAAATCTTGATGCTTAGCCAAAATATCCACATCCTCTTTGTTCTCCTTAGTTTCCTTTTGTAGAGGCTCATCCTCCTTTAGAAAGGTAGGCATGAAGGGTCTAGATTATTACGAACTCGAAGAATTTCTAGTAGAGTGATGAAATCAGAGTAGGCAGCATAAAATAACTCACATGGACTTGAAACAATGAACACAGGGACATAATTCAATCCTCCATTCTAGAGGAATTATATTTACTCTAAATCATATGTTTCTTTATATCTCACCTTTTGCATACAAATGGTCTCGTTATCTAACTATAGGTTACCAAATACATAATAGGCTAATTAGTTTCAACTATCTCTGATATTTTCTCCCTAGCTATCTCCTATACTCTTGTCCACAATATCCCCAAGATTCTCTCAATAATATTCATCTCTAAAATCTCTCATGTCCTAGATATCATCTAACTTCTCAACAATTCTCCTCAAATTACATATCGACGAGAAATCATTTTAATATTTCTTAAATAAATCCCTATCTAGACTAGAAATCCAATCTACTATCTTTAATTACATTAATTTGACTTAAATTAAATTAAGGGAATCCACTCCCTTTAGTAAATGTGGCAAGACCTCCTAGGTCTTGTAAAAATGCTCCTCCATCAAACTCTTAAGGAACAAAATACTTGTTCATGGACTCATATCCATGAGTTTTCTAATTACTTTTGTTGGTTGTACATTGTCTGACATTTTCCAATTGCAGGTGTATTTACTGCAACTTATTTCCCTCTAAGATCCCAAAACTTCTTTTGTCGTTTTCCACTTGCCTTGTAATGCCCTTCCAAGAAACCTTAAAGGATACAACTACAAACACTCGAAAAGAGTGCAATTTTTTTTCTAAACAATACAAGACACATAAACGAATGAAAAAACATTGCAATAGGAGTTGAACAAGCAAAAGACTTAACTCAAACTCCTAAACGGTTTCCCAACGTGAATTACTTAATTAAACGAATATTTCCTTAAGATCAATTAATCTATTTAAGAAATACATTTAACCATTAAAGTCTTAATTACACTAATCAATGATTGTTTCATTCTTTGCACGAGAAAATGATAACATTTTTATGCTTTATTTATGATTAACCATTCGATTACATTAAATTAATGAATTTAATTAAAGAGATAAATCCTAACATCTAAATCTCATCATAATACATTGCTTTTACATTGCAAGGATAACATAATATTACGATTGCACTCAATACACCAAGTCTCATAAAGATACATAATGATTACATCAAATTACAACTGCCGTGAAGGCATACATATAAACATATGATACCACTAACCACAAAGGTCCAAGAGATACAAATATGATCCAAGAAGAAAGAGGATCCAATCGATACAATGAAATGAAATGAATCCAAGAGTAACATCTGGAGCACTTGTGAAGCTAATCCCTCACAGAAAGCACGAACAAACTACCCAATGGAAAGTGGCACTGCCACCTGACCATGTGGCCCAAAAAGGAACCACCCCTCTGTGCTAGGAGATAGTAATAAGGCCCTCAAGCAAACCACAATAAAGCATCACATGGTCTAACATGTACACCAGGTACTCACATAAGACATAAGCATACAAATATGACTCTCACAAGAGTGCTCTAAGTAAAGCTAACACAAGACTACACACTAGTGAACATAAGGGAAGAGTGTCATCGCATAGTTGGTATGGGTTATCCTAGCAGGCCTCCATAGGCCCCGACCCCCATCCTGGGTTATCTTGGTTGCCTCTCCTGAACCCCCGACCCCCATCCATGACTCATGCGAACCCAACTAGCCTTTCATGAAGACAAGATAGTTGGTTTTCCATTCCAGGCCTTCCCACTGCATCTCGAGTCTGTACTAGCACTCAACCATGAGCGGGGCATAATTAATCTTTATTAATTTTTCTAAACCCAACCCCAGTTTATTAATTTAGTTATCCCTTATTACTCAACTTCCAAGGGGTTATCCTAGCAGCCACTTTGGGCCCCGACCCCCACTTAGAAGCCACTCTTCCTTATGACACTACACAACCTCCAAAGAACTCCAAGGTGAAACACAAAAGCCATCTAACACAAGGAGTTCATAAAATAAAACTAAAGAACAACTTGGTTAGACAAACCTTCTACCAAGGTTAAACCAACAGGAGGTGTGAAACGAACAACTGGTCTATTCACAAGACAAGACCACAACCAAAATAAAGCATGTATGACCATAATCAAAACTTAACCAAATCAACTTGCACGATAGACTTGCATTCAACAACATACCAACATAACACGAGAATGGCTTTTTCAAATCAACATCAAAATCCACCAATTAGAGCAAATACTCAAAAGGGTACACTTGCACTCTAAACACATCCATGTTAAGGAATCATAACAATCACTCAAAATATAATTAAAAGCCTGTGTTAACTAATTGCATCTCTTTCAATAATTGACTCCTTCATGATAAGAAAATCCAAAATAGGGAACAACGCATAAAAAGGGTCTAAATAAACATACACCCAAATAGACTTGCACAATGCTTGATTGAAAAACCTCTCACCCTTTAAAAGAATAAAAGCAACTCATAGACTAAATAAGCCATCATTTAAAACAAATATAATTTTTTTCAGTTAAAGCCAATTTGGCTATAAACAAATTCCATTTGCATTCAAATTTTTAATTAATGAAAATAACAATTAAATACATTTGAAAACTAAAATCATTATTTAAATCAAATAGACCTTTTCAATGAAAAATCATATTGACTAAATTTAATTGATGGCTAACCATATAACCTTTATTTTCACAAAATAAATTATGATTATATCGGATCAATCTTAACATTTACTTCATATTGTTGATTCCTATATATATATTTATAAATTGTATTTAATACATATCAAAATATGCATTGTCCACATGAATTTAATATTAACAACGAATAACAAAAAAAATCAAACAACAAATAACCCATGGCTTATTGTCCATGTTGGGGAGGGGTTTACCCCCCCAACCCACAGCATGGAGGAAGGGGCTTTCACAACTGTGGAAGGCTCCCCCCGTGGAGTGGGGTGAGGAGCCTCCACAACCATGGAGAGCTCCCCCCCACGGTTGTGGCGCCCCCTCCCCATAGTGTGGGGTTTGGCCTCCACGCCCCCCCCCCCCCCAAATTTTAAATTTTTTTTTTTATTAAAACAAAATTCCAAAATGAAATTTCCAACAACAAACAAAAAACCAGTCCTTCGCCCAGAAACAGGGTATGAAAATTTGTCAACAAATTGAATGGTAAAACATTCAAAATATTTAATTAACAATCTGAATCAAAGATTCAAATACCAAAATTAGAAAGATATTTCACAGTCCAATTTTTCTTCCCAAACAAAAAATTGAAACATCTCAAAACCCCATGAACCAATTTTACCCAAAAAGGGAAGGAATAAACTTCTTCCAATTTCACTAAATTTAGATTGCAACCAGACAAAGGAAGAAACAAAATAGTAATACACAAACTCAGAGAATTTTTTTAAAAAAAGAACAAAGCAAAAGAATCAAGCATCCAACCTACAAATTCTTTCCTGGAGGAAATTTGAGGAAGAGCCATCCCCATCCTCCCAAAAATGTCAGAGTTCACACTAAAACCCCAATAACCAGCCGAGAGGAAGAATTTCTCCAGCATGAGAAAATAATTTTTTTTTGCAAAATTATAAAGGAATTCACCCAAAATCTCTTTTTAGGGCACAAATTCTTTTTTTTATGAATAATAGAAAATCTAATTTTTATTTAAACATTTACATGACATATTTAAAAATTCTATTATTCTTTTTAAAACACCAAAAGCCATTAAATAATTAATTACTATAAAGTAAAAATTAACTCTCTCTTTTAAAATAAATAAATAAATGCCCAAGACATGATATAATTTCCACTTGATAAATCAACAATCACTTAACTAGACAATTAAGAACAATCGATTATCTAATTAACCACAAAAGTGTTCTTAATTTAATTTAATACACACAACACACATTAATTATTAATAACCATGAGGTATTAATAATTAATTACTCATCAAATAACACATGAAAAGAATAATTAAATTCACAAAACACATAACACGCAAAACTCAACTTAAAAAAAATAAAGACATGACCCACATACCAACGTCAGAAAAGTGGCTTACTTGGTGATCTGACAGGGTTGACAAATGACTGATGACGCTCATAAACGAGCAAGGCTAGGGATGACATTTAGGACCTTAAAACCATCTCCTCCACTTCCATCGAGTTAATTAGGTACGCTCAGACCTGTGGAGCCAGGTGGAGTCGGTACCTTGTACCTGCAATTCCTACATTACCGAACCATGCATACATATATATACAACACATGGTAAACACACCGATGAAGGAGAATCATGACTTTCTGTGTCTCACCGAAGTGAGTGACGGGAAATCATCTCCTCGCACCCCATATACTTACCACACAACATGAGGACATATACATAGTGCAACTTACACAGGAAGTAAATGTGTGAGTCCATCGTTAGTAACACATAAGTAAACTTAACATTTCATCATTTATAAAATATAATGCATAAGCAAAGTTAACAACTACTTATTCAAAGAAATAGTGGCTAATCAACATTTACTCCTCAATGAGCAATAATGTGTAATCATATTCACCAAATCACACTCCAAAGCATACTACCGAAATAAAGCATCACAATCATAATAAAACAACCATCAACGTAAGCCATTGAAAAGACATCCATGGTCAACGAGGTCAAGAAGGGTTTGATTAGGGTAGGGGTACTACATTCTCCCCCCCTAAGGTTCGACTTACTCTTGGAAGTCGCAAGAATAGGATGGGACAACAAGGACACCTATGTCATCGCACTCACATAACATAAGACAAAATCTTAACTTAACTTAAAGAGAATGCAACCCGCAAAATCAATATACTAATGTATAGAAATCAACGTCCCAAATCAACTATATTAACATAAACATTCCCTTCCTTTCCTAAATCAATTAGTTGACATTGAACAATCTTCCTCTTTCGTTCCTCAATTACAGAAATCAATGCATTAAAAGAGTTACAACAAGATACATCATCTTTAATTACCTAGGTTAAACATACTAACACTGTTATTCAACTTCTAGCAGCCACTATTCCAACATACATTCATACAAGAAAAGATCTTCTACATAAATCCTGATCCAAAAGTATACATATCATATTGTACAATGCATCATAACTTAGTCTATCCAAACATGAAAACATTTATTTTACATCAATAAGCATCATAGAGATGATATTCACATGTCTACTACAACATCCTAATTATACACACTTCCTTGTATTAACAGGTTAACCGCAGCATACTCTCATATCTAACTCTAAAATTTAGTCATAACTAACATTTCATACTACCTCTAAGGTACATCATGCATACACATTGAATGAATAAAGGTTCGTGGTGGAAAATCACATCAATAACAACACCAAAACATCACTCCTAAATCAAGATACAACCACAGTCGAAAGAAAAATGAATATAATTACCTACATCCAACCATCTAATGTCCACTTAATTCATTTAGAACTCATGTAGGCTTTTCAAACACTCGACGAAACAATAAGTCTGCAGATCATTAATATTTATCTAAAATTTACCACACAATTAACTAGATCTAGTTTACACTTCTTCCTACCACATCTTATAATTCATATGATTATAAACCAATTTCATCAAATAAAATACACTTATTTCCTTAACTAATCTCATTATTTATTTAGTTACCTCATTATGCCTAGAATCACTCTCTGCGGTGTTACCCCTTAACACACTATTAGAGGTTCAAGTGAACATGATAGATATAACACTAACACATAGCTAGGGCCAGCTAATACAAACATTCTCAAAATGACCACCATAAATCTCAACAGAAGGTCATCCAAAATGATGATCGCCAAATACGATGATAATTAAAGAAAGATGTCAGCAATTTCAAAAAAACAAGAAAATCGAAAACATTACAAGTGCCAAATTAAATAAAAAGAAACGAGAGTTTACTGATCATTTCGTCATAAGAAATCTCAAAAGAAAATGCTAGCCCCAAAGCCACAAAACACAAGTCAAAAGACAGTCAAAACGCTATCTCAATAAAAACACAAAACAAAGTGACCATTTTCAGCCACATCATAGGGAGTAACAACTACACAATACCCAAGACCACACGTCTTGAGTGCGTAAGAGAATGAATAATAGACATTAAGGCTATTAGACTAACTACTTTACTTTAATACCATACAATCTCTATCACAAATATCACCTTCCCAACATTATCGTTTATCCATATTACTAGAATACCTAATACGAATAAGGTAAGGAAATATAATCATTCTTATATTTTCACTGACCAAACACAATATTCTTATAGTTCCTAACAATTACACAAAAGTTTTGTGAATCTAAGAATTCTATTTTTTTTTTCAAAATAAAACATAATCATAAAATATTAATTTCCTATTCTCCACACACATTCTACATGCAGTGATAAGATTATCTTAATCAATACTCCTTCCCCATCATGATCTATCAAACATCTAAATTACATGGACTACCTATAGAATATATGCAAAAAGTATTCCTTTTACTTACTTACTTGACATTATGCACTAATAGGCAAAACAAAACACTTTGGTCTTCATTGCAAAATGAAACCGACATTCCTTAGTACATGCCTCATAATATTCATTTACAAACAATTAATTATTTCTATTTAATTTTCAATTACACTATTTAATAGCATTCCTATGAATCTTTATAACTAGATAGAGGAAAGAGAGAGAGAATTTTTGATAGTCAACCAATTCACACACATGCACGCAAACCAACAAGTTCACACAAGCATGATTAGATTTCTCCCTATATGTCTATCATCTTTATTGTACTATTTTCATTTCACTACCGATATAATAGAATGCAAATTGGCTTATCATGATATTTCCTTACATTAAATATGCCACTAAAGTCCTAATTTCCAAATGAGATCAATAAAAACAATCTTTCCTTACATGATAACTTTATAGCAAAACCACTCACTACTCTTAATTGATAAAAATACATCATTAACTATGACCATTCATTGAATGTCAAAATAAGAGAAGAAGAAGGAAAATGAAATTACCAATTAACTAATATAGGGTTATGTAGGCACATCAAACACATTCTTCATTTATACATCCTATTTATACAAAGTCAATTTGATATGCCAACTGCAATGACATTATTGTACCGTTCATACCACTCATTGTTTAAGTTGGTCTTATAAAACACACATCAAAATCTTTAATGAAAACACATCCAATTTCGTCCTATACCACAATAACATGATCCTTTTACACATCCAAGATATCTTCTAATATTCAAGTACACATTAACCTCTCCAAGGTTTACATAAGGGTTTTAGGAAATCACAACATTCCTTCACAACAAGAAGACATACACATCCATAAGTACACAAAATACAATTATTTTAATTTCTAGAGAAAAGGAGGAAGGAAAAAATACATCTAATTCAAAATGAATACGCACTCAACATTTTTTATACAAGTTCTCATAATTACGACACTGAGTCCAATTACATGTATAACACAAACGCACAATCATACTTTCAGGCTTAAGATAATACATTATCTAGCCTAATAAGTTGGTCTAAAGAGTATACTATCAGTTAAGAAGGTACACCCAATTATCTCTGAAAATGAGAGTAATTGCAGACCTAAACATCTTACAAGAAAACAACGCACATATAATCACGTAACAAGCACTAATCACCAATCGGGAAGAGCAAGAACTAAATACACATGCTACACTTGTTTAGGGTTTTCATAAAGAGCGAGAAAAAGAAACGGAGCACAAAACATCTAAGATCTTCAAGATTCCAAACATTAATCACAAGCATACATCAGAGGGACAAGCATACAATGAAAAGACTATATACATCACACCAAACTATGGGCACAAGTTACACCAGAGATCCCAGTGTTTGCAAACCTTGGCTCTGATACCAAGTGTAATGCCCCACCAAGAAACCCTAAAGGGTACAACTACAAAAACTTGAAAAGAGTGCAAAATATTTTTTTTTCTAAACAATAAAGAACACATAAACGAATGAAATAACATTGCAATAGAAGTTTTACAAGCGAAAGACTTAACTCAAACTCCTAAAGGCTTTCCCAACGTGAATTACTTAATTAAACTAATCTTTCCTTAAGATCAATTAATCCATTTAAGAAATACATTTAACCATTAAATTCTTGATTACACTAATCAATGATTGTTTCATTCTTTGCATGAGAAAACACTAACATTTCTATGCTTTATTTATGATTAAACATTAAACTACATTACATTAATGAATTTAATTGAAGATAGAAATCCTAACATCTAAATCTCATCATAATACATTGCTTTTACATTGCAAGGATAACATAATATTACAATTGCACTTAATACACCAAGTCTCATAAAGATACATAATGATTACATCGAATTACAACTATTGTGAAGGCATACATATAAACATATGATACAACTGACCACAAAGATCCAAGAGATACAAATATGATCCAAGAAGAACAAAGAGGATCCAATCGGTACAATGAAATGAAATGAATCCAAGAGTAACATTTGGAGCACCTACGAAGCTAATCCCTCGTGGAAAGTACAAACAAACTACCCAATGGAAAGTGGCACTACCACCCGACCATGTGGCCCAAAAAGGAACTACCCCTCTGTGCTAGGAGGTAGTAATAAGGCCCTCAAGCAAATCACAATAAAACATCACATGGTCTAACATGTACACTAGGTACTCACGTAAGACATAAGCATACAAATATGACTCTCACAAGAGTGCTCTAAGTAAAGCCATGAGGGAAAAGTGTCATCGCATAACTGTTATGGGTTATCCTAGCAGGCCTCCATAGGCCTCGGCCCCCATCCTGGGTTATCCTAGTAGCCTCTCCTGAACCCCCAGCCCCCATCCATGACTCATGCGGACCCAACTAACCTTTCGTGAAGACAAGGTCGTTGGTTTGTCATTCCATGCCTTCCCACTGTATCCTGAGTCTGTACTAGCACTCAACCATGAGCGGGGCACAATTTATCTTGATTAATATTTTGAAACCCAACCCCATTTTATTAATTTAGTTATCCCTTATTACTCAACTTTCAAGGGGTTATCCTGGCAGCCACTTTGGGCCCCGACCCCCACTTAGAAGTCACTCTTCCTTATGACACTACACAACCTCCAAAGAACTCCAAGGCAAAACACAAAAGCCAACTAACACAAGGAGTTCAAAAAACAAAACTAAAGAACAACTTGGTTATACAAACCTTCTACCAAGGTTAAACCAACATGAGGTATGAAACGAACAACTGGTCTATTCAAAAGACAAGACCACAACCAAAATAAAGCAAGTATGACCACAATCAAAACTTAACCAAATCAACTTGCATGATAGACTTGCATTCAACAGTATACCAACATAACACGAGAATGACATTTTCAAATCAACACCAAATCCACCAATCAAAGTAAATACTCAAAAGGATACACTTGCAATCTAAGCACATCCATGTTAAGGAATCATAACGATCACTCAAAATATAATTAAAAGCTAATGTTATCTAATTGCAGCTCTTTCAATAAGCGACTCCTTCATGATAAGAAAATCCACAATAGGGAATAATGCATAAAAAGGGTCTAAATGAATATACACCCAAATAGACTTGCGCAGTGCTTGATTTAAAAACCATTCACCCTTTAAAAGAATAAAAGTAACTCATAGACTAAATAAGCCATCATTTAAAACAAATATAAATCTTTTCAATTAAAGCCAATTTGACTATAAACAAATTCCATTTGCATTCAAATTTCTAATTAATGAAAATAACAATTAAGTAATTTGAAAACTAAAATCATTATTTAAATCAAATAGACCTTTTCAATTAAAAATTATATCGACTAAATTTAATTGATGGCTAACCATATAACCTTTATTTTCACAAAATAAATTACAATTATATCGGATCAATCTTAACATTTACTTCATATTGCTAATTACAATATATATATATATATATATATATATATATATATATATATATATATATATATATATATATATATATATATATATATATATATATATATATATATATATATATATATATATATATATATATATATATATATATATATATTAAAATTCAAATTTCAAAAACTATTATAAAAATCAATATCCCACTAAACCTCATAATCATATATCTTATTTAATACATATCAAAATACGCATTGTCCATAGGAATTTAATATTGACAACGAATAACAAAAAAAATCAAACAACAAATAACCCATGGCTTATTGCCCGTGTTGGGGAGGAGTTTACCCTCCCAACCCATATCATGGAGGAAGGGGCTTCCACGACTATGGAAGGCTCTTCCCATGGAGTGGGGTGAGGAGCCTCCACAGCCATGGAGAGCTCCCCCCCATGGCTGTAGTGAGGGGTCACCATAGCAGTGGTGGCTCTCCCCACCACTGTGGGTTGAGATGCATCACGATTGTGGTGCCCTCTCTCCACGCCTCCCCCCCCCCCCTCCCAATTTCCAATTTTTTTTTAAAACATTATTCTCTGTGATTTGAAACAGAGGTATTTTTTTAATTAATTCAATTTTTATTAAAACAAAATTCCAAAATGAAATTTCCAACAAAAAACAAAAAACCAGTCCTCCGCCCAAAAACATGGTATGAAAATTTGTCAACAAATTGAATGGTAAAACATTCAAAATATTTAATTAACAATTTGAATCAAAGATACCAAAATTTTAAAGATATTTCACAGTCCAATTTTTCTTCCCAAGCAGAAAATTGAAAAATCTCAAAACCCCATGAACCAATTTTACCCAAAAAATGAAGGAATAAAATATTGGCATTTGACTAAACCGGTAAAGACTATTGGTGATATGCAACCGGTAGATGATTGTTTGGTGAATGTGATGAAGAGATTGAGATTCACATTTGATGACTAAGTCTTATGTTATCATTGATGACAACAATGTTTTTGTACTCATCTAAGTCTTGGAAGCCAACCGGTAAGGTATAACCGGTACAGATGACAGTTTACCAATGAACCGACAAATAGGTTCTTAACCAGTAAACAAAGACAGAGTTGCATTCATGCAACCAGTACATGCGATTGATGAAGAGTTGAATGATGTGGTTTTTACAAGAGTGATGGAGACAAATATTTGGAGCTATGCTCATGACCATATTG
Organism: Cryptomeria japonica; assembly: GCF_030272615.1. Lineage (NCBI taxonomy): Eukaryota > Viridiplantae > Streptophyta > Pinopsida > Cupressales > Cupressaceae > Cryptomeria > Cryptomeria japonica. The sequence goes on along the minus strand of NC_081413.1, from coordinate 606,761,989 downwards.
GCATATTCAACTGGACAAACGAGATTTGATGTACAAAGAAGGTATTCAGATGAACACTTAACCAGTAGTAATACAGTCACTTAAATCGGTTTTAGTTTGTTATGTCGGTGGCCGACATAAGTTCGACGTGCAATATTAGTTTGTCTAGATTCATTGAACCTAGGAATTTGTTTCAAGGTTATTAGCCAACTAAGTTGATGTCTATAAAAAGTGTGATGAGTTATGAGATAGACATGCGTATGTTAATGAGATCGAAGGCGAATATTGAGATTCTGATTGTGCGGTGATTAGTGAAGCTCTGAATTGATGTGTTGTTGAAGTTTAGAGGATTTGAAGCATATCTTATAAGACATAGAGGTGTTATATGAATATCATTTGAATTATTGTTATCCTAACAGTTACAACATCAAAATCCATTAACTGGGTAGGTCCTAACAGGCCTTACATTGTAAATCCCTTAATCGGGTAGCTCTATATCAGAGTCTTAAATCCTCTTGCAAGGTTGATCCTAACAGGTCAAATCTCCTAACATGGCTCATCATTTAAATCCCTTAACCGGGTGACTCCTAACTGAGTCTGCTCCTAAAAGGGCATATTTGTAAGACCTTAACTAGTTAAGATTTCTATTTTGCAGATAGTAAATCTTGTGGGTATTAACTCCCACTGTGGTTTTTCCCTTTTGGGTTTCCATGCATAAATCTCTTGTGTTATGTGGAATTTGTTTTATTGGGCATTAGCCTATGTGGTGATATTCCTCTTATGCTTGTTAAGTTTTAAGTTGTTTAAGTTGGTGATCAGATTCATACTGTTTTTGCTTGCACTGATTCACCCTCACCCCCCCCCCCCCTCTTAGTGCCTTATAATTTTATCATAAACTTCTTCCAATTTCATTAAATTTAGATTGAAACAAGACAAAGGAAGAAACAAAACAGTGACACACAAACTCAAAGAATTTTAAAAAGAAGAACAAAGCAAAAGAATCAAGCATCCAACCTGCAAATGCTTTCCTAGAGGAAATTTGAGGAAGAGCCATCCCCATCCTCCCAAAAATGTTAGAGTTCACACTAAAACCCCAATAACTAGCTGAGAGAAAGAATTTCTCCAACATGAGGCAAGAATTTTTTTTCTTTTGAAATTTTTTTGCAAAATTATAAAGGAATTCGCCCAAAGTCTCTTTTCAAGGCACAAATTCATTTTTTTATGAATAATAGAAAATCTAATTTTTATATAAACATTTACATGACATATTTAAAAATTCTATTATTCTTTTTAAAACACCAAAAGCCATTAAATAATTTAATTACTTTAAAGTAAAAATTAACTTTCTCTTCTTCTTTTTTTAAAAACAAATACCCAAAACGTGATATAATTTCCACTTGATAAATCAACAATCACTTAACTAAACAATTGAGAACAATCGATTATCTAATTAACCATAAAAGTGTTCTTAATTTAATTTAATACACACAACACACATTAATTTTTTAATAACCACGAGGTATTAATAATTAATTACTCATTAAATAACACATGAAAAGAATAATTAAATTCACAAAACGCATAACACGCAAAACTCAACTTAAACAAAATAAAGACATGACCCACATACCAACGTTGGAAAAGTGGCCTACTTGGCGATCCGACAAGGTTGACAAATGATTGACGACGCTCACAAATGAGCAAGGCTAGGGATGACATTTAGGACCTTAAAACCATCTCCTCCACTTCCATCAGATTAATTAGGTACACTCAGACCTGTGGAGCCAGGTGGAGTCGGTACCTTGTACTTGCAATTCCAACATCATCGAACCATGCATACATATATATACAAACATGGTAAACACACCGGTGAAGGAGAATTGTGAATTTCTGTGTCTCACCAAAGTGAGTGATGGGAAATCATCTCCTCGCACCCCATATACTTACCACACAACACGACAACATATACATAGTGCAACTCACACAGGAAGTAAATGTGTTAGTCCATCATTAGTAACACATAAATAAACTTAACATTTCATCATTTATAAAATACAATGCATAAGCATAGTTAACAACTACTTATTCAAAGAAATAGTGGCTAATCAACATCTACTCCTCAATAAGCAATAATGCGTACTCATATTCACCAAATCACACTCCAAAACATAATACCAAAATAAAGCATCACAATCATAATAAATCAACCATCCATGTAAGCCATTGAAAAGTCAAATATGGTCAACGAGGTTAAAAAGGGTCTGATTAGGGTAGGGGTACTACATGCCTTACTATCATCAACATGTTTAACAACTTTCATTCTGATGTTGAACTTTTTCATTAACTCTGTCCTCTTCACCTCTTGTAGTTGTTGATGTGTTGTTGTTATCCTCAATCTTCCTGGTTTCCATACTTTACTTTGCAATGTTCCACTTGCTTTACTGATGTATTCCCTTGTGATCAATTCATTTCTATTGTTGATTGTCTTCTTTAGTTCAATATACCTCCTCTTAGGCAGTTTATTTATCACTATACATAACTTCTCGATCTCATTATCCAACATACTCTTTTGTTGATCCTTTCTTCTGACACTACTCTTTTGTAGCTTAGCTTCAAAATGTAAAAATTTTATGGCCTGCGTTGCTATTTCACCATTCAAATTCCATTCTTCATCATTAGACATTTCTCCAAAAATGTTTAAAGCACATTGTTGCCTCCTCCATGGTTGTTTTATGAAAGATTGACTTTCATGATTCAAACTCTCACTTTTAGTTGCATCTGCACATGAAATAAACTTATTACAATAAACATTAAATCTCCAAAAATAACCATCAATCATAAGAATGATTGCTTTCTTCTTTTCACCATTGTCTACAAATATGCAGTCTATTTTCCCTCCATATAAATTTTTCTCTCTTTTAACCTCTGATTCCTTTTTTATAGTTTGTTGATGGCATTTGCTTTTCTCTTCTTCTTCATGCTTCTTATCTGCAACCTCCTTGCAGACCTCCTCAATCTTCGAATTGACTAGCCATTTCTCTAACATCTTCAATTCTACATTCAAATTTACACTAATAGGGTTGTCATCCCCCACTCCACATGCTAGAATCTTCTTGTTTCTTTCATCATCCTCTTTTGTTGAATGAAATAAAATTTCATTCTTAGGTTCTTTCAACAATCTCTCCAACAATTTTATTTTCTTGTCAAATTTCATTAACATTGTATTTGAATGTTGCTATTTATCTCCTTGATCCTTCTTTTGTCTGTCTTCATTAACCAACATATCCTTGTTTATTGTAACAACAGGTTCTTGCAATTGTTCTCCCATGGTTGCATTTGTCCATTGTGCATGATTTCTACTTTGATTGCCTTTATAAGGCAATTTTGCCTCTCCCTCTCTAGCAACAAGATTTTGATTATGTTCTTTTTCTATCCTTGTGATAGTCTTCAACGACTTGCCATCATCTTCAATGCCTACAAAACCTACATGTATACACAAATTATATGTTTTTTAGAACATAAGGCCCTCTAGCCTCATTTGATATCTCCGTTGTCAAATCTTCATGCTGATCTAAAGCATTATTATCATCATCTCTGAGGAATGATACAACAGTGAACTTCTTGTTCCTCAAACCCAATTTCTCTAAGTTCTTCTTCCCTCCACCAAACACTCAACCTGTGTCTTAGCTTCTTCTTTGAATCTTTCTTGCAAACAATTCCTTAATAGGCCATGCAACTTGATTCTTCATTCTCCATCCATATCTTCGATCTGTCTCACTTTCCCGTAGTAGCATCATCATTATACCAAGTTGTTCCTTCATCTCAACAATTTCTCTGTCAATTTCCTTTTGACTCATCCTTCTCATGTCTATGCCATTTGCTTTGACATTATCCTCCATTTTATTAAGGCTTACACCTAAACCCTTGTCATTACCATCAATAGTCATCTTTGCTCTTCCTTTATAAAATTTTCTCTTGTCCACTTGTGAGCTACACTAAGCCTTTGTAATAGAAAATCTCTTGCATGCCTTTGTAATAGCAAGTCTATTTCACCCTACTACAAGTACCTCACCAAGCTTCTTTCCTCTGAGCTTGGCCTTTTGATAACGTTGGTTCTTTTCCCTTTAGAACCTTTTGAGATTCCTCTTCTCCTCTAGGCTTCTGCACTCTACCACTTTCAAGAGCTTCACTTGCTCTCTTCTCTAGCCAACTCTACCCACATTTGCAACTTGTGGAGTTGTCTCAACAACTTCTACCCAACCTTAGCTCAAAGTTGTTCTTCTCTCAATTATGCAATTTTTATTGTAAGGGTTACCACAATTTTCTTTGACTAGAGTGATCTTACAAAACATTGCCATATTCTATTTCAACAACAAAATTGAAATCTCCACTTCCTCGTGGCACGGGAAAGATTTGATAGGGCAACGTTTTTCTTCACAACATCCTCTACTTAGTATGATCTTCTCCTTCTGTAGAATTCAAACGACTATGTTATTGCAGAGTTGAGACGTGAGCATTTACTTATTTCTTCAACAATTACATCTGCCCAAAATGGCTATAATATTATCGGCAGACAACTTTTTATTCTCCTTGGATGGGTTTTGTAGATGTATAATTCCTTTGCGGCTTCTTCAAGCCTTTAGTTAATGCCCAATAATACAACCTTAATGTACAAACTCTTATGTCTTCGAGATGTTCACATTTTACATCACCATCTTCACCGCACAAGAATAAGACTTTTCCTCCACCACTCATAACAATGATTTCAACAAAAACTAAATGTTCATAATCCCTTTGTATTGCATCTCATCCATATACTACCCCTGTCGTCCACTTCTACTTTACTCTGACATCTTTTGTAGCAGACTTTGCATTGATCTCGAATGCACCTCCTCATTGATCTCTCTTGTACATTTTTTTATCCTCACAATTTACCTCTCTCCATCACTTTTCAATCTCCTTGAAAGTTGCTTTCATGGAAACACCAATAGAGTAGTATTAATGACTACTATATGTAATACATGCATTGTTACACTAAGTAGCAATTTTTTTTTTGCAATCAAATGAAAATTTGCATCCATTTACCCTTCAAGCCAATCTCAAATTATTCCACAGCTAAAGCTACCACAATCTTGATAATAAGTGCATTTATCAAATGAAAACTCGAAATATTACAACCATTGATTTACATAATCCCACCTAAATAAATACTTTAAATTGATAAACCAAACTAGTTCACAAATGACTCTAATAATGACAGACAGAACCTTGCCAAACTCACTCAATTTTTCTTCAATGGTGTATCTTCATCATACTAAGAAGCTTCATAGATTTGAGAATGAATATTTCCTATTTCTATGCCCATAGACTTCTAATTTTTTTTCAACTCGTCTTTCTTACACGGCTGGAGTCCAAATCAATGCCAACACCCTTTAACAACCTCATGGCTAAATTAAGGAAAGTGCATCTAGTGACTTCAAATTCATGAAAAAATTAACCGTTATCCCCACTTTCTATGGCGAATCAACCATAGGAATTTCTAAAATTCCAGATCAGATATTTATACAACAAGACTTCATGCAAATGTGAAAAGATGAACCCCAAAACCAAGTGTCAATACTACTTATACAGGTAGTCCAAGACTTCTGATAGAAAAAGGCAACATTTGTGGACCTTATCGGCTTTAAAGACCCTGAATTATGTCTAAAACAAATTTGAGCTCTTTTCAAATTCACAGCTTCTACCAAATAGAATAAACAGAAATTACCTTTGGGCTTCAAGCACCTCCAAATTTCACACAAAACTCCAACCTTAGTACTGAAGAATGAATATAAATAGAAATAATCTTGCTCACTTTTGGGTACAACTAGAGTAGCAATGTTTTCACACCATTTTCTTCACCATTGGTTGGATAAACTATAAAAATTCATGACATACCTTTGGCGGCAAATTGTTCACACAATGACATCTTTCAATATATCTGCTCAACCCTCCAATAATTCCTAAGACAATGGATTTTTAGCTTTGGCTACATTATCTTTTATTTTCCAACAACACGACTATTAACTTGTGAATTATTCACTCCTGGCTAAATTTGATGGCGACATTGTCTACGATAGATAATAGCTTTAACACAATGATATTTCACTTTTCTTTAGCGGTTGGCTCACCTTTAGCAATCTTTTGGCCGCATCAAATACTTGCAAACTAGTGCTCGTAAGGCTCTAATACCAAAAATGATGAAATTAGAGCATGCATCAGAAAATAACTCACACGTACTTGAAACAATGGACATGGGGACACAATTCAATCCTCCATTCTAGAGGAATTCTATTTATTCTAAATCATATTTTTCTTTGTCTCACCTTTTGCACACAAATGGTCTCAATATATTACTATAGGTGACCAAATACATAATAGGCTAATTAGTTTCAACTATCTCTGATATTATCTCCCTAACTATCTCCTATATTGTATCCACAATATCTCCATGATTCTCTCAACAACATTCATCTCTAAAATCTTTGATATCCCAGATATAATCTAACTTATCAACAATTCTCCTCAAATTAAATGTCGATCAAAAATCATTTTCTTATTTCTTAAATAAATCCCTATCTAGACTAGAAAACTAATCTACTATCCTTAATTACATTAATTTGACTTAAATTAAATTAAGGGAATCCACTCCCTTTAGTAAATGTGGCAAGACCTCCTAAGTCTTGTAAAAAAGCGTCTGCATCATAAAGCGTTCATTATTTTATGCACCTTCACTACTTTCTCCCCTCTCCACATCCATCGTAGCTCTTCCATTTGTTGTGTTATGAGTCGGTTAACTCAAATTAAGATTGGAGTTTTGTAATTGTTTTAGTTTTTTTCAAACATTTATTCTGTGTCATTTTCACTTAATGTAGGTGATTTATCATTGCCATCCATTACTCCCTTTTTATTGATATTATGACCACCCTTTCCACTCATACAAACCAACCCAGATAGACTGCCAAGACTTGCAACTCTGATACCACTTTAATATCCCCAAATAACGGAGAAACCACTATATCTCAAAAAACATGTACTAGAAAGCTCTAAAATTTCATTTGCAAATAGATAACCCTTCAACAAACTTATATCTATGTTTAGAATGCTTTTCTATATTTTCTATGATTTCATAGGAATTTCTAACAATAAAGTTCTTTTAGAAAACACACTAAAACCGCCCTAAAATTTCATAAACAACTTACAATATTATTATTTGATCAATAATATATATTTTTATATTAAAATATTAAGAAAAAAGTCTGCATACATGCTTAAACAGTCCATGAAAAAACCATAGGGGATGAACCTAACAAGTCTGACAACAAAAACTACCTACTGACCGAATACATACAAAAACATAAACCTAATTTATCGACTTTACCAAACTATCTTGTTCCAAAAGAATTTAAACAAAAATGGAACAGGAAAACTATAGACTCCTACTTGACAACCATGTTCCTCCCAAATGCTTCTCCTCGAGCATCACCATCGGCCATCACCTGCTTCTCTTGGTCATGTTTCTTCTTTGTCGCTCGAGCCATTTCTCTCGCCTCTTCAACTGAATGAATATAGACCAAAAGGTCTTCCCAAGCCTCTTGCACCTCCTTTGTTCTCGCCACCCGATTTGCACCATCTCTCTATAGCAAGAAAGGTATGTCCTCCACATTTACTTGGGTTGGCATCACCCCTTCACCAAAAGGTTGCCTCATCCCCTACCCGGGTGTTAAGGTTTAGGCAGATCCAAAACAAATACGAATTAACAATTATATGCAGATACAAACACAAAAGATGAAGAAAAATACATAACACAAATAACACATAGATTTAACATGGTTCACCCAAGATGGGCTACATCCATAAAACATAGTCGTCCAATCTTTTCTTATTATCTAGTAAATCAATACAACACCATTACAATGCCTTTCTACATTCCAGCCACTTATAACAAGCAATTTTTAGGGCAACACTCAAAGTCAGTTATTTTTAGGGGTTTTTCAATGTCAGTTTTTCAACAAAAAATGACAATTTTTTTTCCTCGAGGGTTGTGCCCCCAAACCTCGACGAGGATACATAATGAGTGTATAGTACTTGCATGATCAGTCACCACATATCAACACCGGGAACGACTTGGCCCAACAAGGAGACCAAACCACACTAAGAATGAAGGGGAACATAGTCTTTTGCAACCCACTAAACTTCAACCTTCATACCAAAAGAAAGTCCTCACACCACCAACATGGATATAATGTCCATGTTGGTCCTATAGCGGTACTTCGAGACCAAGTATTCCTACCCCAATAATCTCTTAATGATGTCCATAAATTTTTCTTCATCACACAAAAAAATCCCTCCCAAATGTTTATTTGAAATTCTCCCCAAGAACACACTTTGTTGTTTAAGGAGTGCAATGTAAAGTTTACCTCCATCACAAATCGCCTAAGAATGTAGAATATTTCACCTTCTCTCCCCTCCTCTCTTCTTCACAACACTCCACGCTTCACCAGGGAAACAAAGAAGGAAGTTTACTTTCAACAAAAACAATGACTCTAAATCCTAAAATTTCAATTTCATACCAATGCCAACTTGTACACATGTTGGAAAGCATGCCACCCGTCCTTTGTCCAATCCAAATGTATAGTAATAATTAAATAGAACAAGGTGGTGGCCCGAAACAAATGAAACTTGAGGAAAATAAACATGGAGGGAATAATGCAAGAGTAAGGGAATTGAAATTGTACTTCCCAAGGGAGAAAACATGATTGCCACATACATTCTCAATCAATCCTTGCCACGTTAGATCCTGAGTTGTCCCACAATCGGGTACATTGCAGGTCCAACTCACAATCCAAGTTGGAGAGCCCTTCTCCCCCTCGTTATTGGCCCTCCTAATATGTGAAATTTTAAAATCATAAAAAGAGTTTAATTTTGATCTAATTATTGAAAATATTTTATTTATTCTCCAGCATTGTGATGAACCTCCTGCAATTGCATCTGTTACGATCTTGGAGTCCCCTTCAAGGTATACTTTTCAAAATTTTGAGAATACTTGCCATCTCAATTACCGACAAAGCAGCATGAAATTCCGCCTCATTGTTAGTTCCATTCGGTAACCTTTGAGCTCCCTTGGTGAGGATATTCCCAACCTCATCCGTTGTAATGCATCTCGTGCCTGAGATACCCAGATTCCCTCTTAAAGCTCCATCGAAGTTGATTTTAACCCAACCTTGATTCGGCTTAGTCCAAATCGAATCCAAAAGACACCCCTTAATAAGATTAGCCCTATACAACCCATCTATTTATTTTATTATTATTATTATTATTATTATCTAAGATGAATGTAACCAATATTATACATGTTTATGACCAAATACCTAGGAAAATACCTTCAAAACCCTAGCCACCCTTTCCAAAACCTTAAAAAAATTAGTGTCAGGTCTCATAGTGACATCACACTTGTCGTTGTTGATGTTAACATCAAGGATGTTCAGGAACATGTAGGAATATTGTTGTAGGTTATCCACATTTGATTTTGATTCCTCTAAATCACTCCAAAATGGTCTCCAAAACGTAATAAGAATAGGCAACTCTAAAGACAAGGTGCTAGGGCATCACATACCAACACCCTTCTACCGAAACACACTCTATTGACTAGGGGGAGCTCGTATGTCTCTCTAAAAACATGGTTACTCAAGGGTTTCAAGCCTTGAGCCAAGAAATTGCAACAATAATAGGGAAATGTATCATCACACAATGAGCTCCAAGAGAACCCTAATATGTTATATAATGACTCCCAAAGGAATAATTAATTTTAGCCATAGATTAATTGCAAATCCAATCTAATACTCAAGATAGAACCCTAAAAAATGAGCTAATATGCTCCTTATTTTCCTAAACCCCCTTTTGCCTTTTTTGCTTTAATAAAATTCACTTAAAGTATGCATATCTTAAGTCATTGTACTCAAAAGAGTAAATAGTAAGTCTTTTGACTAATGTTAACTTAAGGTGCATAAAAAAACTTGCCCACAACTTACAAATAGAATAGAGAGTAAGCCAAAGACTCTAACACTTATCAAATGATGCTCTAAGTCCTTTTCCTCTTGGGTAATCTAAGGAAAGGACAACCAATGCATAGTCAATCCTCATGGCTCAAGTTGGGAACATTACAATATATCATTCATATTATTCGTACTTAACAAATGTACTTTATAGACATCAACTACTCTGCAATGGTTGATATTGACAAATATTCATAGAGAATTTTTTTGTTCGGTGTAATTGTCCTCTCAACGTCATGTTGACGCTAGTTTGTCTTTGCAATTGGTATGATTTTGAGTTTTTATAAACATTTACTAAGATTTTAATAAAGATTCTCAATTAAAAAAAAAACCTGTCAATGTTTTTTGTTGGAGCTCAAGTCTTGTGGAAGCCACTAGTGGTGATCACATTGCAAGTTGTGAGGCTTAAGCCTAGGTGGCAAGTGGAGTGGTGTGTGGGGAACTGCCACTTTGCTCCTCAATATTGTTAATGGTTGAATTTTTCTAAACTAAGCACTTAAATTTGAAGACCCTAGTCATGTTGTTACCTCCTAGGAGGCTTGTGATTTGAACCCTAAAGCCCTAAAAGAGGTTTTTTTTTCCCATTTTAACATAATTTTTACATGTAGAGGAAATGTTTTTCAAACAACATATTTTTGGAAAGCCGACTGTGTAAATTTTTTAGGTATAGGAGGTTAGCAGAAATTTTGCTATTTTGTGCCATTTTTGCAGGTTGAAGCCAAATCTTGCTTTTTCACCTGCGAGCTTAGAACTTTTTGCTTTGGACTCTGATTATCTTGATTCATGCGGCATCAAAAAGGTATTCAAGAGCTCTATAATTTTTTACATGCATTTTTTTGGCATATTTTTAAAAATAATTTTATAATTTCAATTTGAATTTGATTTGGCCCTACATCACAGAAAAATTAGGCATAATAAAGCTAGTTTAAACAAGTTAACCACTTAAAACTAGAATCTAACTAGCTGATCCGTAATGACAATGAAATAAATAATGAAAAATCAATAAAACATAGAAATTAATCTAAAGATCCCCTCATTGATCCCATTCATGGCTTCCATTGCTCTTTTCAATCGTTGTGGTTGATTGGCTCTCAGTGTTGCACTGGGAATCCTACATAAGAATGAGACAATGATTTCAAAGATAGTGGTTATTGAGAATGGGAGATGGATGTTGAATTTATAGATTTTATAGAGAGAATTTGAATGGTTGAGATGCTTTTGAGAACAAAATTGATGAAAGGTTAAGATCAGTTGAGACATAATTGATGGAGAGTTAAACTCATTTGATTGATGAGCTGAGTGAATTGATTGATCAATGAACTTGATAGATTGGGGAAATAAATGACTAGATGAGTTTTCTCAAAAAAGCCGATTGATGAGTTAATTGAGTTAATTGAGGATATGATTGAATTGATTGCCTAGTCAGAAAAAGGTGATTGACAATTACATTGAAAGTTAGTGCTAGTTAGGATTTTGACATGTGCTGTAGGAAATTGGCTTGAAATTCAAATTTCAGTTGCATATGATTTGAATTTGGATTTTCAAGATCAAGAAATGAAATAGACATTTTATTGAAATTAAGTGAAATTAGCATTTGGGGATTTTTGAATTTCGAATTAGTAAAGAATGAATTAGATAATTAAATAGCTTAAAGAATTATTTAATTATAGGAACTTGGAAATTGAATTTAATTAAATAATAAATATTATTTAATTAGAGGTATTATTTCAAAATTAACCAAATAACAAAATTATTTAATTAATTATAAGAAAAGAAGGTTAAATGAATAAATGATCAGGATGGAAATTGAATAATTAGACACGATGAAATATTAGTTTAGAAGAAACGCAATTAGATTAATTAAATAATTATTCAATTAATTAAGACAAATAATTAGCGTGTTAGTGACGAGACATTTTTAGGTGTCTATAGGCACTTTTAGTGTCAATTTCTTTTGAAGAAAGGGGATATTTGCTTGTATTGTGAGGGGTAATTTGCCGTCTCTCAATTGTATTGTATGATTTTATCATGAATTTGCTAATTTTTTTACTTCTAACTCCAAATAAGTATCACGAGGAAAAAAATCATAAATGGAGGTTTTTTTTTTTGTTGAAGTTGAAGTTGGAAAAAATCACATTCGACACAAATCTAGAACTAATAGGTGCTACATAAAGAAGAAATAACTTGATAGAAGAGATGAAGCTCTTGGTACTCTTGTTATGTCCATTTCTCTTAAATAAGATCTATATCACGTTGTATCTCGTAAAAATCCAAATGAAATGTGGACTACCTTAGAGATTCTCCTTGGTAAGGTAGATAAGATAAGGAAATTTAAGTTCAAGAATGAATTAACAAGTCTTAATCCTTAATATCAAATACTTCTTCACAAAGCTCAATTCTCTTTGATTGTAGTTATCTAATTGTGGGGTCACTAAAGAGGATGAGCATTTGATTCTCCCTATTCTTGCTAAGTTAAGCAATGATTTTTTAGTTTTGTTTCTGCATTTTATGCTACTATGGATGCCCTAGGCAATGCGCACAAAATTCCCTCTCTCAATGGATTTACAACTCAGTTCACAAAGGAACAAGATAAGTTGACATGCAAGGGTACATTGAAGTCTCCAAAGGTTCAAGCTCTTATTGTAAAAGATCCAAATCCAAAGGTTTCAGCTAGGAAGGAAAATTATAAAGAATATAAGTCTAGTGAGCAAGCTAATGATTATAATACTCATGTTTTCAAAATAATGATTATAATAGGTACCCCTCCTTAGTCCAACAACATAAAAGGTCATAGAGGCTCCAAACCCTTCTATCTCGTGAGATTCATCCAAAGACATGGTTGATAATGAGAGATCCGTTGACTTGACTTCATATTATCTCTTTGACACATGACACAAGGATGCTATTAAGCAACTAGTATTTTAGATATGATAATTGTTAAATGATCCAAATTTATATTAAATACTGCCTTTATCATAGATACTCACTTATTCAACTAGCCTTTTATTCACCGGGAAAATGTCAGCCTACCTGCCTGTGTACTTTTTCTAATGGTTAGGTTGATATTTGGTAAATCTCAAGGGTGAAAAATATATGTATGCGAGGAAGGCTCGAACGTAGGATGGGTAAGGTGTTCAACAAGAAATTTTACTTAAGGTTAAATATTTTAGATGAAAACTCCACAAATTGTAGAACTTTGAATAACAAGGAATGCTAACAATTTTATTAATAAATTGTAGAGCTTTGCTCTTTCACCAAAACTCTTGAGAAAAAAAACAAAAAAAAAAACTCCTATGGATAAACTAAATGTTACTCCACACAAAATTAGCTTTAAACTAGAGATAAAACTTGGCAAAATAAGCGAAAAATTTATTTCGATTGATTGAAGGTAGATTAAATATTCTCAGTAAAACAATTTTTTTTTATGGATCTCAATAGCTATATTTTGTTTTGATTTTAAACAAGGACAATGTTTGCACCTAGACCTTGCATGAGAATTTTTAGGGTAAAAATATTAGAACATACCCTCTTGCATTTGAAGAGGTTTAAGAAATGATTTGATTTTGTCTTTGAAAAAATGAGTATTTAAATTAGATACGTAGAGAGAATTTTACACAAATAATGAAGGGAAGTTTATGTGTAATTTTATTTTGGATCAAGTAATTTTCCTTACAAGAGGCCTTCGATTGGTTTTGTCAAATTCGCTTACAAAGTGCATCTTTTTTCTCTAGTTGGAGTTTTCTATGCCCTATAGTGGAAGCCATTGTTTACCATGATTTAACACATTGCATTTATTCATATTAACATTTAACATGTTTCCTATGGATTTGAACATGGGAGAACTTACCAATTGAGTACATGTCATTCATCTAATCTAGGTTAATATTATTTAGGTAAAATCTAGCCAACTATTTTGTGAAGTACATCAAGTTTTTAAATTATTTGTCATTTAATTTTCACAATTTTGGGTCATTTGATAGCATTTTCTCTTTTCAATTCTAGATATTTTTGCATACATATATTTCTAAGGTATTGTTCAAGGTGAAAATGTTATCAAATTACCTAGTATTGTTTTTTAGAAGACTTCGAAAATTAAAAAATCAAAGAAGGTTGTTTTAGAGGGTTTGGAAGTTCTTTCGTTTTTTCTTTTTCCTTTTGTTGTTGTTAAGAGAGGAATATAAATGGATGAAAAGAAAGGACTTTTGACAGTTAGCTAAGGTTAGGAAATATTGTTCAAGGTTAAAATATTCGATACCCCAATCTTGTTTCAGAGAAGTCTTGCCAAATTAAAATTTCAGAAAAGGTTGTTTTAAATGTTTTGGAAATATTTTTCACACTTTTTTTTTATTAAAGAAAAAATAGAAACGTAAAAAAAAAGAGAGGACCTTTGATAGTTGTATAGGGTTAGGTAAATTTCTATATAAAATTCATTTTACACATACATTGTGTTAGGTTTTTGGTTTCTTTAAATGATGAGGTAGTTTAATTTTATTTCCTTGGAATTATTCTTTGGGAGAGCTTTTGTTTTGGAAAATTGAAGGTGATAATATTTTCATGGTTTTCTTTGATTTGCTTATAAACTTTATTGCTTTGGTTTTCAAGAAAGTGACAAGGATAATTCAATGTGGTGCATCTCATTTAAATTTGTAATTTTTATGAGGAAAATAATATGTAGTGTATGGGTTGAAAGTAACAAAGAAAAACTACTCTATTTTGTTTCTAGATATTTTAAAGGTTTGGTGAACATTATTTTTAACTTCTCAAATGTGATATTGGTTACATATCAGCTTAAATTAGATTATATATGGTACACAAGAGGAGATCTTAGTCAATAGTTGAAGTTAGGTTTGTTTTAATAGCAAGTTTAGTTTAAGGATAATTGGTGCTTAATGTATTGATTAATTCAATATGGATGATGAAACTTAAAGAATTTTTAATCGTCTTGATGTTTGTCACTACCATGTGCACCATGTGAATTGCATTATTGTGCCTATAATATTATAGCCTATGTGTGGATCATATAATTATGACTATTATATTACATTATCTGTGGATCATATAACTATGACTATTACATTATAGAGTGTGGATTACATAATCATGATAGTTGTATTACACAATTTGTAGATTACACATTTGTGACTATTATATTACACAATTTGTGGTTTGCATAATTGTGACAATTATATTACAAAGTGTTTGGAGTACATGCTTTTGATTGCTTTGTTACACATTGTCGTGATTGTTAATATAACATTGGAAATTTGTGAATGTCACAAGCTACCTCAAATCTCTAGTGTTTAGATAAATGTAATTTATTAATGATACTATAGATCCTATTTTTAGTTTTTTTAGATAAAAAAAGATCATTGAATTTTATTGGGAGTATGACTAATTGCATGTGGTTTCCATCAATCAATACAACCTTGTACCACTCAACTTGGTTTTCATTGGTAGTTAATTTCTTAAAAGATAAAACTCGAAGAAGTGGAGATGAAACAATGTGTCCAACATCGATGGAAACAATTGCATTTGTAGTCAACTCTAGTTCCATTTGCACAACCTACAAAGATAGTTTCTACAATTTATTAATCTTACTAATGTTTGATGTATTTCACATTGTATGTTTCAAATAATTGGAAGATTTACAAATGAACATTGAAACAAAACAAGCTAGAATAATGTTAAGGATGCAAGTCATAAATAACAACTTAGATTTACAGAAATAACAATACAATTTCAAGATTTTCAAAGCATAAACATGTTAATAGTTTAGTAGATTGTCTTGCAAGTTTGGTAGCAGTGGTAGATGAGGTACATTGTAGTCCAACCATATGGGAAACATTATTTAGAGTCTAAAGAGTTTAAAGTTTAAAAACTTGAAGTATGATATATCGTGGAAACCAACAAACTGCCATAAAACTTCCAAAAATAAAATCACCAATGGTGTACCACACTAATTATAAAGGGCTTTTCTTAGCAAATGAATTGAGAACAGTCTTTAAAAACCCATAGTAACATGATAAAGCCAACCCAAAAGCTTGTTATCATTTTTCTATATTTAAGTTTGACTAGAGATTAAATTCATTACATTACGATGGTCTCACAATTAGTTGACTAGGAGAGCATATTCCATTTGGCATAATATCAAGAAAATAATATTGATAAAACAATTTCATCTAACATATAACAATTTTATCTAAGGCCTTTGTTTAAATAGGCAAAGGAAGGCATTTGGGTTTGCTAGGCAACATTGAAAAGTCATAAAGTAGAAAGCAAAGTATCTAAGAGAGGGCAAAATATCAAGAAAAGAACATTGTTTTTTCTTCGTATGGTATGTTTGGATGATCTCTGCAATTTGGAATTTGAATTCTAGAAATCTTAAATATTACAAAATTTATGGACATTTTCCAATTGTTTTTCAAAAGTATATGCAAGTTGAAACCTACCATACCCACTAAACTAAACCCTTCATACGACAAAAAATGATCACAGTAACACCAAAAAGAGATCAAAACGTAGAGGAATTGGTTTGTTATTTTATGCATGACTTTTTGGCTTGTATTTATTGCATATTTTAGTTGTTTCTATTTTCAAAAACAAACCAAGTCAATCCATTGAGATTATCCAAAACAATAAGAATTTGAATATTTTATGAAAAATATATTGAAATTGCATTTCACATAACTATGTTTTTAAAATGGTCAATCTATATAACATCTTTGTCTTTAAGATAATAAAACGATACACTAAAATCTTTTATTAAATCAATTTCAATTTCAATTGATCTCAAATTAATAAGCAAAATGAAGGTGTGAAAATATTATGCATGGTTCATCTTAATAGTTAATTGTATTGATTTTTTCTTTAGTTTTCATACTATTTTTTAAAGAGGTCTATTATATTTAATGAAGGTGTGAAAATTATTATGTATGGTTCATCATCTTAATAGTTAATCGTAGTGTGTGATTGTATTGAAATTTCTAGTTTTCATATTATTTTTTAAAGAGGTCTATTATATTTATTGAGTGCATCTTATTAAAAGTATCAAATTGAATTTCGAGACAATGAAAACAAAATATTTTATTTTTTATTGATTATAGTGAGACGAAAGAACAAAAATTCTTTGGCCCACTAAAAAAATCTCAATCATTCATTATTTGTGAGTTTGGTCTACTACAAAAAATAGAACCTATCCACGTTCCAATGCACCAAAAAAAACAAACCAACCACTCCTAGTTTAGAATGCATTTGCTAGTGTGTTGTTCACTCTAACTAGACATGAAATACAAATGCACAAAAAAAAAAGAACCACTCTAGTTTAGAATGCATTTGCTAATGTATTGTTCACTCTAACTAAACATGAAAGAAACAAATTTATAATATTTGCTAAATAAAATAGAAAGGTCATTTCATTATTTCTCAATTTGATTTATTACCATAAATAAATAAAAAATCTCCATTCTGCTTGTCCTCCACTTGTTTCTAATTTTATATGAATTTTTAGTATGTTTTTTCTTATATAAATTTAGAAACATTGTCAATTTATTTTTTAATATTTTTTATAAGATTGTCTTAAATATACATATAGAAACTTCTAACAATTGAAATGATAAGATATAATCATTTCTAATTTTTTAATGCATTATCCTATGAACCTTAAAGAATTTATATTAAGCTAAACTATTCACGAGTT
This sequence comes from Cryptomeria japonica, assembly GCF_030272615.1. Lineage (NCBI taxonomy): Eukaryota > Viridiplantae > Streptophyta > Pinopsida > Cupressales > Cupressaceae > Cryptomeria > Cryptomeria japonica. The sequence goes on along the minus strand of NC_081413.1, from coordinate 606,744,220 downwards.
AAAAAAAATTGACCCTTAACATTTTTTTTAAAACCTAAAACAAAAGGCATTAGAATGACTAAACAATCATAAAAAAATCATATGACAGACAAAGATGGCCGTCAAATTCCAGACCTGCTTCACTCTAACTATGACCTTACCTGAAAGAAACAGATTTATAATTTTTGCTAAGTAAAATAGAAAGTTCTAGGTATAAAAGGAATGTACAAACTAAGGGAACCGACTTGAAGAAAATGAAATATCTTTTTAATAAAAATAAATAAGAAGGATGGAAATAACCTCCAAACGGGCTAGATATTTGAAAGTAATTAAATCTTAACCACAGGATCCGAATCCCACGGCCTAGAAGTCTCTTGAAAAACAGAAGGATTCTAGGTATATCAGACAAACAACACAGTAGCGCATAGCATGCAGGTGACGGGTTAGGGTTTCGAATCACTGGGAGTGCATTTTGTATACCTCGGCGTAACTGAAACCTTAGTGTGAATTTACAGGGTATGTCGGTTGTAGATTCGATTTCGGCAGCCATGGGTGAAGTAAGCGCAAAGAGAGAGCTCCTGCAGAAGGCCTACCTGGAACTAGAATCTCACACTTCAGCCCTCGTGAACTTCAAAACGCAGTGGAAGGAGCTTCAAGATCACTTCGACACTTTAGAAGAGCTCATGAACAAGCGTTCCCAAGAGCTCGGCATAAAAATAGAAGAACCGAAAGTTGCAAAATCGCAAGCAGCTGTCAAGGGTTCGAGTCCGGCTGAGGCTAAAAAAGGTGCGGACAAAATCACGGATAAGGCAACGGATGTGAAGCCGCGTGCCGAGTTCAAAAACCTGTGCGAGAAGATGGACGCGGAGGGCTTGCTGAAGTTTCTGGTGGAAAAGAAGAAAGACCTCGCGGCGCTGCGCAACGAGGCACCGGGGGCTCTCAAGGCAGCTCCCAAGACGGCGATGCTCGTGCTGAAGGCTCTCGAAGGGTTTTTTAACCAAGAGCAAAAGTCGGACAAGGAGCATACCTTATTTTTGCAGCGAAGGCGGGCTGGTATCTTGCTTCTCGAGACGTTGCCGTCGGTTGTGAAGGCGGAGGCTATGCCAGCTGAAGCTAAGAAGACGGCGAGGAAGCTTGCTGGAGAGTGGAAGGCAAAGATTATTAAGCCCGCGGATGCCAGCTATCTGGAGGCGCATGCATATCTGCAACTGTTGATTTCCTATGGGCTTGCGAGCGAATTCAGAAATGATGCTAACTTAGTGGATCTTATCGTTGTCGTTGCAAGGCGAAATCAGGCGCCCGAAGTTTGCCGTAATCTTGGACTACAGGATAAAATGACAGGTTTTTTATTTTTTATTTTTATTCAATGCCTTTAATTTGCTTTCCTTTACCTTTCTACGAGGGCCTTAGGTTTGCATTTAGTATTTTCGACTTAGGGTTTCTGATTTATGTCTATCAGATGTGTTTTTGTTTGGGTTTTGGCTGTTTGTTTTTAGGTTTATCTTGACAGTTTGCCTAAATCTTAGATTTCTGAGTTTGACATCTCGTATTTTAACATGATTTCTGCGGAATTCGGGATTTTGAGCTAATTTCTCCGAGTCTTCTACTCTGTTGGGGCTTTAGCTCATTATTTCTGTGCTCGAGACTGCTTCAGCTGTCTCGAGTATGCTTTCGACGAATGATGGTCGTGGAGAAGCTCTTTTTTTGTATGAATTCCTGTTTGTTTCTTTTTTTCAGATTGGCTACTGATTTAATTTAGGTAGACATGGAAGTCTTATATACCGTTCAAGGATTTTTTTTTTTTCAAGTTTTTCTAAATTTATCTTCATTTGGGTTTGCGTGTTTTTGATCTGTGTGTCTCCTTTTAGAAGCTTAACATTGGTTAGCATTTAGTCATTGTAGCAGATTGTGTCACATGGTTTATTGTGACTAGAGTTTAACCAGGTTTATGGCTAGCGTTTTTCACTGCGGGTTATAGGATTTATGTTTATCGGATATGATTTGTTTTTGGTACGGTTTTAGTTCTTTAGTTTTAGGTTTATATTGGCAGTTAGCATACATCCAAGGCTTTTTAAGTTGTGATATCCTGTTTTGTGACATGAATTTTGCAGAATATTTGAGTTTTTGTCTTTAATTTGGTTAGGGCGTAAGCCCTTTCTAAATTTATGTTGGAGTTTCATGTTTCGGTTTTTCAGATTGGTTAGTATTTTCATTAGCTTATATGAGTTATATTAGGTCTTTGAGATGCAAATTTTGTTGTTTACATTACGTAGTAATGACGGATAAGAAGACATGCTATTTAAGGATTATATATGTCATTTTAAATTTTGTTTTTTCTAGGGTTGTGAGTTTTTTGTGTGTCTCTTGTGAGAAGCTTATTGTTGGTTAAGATTTTGTTATGGTTCTTGCCTTTTCAACATGGGGTTTTGGTTTTCTTTCCCTTGTGCTTCATTGAGTGTTAGTGGACTTCAATATGCAAAATTCAATATTCTGTCTAATTTTTGAAGAATTTTTATGCTGGTAAAGTTAGTAATTTTTAAGATGTAAAACTCATTATTTAGTCCCAAGTACTTTTAGGTAACAACTCCAATGCAAGACCTTACTTAGCTGAATGACAAAGTTGAGAGCTTGACCGCTGAATTTTTTTTTGAGGGAATTTGCATTCATTTTTTATTATTACTTTTAGGTTGCAATTCTTAGTGAAGTTTTCATTTCTTGAATCTTTTCAGCATTTAGCTATAATGTCGTGTTTACATTGAGTAAGTTGAGAATCAAATGGAGGCATGCAGGTGGAATTTTAGGAGGGTTTGTTTTTGAGAAAAATACAAGTTTTAAGTAATGTTTGAAACTTATTTTTTTGATTATGCAATGTTTTAAGTTTTTTGTTTGTTCTTTACTAGTGCCTTTTACTTTGTTATTACTCTTATATGACATATGTAATAGGTTTATGAGCTTCGAATTTTGGGTAGGGGTTTTGTTCTTTTATTATTTGCTTTTAATGTTCTTGATTCATGTTCTTGAATAACACAAGTTAGTTTAAGGGCTGATGCTTTGTAATGAAATATGGGTTTTGCTTTCCATATTGGTTAATGCCATCATAGCCATATTCAAGTGGATGTAAACTTGTGACATTCTATTTACAAGTGCACTTCATATTGGTTCATCTAATCATATATTTTTTTAAGGTTTTTGGGCTTTGACATTTACTAATAACACGTTTTTGGGTTTCTAATAGCTTTTGGGAAAGGGGCTGAAATTTTGCAGCATGCATTTAAGCTTTTTGTTTTGATTGATAAATGTGCCAATGGGGGCCACACATGTTACAAAGCTTTAGGAAATTATATTATCAAGTGGCAGCATATAGGAGCCATGCATCTTTGTTTTGTGTTATGGCATCTAACATTTAACATTCCATTTTTACAAAAATGTAGCGAGTTAAGCTTTGCCAACCTTCAAGCTATATCTTTATAGAGTATTAGCGACTACATAGCCATTCATATAATGATTTATCATTATTGCCCATTGGTTATGTCTTACTCTGGAGGAGGGTTCACGGTAGACTTTGGTGATAGCCTTGAGAAAACCAATACCTTAGGAGGCTTGATGGTGTTTAAGATTAGCTTTTGACTTGGCATCCCAATTTGCTAATAGGGTCTAGGGGCCATGAAGAATTGGATTGATTCCATGTGGTTGAAAGTTGAGAAACACCATTGCTTTGAAAGAATCACACATACCTAACCATGAACAAGGTTAGACCAAAGCCTCTATCATTCTATTCATATTTGCTAATTCCTTCCTTGCATCCAAAAGCATGGCCATAAACATTGATGCAATTTTAGTATTCACATTGTATATCTCAAGCATTTTGATGTTTGTGTCACCCAAATCTAGTCAAATAGCATGCATGATTATCATGGTCTTGGTTTTGGAAATATCCTTTAGTCTTCAAAAAAATGGGGGTATTCATCTTGTAGAGGCAAGAATGGAGGTTGATCATCCCAACATGACTCAAATAACACGTAGTTGGCATTATGAAGATTTATCTTTGGTGTACTCTTTTGCGCAATCCTTTACTTGACATTGCATTGCTTATCCCATTGTTTGCTAGCTTCATGATGCTTTACCCTTGCCCCATATCCGCTTCAATGTGTAACTTGCGCCAAACATCAAGTCATTTCCAAGATCAATTCAGTGCTGTCTATTTCAATTGCGTAGTTTGCTAATCCACCTTGTCTTTTCCTTCTCTAAAGATGTGATGCAAAAATTGTTGAGCTGGCTTAATAATTCCCAAATTGGTGCAAGCCATTTCTTACGTTTCTAGTTCTGATGGATGGCATTTATGATGATTTGTGAGTCACCTTCTAAGTGGACTTTGTCAAAGTTCAATTTTCTATATGATTTCATTCTTGAAAGTATTCCTTGAAACTCAACATTGTTGTTGGTTATTTTTGGGAGTTTTTTTCGGTAGCTATCACCAAGATTTTATCCTTTCGATCCCTTAACATACAACATGCCTTTGATAGGCATGGATTGTCATGAGATGCACCATCAAAGTTAACTTTTCTCAATCCTTATTTTAGGATATACCCATCAAGCATCAACTCTAGGGTTAGAAGCCCAATCAAGTTTTAAAATTAGTCTTTTAAGTTTTTTGATTTGTTTATTTCCAAACTTCCAAACCTTAATGGGGGTTTTGGATGGAGAGACTAGGCTTTTGAAATTTTCAAAATCTTTTTCAAGGTAAATACGAGAATGGACTTTTGTGGGATTGCTTGTTGAGAGCGATTGGGTGAATGTTGTCAGTACAAGTCAATATTCATCTTTTTGAATTCTATCTTTATATTTGTGAGAAAAAATAATTTTTTTGAGTTTGGAAGGATGAAATAAAGGATTAAAGGGCCTCTATTCTAAATGTATAGACTCGATTGATTCTATAATGTTAGTGTTACTTGTTCCATGGAATTGGGATGTAGTTATTCATCTCACTCTTTGGGATTGGTTGGCTTGGTATGTGCTTCTTATAGAAACTACGTATCTTTACTAGTATGTACCTCACTTTACTATTGCCATTCACACTTCAACAAGCTTTATTATAATGTCCCCAAATTGGGGTATACCTATTTTGGCCAAAGTAACAATTCCATAACATAATTTGCTTACAAGTATTGTATAATTAATTCATATAATAGCTTTTTAACTTTTTAACGTAAATAAGCAATTACATTAAATAACTTCACCTATTTGTATTTAATAAGCAATTACATTAAATAACTTCACCTATTTGTTCGACCTTGGGGTAGGTGATGGCATCACTGACGGATATTATGCTCGAAAGCAGCGAAAAATTCAACGGCCACAACTACAACACCTAGAAGCAGCCTATGTTAACAATTTTTGAGTACCGATGTCTTGATGCAGTTGTTCTAGGCACGTTTGAACATCCAACCACTATCGGAAAAGATCAGGACAAATGTCCGGAAGCAATCATGCTCATCAAATTCTCTGTCATCGATGAGCAGCTAACTCAGGTACCATCCTTCAAACTGCGAAGGAGATATGGGATCATTTGAAGAGTCTCCATGAAACCTTTGACAAGAGGAGAGCATTCATTCTAAAGAACATGCCCTTTTCGATTATGAAGGACATTTTTGACCAACTTGAAGCGATTGGTCGTACAATGGAGGAAGAGGACATGGTTGTCATCACATTGAAGAGTTTGCCCAAATCTTATGAGCATTTCATCGAAACGCTGAATATCACTTCCACTGACGTCGATTTGAAGTGTTTCGATCTTTGTAATATGCTTTTACAACAAGATCGGTGGCACCAATAGTTTGGAAGCAGTACCAGTTCCACCTCCACCGAGCAATCGTTCTTTGCCAAATCTTCTACTAAGAACAAAGGGAGGGCTCAATCTTCTCAGTCGAAAGGCTCTAGTTCTTCTTAGGACAACAGGAAGAAGAAGAATGTTTAGTGCAATTATTGTCATAAGTTTGGTCACATGAAGGTTGAGTGTCGAATTCAATTGGCTTCTGAACAAAAGAAGCAGGGAGGGTCTCAACAGAAAGCAAATGTTGCCGAACATTCTAAGCAGAAAAAATCTGCTTTCTATGCTTTTATGGCCAAGAGAACAACAGATCCAATACACTCTTTTGCTTGGTATATTGATTAGGAGCTTCACGACGTTTTATTCATCGTCAGGATTGGTTCACAAAATTTGAACCATTCTCAAATTTAGTCATCTTCGGAGGAGGAGAAGAGTTCACAGTTGCTGGTAAGGGCACTGTCGAGATTCACTCAAGAGGTAGAAATTTAATTTTTCTTGATGTCTACTATGTTCTAGGCATGGAACATAATCTCCTCTCCGTCACTCAAATCATGGGGCATTCTCCTCAATTAGATGTTGTATTCAGTTCGTCCATCTGCATCATTGTTGATAGGGAGACTCGTACTACAATCGCTATGGGACTTGAGTATCATGGTTTGTATAGACTTGCTGATTCTGGCGATTCTCAGGAGCATGCTTTGGTTGCTAGGAGTACATCCATCAGAACACTTTGGCATCTACGTTATGGGCACTTAAACGTGCACTATCTCTCTTAGTTATATCACGAGGAGGGTTTGGTTGCTGGTTTACTTGAGATCCAACCTCAAAATCATGGAGTTTGTGTAGCCTGTCAAGTTGGGAAGCAGCATCGGATACCATTCTTGGATGGTGATTCTTGGCGAGCCTCCAAGGTCCTTCAGTTGGTTCACGCTATGTGGGCCATTGAACACTCCATTTGGAACTGGTTGCAAGTACTTCTTATTTGTTGACGATTTTAGTTGTAAAATGTGGGTGTATTTTCTGAAAAATAAATCAGATGTGTTCGGTACATTTCAGCAGTTCAAGGCCTTAGTTGAGAAAGAATTCAGTTCTCAAATTGTCACTCTAAGGTCAGATAATGAGGGGTTATGGTCTAGTGGTACAACTAAATTGCTTAGAAACACAAAGCTCAACATCTACTAGAACTTGAAAAGATCATTCAAAACCAACAAGAAATTTTTCATGAACTCAAAACGCCTAAAACCAATTGGAGACTATGATCATGTCATCGAGCTAATACCTTGAAGCATTCCTCCTAACATTAGACTTTATCATTAGCCCTATGAGCAAAAGGCTGAAATTGAAAATTTAGTTAAGAAAATGTTGGATTTTAGGAACAATTTGGCCTAGAAAATGTTCCTATTCATCTCTAGTGGTTATTGTTAAAAAGAAGGATTAGTCACATAGAATGTGTCTTGATTGTAGGGAACTCATAAGCTCACTCTCAAGAAGTATCCTTTTTTTATTATTGCTGAAATTGAAAATTTAGTTAAGAAAATGTTGGATTTTAGGAACAATTTGGCCTAGAAAATGTTCCTATTCATCTCTAGTGGTTATTGTTAAAAAGAAGGATTAGTCACATAGAATGTGTCTTGATTGTAGGGAACTCATAAGCTCACTCTCAAGAAGTATCCTTTTTTTATTATTGATGAATTATTAGATGTACTAAATGGTGCAATTTTCTTTGCTAAAGTTAGATTTATTTTCTGGCTAACATCAAATTTGTATAAATGAAGAGGATATACATAAAACTGCCTTTAGAACACATGAGGGACATTATGAATTCTTGGTAATGCCCTTTGGTCTAACTAATGCCCCATCAACTTTTCAAAGCCTCGTGAACTTAAGTTCCAACCATTAATTCGTAAATTATGAATTCTTTGTTGATATCCTTATCTATAGTAAACCATGTGAGGAACATTTGCAACATGTAGAGAAGATATTAAAAGTTTTGGAAGATAACCAACTCTATGCCAAGCAATCCAAATGCGTCTTTGGGGTGAAAGAATTAGAATATTTGGGGTGTGCGGTGTCACATGAAGGTGTTAAGGTAGATCCCAAGAAGATTGGTGCAATAAAAGAATGGCCAATGCCTGAAAATATTAAAGGGTTGACAAGAGGCATTCCATAATAACAACACGAGTTCAATTGTAATGGTGTGAGTGTTAACAATAACTCTTACCTTTAATCTTAAATGTGACAACCATTTACATGTGAAAATATTAATATTTAATAATAAACATTATATGTCTAAAATAATTAGCACATATATATAAATGAGTTTTTAAAATTGGAATCACAAAACTAATGAATGTTGGCTTTTCCAAAATAAAAACTAAGAGTTACAAAAGTAAAACAAGTGTATTAATAAAAGGAGTAAACAATATACATATAATAAAAGTTGTCTTAATGTATGTATTGAATAGAATAGTTTCAACGCAAGGTAAATTAAAATAACTTTTTAAGCAAATAAAGTAGGTCAAAATTGATATCTTTCCACATGTTTAAGATAGATGTATTTAATATATCTATTTTAGTTGCTTTAGGAGTTGTAGTTTCAATCCTCTAGTAGTACTTAAGCGACAAGCAAGAGATCATCATAACTCACAAGTGGATGTTGGGGTATAATTTGACAATGGCCGTTAACATGGAAGAATACTTTTTCATAGGGCCCTTTTTTCCCCTTAGTTTGAACTGATTGAACACTAAATTTAAATTGTGATGTTGCTTCATTTATTATTGGTATTATCTTTAATAGCATCATTTTGAGGGTTTCCATGTCATCTAGTTTTATTGTCATTGTTTTTATGTGGTCTTGGATCTCATGATATGTGTGTGCCCTTGTCATATAGATCAATCATCTTTTTACATTATTCAACCAATTTTTTTATTTCTACATAACCTTTTTCTATTTTGTTGTTGCAACTCCTCATAACATCATCTTTCTTGACATAGCAATGCTCACATCTTGCCCTGCCAACTCGTTTTCTTAGGGTATGTATAAAACCTCTAGGGACATATTACTTGGCTTCCTCTAATTTAATGTTTTTATTGTTGATATAATAACTTACCCTATCCTATTCTTCTCTATGCAAGATGTTAAATTAAAAAATTTGGCCTGAGGGAGTAAATATTTTTTCTTTTGAATCTTGAAGCATTTATAATTAGAATTTCATGCCTACCACATGACCTTCTAGTATGCAACTTGAGAAGGAACCCAAATTGGCAAATTGTGGGGCATGACAAAGGCTCCAAATTCCCAAATTATAATATCTTTCTAATTTAGGAACTAGTCTCCCTAGTTGTGACCTTTTGTAAAGTTCTTCAATGTGAGGGGCCTAAAAAGCTATTGAAACACCTTGTTTAATGTGGGCTGTTCAAATCCAAACCTCCTTAATATCTCGGGGTCACACAAATAATCTTCAAATTTGCAATAATGAAGATACAAGTTATTTCTATTCAAATGAACAATCCATAGTTGGATAACACCTAATTGTTTCTTTTGGTAACTCCTTTTATGTTGAACCCACTCCAAACTTCCAATCCTACTTATGAGATAGCATGCACATTATGTAATCATATGATTTGTCACAAAACTTCCATGGTCTTGAAGTGCATTGAGTTGAGTATGTTGAATGTTAGAGGTTAGCACCATAGCATCTCTAGACATCCTAGGTTGAACATCACTCCCAAACTTGATAAATATCATGATAGGTGTACTTGAAACAATTTTCAAATGTCTCCATGTCTAGGGGCTCAAGCTCATAATCAAGAATTGGCTTGAATTTTTGGTCTACTCTCTTAACTCTGTAGTGAGGCAACCATTTCATTCTTTAACTTGATGCTTAATAATAGTAGTTTTGACTTTGTGCCCTTTGCCATAACTAGATTTCTTAGGTTTCAAATTCTGTCTAGGTGCTACTTGTACATCTACATGAATAATGGTTTCCTTGCACATTCAAGTGTGATAATGCATAGTTGCAAAATAGGGCACAATGTGAAATGCAAAAATGCAATAGTAGTTCTTGACTCTTAGTGCGATTCAATAGGTAAGGGTCATTTCAATTATAAGAGGGGCATATTAATGGTGTTACTTGGCTAGGGTTGAAAAAGCATGACAAACTCAACAATGGTTAAAGTTTTCGAAGAATAGACAAATGTTCGTCGTTGAGCATACACAACTATGAATGAGAGGTATTGGCACTAATGAAATCAATGATGTTGCATCAATGATGAGTGGAAGTTTAATGCAGAATTTAATTGTTTGCAATAAGGATGCACGATGTTGATTTTATACTTCCAGATTAATGTAAAACTTAGAAATCAGAATTTAGTTTCTAATTAAATTTTTTGTTGTAAAATTTAGAGATTTCTAGATCTAGGCATAGCATAGAAATGAACAAATAAGAACAAAACACAATTACCCTGGGAAAACCTCCTATGAAGAAAAACCCAGCTAGAAAAGATCCTCAGATCTGATTATGGATTATATTCATATGAAGATTACAACACTTATCTTTAGTACTTGAAGATGATTGCACATAGGGCTGATAAAGTCTTCAACAAGTCTGCACTTTTATAAGTCTCAAGCCTACCCCATTTAGCATAGTAATCAGCAATCAGATCCACACCTTAGGTCTGCACTTTATTGTATCTTAAGTCTGCACCTTTGCCTGAAACTGGACTGCAACCCTAGCTGCTTGAATCTGGAATAGTTCGCCCTCCTTGTAATGGTATTTGCTCTTGATATTAGTGTCTTTTATGACGGATACAAATCGCCAATATTACTTCTTCAAACTTCACATTTTAGGCAGAGGTATAATTCGCATGGAATGATGAATGAGTGAATGATAATGTGAAGTTGTTATTTATTTATATGGGGAGCAATGTCTTTAGTCATGTCGGCTTGCTTTATAATTTATTTTATTTATTACTTTTCCTTTTAGTTTTGATGGAATAGGGTCAGCCATATTTTGGAGGAGCACGTTGAGTGTGGTGCGAGCAAGTTTAAGTGGTGCCGTAGGGTTTAGGGCCCAGCCCTACACGTTGAGGAAAGGGGCCAGCCCTTTGGGCAGATTCCAATGTTGCCCAAGGCAGTTGGAATCCGCTATTCCCTAATTACAATCAACAGTAACAAGCAAAATACTTGGACATTGGAAGTAGACATTTATTTGATGCGGTAAGGCTCATATGTAGCTATGAACTAATTGCAAGGCATAGGTGTATTGACATGGTAGTGTATGAATAGGTCCAAGGAGATGAAACAAAAGGATTTGATACTCAGTGAAGTGACTTGGCAAATTTTACTTAGTTTATTATGAAGTAGGCATGGTCCTCTATGCAAGAAGCAGCAAGTGACTTATGATTGGCAAAGTCACTTAGTGCAAACAAGGAAATGATGTGCGATTCCAGTTTCAGATGAACTTTCAATGCTTATACAAGTGATTTAGCTGCCACCTCTCAGGTTACATTAAATAAAGAGAATTAATCCTTGGCCTATATATTATTATATTAAGGTTTAAAAGTGCCTTTATTAAGAAATGTATCAAAGGCTTAATAAATTATATGCACCAAAGTGTTGAGTGGGACATTACTGGCCAAAGGCACTCAATGCAAACAAAGAAGCTATGTACAAAGCTTGTTCTTGGTAAGACAGTGATGTGAAATGAAGTACTTGGGCATTTGGCAATGGGCCATTAAAAGTCAACAATGAATCATATGAAAATGCTAGTGAGAAGGTTAAAAGTCTTGAACTCTTGAGCATTGGGTTGTCTAGGGTTTTTGCATGGTTTTAATTAGGATAATTCAGACCTGCATTCAACTGCCATCCCGATCATAAACATTCTGAAAATGCCCGAGAACATTTTCTATTCAATTTCAATTGCTTTTTGGGTCATTGTGGCCAGGTTACAATATATCCTACTCCAGGGTACTCGTTTTTATCTTTGCAGAAAATATTTTGTGGTTACATGGTATGTGTGTTATTGTGTTTTCTTGGCTAAGGCTGGTTTGAGTACTTTTTCATAGAAATAGAATTTTGTATTTAGCGTTTTTAATGTACTGATCAGTTTATGGTTGTGTTGTTGCATATTTATGGCATTTTCTTATAGGCTTTGAAATAAATGAAAAATTTAGGTTATGAACCTTTATGGTTTCTCATTTAGTACATGGAGGTTTGTTTCCAACATGTGCAGTACATTATTGCACATTAGGAGGTAGATCATATGGCCTAGAGGAGTTCTATAGAAGTTGTGTTATGGTTCTGATTTTAACATTAGGATGATGAGTGATACATCAACCCTGATGTTTCTGCTTCTTTTATTTATTGTGGCTCTAGGAGAAGCAGATCTTGACCCTTGTGAGTGGTGGGTAAAATAAATCTTTCCTCAGTTAAAATGCCAAATTCTTATACCACTGCACGGATTTTTTCTTCTCTCAGGAGCTGAAATGTTGCAGTGAAGCTTAAATGACTAATTTTATCATAGTTTTTATTTTTATAGATTTTTGTCTGTCAATGGTGTTCGTTTTCTAACTGGTGATTGATTTAGCAATCAAGATTTATGAACATGGATAAATAGCATAAGTTGTCACATCTGGAAGTTTTCTATTTAGTGTATCTTTATGCCCGACACTAATATCTGTGATTCAAACAGAATGTGTAGGATGTCAGGTCTATTGAAAACAAACTCAAATTATGCAACAAAATTATATGGCCAGCCTAAATTAGTAGGAAGTATAGGTTTTAGAATATGGAATGTCTGTTGTAGATTTAAAGATCATGCTATTTGGTACTTTGTCCACAGATGCATTCTTAATTGCATGATTCAAGTATTGCATCTGTAACTGTTAAAATATTTAGAATGGGTCATTTGGGATGCATCTAATCCTCTGAGGTGTCCTTCAATTTGGTTCTTCACCTTAAATGATGATAGCCTATGGACAGACTTGTCTGCAGTCTAAAATTCTTACAAAGTCAAGTGGAATCTTAATGGTAGTACTTTTTGGAAGTATTTTAAGGCAGCTAAGTTTTGGCAATTGGCTAATTTGTTTTTGTTTCATGGTTTAGAGACAATATGATGCATTTATAGGTGTATATATGCTCTTTACAAGTGAATTATAATACTGATCCACGTAGTAAGAACTTCCTGCCTGCCATACTGTAGAAAGTCATTCACTGAATTCTGAAATGATTATTAGCCTTAAGGGGCTATTATCTTTTTGGTTCGGCTTTGTTTTGAAGCAACCATTATCAAGGTTTTTCACCACTTACTTTTCTTACAGATGTAACATGCTCTTGCATGACACATATGGTCTTGTCTGTCGCAGATATTGTGGAAAAATTGATCAGTAGTGGGAAGCAAATTGAGGCTGTAAACTTTGTCCATACATTTGGACTTACTGAAAAATATCCACTTGTGCCTTTGTTGAGGGCATATCTGAAGGATGCAAAGAAATTGTCACAGGATACAGCAAAAAATGGAAAGAATTCTATTAATGCGCAGGTATGCTTATTCTCATGTCTGGGCTAGATGTGTTTTGCTATAAGTTTTATGAAATCAACTGCCTATATCTCAACCTTGGTTCGGTCATAAATATTTGAAGATTCTGTGTGTAATGGCAGAATGAAGGAGCCTCAAAAGAAATTGCAGCTGTGAAAGCTGTAATTAAGTGCATTCAAGAACACAAACTTGAGTCGCAGATGTCTCCAGAAAATCTTCAAAAGCGTATGGCTCACTTAGAGAAAGCCAAGGCTGACAGAAAAAGATCTGCTGCAGAAGCTGTTAAGTCTCAGACTAAACGGCCTCGTGTAAGTAATAGTGGTAGTGCTGCAGCATCTGCTGCTGAAAGGATTCCCACTGTATATACCTCTTCTATTACTGATGACAGGAGCCTCCTACGCCCTGGTATGACAAGTTATAGTTTACCTACCCCAGGTGCTTATGACAGGCCAAGTCAAAGCATCTTAGGATCATCACCCTATGGAATTGGAAGCAGGGGTGCACTTCCTCTTTCAAGGCCTTATTTGTTATCATCAGACAATCTGCATTCCTCATTGTATGGGGCTGGGTCTTTTGGAGCACCTAGCAATTATGGCAGTTTTAGCCTTGGTGCTGGTCTGCCGTCATCCAGTGCATCTTATCCATCTTCATATTTGCGTTAAGATGCTTCACAAGGTCTCTTCAATGTCGGTTTCTGATCTTTAGTTGCTCATGCACTATATCCGTATTTAACTTTGCCACCGTTTGCACTGTTCTTGAAAAAGCTTCAGCTTCTGATTTTTCCAAACTTAAGCATCTCTTTAGGGTGGTCATGGATTAGCCATGAGGACTAGCTAAATTTTGTTTTTACTGCTTCATTTGGATGCCAGGATTTGTTTGGAAAGATGCAAATGTTTTGGTGCTAGTGTGTTTCAAAATGGTAAATGTGAATTAGCATTTTCATTTTCAAATCAGACATGGGTACTATTGTAGGAACTTTTTATGTTAAGGCATAGGTATGATTTCCTGTCATTTATATGGCATATGTGTCCAAACTTGTAAATTGATTTGCATAGAGCTGCACAACCTTTGGGTCCATTTAATCTCCTTTGCTGTCTAAACATCAAGTGTGTTCCTTCAAAGTATTGATAATGTTTTGGAAGTATGTATTTGATTGATGATATGTTTCTGTTTGTTCTTGTCTCCTTCTATCTATGTTTTGTTTCCTATGCAAGTCTTGAGGAATCTTAACATGGGTTCTTCTGAAACACTGCAGAGAATTTGAGTTAGCTTATTTTTCCTTTTATACATTCTATTAGGATCCATGACTTTCCCAAATCATAATTTCCCACGTTTTATTTGTTAGGAAGGTCTGCTGTTGCTCTCTGGACTCTTAGAATAAAATTGCAGTGTCAATTGTTTGTGGATTCAACTTAGTAGAGTAGATGTTCTTTGTCATCGGTTCCTGCAACCATTCATATTTACATAATTGATGTTTGGAGAAGAGTTTCAATGGAATTTTCTCTGAAGTTAATTTAGTTTCTGTATCACATCGTGCCTGTTGTCTAAAGATGTAATCATTCATCCTCATATTTGAAAATTCATCTCTCGAAGTTCACATCCTGGTAAGAGGCATGGCTATGAAAATGAATTGGTAACATGTGGTCAGCATTAGTTGTGGTACATAAATCAGTCTGCCATTATCAGTAAATAGCATTAGAGGTGATCTCCCCTTTGTTTTGCACTGTTTACTGTTTGATGTACTTAAAAAAACTCATGTCTTATGATGGTCTTTCCTGGTGCTCTATTAGATACTTTGGCTTCATTGTAACATGCAAGTAGCATGTAGCCTCTGTATAGACTGTATCTTGCATAGGACTGGACCAAAGGCTTTTCCATTCTGCCTCCTTGGATAATTTACAGGAGGGCCTTCACTGGCCCTTATGCAGCAGCTATTGTTATAAATTTTCAGGTGGGATATTGGTTGAGCATTTCACTACTAGAAGCTGGGGAAAATCTCAAAATTTCTGAGGATATAAGTTTATGAAACTAGATGTTCGTCTTCCAAACAATGTTGGAGACAGCAGCATTTGTCAGCTACATATAAATGTGCATGTGATTTATATTGAGGGCATTCTTGTCCCCAAGAGGCAATATTTTAAATTTATTTATGCCTATTCTCTTTATACCAGCTTAGTCCTCTGCCCAGGCTCTTCAGAGGAGGTGCCTTATAGATTGAAATTAAATGTTAAGCAATAGGTCTAAAATTCAATACCCCTCCCATCTACTTCTATCAGCTGAGTGTGTGTAAAGGTGAAGGCATGTGTATCCTGGAGAATGCACATTGTGGTATCACTAATGATTGACTTGTTAACCCAATTTATACTTTATGTTGCTGTATATTTAACTCAATGTCTTGTTTTATGGTGGCTCTAGATAGAGCCGCCTGTTCTTTTCTGTTTTTAAAATTGTCTTATCTATGATTCAGGTACCTGGATGGTAGATTGACTGTTTTGCTGTGTAACAACCCTGTCTCTAGGGTCAAAATATGAGGTGTAATACCAAATTTGAGTTTCACAAGCAGCCTGGATTACATTTATGACAAGGGTTCAATAATACCTAAAATGCTTGCTGAAGTTGACAAAACAATATATTACAAAATAAGTTGGGTAATATATCACTTGGAATCAGTAACTGTTGTGATGGTTGGGCTTAGTCATCACACGTGCATGTTTGCAGCCAAATAATAACAATGTATAATGTTATTACCTGTGGTAGTAAATCTGCGTCATTGAGTAAAAACTGTGTTGCATTCATAAGTAGGTGCATCAGTACCTCTTTGAACTGGTCTGCAGTCAACACACTTTTGACCTGCAAATGTGCATGACACTAAAGTTGGGCGCAACTGTACTAAATATGATCTTATTATTGAAGGTTTTTTTTGTATCAAAGGGGTAAAAATTAATTCAATCCAAAGAGAACAGCATTACAACCAAAGACTAGAACTCAGCCCCACCAAGGGCGCCAAAAGCCAACTAATAGCTACTAGCAAAGACCAAAGGCCAAAGAATCCTGCAAGAAATCCCAACATTACAAATCATTAACCATGCATGTTCATCAATCAACTCCTCAAGCCTGCAGTAGCACTTTGGAGAAAGATCCTGCCAAACACTAACATGCCAATCTACTAAATGTTTAGGAGCCCATTTAGCCAACCAGTCAGCCAGCCCATTCAAATCCTACGGAATGTGTGTGAACGAGACAAAGTCCAAAGATTTTTCCAGCCTGAGAATCTGTTGGGCCACCAAAGCCAGCTGCCAATCAACATCACCAAAATTTGCTTAGTCGACTAATCAATCAAAATCTGAGTCATACTCACAAATAAGCTTACAATAGTCAAAAGAACATCCCCTTTCCAATGCATAAAGGAGAGTAATTGCTTCTATAAGATTATTGGCCTGCTTATCCTTGTTGATAGAAAAAAAGAATATCACAACTCCAAAGTTGTCTCTTCTCACTCCTCCAATCCCAACATGACAAGGATTCCCTCAAGAGAACCCATCAGCTTTAATCTGGAATACACCTTGAGGAGGTGGAGAATATCTCCATTGAAATGGAAAAGGCATAGGACCATCTCAACTTCACCATGTTCTAAGGTTGTAGACGCCTCACACCTAGCAATAAGAGATTCTTGTTTTATACTAGAAATCCATTGCCATTATTGCTGAAACCCCAAGTTACTTCCATGAAAGATTTTGTGGTTTCTTACAAGTCAAACATTTTAAATGATGCATGAGGGTCCAATGGACCAAGCCATTTGAAGAAATGAAGCCTTAGTTGGAGGCCTCCCTAAACTTCTCCAAAAATCAGCTAGAGAAGAAGCATGGATAGAAGCTTGCTTCCAAATACCCCATCAAAGGTGCCCAATGTCTCTAGAGAAGTAACATTTAAAAAATAAATGGAAAGAGCACCACTACTTGTTGCCACAGAGAAAACATCTTTTTGTTCCTTGGAAACCGTGCTTTCGAAGTTTGTCCTAGGTGAGACATTTATTATGAGTAGCTAAGCAAAGGAAGATATTACACCTAGGCCAGGCAGACTTGTTCCATACATTCTTCCACCATGGGAACATTTAAAAAATGAATGGAAAGAGCATTACTCCTTGCCACATAGAAGACATCTTGTTGTTCCTTGGAAACCGTGCTTTCGAAGATTGTCCCAGGTGAGACATTTATTATGAGTAGCTAAGCAAAGAAAGATATTACACCTAGGCCAGGCAAACTTGTTCCATACATTCTTCCACCATGGGACTTTGTCCTTACTAAATATTTTTTTTAGTCTAGGGGATAATTATTCACGTTCCTCAGCAGAGCCTCCTCATCACCATTCAGAGGACTTGTTCCACATGTACACCTAGAATTGCCCCACACTTTTGTTAGCTATGAAATTCTTTACTCTGGACTAGCCAACCTCCAAGAATCTATGGTAGAGACCCTGCAAGAGTGAATGCATGGACAAGATAGGGGAAAAACTATCCCAAGAGGCATACCAAAAAAGAGCCACAAAATCCATGTTGCATTTTCAAAACAAGCCTTGCTTATTCAAATTGAAGAGTGTCCTAAATCATGTAGCCTTTGCCCACTAGGCTCACCCTAGGAACATCATCAATAGAAAGGGGATCTTGGCCCAAGCTTGATCCTGATTAGTACACCAACACGAATAAAGAAAGCCGACAATGCAAACCAGTGAAGGTAGCCTTACGTAAACCTACACCTTCCTCCTGTTGACAAATACCCTTCAACTTATGAAGTCTCCCTAGCCAAGGGGCCAACAGAGAGAGGAATACCCAAATACACAAAAGGAAGTGAACCAATTTGGAAATGAAGAATTTTAGCAATCCTAGCCCGAAGAAGAGAAGTGTTGAAGAAAAAACAGAGGCCTTTTCTTCATTAATCTTTTGATTGAAGGCTACAAGGTAGATATCCAAAGCTTGCTTGAAATTTGTTGCTTCTCTAATTTTAGCAATTCCCATTAGTCAAACACAAATTGAAGGTGAGAATTTTCGGATAAAATGTTGCCTATCACCCATGAATAAGTCGTTCTCTAACATGAGACCTCAAGAGTCTTACTAAACCCTCTACCATTACAATGAGCAGGTAAGGAGACAGAGGATCTCCCTATTGTAGGCCTCTAGGCATTAAACAACTCAGACAATTCACTATTGATATAATCCGAATAGGAAATAGACATAACTCATCACATAATTAACCCATTCCAAGCTAAAGCCGAAGGCCAAAGCACTTCATGAAGAAAATACCATTCAACCCGATCATACGCTTTGGCCATATCCAATAGAACGTAGCCTTCTCCTTGGAATTCTCCATAAAATGAACGTCCTTAGACGCAATGACGAACCCATCCAAAATTTGCCTACCAGCCAAAAATCCTCCTTGCTCTTTGCAAATAACAGAATCTAGCCAAGGCTTAAGCCTCTTTGCAATGATCTTAGAAACGATCTTGTAGACCACATTACATAGAGCTATGGGCCTAAACATGACTCGAGAGCTAGTCCGTTCTGTTTTCAGAATAAGCACAAGAAAGGTTGAATTCATTGCTTACAACATCTGCTTGCTATGTTGGGATTCTTGCTTTACACCCAAGAAGGGTTGAATTCATTGCTTACAACATCTGCTTGCTATGTTGGGATTCTTGCTTTACACCCAAGAAGTCATATTTGATAATCTCCCAAAATTCTTAAAAGAATTTCTATTGGGAAACTATCGAGACTAGGGCTTTTCACACTCTTTATTGAAACAAAATCTTTTCCAATTCCTCTAAAGAAATGGGATTGCGCATCTTGTTTACTTCATTAGTAACCATTGGAGGAATACAATCTAGAATTTGATTCTATTTGTACACAACAATGGGAGAGTCTTCCTTAAACAAAGAGAAAGAATAGCGAATACCCTCTTTTGTGATATCTTGAAGAGAAGATAATTGATCCCCATGGGTAGACAAAATAGAGGAGATCACGTTACCATGCTTTTGGCCTTGACAAAATTAAAGAAGAAAGCTGTATTTGTGCTGCCCTTTTGAAGCCAATCAATTAGAGACTTCTCTGTTACGAAAAAAATTCTTCATGGAGCTTTTATTCAACAAGCTCTTTCAAAGCTTCATATTCTGCCCTAAGCGACTTCCTAGTAAGACCAAGATCTATATTCTTCCTAGTGATGCCATCCAGTTGGTTTTGAGTTGCTGACGTAGCCATGAATGTGATTTCAAAACATTGTCTATTCCACTTGAGCTGGTATTTCAAAAACTGAAGTCTCTTCACATAAGAATACATTGCAATAACATAGGCCGATCTCTTCTTGCTTAACCAATCCAAAATAAGGTCTTTCAACTTGGACTCTTGCAAGCACATAAGCTGAAACTTGAAAGAAGGATTCCTTGATGCAATGAACAAGGTGGCTGACAATTTGATAGGCCAGTGGTCAGAGCCCCCACAATCTAGGATTCCAGAGTTGGTATTCTAGTTGCTACCAATCCAAAAGTTAGAGACAAGAAACGTATCCAATGTTTTAGATAGAGAACCCTTTTTGCATCTTTTGTTGCTCCATCATACCATTACATGGTTTAATGTCAATCAAGTCCAATAGGTGAATCTTATACTTGAGACTTGTGAGGAGGGATCAAGCCTTTTCACTCCACCCCTCTTTTCCTCTAGACTAATAATAGCATTGAAGTCCCCTTCCATGATCTACAAGCATAAGGGAGCCTAAGACTGAGCAAACTAGATATGAGTCCAAAGACTAGATTTGCCTAGGAAGTCACTTGGGGCATACACATTGGTAAAGAGACACACTTCTCCAAAAACAAGATTAGAACACATTGGTAAAGAGACACACTTCTCTAAAACTAAGATTAGAAAAAAGCCACTAGATAGGATCAATCTTTCGTGGGTCCCATAAACAAATCGAATCACCCTCGTTGCTTGCGCGTCGAGGCATTGGCATTGACCTCTCCGCCAAACCTTGGGGGTAATATTAAACATGCTTGCCACAACCAACTTCAACTCTTGTATAAATAAAATATTGAGAGAACTATCATTTTTGAACATTGGAGAAATGGGAGTCAATTGTCTTAATTGACCTTGACTCCACTAAATTCTCACCCATCAATCTTACTCTATACCAATCTTTCTTTCACCTTGTTTTAGCATGGGTCTCTTTGAACTACCCTTTTTGAGGTTCTTTTGTTGTATTCTCAATGAGGGCCAAATTTTACTTGTTTTTTGGATCTTGACCACCCATTTTCATTTGATATTCAAGGCAAACCAAGGTTGACTCTATTCTCAACTATGCATTACTAGCAAGTACCAAATTACTAGGGGCCTCTTGAGATTAATTAGTGATCATCGGAGAAACAAGAAGTGTCACTAGAGAATTAACTTGAATGGAAGCATCCCTAGGGGCTTCTTGAATCTTCAATAAGAACTTTGTAGCTGAATGAATCCCATCAGGATCCCCGTCATGCTGACCAAAATAGTCTAGGGCCTCAAAATGGTTTAACAACCCATTCGCTTCACTGTTCTTTAAAGTTTTCTTTTGACTTGTACCCTTGTTGTGAGGCTTCATGTGCCATGACTTGATGAATAATCTAACTTGATTATAAAAATAGCCCCTTGCTCACAAAGGCTTTGTTTCAATTAGCCATACATGAGAACAAAAAGTTATTCATTGCCAACAACACTTCCATATACCCCCTCTCAATTCTATGCCGTTTGAGCCCATCTTAGAAGAGGAGAGATGTGCATGCTCATAAATTTGCTAATCAAAACATGGCTCAACAAATAAGAACTATTTTTCGCAACCGAGTCTAGTTGGATAATTAATACTGTGTGCCCATAAATTTGCAATTCAAAACATTGTTTTTGACAAATAAGAAACATCTTCCGCAACGAGTTTAGTTGGATAACTAATACAAGCTTTGTTTGGTTCAGCTCCGAACATCCATTTATCTTCAAGTATGGCTTTCAATGATTAGCCTCCCTCTGCAAACCATTTTGCAAAAAATTGACCGCCCTTGCATGGAAGGAAGAAGGACCAACTTTCGGTACAACTTCTTGAAACGAAGCCATCAAAACTCCTTGAGAGCCCTGTTGAGTGGCGTTTGTGACCACACCAACACAATAAAGTTTTCCAATGGTCACTTTAAAGTTTTCCAGTGGTCACTTTAATGTTTTCCAATGGTCACTTTATCCTTTTTGATCAAAATCTGATGTATGCTAAGATTGCAGGAAGATTATACATTGAATCCCAGGTTCCAACTGCACACTAGCGACTTTCTGATGGATATAGGCTTGTTTGGCTTTGATGTTTGCTGGTAATCTAAAGGGACATATGTTTGGATCATTCTTTTACTTCTTTGTTGTGGCTAGAACTTCATCATCGGATATAGCAATTTCGTGATGCTTCTGCTTCAAACGAACTAAACTGAAATGAACTGAAATTAAAGGGGGGAAAGGGTTTAGGAAGATTAAGCTAAATCTAAGAACTCAATAGATAGCAATGCTTTGGATGAGGTCAACCGCACTTCACTTCACCACTAGAAGATAACTACATGTAGCGGGCACAATCGTTAGATGTTGTGTTTGAAGGATTTTTAAACCACAAATGAACACCATCAAAGAACAATGTTCATCTAATAATTTAGATTAAGGGCACACATACAAAAGCTTAGTCCAACCTTGCACTGTCAATAGAAATCATCTATTAACAAAAGGTATGAGCAAGCGATCTTCACCTTTAAACATTACTATCAACTTTGCTCATCTGATTGCTTGGAAAATAAAATTCTACTCTAAGTGAGGAAGGTGAAACCATGCAAGTTTTGAAAACTAACTTAAGTGAAACGCCATTAGAGAACAATGTATCATTGTTATTATCTCAATAACTTATTGCAACAATTTCATACAGTCTCCCCTAGCTTTACAAATGAAGGGGTGACCCCCTTTTATAGGCTTCTAGCTTGAAAATGGACGACCTTGATTACAAACAGATCAATGGCTAAGATTCAACATGCAAACCCTAATTAGGGTTTGACCAAAAGATTCCAAACATATGATGCCACAAAGGGGGAATAACATTAATGGCACATCATGTTCACTATCAATTAATTCCTTCATGCCAAAAATGGTGCCATAATGCGTTAAATGCACCACTACATCAAAAACCGCCCAACAAGCAATAAATGAGCCATCACTTCTTGGAGTATGGTAGCTGCCATGCATTAAGTATGCCACTACTAAGTCAAGATGTCCACTAGCAATAAATGTGCCATCATGCTGCCATGCACTCAATAGAATCTTGCCATGCAAATGGACTCCATCGTCATTGGAACTTTTATAATTTTTCGGGTTGTGCTTCATTGATATGGAATATTCTCTTTGCATATCCCCAACTCATCCTTTATAAGAATCTTTCCATTTCGAGCTCACAAAAGACATTTTGGAAGATTTTGCTGTCTTGGAAGAATTTTAACAATCTTTTCCACTTTTGAAGGATTCTTGTACGTCTGAAATTCTATAAGAGAGAAAATCTTTGTAGAGAGATTTTTTTGTCTTGAAGGAATTTTTCTCTTGTACGTCTAGAATTCTATAAGAGAGAAAATTTTTGTAGAGAGATACAAAGATTTTCCATCTTGAAGGAATTTTTCTATGTTTTAGTTCACATCTTGTTATGAAGGAGATTTTTCCATCAACTGACCATTTCTTCCATGTTTGGGAAATTTTATTCCGGCCGGAGTTCTTGGAGAGAGAAAATCCCGTCTTAGCCAATTGTCCTTAATTTTTCCTCCTTAGCGTTGAATTCCACGTTTTATTTTGTCCTTGGGCGCTCTTTGAAGGTGGTGAAGGATTTCTTTGGAATTGACTTTCTCCTTCTTGACCATGTTTATGCATTTTCTACTTGTCTTGGAGCGCATTTTTTAGGGAGTGGAGGAATTTTTGAAAATTAGACTTTTCTTCCTTGATGCACTTTGGCATTCATTCTTTTCTTAGAGCATGTTTTCTCCATGATGAAGGAATTTTTAATGTGGAGGAAAATTCCTCCTTAACCTCATTTTGGCATCCAACCTTGACCTTGATTCTACTTTGCCTCGAAGGAAGGAAATTCTTCATGCCTTAGCCAATTTTTACTTTTTCCAAGTATTCTATCCTGAAGGAAGGAATTTCCAATACTCGGTCTTTTTTTTTTTACTCTTTTGGAATTCTGCATACTTGGGTGCATTTCTTTCCCCAGGAAGGAATTTTTTGAAAATTTGAAATTTTCCTCCTTAGCCTTGAATTCCAGTTCAATTTTGGCGCTATAACCTCTTCTTGGGCTCTAATTCATTTCAGTGAAGGACTCTTGAAAAAAGTTGGAATTCCTCCTCTTCTTCATTCTAGTGCTCCATCAATGTTTGGGCGCTGATTCCACATGTAGGAGGAATTTGCTTAGAGGAGAAAATTCCTCCATGACCTTCATTTAGTGCCCTTGAACAACCTTGGGCTGGATTTTGCCTTGATGGAGGAAATAAAACCTTGGAGAAGAAATCCTCCATGACCCCTATTTGGCGCCCATCTTTTTGCTAGGGCTGAATTTCACCTTGGTGGAGGATTTCTCCACTTGGAGGAAAATTCCTTTTTCGCCATGTTTTAGTGCTCTAACCTTTGCTTGTGCAGAATTTTACCATGCAGGAGGAATTTGTGCATTGGTGGAGGAGTTTTGGAAAATTTTGGAATTCCTCCACAACACGTCCATTTTTACTCATCATTTGAATTTCTTTGCCACTTTCAGAATGAAGTGGGTTTTTCGTGCGTTAGAAGATTTTTCATGCCATTTCCCACTCCAAGAAAGAACTTCATACTTTAGCCATTTTTCCGATCACTTGTCTGCCTTCTCAACTTTTCGGATTTAGACATGGATTTCAGGAATGTTCCAGTGTCTTGACCACTGCCTGAGATGGACCTGCTGAAAATTGACTTACTAAAAAT
Organism: Cryptomeria japonica; assembly: GCF_030272615.1. Lineage (NCBI taxonomy): Eukaryota > Viridiplantae > Streptophyta > Pinopsida > Cupressales > Cupressaceae > Cryptomeria > Cryptomeria japonica. Next base: position 606,719,862 of record NC_081413.1, on the reverse strand, counting down.
AGTAAGTACTTCCAAACATCAAATTAGGGTAAACCGGGACAGGGTGACACTAAAAATGGACTTACTAAAAATAGAAACCGCTAAAAATAGTAAGTTTGATTTTCTAGCAAAATTAGGCCAATCCACGACGTAGTTGAACTTACTATAAATAGACTTACTAAAAATAGTAAGTGCTCAGAATTTGCTCAAATTTCATTGGTAGTTTCCTTGAAGGGCTTTGACTTCATTGCAACGTTCAGATTTTTCCAAAACCCTAAGTAGAATACCTCAAACCTAAGTCTGAAGGGCAAAAACCTTAAAATAGACCAAACAAGCTCTAGACTTGGTCAAATTTGCTCAAAACACTTGCAAACTGGGGAGGCCGAAGGGATTGCTGCGAAAAAAGCCAAAGAACCAAAAGACCAAGAGGACCTAAAAAGTAGGGGGTCCCAATTTGGAATGGGGTGATGTGTGAAAACGTTACAACAAGCTCCTTATAGAGGGCAAAACCACCACCAAGAAAAGAAACTATTCAACATACATAGTGGCCAATGCCAAAGCAGAGCACTCCATGCCGAAAGCTGCAGCAAAAAATCCCACCCAAACAAGATCTTCCCCACATGACCCCTCTGTGGCTCTCTAACATCCAACACAGCAAGCCACTCTCCTCCAAATGCCCCTGAGCAAGAACAAATTGCAGGAAGAGGTGCGGCCAGGAAACCCTCGGCTGCATAGGAACTCCTCTCGCGTGCATGCGTTGCCCTCCATCTTGAATTGTTATATGTTCTTGTCCAGTTCATAATCTATTGAGTTTGTCTGGTAATAATAGTGTCTGCCAGATTATTAGATTAACATTGTTGAAACTGGTAATGCAATATAGTTATTATCCCCGAGGAAGAGATATGTTACTAGATGACTTGTTACATTTTACCTATTGAGAGTTGTACGTCTTGATATTTTTCCAATCTATGGTTGGAGAGAAATGCTATACACAGCTCTATTGAAATGGAATTTAATTCGATACACAGCTTTGATCGATCTACAGCTTTTATGTCATATCCGCAAGGTTGTGAATTAACTTTAGTACACTAATTCAATGTCAAGTTTTCAACTGTACTGGCTACACTGTCTTTGAAGGATGGTCAATACTACATTTGTTTATAGATTTAACCTTCATATGTAAACTGCTCGGCAAGGCACTCGTCTTATCACTAGTAAAGAGGATGCAGAAGGTAGCATTACTAGGATCGAATATTTAATCCAAGTTTATTATTAATGGTGGCCGTAGATTAAATCCAATTTTATGTTTTATAGTAACTGGAGCTGTAACTTCCTCCTTTTCTCTGTTTTTGAAATTGTCTTATTAGGTGAATGGTAGATTGACTGCTTCTGCAGTCTTTGCAGCTCTATTCACTGCATAGAACAGAAGTATTGATTGAAAGTGTTGCCCAACCAGGTCGACTAGAAACCCATTTTGGACGTTGCTAATCCAGCCAATTCTAATTGAGGAAACACCCAATGACACTCTCCCTTCTTGAGGGGGTGCCCCCATCCTCCGCTCGCCCACCTACCAAGCAATAGTTCTATGGAGGCATCTAGCAACACTGTTTCTAGGGTTATAAAATGTGGTATGCACCAGATTGACCTTGTTTATGACGAGCCTAGAATTTATTTATGACAAGGGTTCAATAATCTCTAAAATGCCAAGTCACATTGACAACCGATAGCTAACTAAATAAATAGGGTAATATATAAATCGGAAGTAGCAACTAATATGATGGATGTGCTTACTAATATGATGGATGTGCTTAATCTCAACACACGCTTTCTTTCAGTCAGATGGCAACATTATATGACTTTTAACCTGTCTGGTATAAACCTGCGAGTTTTAACAAAAAACTGTGTAGCAAGCATAAGTAGGTGCTTTGTTAGTTCTTTGAACTAGTTTGCAGTCAATACTTTTGACCTGCAAATGTGCTTGGCATTAAAGCTGGGCACAGTAGGTCTTAATGTATCTTATTTATTCTTTATCCAGTTCATAAACCATATGGTGTGATAATCGAGGAAACACCCAATGCCACTCTCCCTTCTCGAGGGGGTGCCCCCCATCCTCCGCTCGCCCACCTACCAAGCGATAGTTCTATGGAGGCATCTAGCAACACTGTTTCTAGGGTCATAAAATGTGGTATGCACCAGATTGACCTTGTTTATGACGAGCCTAGAATTTATTTATGACAAGGGTTCAATAATCTCTAAAATGCTTAAGTCACATTGACAACCGATAGCTAACTAAATAAATAGGGTAATATATAAATCGGAAGTAGCAACTAATATGATGGATGTGCTTAATCTCAACACACGCTTTCTTGCAGTAAGATGGCAACACTATATGATTCTGTAACCTGTCTGGTATAAACCTGTGACTTTTAACAAAAAACTGTGTTGCAAGCATAAGTAGGTAGGTGCTTTGTTAGTTCTTTGAACTAGTTTGCAGTCAATACTTTTGACCTGCAAATGTGCTTGGCATTAAAGCTGGGCACAGTAGGACTTAATGTATCTTATTTATTCTTTATCGAGTTCATAAACCATATGGTGTGATAATTTTAGCATGTTACAGATACCTTAGATTCACATTCTTGAAGTTGTCATTGCCTAGGAAAAGAGATGTGTAACTAGATAACTTGTTATATTTTATCTATTGAGTGGTATATCTTGATCTGTTATCAATCCATTGTTGAAAGGAGTCTACTGGCAATGCTATATGCTCAATTCTGCTAGAATTGAATTTATAATTATATTAACAGCTTCCCTGTTATATCTGGAAGGTTGTGAATAACTCTAGCCCACTATTTGAAGGCCCAGTTTTCATCCGTGCTGGTTCTGACGTTTCAGAGATGGTCAATCCTAAATGTGCTTTAGATTGAACCCTCACATTTACACTACTCAATAATGCACTCTTTTTCTTACCCGGAAGAGTGGCTGGCCAAGTAAAGAACCTCGGGGAACTTATATGGGCTAACCATTTGATATGTCTCTCTTGGCAAGAACCCTTACTAATTTCACTGGTCATCACTATCAAAGTGACAATGTAGTTTTCTAGGTAAATGATTCAATGGATTAAGTGGCTTCAACCTATTATGCATGGTAGAGTATCTGTGCCTATTTCTTGTATACTTTTTTTTTTCGGAAAAGGTGTAAAAACTTTTTCGAAGTTAAGAAAACAACATTACATAGGAACACAGGACCAAGGTCCCAGAAAGCAACAGATACAAACACAGAACAAGCAAAATCATCCTTCTCCACAACCATCCCTATCATCAGCAAGAATTCTCTCTAACTCATTTCGAAGCTCCACGGGAACCAACTCCCAGTCCTCGAATTGACCACCATCTGACCGCTCAGGAGCCCATTTCGCTGACAGTCTGCAGCCCTATTCCACTTCCTTGGGATATGAACAAAAGTTGCCTGATCCATCATAGAACTAATCTGCAAAATCTGTTGCACCACCACTGCCAGCTGCAAACTGACCCCCTCCACTTTCCCTTTAATAAGCAAATCAACCAAATCAGACTCACAAATAACCCTCCTCCACCTCATCGCATTAGCCTTCTCAAAAGCCTGGAGAATAGCCAAAACCCCATTGCATGAGCCTTCTCAAAAGCCCGGAGAATAGCCAAACCTTCGATGAGGTTGATAGTCTGCACCCCTTCCTGAAATGAAAAAAAGAACATCACCGACCCCAAAGAAATTATTTCTTGTATACTTAATGGCACCATGGTGTGGCCATTTATCTCTCACTACTTAGGGATAAAATTTATGTTTTGATTAGATGAGCACAGAAAGGGCCCTTACCCATTAATCTTGTCTGAGGCCCTAGGGAATTGCAGCTTTTTGATGCCTGCATTTCTATTGCATTCCGTTTCTTCTGACAGTAAAACCCTCCGGGAATGATTGGGCTCCTAAGGAATTGCAGATTTGTCTGGTAAAACCATTCAGGAATGATTTTCCTGTAGTTTTTAGCAGCATAGAGTCCAAAATTGCATGTGATAGTCCGTCTATGTAATTACCAAAACATTCGCCATGCTAAACCTTCCATCTGAAATAAAACGATATTGCAGGTTATGACATAGCTGTGCTGGTTTTTATATGTCAACGTCTAGGTTTTTAAGTAAAAGTGAGTTTAATCTATAATGGTTCGTTAGTGTCAATTGTGGCATCATTTTAGTATTTTTTTTTTTGAAGAAAGTGTGGTAATCTATAATTTGCATCTTTTCCGAGGTCATTTATGGATATATCCCCTAAAAAGGAAGTGACTTAAGGAGAGGAAGTGACTTAATCCTTGGTACATAGGGCATAGATTAATTGAAGGCATATTTTCTCTTTATAATTTTCTGTTTACTAGTCTTTGTTTCGACCTGTCCAGTTTTCTTGATTTGATTTGTTTTTTAGTGCCTGGTTTATAGAATGTATTTGACCTGGTCAATTAGTTCATGGCAATTTAGGGCTTCGAATTCAGAGGTTGCATCAAATGTAAGGGACCCCTAGGCATCATGGAAGGAGGCAAAGTATACCAATAGTAGAAAACAAATGCATGGTATATCAGGAATGTAATATAGTAATTTCACAAAACAAGCTAATTAGTACTTTTTGTAACTTCAATTAATTATTTTAAAAAAAGATCTCTTTAATTTTTTTAAAAATGTATTACTAATTCTTGTGAGCCTGCTATATCTATTGAATAAGTGGAAAATTGAAATGTTTTTTTAAATTGTTTTTTTTTTAAAGATTTAAACTTAGCACCATCTAGATGCTTACAACACGAACTTCGCAAATAGAGTGGGAATGTACTTATAATTTGATCATCTCATTTATGCATCATATCAAATTAAAAAAATTAAAAAAGATTAATATTATTAGTTTCAATCTTTATTAGTTTCTATAGAGGTAGCATTAAAATACACAAAATTCCTTATTTGACAAATGCGTGCAAATGATCTTATTATCATCTCACTAAAATATGCAATAAAGAAAAACAAGTGTCGAACAAATTTTATAGTCGTCCATATGATTTTCGACTATTGATATCTCTTTGTCATTGTAGACACCTAAAAATGGTCAAACGCTTGCGAGGTCATACTTTAACATTTGTGCATTGCCTCATTTTAGGTTTTTGTGTTGAATTAACATTTCTCCTATGATTCGCACTTGATCTTTATCATTTGCGAGCATCGAGTCATTCTTTTGCATTCTTCAGTCATCTCGTCCTCAAATTTGGTCTTGTCGACAACACTATCTAGTCATGATTTTGATCGATTTTATCCCGTTGCATCAATGTGCGTGCTAATTTGTCATCATTTTGGACATCATCAATCCTAATTAGGGTTTTATCCTCCTGTCAATCTTGCGATCGATTTGTCATCAATCGTTGCTCTCTTTTCAATCTTATCATTTTGGACATCGTCAATCCTAATTAGGGTTTTGTCCTCTTTTCAATCTTATCATCTGGCGATCGGTTTATCAATCTTGTCGTTTTACGATCGATTTGTCATCGATCGTTGTCATGTTCGATCTTGTCATTGGCGATCGATTTATCATCAATCGTGGTCATTTTCAATCCTGTCGTTTTGTGATCTATTTGTCATCGATTCTTGTCTTTTTTTGTCAATCTTGTCATTTTGTGACCGATTTGTAATTGATTGTTATCTGTCTCAATTGTGTCAATTTGGATCAATTGTCATTGTTCCTCGTCAATTGGCGCATTTATCAGTCAAATCATTTATCACATTGGTCATTTATCAATCCAAAATCAAATCATGATCAAGTCAATTATCTTTCATCAAGACCTAATTCGCCTTCTAGGGTTTCATGATTTAGTCATTTAACCTTGCTTATCATTTTCTTCCTTTAGGATTAATAAATTACTTATTTATCCTAAGTATTCTCATCACAATTAAATATTCATTTAATTGGCTAATTATTCCTCTTTTGTGAATTAATTAATAAATGAAAGATTATTAATTAATTTACTTAATTTCTAATTTCTTAATTCCTCTTTTCCCTATTTTTCTAATTTCTTAATTCTTAAATTCAATTTCCTCCTATTTCTCTCCTAAATTTATGGAAATGACATAGAAATTTGTCATAAATTGTCATAAATTCTTGACATAGAAATTTGTCATAGAATTTGTCATAAATTGTCATAAATTCTTGACATAGAAATTAATCATAGAATTGTCATAAGCCTTGCATAGCAATTTGTCATAGATATGTCATAATTTTGCTATTCTTGATTTGAATTTCCATTCGAATCACTATCATGCTAATTTGTTCATTTATCCAATTCTTCTATAAATTGGATGATTTTCAATCAAGGCTAATCCCTGATCAGATTATTGAACTTATGCTTCGAGTATTCTTGAATATCAATCTTGCTTTCATAATTAGGTATATGCACTTGAAGGTGAGATCCACAACAAACCTATTGGGAGAAGAAAGAAGAACAATGGAGCCGCATGGAAGAAGCATCCAAATCGTCATCTGGTTTGCATGAATATTTGCTTTTGAATGCTTTGTTTTCATGTCTCTATTGAGTGTGCTTAGGATTAGATCATTGCAATGTGTGTTTGAGATTGAGCTAATAATGAATAATATGTCCTTTTATATATTGCTTTGATGATTTCCTATTTCCTAACGTACAGTCATATCTCTAGAATGATATCTCTTTGTCATATAAGGGCCTTTGTGAAATCCGATCCGTTCTGGGCTATGACTAATTTGGCCCCTAACGCCTTGCTCTGGACCTTAGTGTCCTTAATCCCAATACCCCTTGCCACTTAGGCATGCAAATCTTGTCCCAAGCCATTAGGGAGATCCGTTTCTTCTCTTCTGCCCCTTGCCAAAAGAAAGATTTTAGATGTCTGTTTTAGTATTTCCTTTTTGGATTGGGGCAGGTTGAAACATGAAAGCTGGTAGATAGGCATAACATCCAGAACGGATTTAACCAGAGTAGTTTTGGTTGCAGAGGATAGCCACTTACCCTTCTAGGTTGCTACCCTACTTTTAATCTTTTCTATTGCTCCATCCCCACATATTAGATGACCCAAAGTCCTTATCCAAGGGCAAGCCTAGATACTTACAGGGAAGGCTTCGTAGATTGAAATTCAAAATGCCACGTGTCTTTTTGTATACTCAACTTATTGTTAAAAAAGAAGGCTTTTGATTTAGCGGTATTGATTTCCTGATTTGAAGCCAATGAGTAAGAGTCCAAGAATTGCTTAAAAGCTTGAGCCTCACATAGATTGCTAAGCCCATATAGCATAGTGTCATCCACATATTTCTGATGCGTTATAGGGTCAAGGTTGCTAGTGATTCTAATTCTCGACACTTGACTATTCTCCCTGGCCCTAGAAATCGATCTCCCCAAGGATTCAACCATAATGATGAAAAGAAAAGGGGATAGAGAATCTCCTTGCCTCAAACCCCTAGAGGAGCTAAAAAAGCCTTCTGGAGTACCATTAACCAGTATTGAGAATTTAGGGGTAGAGGTACATTCAAAAATTAAATTAATCCAAATAGGGGGGAATTCAAAAGCTTCTAAGCATCTACATAGAAATCTCCAATTCACCTTGTCATATGCTTTCCTAATGTCAAGCTTTAAGAGCATATCGGGATTGCCATTCTTCTGGACAGAGTGGATAGCCTCCTGAGCTATAATAACCCCATCATAAATAGATCTTCCAAGAACAAAACTTGTCGGTTCCTCACTAATCAACAGGGGAAGGAGTTTCTGAAGCCTATTAGCTAGAGTTTTAGAGAAACGTTTATAGGGGAAGGGCCAAAATTACCTTACTAAGCAATTTTTTTTGAAGATCAAGTTCTTCCTTATCTATTATTTCATCCAATAATTTGTCCATGATTTCCTCAGTAACTGAGTCACATAGATAGTTAATAATGTTGTTAACCTCTTCCTCTTTGGGGGCCAGATCCTCCTCTTGATCAACCTTTTCCTCAATATTCTCCCCTTCCTTCAGATGGGGAGAACCATTAAAGTTGCTTCGATCATCCAATCTTGTAGCTTGATCCGAGGAAAGAGGAAGAGCTTCCATCTCCCTACCCATCCCATCTTTAAAAGCCGGAGAAGGGTCACCCTTCTTGACACAAGGTGTCACTGGATTGGCATGCATACTTGGCTTTTCCAACAAAGATTCCTCAAGGGGGCAAGGAGAGGAGGGGATCAGTTGATCAGCCTTGCTCTGGTTTGCTATCTGGTCAGCTATAAATTCCCCCTCTCCTATCTCCTCAGGTTGCCTAGGTAGCAAAGAAACTTCGTTAATCACAAACCCTCTTTGCTCCAAATTGAAACTAATGTCTACCCCAGGAATCTTGCTAGATCTAGATCGAGAAGAGGGGAATTCTGGGGTCAGTGCGGGAGCAGGGTCCAAGTCCAGAACTCCTTTGTAGAATTCGGGATAGATAAGGAAAGACGACATCTTTGATTTAATTTCAATAGGTTTTAAAGTTTTAACACTAATATGCATGTTAATTATCATTATACAGTTCGAGTATTTCCTATTCTCATCACTAAGCTCTACAAATTTACCCAAATGATTACCTATTTTCTTAATAATTTCGATGTCAATTAATTCTGCTCTTACCTATTTTCCTAATAATTTCGATGTCAATTAATTCTACTGGTAAGTTAGGGATTAAATTTGGTGTATCTATCTTAAAAGATTTCAAATTGTTAGGGTTAAAATCCGAATGCCAGTCTAAAAAGCTAAAATCAAAACCTTTGAAAGTTGGAGATTTACTTGTTAAGAATTCTTCCGTATGTCTTGAACTTCAGTCATGATAGCTATACATACTATCCATGTGAAGGAAGACATAAACTAGTCTGTAATAACCTTTGGTGGAATTCCAAGTCCCTGCCATCTAGCGAAAACCCCAAAAGCTTTACAGGACTGTTGAATCCTCTTTACCAAGTTATCATTAATCTCTAAAATATTTGCTACATCTGAATTAGGGTTCTTATTTATAACCGGCTCGACCACTGAGGGTTTAGGAGGCGTCGCAACTATCTTGCCCTTGCCCTCAAGAGCCCTAGGTTGGATATCTGTCAGTCTTTTGTGATTATTATTTCTTCTTCTAACATTATTGGAGTGTGAGCTAATACGGGGAGCTGGTTTTATGAAACCTTCCTCAAGATTCTGCAATTGATAAAACCTATTGGAGATGGCCGACTTAGTATTTCCATGGCATCGGTCATTGCCATTCACAAACCTCGGAGAGTTTTTCATAGCTGCCCTGCGTGACCACCTAGGTTTCACCACTTGGTAATCTGACTTCTCTTGAGGCAGGGGAGCCCTAATCCCCAGATTGCAAACCTTGAACGCATATTTGGTTCGCTCGAAAAACCACTTCTATTGGGCCAAGTTTGGTACTTTCCGCAACAAAGATTGTGATGGGAAATTCGCTCGGTTTTTTTGCTACATTTTCGTAGAGCATGGACTTAGGAGATTTTTACTTTGTTTTATTGTTCTTTAGATTTTAATTGTATTATTACAATTATAATTATATAAATTTTTAAATGAAATTACGATTATGTTTTTAAGAAAAAATATATTTTTTATAGATAGAAATAATTAGGGGGTTCATTTCATATAGAATGTGTTCGGCATAAAAATATACATTTTAATATTATTTATTTGAAAAAGAATATGCATAAAAAAAATTCTCTGTTTTATTGTTATCTACTTCTAGTCAAAAACTCTCTCTTAATATTATATTTTTTTTTTAATATTCTATCTTTCAGTTTTCTTAAAAAATAAAAGAAAAAATATTTAAAAAGAAAGAACCAACTTTATTTAATTCTAATTTTTCCTTTTTTTTTTTACGCGAGTTTAAAATTATTTATCTTTTCACAATAATAGAAAATTAGTATAATTAATTTAATCTATAATTATTTGTTTTATTAGAATTTTAATTATGATAGAATAATTATAAATATTTAAAAAGAAAGAACCAACTTTATTTAATTCTAATTTTTTGTTTTTTTTTTATAAGTGAGTTTTAAATTATTTTAATTATATATCTTTTCACAATAATAGAAAATTAGTATAATTAATTTAATCTATAATTATTTGTTTTATTAGAATTTTAATTATGATAGAATAATTATATCTCATATTAAAATCTTTCTTTTATTTCTATTTTTTTTTGATAAAAATGTTGTTTACTATTTTCTTCATTTATTATATATTCTACTTTTTATTATTAATTCTCATCTTTCACTTTTTTTTCAAGGCTTCATTGTTTTATTAAGCTAAAGTTGAAATTATTGTAATAAAATAATTATATTTGAATTTTATTCTATATAACAAAATAAATTTCATCTTAGCACCTAAATTTAATGTTTAGAGCAATAGAGTAAGAAATAGCAACTTCTGATTACTCATTTCATGCTCCTTGGGGAGTTATGTTGATGTTAGAATGTCATTTGATTATTATCTCTATGTCTCCTTACCTCTCCCCATCTCTCTCTCTCTCTCTCTCTCTCTCTCTCTCTCTCTCCCCTCTCTATCTATTCGTATATCTTTGTCCCTCTTTATATCTATCTGTATATCTCTTTTACTCATGCATATTCCCTCTTTCTACCTCCTTAGTTGTATATCTATATCTCTCACTCTCTCTCTCACACACTCCAGTCTATTTCTCCTTTCCCATCCGACTATCTCTAGATCTTATACACTCCTCTTCCTTCATCTTTCTCACTCTCTCTGTATCCCTCTCTACCTCTCCATATGTCACTTCTTATATCTTTATCTTTCTATCTCTCTATCACCCCTCTCTAATTCCCACCCTCTTTCTATCTCTATTTATCCCTCCCCCCTTTTTTTGTCCTTCCATATCTCCCTCTTTCTCACCCCTTTATATTTTACAAGTTATATTTACTATCTATATCCTTTTCTATCCCTATATCTATCTCTTTTTATCCCTATATATCTCCTCTTTGACACACACTCCAACCTATTTTTCCCTTCCCATCTCATTATCTCTAGATCTTATACACCCTTCCTTCATCTCTCTCACTCTCTCTGTATCCCTCTCTATCTCTCCATATGTCACTTCTTATATCTTTATCTTTCTATCTCTCTATCCCCCCTCTCTAATTCCCACCCTCTTTCTATCTCTATTTATCCCTCTCCCTCTTTCTCACCACCTTTATATTTTACAAGTTATGTTTACTCTCTATATCCTTTCTATCCCTATATCTATCTCTTTTTATCCCTATATATATCCCTTCTCTCCCTCTTTCTATTTTATCTCTCTATATCTATCTACAACTCCCTCTTTTTATATTTCTCCACTTCTCTCTAATGTATTTACATACACTCCATGTTCCCCCCTCTCTCTCTCTCTCTCTCTCTCTCTCTCTCTCTCTCTCTATCTATATCTCTATCTTTCTCCATATTATCTCTCCCTCTTTTTAAATTCTAAACCTTTCTCTCTATTACGTGTCTTTGTTAGCTTCTTTCACTCACTCTTGCCTCCCCCCCCCCTCTCTCTCTCTCATCCACTCAATATCTCTTGTACAATATATCATTTTTTATATTTTTCTTCACCTCTCTAGCTAGTCTATCTATCTCTTTCTATACATATATATCTATATTAATACCCATCCACTCTCTCTCTCTGGGTCATCCCTCTCTTTATCTTAACCCCCTCTATATTTCTCTCGAGGTCTCCCTCCCTCATTCCCTCCCTATCCCTTCATCTAACTCTGTCTCCACCTCTCTCCCTTTTTGTTCCTGTATATCTCTATATCTCTCTCGTTCTCTTCCAATATCTATCTATCTCCCCTATTTGTCTCACCCTCTCTGCATCTCTCTCTCTCTATATATATCTCATCTCTCTATCTAAATCTCTAGCTCTATCTCACCATCTATATATATCTTTGATATTTCCCTCTTGTTTTTTATCTCTCTATATCTTCCTCTTTTTCTCTACCTCTCTATCTCCTCCTTTTATATCTTTATCTCTCCCTCTCCTCTGCTCCATCTTTTTTCCCTCTTTTTCGCTATTTTCATCTCTCCCTCTAATTTTTAGACATCTCGACTCCTATCCATCCATCTCTCTCTCATTCTCATTCTTTTTGGACCTCTATATACATATCTCTTTTCCTCTTTATATCTATCTCTCCCTATCACTTCTTTCATCTCTCTCTCTACCATTATATCTCTCCCTCTTTCTATATATCACTTCCCAGCTCTATCTTTATCTTTTTATATCTTCATCTCTCTCCAACTATTCCTCTCCCCGCTCTCTCTCCGTCTCTCTCCTCTCCATTTTCCTCTCCCCATTCTCCATCTCTATCTTCGACTATTAATATCTTCATCTTCTTCTCCATCTCTATATCTCTCTCACTTTTACCCCTATATATATACCTCTTTCTAGCCCTATCTCAACCTAGCTCTCATACTCACCCATTGAAAATGTAACATGAGCCTGGTGCTAATAAAACTTGATTATCTTCTCAATTCAAAGGTTTCATTTCAGTTATGATTGAGTCCTTGTAATTGGATGCATAGTTGATTTTAAGCTATCACCTCTCAATTAAGTCCTTTGTTGCACAAACGACATCATAGCCACAAATTGAGCCCATGAACTGCACACTAATTGACATTAGACACCTCTTTAGCATACCCATTACACACCAAAGTTCAATTGCTAGTTTATACTATTTTTAAAAAATAAAAGTTGTCAGTATTGCATAAATATAATTATTCTAATATAATTTTAAAATAGCAATGATTCAAATTTATAATGATTAAAAATTCAATCAAATATTTTTATTACAATTCAAAATTATAATAATTAAAATATAGAACAAATATTTTTATTACAATAGTATGACGACAAATACTCGCCACTACGTGACACTTGTCAAAATGCATAACTAGCTTTAGTTGAGATTTATTTTTTTACTTCACCAATTTAAAAAGAAATTTGAAGTCTTATATTGAAAATTCTTAAGTCTAACACGTTGCTTATGCAATTTTAGCAGAAATACATAATAATGTGGAGTCTCATACTATAAATCTTCCAATCTTCCAACCTTGATGAGGAGTTTATATAGTTTTTTTTAAAATATTACCATTGATGCGTGAGAGACCATTATAATTAGTAGTGGTATCATTTAAAGTATAATTAATCTCACAATTAGAAACGAAATTTTATTTAATGTTATTTAGTGACACGATTATATTTATGGTCAAACTAAAAGTATTGTTTAAGGTAACAAGGGATGCAATGACAATAGTGTTAGGATATGTATTTGGATTTAAATGAGGCGGGATTAGGTTTGTGACGTATTTTGTTGAGTAGGAGGGAATATAAGCCATCGAACGTAAATGTAAATGATATGGGATGTTTTAAGCTACATTAATATGAAATATGTTTGTTGGAAACTAATTATTACATTTTAAACCTGCTTAGTGAAACATATTATATGAAAGACATTTTAACCAAATCAAATCCAAAACATGAAAAGTTATTCATTTAAATATTTTATATTTATAAAATTAACTATAAATTGAAACTTTTAAGATATTATTAATTGTGAAATTTCGCCATCAAAAATAAAGAATATTGTGAGATTAATTTAAAATTCATAATAATCTTAATCTTTGATTCCTTTTAAGAGGTAGGTAGTTCTCCATTTTAATAATTATTGATACATATAAATGAAAATAGAAGTGTTTAAAACTAAAAATGAAACGTAATTAAAATGTTAATAATGGAATTGAAATATTCATTGCATATTGTATTATAATAATTATTAAAATTTTAAAATAAAAAAACTAACATTATTATTATTATTTATTAAATGTAAAAATAAAATAAAATAAATATAGATTTGTAAAAACTTATAATTTTAAAAATTATGTTTTTAAATCTAGATTTAAAAGAAAGTTTTGTTCTATTATGCAAAATTTTAAAATAAGATTAAATTCAAAAAATTATATTTTTAAAGCAAAATTTAAAAGAAACTTCTAATTTAAGTTTTTTTCTTCTTTAAAATCTAGATTTAAAAGAAACTTCTATTACTTTTTTGTTGCATGGAAATCATTTGATATTTTAAAATAAGACTAAATTCTAGTAAATATTAACCATATGAAATTAATTAATCTATGCTAAAGATAAAGATTTTTTAAATTTGATAAAAGCCTATAAAATCTATTATTCCTATAAATATTCTATTGTAACACTAATTTTTTAAATTTAATTACATATTATTGTTTTTTTTTTAGTTCAAAAATATTTCGTAATTTTATAAAATTTAATTTTTTTTCTTCTGAAAACAAAAATAATAATCACTTTTCATTAGTGCAAAAAAATTGATTAATTAGGTTTAAGTGGATGCTACTAATAAGATTAAATTCAAGTTCCTATCAAATGTGTAATTAGTTTATAATAAAAAATATGAAAGTATTTTGAACTATGTTTTTTTTAATAGAACTCATTTGCTTATATATAATTTTTTAAAGTATTATTAGTTATAAAATAATTTGAATATATTGTTAGTTGCAAATGATATTATGAATATTGGATAAAAAAGCTAAAAGGAACGAAAAAAATGTTTGAAAGAGTTAGAGTGAAATTGAATATAAAATTTAGTTGAAAACCACTTTTAATAGGAGAATAAGAAAATAAGGTATTATTTACTTTTCATTAAATAATAGTTAAATTATATTTTTTTAAATGGTTATTAATAATGTTAACTACACTAATGATGAAAGTATTGAAACAAATATGCATGTAAATGCTATATTCAATATTGATATTGGTTAAATTATTTGATTTTTTTTATACATAGGAGGTATCCCTGCGACCTAGCCGAGCACCTAACAGCTTGTATCTTGGGTACCAGTACGAGCTAGGGCAAGACTAATCCCCCCACGGGTAAGATCCTTCGCTCGAAAGCTATCTCACCTCTTTAAATAAATTATTTGAAGTTTTTCTAATTTTCACATTGATTGATAATAAATCATAATATGGATTTTTTTTTTAATTTCATAGGTAAAAGCCCAAAGCCTATGTAACAAATCTAACTTCATTTACCACATATGACAATTCATTAAATAGTCCTGGTAATCTCTGATAAATTTCTATAATCAACGTATTCATAAATAATGAATAAACTAAAGATAAACAATAACATCACATGAAAATCATTCCACAGATGAACACCATGTTTTTGACGTGGAAACCCAAATAGGGAAAAAACCATGGTGGGAGTTAGTACCCACAAAGATTTGTACTCTTTTGAAGTATGCCCTCTTAGGAGCAGACTCTGTTAGGAGTCACCCGGTTAAGGGATTTGGATGTGCAGCTTGATTAGGAGCTTAATGACTTGTAACAAATCTAACTTCATTTACCATATATGAAAATTCATTAAATAGTACCAGTAATCTTTGATAAACTGCTATAATCGGTGTATTCATAAATAATGAATAAACTAAAGATAAACAATAACATCACATTAAAATCATTCCACACATGAACACCATATTTTTGACATGGAAACCCAAATAGGGAAAAAACCATGGTGAGAGTTAGTACCCATAAGGATTTGTACTCTTTTGAAGTACGCGTTGTTAGGAGTAGACCCTGTTAGGAGCTTAATGACTTGTTAGGATCAACCTCGTGAGAGGATTTACCACTCTTTTTGAGAGCTACCTTGTTAGGGGATTTACAAGATTAAGGCGTTTCAGGACCTACTTGGTTAAGGGATTTAATCTGATGTAATTGTTAGAGAACAACAATGGAAAAGTGATCTGTTACTTGCACTTCTCAGCTTGCTAAATTAGATCTAGTTATGCTTCACTATCTACAACTCTCAGGCAAATCTCACTCTTCTTTGGTATGTCTTCACACTCTTCTCTAAGATCACCGACACAATAAACATCAACTAAGCCAACATAAATAATGCTTTCCACTAAGTCGGCCACTAAACCCTAAATTACACCATAGATCATCATAGATCTTTACAATTCATTTCAGATCATCATATGGATCATTACAATCAATTACAAATCAATATCAGTTGTTGAAGTCAAACCCTTAGCTCATTTTGCTAAGCACTTTGCACATTCCCAAGAAATTTGCTCTCCAAACACGCCAAAACATCTTTCAAACATTTCATGCGGTTTGTGCTGCGTTATTATCAACACGTGAACTTGTTGTCGATTACTGCCATACCAAAAATCATTACCGGTTTGATGATTTCATCACCGGTTCTAAAACCCTGGCAAAACTTCATAAAAAATTAGAAATATGCCTTTCGATAGTCATCACAAGATGCGGTTTCGGTTAGATACTCATTACCATGATAAAAGCTTATATTCCAAACCGCAAATCACCATTCATCACTAATCATTCGTTTCAAGTAAAACATCTCTGCATATACTGGTTAAAGTCGTATTTCACAGTCTTCTGTAAAATGTCGGTAAACCCTGTTTCCTGTAGACTAAATCACTTAGATGACAAACCAAACATTGGGAAACATTAGTTGCCATCAATGACAACACAAATAAATAATCAAGTCATCTAATAACAAAATCTCAATCTCTTCATCACAAATAGTCTTCTATCCTCTATCGATTCAGTCATTAGTCTGTAACTATATCACTTCATCTGTATCAGTTATGCCAATCATGCCAACAACCTATAGTAGATATTTATATTAAAAAAGAAGGATAATTACAATAATAGATATATGTTCCGAAGGGAGAAGAAAATTCACCCTCAAAGAAGAAAATCCAAAATGAAACTCCACATAAGGAATTTGTACAATATTAGTTTTGTCCCCAATATTTAATGATCTAAATAGCAACCCTATATCATTAACAGATTACATATTGTGCATATATAAATTGAAGAAGATATTCCATCAAAACTCCATTGAGAAATGTATAATCTGGAAACCTCCTGAACAACACTATATACTCCTAGTTGGGATTACATTTTGAACCAAGTACGAACCAAAGCTACTATCAACCAGAATTCTGATACTTAAGTATTGTTATAACCATCAATTGAAGAAACCAAGAGTCAAAATTTTTGATAAAGAATTCCCAAATCACACTTAACTAACATTGGAATTGCCATTTGAGCTGCCTTCTATAGAAGCAAGATCATTAGGGACAAAAATGAAGAATATAATCCATGAGGATCAACATGTTGGAACAATTCCCAAATTGTAGTCACTTTCGTCAAAGCCGATGAATACAAGGGTTTTGGTATTATAATGTGATAGAAGTGCATCCAGGATAGGAAAGGAATTGGAGAATGAAACAAAAATGCATTTCGAATAGAAGTGAACAATGAAAGTGGAACATAATCAACAAACACCTCATCCCTATTGATCAATCTCGCTACACATTGCATTCCCCTCAACAAATCATAGATGTGAAGCTCTACTATTAATTCATCCCATGTATACATAGATGGATGAATAAAAACACCCATCAAAAGTTTAGTATAATCAATTGAACCGGTCATATCCATTATGATTGTGGCAAACCAAGAGACTACATCAACAAGAGGAAGATTCTGATTAGCCCACAACTAGTTCGGGCCAAGCAACGTAGATAATGCAAATCGTACACTTGCAGAAGGAACTGCACATGAAGATGCCAAAGAGAAAATAGGAACTTGCCCTTGAAACCACATATCTAGGAAATTACCCCTATGACGAATTTTGAAGGCCATGTCCGAAGAAGCAAACACAACACCATCTGACTAAACCATTTCCAAAGCGATACCATTTTAAATAACCTGAACACATGCAAGGGAGGATAGGAAATTGAACACACATGCAGACATGATGAACACAAGAAAAAGCATGAGTGATCTGCCAATATATCAGTTGTCTTAAATTCAACTCCCTGCAAATATGTTCGATCACAATTGATGAAAATAAGTAATTAGTAGTTGGCACGTGTGTCATAAAACTTGACAGTGAAGAAGGTATTACAAAGTTGCTAACTGTACCAAGACAAAGGAATAATAACTTATTTTATCCCATATGCAAGTTGACTGAAGTTAAACTAGTAGAATCCCATGAGATGGCAAGATGAGAAAGCATAGTACATGTTTATAAACATGAGATCCTCAATTTAATCGATGAAGATAATTGCCAATATCTTCATTTCAAATCCAACAAACGACATGATGTAAGATAATTATTCTTATTTTATTCTTCATGATGACTGCCACCTTCATCATCAATCAAGACCAATATAGCGCATACTATATAGCAATATTCCTATCATTAAATGAAAGGAGTCGCAAAACAAAAAACAAAATTAGTAAAAAATAGTTTCAAGATGCCCGATCCATCTCGATTTTCTTATTGATTAAAAAGCTATAATTTTGGAGAAGATGATCCATTGTTTCTAAAACTCCATCACAAAGCACACAATTAAAATGAGGTGCAATACCCAAGGCAGCCAATCTATTACTTGGCAAAATTCTACCCCTAAGGGCCAGCCAAGCAAATGTACTAGCTTTTTGAAGTCCAGACCCAATGCAACAAAGAGTAACCTTTGAAAACATCAGAATCATCATTTTTTGAAAGCACTTTATATCCCTACTTGATTGAATATGAGCCATTTTTTGAGGGTAACCAAATGAGTTTGTCTTTGTAATCTTTAAAAATATATGACTCTCTTCTTTAGCTCTAAATTCAACAATGCTTTGTGATTATGGGGTACATTTGATGTAGATAAATCCTTCCATTTTACTACCCCCATTCCATTTACATGAGAAACTTGAAAGTAATTATTGACTTTACAAGCCCATTGAGATTGTGATATGTTCTTTATGGTGTCTAGCCCTTGAATTTGATCCAGCAGAGAGAAACCATTCCACGAGTCCTCCCAGAATCTAATTGAATATCCATTATGAACTAACCAGGTCAAATGAGGAATGAATAAATTCATGATTTCACCAAAAAATTCCACATTTGGGATCCAAATGGGGGATCAAGTATAGTGAATATTCTTTTCGGTTTAGCTGAATCAAGATATTTTGCTCTAATTATTGAGGCCCAAATAGAACCACTATTAGTATACATTTTTGGTGTAGTCACCGGTTAGGAGGGACCTCAAAGAGATCAATTTGGACCAGATAACAAGGGTAAACACAACGAAAATACAATGATATGATGGAGGCAATGCAGGACAAAATTAATTATATCATGAAAACTGTTTACAATCAACTGATAGCAACCTAGTTACCGACACTGGCTCACCGACCTACTAAAACATGCTTAATTACAAAAAAGGTCACAACCAGGACCTCAAATCTTCAGATCTATCTTCTATGTTCTATCTATTAAGTTGTGAGGCCCTACCCGAGCTCGTCATAACACTTATTTATTTTTCACTATGGAATTATCATTTGATACACTATTTTGATGCATTATGGATTTAGAGACTATTTGACAGATGATTTGATAACATTGGATATAATATATCCCATATATTATGTTTGATTCCAATACTTATGTTGATGATGTTATGATTCATATATGCATGCCTAGTTGATGATTGCTTTATATGATTTCAATGACATTGCAATTTAGTAAATGGTTACATATGGATTGTTAGGAGCGGTAATTTGATTCTATCCCTATTGTTCTTTGAGTAAGAGATCGAACCATGATATGATGTGAAATTGGATGCTATGTGTTTTAAAGTGTATTATTTTATATATGTATGCATATTGTTTTTGACCTACTGATTTGTGGGTTGAGATGTGCAGGATATTAATCCATGTAACCATGGAAATATATGGGAGAACTAGAGCCAAACCTATGTGTGATTGTGAAGCCAAGGTTTGTCTATTTGGAGAGACAATACCTCGTTTGTAAAGTGTTTATTTTCATATAAGTGAATGCATGTGTGTTTAATTTATTTAATTTTAATTTATTTTCAACTTGAAAAGACATGTCCAAGTGTATGTTGATGTGTTATATTTTATGGTGTCACTTGACACTTGTGATGTGTTGTGAGTTGGCATGTGACATGTCTTTGAGAGGGAAATGTGAAAACCTATGCATTTTTTAAATCCCATTTAGTTTTCCCAAATGAAAACTAGGTTAGGGAGCCCTTAAAATGGTCAAATCAAGTTTGACCCATAGGTAAACTTTAGGTGGGTTTTTGAGGGGTCAAACTAACTCCTATAGTTGAGGTAAAATCATTTTTGAAGACTCACCCATATACCTATGGGTAAGAGACCTTTTTGGGCATAGAACCACTCACATGTGATTGCTACGTCACTTCAAAAGTGACATTTTCTTGATGGACTAAAAACAACTTTTAGAAGATTGAGTCTTGGTGAGACAACCTTCCATTCTTGTGTTGGATGCACTTCCCCACCTTACACTTAGATTTTTGTTTTCCTCTTTTAGAAACCTTGTAAGAGGGTTGGGAAGACCAACCTATGATCTCTCATCATCCTTTTCCAAGGAAGTTGGAAAGTGTGAGAGGAGCCTACTTAGGAAAGAAATTCAAACTTAGAATTTTTATCACCCACTCTCCAATCTTGGAGATCAAGAGTTGTTGAAGGAATTGAATTTTGAAGAGGAAAATTTAGCTAAGGAAGCTTGTAGTAAGTGGAAATCTTGTTGGCTTGGGTTGGAGGCTCTTCATCAAATCTCTCATCACATTCCATTGCAGGAGTTAAGGTTGGTGCATTGTCACCCTTAGGTTTAAATGCATATTTTTGGTTGTTTTTGTGAAAATCTGCATGTGAAAATCTTGTGTTTGCAACTTGAGTGTTGTGTTATTTTGAGTATTGGTTGAGTTTATTGCATTTTGTAGAATGCTTACATATGTATATTGTTTATGGGAGTCAAGACCAAATTCACCATTGGGAAGGTAGAGTAGTCTTGGGGTGAAGGGAGTTTGACATTCATAGGGTGTAGAGTTTCTCTTCCGAGAAGAGAGGGAAACAAGGATCTGGGATCCTTGCTGCATTTTATTTGTTAAATTTAGCGGTCATAAGGGAGGAATTGGCTTAAAATCTTTAGGGGGTCATAAGGGATTTATTGTTGTGGTCACGAAAGACCAAGTTTGAAAGGAGATTTTGGCCTTGTGATGGCCTTGAATCATTATATTATACTTGCAGATCTCCCCATGTCTAGTGCACCTTCACCCCACTTTAAAAATGTCATTTTTTATGGCTATGTGTTAAGCTTGGGATGAGAGTTTTGTGTTGAATGTATTCTCTTGTATTTTGAAAATTGTATGTGTGTGTTGCTTGTTTGTAACCTATTTGGCACCTAGTTCTCCCAAGCTCGGGGCTGGCCTCTTCTAGGCCTAGGTTGGGAGGTGAGCCTCCATGGTTACAACCAAAAAGAATATGTTATTTGCAGGTCTGCATATTGGATGTAGGAGATGAAAGGAGAAAAGTCTTCTATGTGGTTGATTGAGGAATGCTCCTAGTTGCAACTTCAAGACTATTTAGTTTATGCTTATTAGTGAAAAATAATGTAAAAGAAAAGATTCATTTGAATTTATCTTACCTACTATTGTGTTTCAAAGAGAAATTGCATGTAAAAAAATAATTTGTTTCATTAAGTTCATGTATTTAGAAGCAAAGGAAAGGAGACAAGAAAAGAATAGTATTATTCTTGTATTTCTTATTTGAATAAATACAAAGTAGGAAAGATTCATTTTCTGTATTAGCAATGAGCTGATGTGTTTCAGATTTAAGTTAATGTCAAAATGAAGAAAACTTTACAAATCTCTAAACTTGTATTGCATCTACTTACATTCTTTTTAAACTCTTAGTTTCATTCTTGAAAGCTAATTCTACAAAAGTAAATATAGGAAAAAGATAGTATCTATTTACAACATTTGTATTGTATCAATATAAGAAAAATAAATAACTTGGACAAAGAAATAGATTCAGATCCATTTATACTTTTGATAGTTTTAAATCTGCTATTAAGTTAATCTAAAAAGTTCAGATTTAAACACTACAATAGCATTTCCTGTACTCTCATGAAAATAATACTAGTTTAACCTGAAAAAAAATTTATTTGAAGCATTTCTATTATTCATCCCGCAACTAGTAAACTTGGAGATAAAATCAGAATGGAAGAAACATACATTTCACTATAGGAATTTAAAGTATATATATATATATATAAACGCGCACACACACATTATATTATTTCAAACCCTTTATATTAGTAAACACACACATATTATATTATTTCAAACCCTGTATATTAGTAAATTGGAAAATGATATACAAAAAAGAAAAAAATCACAACCTGTGTAGTAGCATATTTTTATTTGAGCATAAGTATATATATATATATATATATATATAACCCGTTCAAGAGAAAATTGGGCATATGTTTAACATCTTCTGCAAATGTATATACTTGTGTGTGTATATATATATATTTCTATATATATTTTTGACTGTCTTTTTAATAAAAAAATACTATATATGATTGCTATATATATATGCATACATATACATATACATATACATATACATATACACACACACACACACACACACACACATATATACATATACATATACATATACATATACATATACATATACATATACATATACATATACATATACATATACATGTGGGTTAATTTGTTTTTGGTGGAGCCAAGTGGCGCCACCGGGGCACGATCCACTGTGAGGCCGCGACCCATAGTGGGGTGACCCATTGTGCGGCCGTGACCCACAATGGCACGACCCACTGTGTGGCTATGACCCACAGTGGCATCCCCACGACGACATACAAAAAATGAAAGTAAGAAAAAAGGGATGCCCTAACTTATTCGTAAGTTAGGGCATATTTAAAAAGGGGTTTTAGAAAATAAATATAAAAAAATTAGGGTTGCTTTTTATAAAGTAAACATTTTCAAAATATATGTATATGTATTTTATACATATAAAAAAAGAATAAATATGTATATAAGTACATTTACATATATATAATAAATTTAAATGTTTATGAAGGGGGTGTATTTATATGCAACATATCTGGGGTATTTGTGGTTATATATATATATATATTATTTAAATGATTAATTTATGGTGGTGGCATATTAATGTTGGTAAATGAATACCTATGATTTTTAAATTAATATTAAAATAAGGAAATTATATTAATACTAATATAGTAAAATTGAAGAATTACAATTGAACAATATAATTAACATTAAAGTTGTATTGACATTATTTGATTTGTTTAAATTAGCTTTAAATGGAAATGAGATTAATTAGTAATTATAAGGAATTGAAATATAATTCATTAGTAATTATATTTAAGGTGATTTGAGTGGTTTTCAACACTTGGTTAACATTTAATAAATAATTTAATTAATTAAATTGCTTGTAGATTTGGGCGAAGTATAAATGTCACCTCTAGGAGTTAGTATCTTTAATATTATTTACATAAATATACCCTATTGAAGATATTAAAGTAAGGAGACCGGGGGGGTTAAATTTCCCCCACTCAGCTAACATATGTTTCATGTCACCCCTCTAGTCAAGAGTTAAATAAAACATTCTAACCCATTCTCTTGTAGATCGTTATAGGTTGTCACTTAAATAATCGAACTAGTGAAACTAAGTGAACAACGACTTCTTAACATTACGTAAATCACAAGTAATTATGCTTTTAAAAAAAATTGTTGTTGTGTTTTTGCCCTAAAGTTTGGGCACTACATAACTGATCTACATTCTAATGCTGAATTAAAATGCTTTATATGATCCAAGGGGATCCGGTCGGCCCTAAAAATGATCAAATGCCAAAGAACAAGAGCTAATGTGTAAAAACAACAAGGTCGGCCCCTGCCAAAGAAATTGCTTCGAAAATTCCAAAGGATGAAGTGTAGATCAAAGGGAAGGTCGACTACACACAAAGGAACACCAGAATCAATGCTCAAGGATCCACAAGCTACGAAAGGGATCCAGTAGATAACAAATGCAAATAGCTCCAAGCAATTGGTACCAGAAAACTGTCATGGAAACCGGTAGCTATAACTTGCTGGAAGATGATCCAAATGCCCTGGGGTTTGGGAATAAGGTAGATGATCAAGTCCTTAAGCACAAATCCAACTCCTTGAGATTCGATGAGTCAATGCCAGAAAATGTAGAATGAAATGCTGAAACTGCAAAACAGAAAGAAAATCTTTTTGGTTGATGCAAGACTACCAAGAACCAGGGATGCTCCTACATTAGACATCTGGGTTTGTTGAAAAAAAAAGTGAGTCTCTCACTTTGCTGGAGTTAGAGGAAAACCAAGGCGGTCTACCTCTGTCTGAGAAATCCAAGATGAATCTTCAACTAGTCTGCCTTTCCACTTTACTAGGTACTCCTTATACTGACTGCTACGGGAACTACACCCAATCCTACTGTCCAAAATGTCTTCAATCTGATCTGGTTCCTTCCAGGGCAACTATTTTTCCATGTATGCAATACTGATGTAGGTCTGCAATGTTAAATACAGGTGAAATACTTAGGCTATCCGGTAACTCCACTTCATATGCATTTCTAGAATTGAACTTTCTCAAAATCTTGCAAGGTTCAAATTTCCTCATTTGCAACTTGTTATAAGTTCCAACCGGGAATCTTTCTTTTCTCAGATACACCATCACTTCAACTTCAAATTCCTTATGTCTCCTCTTCTCATCAAATTTCTCCTTATACCTCTATTCATGTCCTCCAAATGCTGATTAACTTGAATATGTAAGTCCTTTATGTGATCTGCAAATTCTTCTACATCTGCACTTCTCCGGACTTCACTGCTAATAACTCTTAATTTTGAATATACCTCTAGGGTGTGCTCTGGTAACAATCTCAAAAGGTGTCCTTTCGGTACTCTTGTTTACTGAATTATTGTAGGCAAACTCTGCTTATGCAAGAATCAAATCCCAACTTTCGGTTTTGTCTCCAACTAAGCATCTTAACAAATTTCCCAAGCTCTGGTTAACTACTTCTGTCTGTCCATCAGTCCGTGGGTGAAAAGTAGAACCAAAATTCAAACCTGTCTTCATTTTCTTCCAAAGTTTTCTAAGAAAATAACCAACAAACTTAGTATTTCTTACAAGGTATGAAATGATACATCTTCGAGAATCTATTCGCTACTACAAATATAGAATCATTCTCTCTCTATGTTTTAGGCAATCCAAGTATAAAATCCATGTTGATATCTTCCCAAGGTCTCTTCGGTACTGTCAAAGGTTTATACAATCCCACATTCTGACTACCACCGTTTTCTACTTGAAAAACTCTACAATTTGGCACATATTTCCTAACATCCTTATGAATGTGGGGCCAAAAGTAATGCCCACTTACCATTGCTACTATTTTATCAACACAAAAGTGTTTGGCTAATCCTCCACTATGTTTCTCCTTTATTAGATTCTCCCGCATAGAACTCTTAGGTCTGCACAACTGAACTCCTCTGAATAACATCCCATCTTGAATGAAGTAATCTAACCACTTGCTTCTATCTACCTTAACCGATTCTTTACATGCTCTCCAAGGTTCTGTGAATCCGGGTCATCATCATACAAGGTCTTCAACTCCTCAAATCCTAATACTGTCACTCTCATCACTGTCAGCAAATTCCTTCTTCTACTCAATCCATCAACAACTTTGTTAGATTTGCCACTTCTATGCTTCAACACAAAGGTTTAGCTCTGCAAAAATTCTACCCATCTCATATATCTCTGATTTAACTTACTCTGACTGTTCAAGTACTGCAAAGCTTGATGATCCGTATACAACACAAACTCCTTAGGAAACATGTAATGTCTCCACTTCTTCAAGGATTGAACTATGACATAAAATTCTTGATCATACACTGAGTATCTCCTTCGGGCATCATTCAATTTCTCATTGAAATAAGATACTTCTCTCCCTTCTTGACTCAATATGGCTCCAATTGCAGTTCCACTTGCATCACAAGCCACTTGAAATTCTTTGTTGAAATCCGGTAAAGCTAACATAACCTGCTCAGTTACTTTCTGCTTCATCAATTCAAAACTTTTGTTTGCTTCGGTGGTCCACTGGAATTCCTTACCTCTCCAATGCTTTCTGGTGTAGGCCATTCAACAATTGCTTTTACTTTCAGAGGGTCCATCTTCAAACCATCCTCAGATATCACAAATCCCAAATAGACTAATTCTTCCTTCATGAAAGTACAATTCTTAAGATTTATCAACAAATTTTCTTCTCTCAACCTGTGCAAAACTTTTCTTAAATGCAACAAATGCTCTTCTTTTGTCCTACTAAAAATCTGAATGTCATCCAAATATACAATAACAAACTTACCCAAGAATTTCTTCAATAGCTCATTCATCAG
Source organism: Cryptomeria japonica (assembly GCF_030272615.1). Taxonomy (NCBI): domain Eukaryota; kingdom Viridiplantae; phylum Streptophyta; class Pinopsida; order Cupressales; family Cupressaceae; genus Cryptomeria; species Cryptomeria japonica. The sequence goes on along the minus strand of NC_081413.1, from coordinate 606,693,461 downwards.
CCTCATGAAAATACTCGATGTATTAGTTAACCCAAAAGGCATCACCAACCACTCATATAGTCTTATTTGTCTTGAATGCTATCTTCCGCTCATCTCCTTCTCTGATTTTGATATGATGATATCCACTCTTCAATTCTATATTTGTAAAGTATTTGGCTCCACTCAAACAGTCCATTATGTCATCCATCCTAGGCAAAAGAAATTGGTATTTCACTATGATCTTGTTTATTGCTCTGGAATTGGTACACATCCTCCTGTTAGTCCCAACCGGTGCTGAGAGGGGAGGGGTGAATCAACACTTTATCGGTTTTGCTCAATTAAAACTTTTAACTTAAGTTATCACTAACTTAGCATTCATCAATATAAATAACTATTGTAGAAGAATAACCATGCATGAAAAGATACACAGTGACACCAAGATTTATCTCGTGGAAACCCAAATGGGAGAAAACCACGATGTGAGTAGGAACTCACAAAATTTGTACTCTTCTGGAGTAGGCCCGATGAAGAGCCATCCCTGTTAGGAGATTACAAACACACTGTTAGGTGCCACCCGATTAAGGGATTTTGTCTAAGGCCCGTTAGTGCCTTTACCTTGTTAAACATAGCCTTATCAAAGGTCTTGAAATCATCAATTAAGATGACACCCGGTTAAGGGATTTTTACAATGGGACCTGTTAAAGTCCATCCTATTAAGGGATTTTAGTTGCAATGGTTAGAGAGCAACATAAAGATGATCTGCTGGAGTGGCTACTGATTAGCTTGATCAGATCACACAAAAAAAAATTACATTATGTCTGCATTTGTTTTGTCTGCTCTGCACAACACTGATTTATTGAATGTACCTTCAACTCTTCCCTCTGTCAATTTTCTTATCCTTGGATTGCACTCTGCCGGTCCTCTGTCACTCGACTCAACACTGTATTAAACTCCACTCTGTCGGTCCTCTGTCACTCAACTCCGCACTCTGTTAAACTCCCCCTGTATACACTTTCACATTATCTCAATTCACCTTTAAAACAACCATCTCAATAATGAATTATTTGAATTTATTGATTCTATAGTCTGTCGCCAACTTTCCCTCCAAAACATCTTTGTCAAAATTTCGTTAACATGCCTTAAATCACTCCTCTAAAATCATTGTAGGAATCTCTGTCAAGACAGTCGAACATGCCGATAAGTTCGTCGGTTGATTGGAGAAGACTCCCGGTTTAACTGAATGTTATCTGAACATTACCAGTCTGTCGGTTACAGACTCTACCGGTGTATCGATCAAAATTTTCCTAGCCGGTTTCCTCTTGTATACCAATCTGTTCTCTGCTTAGCCGGTGGACCTCTTCGGTGCTGGTCTACTTACTGCTTGCCGGTCTACTCATTGCTTGCCGGTCTACTCACTGTTTACCTTGTTTACTTATTGCTTAGCCAGTTGACCTCAATATACTAGTCTACTTACTACCAACAGATTGTGAAGACTTAAGAGATGATGTTGCCAACAATGACAACCATATCATTAGCCGATCATACAAAATTGCACCAGAATGCCAACAAACTCCCCCTTTGGTATTGGTGACAAATACTACAAAACACTACAAAACTATGCCGATTCTGGCCCCTGTTACTAACCCTTGTAACTCGTAACTCACACTGTACAAGACTCCAAAAATTCCCCCTTTTTCCATCAATGGCAAAGACTATCCGAAAGAAATTTGTCAAAATAAAGAAAAAATCTCTTTGAAGTTTTCTTGAGCCACTTTTAAAGAAGATTCCCATGAAGATTGTACCTGTTTCATGGTAGTGAAGTGGCCATGTAAGACTGCAGTGAAGACCTCCATATCATCAACAGTCTTGGAGTCAGGTTCACTTATTCGGCGACCTGCTTCTTTAATATTCAGTTACATGAAATCAATAATTGGTGCTAGATAACACTGGAGCTCTAACAAACTAAGACTTCATTTGTCTTCTTCTTCTTTCAACCTTCTGATTTCATGATTTAGCATTTTGACTTTTCTAGTAAAGGTTGATATTGAACTGGTAAGAGGATCAAAAGAGCTTATCAGATCTTGAATTTCTTTTGTCTTCTAAATCTTGGATTAAGGTAGGAAATCTCGAAGATTTCACCAGTAATTGACCAACTTGTTGCAGTATATTTTTAACTTCTTTTGTTCTGGTGGAAAGAGCAACTTTTCCAACTGATATTTGTTCCATTAAGTTATCTGCTCTCTTCGTTTCATATTGCCTTTGTGCAACCTTCTCTAGATCAGTTGCCTCTGAACTGATTGCTTTAACAAGAGTATTCAACTGATCAATAATGGGTGCAGTATCATTGACTGCAATGTTCGAGATTAGGTCAGAGAGAATTGTCTTGGTAGAAGTGAGAATTCTCGCCTTATTTTTCTTTCCTCTCAGTTTAGCCTTTTCAACTTGGATTCTCAGTTTTTCTGAGACTTTCATCAATTGCTTGGGGGTCATTCCCTTTATATCAATGACCGTGTCTCCCTCTTCTTCCTCCTCTGTTTCATCTTCCTTTTCTATAGTCTCAACTTCTGAACTAGTTGCTGTAATGATTCTTCCCTTCTTCTTCTCACTTTCATTTTCTAAATCTAACTTCCTCTTTGCCAGAGGAGTATCCATCATTGCTTTCTTATCCTCTGCTTTGTTCTCTTCATCTTTTCCTTCTTCAGAGAGAATATGATTTGGCGTCAATAAGGTTCTATGAGGTGTATCCTCACAAGGAATGTCTTCAATTATCACTTCATCTTGATCGGGAAACTTAGTTTGTTCAGCTTCCTTCATCAGTGTCGTGTGAGTGGGCTGCTCAACATCCTTTGTCAGAATGGGAATATCTAACACAACATTTCCTATTACCTCATTGACAGAGAAGACATCAAAATCTTCAGTAGAGTCTATTCCCTTACCTTTTTCTTTGTCATGGACAACTATGCCTTGATTCTGTTTTGTTTCCCTTTTTATTTCTTCTCCAGTTTCCTTTTGCCGAGTCATGATTTTCTTCCACAAGGCAACACCTTCTTTGTGCACTGCTTCAATTTCACCTACTTCCACTCTCCCTATTCTATTTCTAATATTGAAGTGTTGAATGCATGCTTCAACCACTAGTGAAGCTTGCTCAGGATCTAAATCATGTTGCACTTCCATGAGTGCTTTTATTATGTGTTCTTTCTCCACAACCAGAGCTGTTTTCCATCTTCCTTCAATTTGATCTTGCAAATCTGATGGGATTATTCCATATAATTCACTGGGTGTCCTAGAAAACTTATGCAAGTTCCAGATTAGGGCATCTTCAATTTTCCTTTTATCTTCGTCATTACTGAGGGAATATGTTCTCCCAACACCAGACAAACCTCCAAACTCTTTGATCCCATGGACCAATTCATCAATTGTTGGAGCTTTGTTTCTTCCACTCCTTCTAACCTCTTTAATATCCACATCTGATAGGGTGTTAGTGGTATAACCCTCTTTCTCATCCTTTTTAAGCTTTGAATCACTCTTCTTCTTTTTGGTATAAGTCACTCCTACCGGTCTATCTTTACTTGGGGAAGATACATGAGTACCTAGATCCTTTTCTTTTGAGTATGTTGCAGGCTTGGTTGCTACAGTCCCCTTAGGTTTTGTCTTTGACACTTTCTTCTTTCCACTTGTTAATTCTTCATCTTTAGCAGTGCACTGGTGGAGGTAGTGGCACCAGATGCTTCACCTCCATATTTCTTGTCAAGGGTATCAATCATTCTTCTTACTTATTTTTTCATGATTGGCACCTGAAGTTCCTGTTTTATTTTGGAGCTTGCCTCCTCACATGTTCCAAATCTCTTTACCTTCAAGTCTACCGGTTTAGACAGTAGCATATTGACATGAATTTTAACAAGATCTGCTGCAAACTCATAGCCCATAGGTGGAACCCAAAAAGTTCTGGGTTGAACCACTTGAATGAAACAACAGTTAGTGTCTATAAGAAAACAAATGTTGTCTTTGTATTTTTGCACTATACCTGTTGGAATTATTTCCCTCTTGTGCATTCTAGTTTGAAATTCCTTAAAGTATCCCCACATTGTTTCACCAAACTTATTTCCCATATCCCTAATCATTTCACCTATCTGAACCATGATAGGTTTCTCCTTTGACCATACTGCATTACCCTTACCGGGGAAAAAGTTTTGCACATAGAAAAATATACATACCAGTAGTGAGCCATATTTGAAAGATTGCTTCTTGTACTTCTTAATTCTTTCCATGTTCACCATAAATTGGATTTGAATCATCTCACAAATATCATAGGTTGCATCCTCTTTGATAATTCGATAGCCAGCATGTATGGTATCGCTTGACACACTATTCATCCGACTTGATTGGTAAACCCTGTAACCCAACACCGTAGAGGCAAATATTACTTCAACATCCTTAATATGGGTGATTGTCATTTCTCTACTATCACACCAGGATTTGGTTATCTGGATGACTTCAGATGCTGAAATCGTTCTTAGGGTCAATGCCTCACCGGTTGCACTAAACCCTGCCACTCTTCGAATCACCTCCTTTGTAATCCTGATCGGTGCATGAGCTTCCAACCACAAAAAATGATCATGAACCTTGCTCAGTACATATCTAACCTAGTCATCATGAAATCGATCAGGAAAATCAACAACATTAGCCAAACCCTTGGTCTTCAGAGATAAAAATTTTGCCTTCAATTGATCATTGACAGAGAACCCCTTAAACTCATTTCGAATGAACTTGTCTCCATGTTCTTCGAGCTTGAAATGAATGTAGGAGTGAATATCTTCTACCAACAATACACCGGAGCACAGAGATGATAAAGCACCAGTCATGTCAATTTCATCAGCTTTTATCGGATGCAGCTTGAACTCAGGTTGGGGTTCTTTGATAGCTTCAACCAACACATGAGTCTATATCAGCGCTGCCATGATGACCTTCAAACAAGCTTTTCTTAGATGAAATTGAATACCTTCTCCTTAGGAATACCAAACACCACTATCGCTCTACTTGAATTTTCCGCATAAATAAAGCTTAGCAAGATTCCAATCGCCTTTGATTGCACAGGAGCTCGAGAAATTCACAAGAAAAGCAGGATAAATGAAAATGTGTTGACATTTCCTTATTTATCCGTTGAGATTTTATCGGCGTTATAATACAATGGTCAGTTTTGAAACTTACAACTTAAAGTACACCGATTTGACTTTACCGGTTATTTGTTACTGATACCGATACACAAATAACTAACTCACAAGACATTCTTCAACCAAGAACTTTAGACTAGCTTTTATGCATCACAACTATGTAGATAGACATATCCTTATATTTGTTAGGGGGATTCAAAAGTAATCTTACCATATGTGCTCCCCCTAAGCATCGATATGCCTAGTTTGAAGAGGAACTGTCATCACCGATGGATGATGACTTGGTTTCTGGAAGATTTTCTCCTTCTTTGCTTTCTTTTCTCTTGATCCATGTATTTTTCATTTCATTCTCCACCTCTTCAATTGTCTTCTTCCCTTTCAGTTCATTTTGTCCTTTCTTCTTGCCAGACCAGTTCTTGTCTCCAGATCGGTTATAGGATTGATTCCTACACTCTCTAGCTAAGTGACGGATCTTATGGCAATTGAAACATGCCATACTAGTTGTCCTCCACGGTCCTGTATTATTTCTCTGCCCCATTCTCACTCTGCGATTTGTTGCAACATGACCAAAATTACCATAGGTGAAACATGTGGCTTTGAACTGATTATTCCTTTTATTAGGACTAACTGGTTTGAATGGTTGTCTTGATACATTTGACTTGAGCTTGCATTCTTCAGATTTGTGTCCAAACTTATTGCATGTGAAGCAATGCCCATTAAAACTTCTTCTATTTGGCATACTTCTAGATTGAGATCTACACTCATAAGTAGTGTGGCCATGTAATTCCCGCCAAAATACCCTAGAGAAAACTAAGCATCTATCATACTAATTGAGAATGTTTTTTTAATTAAATTTTAATAACAACTAATGTAATACATAACATCTCCATATAACTATATTCATTAACCATTTAAACATTATGAACATACATCATCTCAGATTTCACTAATTGACACAAGAAAAAATAACATAACATCATTAACCTTTCCCTAGGGTACTTCAACGTCATTACTCATTTAACTTCCATAATGACAGCCTACTCACATGATAAACATATTCCATCTTGAATTAATGCATCATATTTAATTTCCTCCTCATGAGATATACAACCCACTAGCTTATCTATCAATTATGAAATGCATATCATTATACCATTCTACTAGCATATTGCATTCTTTTTAAAATGCAAGACAACCCCAAAATCCTGCATTCATTTTATGCACCAAATCCAAATGCATTTCAACCCAACATCTCCTATCTACATGCTCTTTTCCTTTTCCATGATGATGCAATCCTAATGCATAGGTAAAATCCATATTTGATAATCCATTTAAACATACTTCAATCGCTTCTAATACTAACATGGTCTCATTCTATTTATTATGATTGTCTCCTCATAAAGTATAAATTATAATTCATTCTTCAATCCATATGATAAACTAATTCCCCTATTCCTTTACTCAAGCACAACATCACACTAATCCTTCAATCATAAAGTTCATTTATTGGCTTACAAACATATAACAATATAAATCCATTAACTTCATTACAAGTACATGGCATACATCATATACAAGTCTTTTACTATTTATCTAGTATGATATACATTCTATTACTATGCAAATCAATCCATTTCATATTAGCTTCATTCTAAATCCTCAATACCTTTTAATCCCAATTTTATTTTACATTCAAATTCTCACAGTGTCATATATGTCTCCTCCATCATGATTTACCTATTAGCAACATGATCTATTCACATATCTAATTCCTTCATAACATCTTAGTTTTCACATAGCACCAAAAGCATATCCATGAATCCAATAGCAATAGTTTCCTTTCCTAATCCAACTATAGATGCAACCTCTTTCCCAATTTGACAATAACCCCAATGCATAACACAAGAATCCTAATATTTTCCAAGCATACACATAGAGACATAATTATCTAAACCTTATCCATATTATCTAACATCCTCAATACTGATATTTAAAATTATTCCATTTCTCAAGGTTATTTCACATATTAAATCACAATCTAAAGAATAACCATAGAATTCCTTTCTAACTAATACAACCAGATCATATTATAAATCACATCTATTTCAATTGCAACTCCATTACCAAATTTGGGTACATGAAATCATTCCCTTCATTTAACAAGAACATATCCATACATCTCATTGCCACATTTACAAATCATGACATACCTTAACTACCAATTATGAACTACTTACAAACACATTTACATAACAATACATTATGAACATAGCTCTTCCTTTTACATGATTCCATCTACCACATACAAGATACTACATACATGTATTCCATCGTATTCATTACATAAATTTTCTACAAGGTACATCCATAATCCATCGAGAAGGAGAATCCACATTCATGCACGAAGAACACCAACAAGGGGAAAAGCCCAATGGTAAAAAGCACCAACCACCCGACCATGTGGAACCAAAGGAACCACCCCCCATGCTAGGAGATGACACAGGGTCCCAACACACACTCTACATCTAGGTTGACACTTAATACCAAAAGACGAGATTACAACAACTCTCTCAAGCATGGAGCAAATACAACCAACACAAACAACCATAATAAGAAAATCCCAGAGGCTTATCAATCAACAAGGCATAGTCATAAGATTATCAAGGGGAACACATGTAGGAGTGGAGTGTCATCGCATGTTACAAGCATCCTTTCAAGGAACCTCTTGTTAAATTTAGACCCCCAAGCATCCTTTCAAGGAACCTCTTGGTAAGTGACACACATGCGGAACCAACTCAACCTATGAGAGATCAAGAGAGTTTGGTTAACCGTGTTAACGACCTTCTCATGCTTATCCTAAAACATGCTCCCTAGGATCAAGTCATGAGGCTCAAATCTGTTTTATCTTTATTAATGAATCCAACTACCCAACCCATTAATTATTAGGTTATCACTTATTTATAAATCATGATAAACTCCCAATGTGCCCTGGTGGTCTAGACTTCATGCATCCTTACAAGGAACCTCATGCAAGTATATCTCTCGTGACCTTGGTTATCACAAGGAAGCCCACTCCCCCCTAACATGGACTCAAACATGACAACACAAGAGGCTCTAGAATCATAATTAAATCTGAGAACCTACATAAAAATGGTTCATAAACAATCCATATGCAACCAAAAATATCATTCATAATCATGAAACATGTGAAAGGTAACATCATGAGAACCAAAAATGAATGAACCTCTTCGCCAAATAAACATATCAAGGCCATAAGAAATGCCATCAAATCTTAAATGAATCATCAAATAATCTCAACAAGGCCTATCCACTTGCTGGCGCATAATCACAAGAATCTCAATCTCTCTCTTGGTGCATCAACAAGAGAGAAAGAACAAACAACTAAAATGGATTGAAATGCATACAAAACTCAAAAATAAATCATATGAAGACATAAACAATCATAAATCAACATTATACAACATCATAAATACCCTAAAAAAGCCTCTGGTACGGGCCAACATCCAACTGACATCAAACTGGACAAAACCAAAATACACAGAATGGCGCATACATTCTCTGAAGTGGCGCATTTGATTGATACTTTAGCACATTTGAGTGATCTTTTAGCGCATGTGCTGATTATTTTAGCGCATATGGTCATTCTTTTAGCGCATAGAAAAAAAATGTAAATTCTGGTAGAAAACTACTTAAGTGCGGGATCAAAACTGCTTGAAACATAATGAGACAAATATGACGTATTTATACTCGTTGGAATTGGCACAAAATTAACTATAAGAATATGTGAACAAAATAAAATAATAAAATAAACCCAAGGAAATCCAATTAAAAACAAAATGCAGACTTCAGGAGGGAAAAACATCTCCAGCAAGTTCAAAAAACCATCAAACACCAAATCTTGAATCCAAATCAAGAAATAGACTCAAAGCACATATAAATAAAAACAATAAACTTGTTCCAAACAAAAAAAACATATTAAAGAAAGGGAAATATAAAATGTCTTAGAAGCAGATGAGTCATGTGAGTCTTCCTCACGACAAGGCCAGACTAGAAGCTCACAAGGCTCTCTCCTCTCAACTCCACAAACTCTCTTAAATCTTTAACAACATGAAAGAAATCTCCAAAACAATAATAATAAAATAAAATAACATCATAAATGGAATAAATATCAATGCATATAAATCTCATATCGTGTATTTGTTGGCATTACAATAGAAAGGAGATTGTTGGCATTTCATTAAGGATATTGAGAAGGTTGTTGGAGATTATTGATATAACTGAAGAAGGATGATTACTGTCTTAATAATATTGTTTTGTCATTGATGTCAAGAAATTGATTTTCTGATTCAGTATGATGTTGCCATATCTTGAGAAGTATGTTTTGATGAGTATTAAGAAGTCCGGTAAGTGACAAAGAAAGAATGTGATAATAAAGGGGAGAACTAAGTTATTCAATGGGCAACTATTACCGAGTTAGACAATGATGAGATCATGTTGTTTTGATTGTTTTGATATCCTACACATGTTGTTGATTATAAGTTTAATACTGTATTATGTCACCGAGCAAGGAACCTAGTCAGTAAACCCTAAGGTACCTAGTTGGTAAACCCTAAGGTTATCGATATCGGTTAAAGAAGGCAGAATGTCCACCGAGTGAAGTTCAGTATTAACCGAGTAACAACTGAGTTATAATAGATCGCATTGGATGGATAAAAACATTATTTAATGAAGGATGTTGATGAGATGGAGATGAATAAATGATTGGTATGTCGCACAAGAAGTCTGTTGAGGATCGACGACATGGAAAATACAGGAGGAAGATCTACAACACAAATTGAACCGCAATAACCTAGCACAAGTTCCAAGGAAGGAATGCAAGTTCCAAGGTGAGGTAAAACATTTTCAGATCAAAGGATACATTGAACCTATTCAAGTTTGATGATCTGATGGCTAAGATTGATCATGGGAAATGTGATCAAGAAGATTAAGCGGTTAGAAATTGTTTATAAATAAAGAATTGTTGATAAACAATGCATGCGGGCAAATGTATGCACAGTGATACTACAGGATTGTTTACCGAGCTCAAAAGCTTGAAGATCTGATTGAAGAACAAATTGAGAAGCCCAGCAAGCCCATGAAGGGACTAGATAAGTCTTATGAAAAGATTGTTTTGACCAAATAGAATCTTCTTTAGCATTTCAGATGTGAAGTTGCAGGTATAATTTATTACTGTTATTTATTTTGTAAGTGACAGGAAATCTCTTAACCGAGTGGACCTAACAGTCTTATTTGTAAACCCTCTAGCAAGGTAACATTCTAAATGAGTGTTTGAAATCCTTTGACAAGGGTCACTTCTAACAAAGTGCAAGACACTAACAAGTCTAAGGGAAATCCCTTAACCGGGGTCACATCTAGCAATGTGTTTGTAATCTTTAACAGGATTAGCTTTTAACCGAACATACTCTAGAAGGGTATATTTCTTAGTGGGTCCGAAATCCCACAGTGGTTTTTCCCTATTTGGGTTTCCACGTTAAATCTGGTGTTATATGTGTTGTGATGTTATCTGTTCATAAGTTTGAATGTTTTACAGTTTTGGTTATGTATTCTGAAGTATAAGCTACCAAGGTTGAATCTGTTGAATATATTGAAGATTAAGTTTGTATGATTCACCCCCCCCTTTCATCTTATTAACTATTAGAATCAGAGCTTTACAATTGGTATCAGAGCAGTGGATTCCAGAAGAAAAGTTTAAAGGTACTTGAGGCAAAGATCCAAAGATGTATAAAAGGGATGCACCAAAGCTGAACAACTCAAGTTTCTCCACATGGCAGAAAAGGATGAAGCTGCACTTATCAGGAATTGGAGAATATGCAACATATTATTTGGAGAATGATTACATACCACCTAGCACCAACCCGATGACCATGGAAGAGAAAAAGGCAAAGAAAGAACATATTCAAGCTATGATTGAAATAACATCAGCATTAACGAACTCAGAGTTTAATGATCTAGAAGGCTGTAATGATGCAAAAGGGATGTGGACCAAGCTCATATCTGTGTATGGCGGTGATGAACATGTTCAAAGAGAAAAAGTAGATAGTCTAAGAGGACAACTTGAATCCATGAGAATGAATGAAGGTGAGAACATAACCCAATACAATACAAGGTTAAAGGAAATTGTCAATCAAATTAAAGGAGCAGGAGGAACTATTGAAGAAAAGGATGTAACAAGTAAGTTGTTGAGAACCCTTCTACCTGCTTATGCCATTCGAGTCTCTGCAATCAATGAATGAAGGTCTGTACCAAACATGCCAGTCTCTTTGGATGCCACTATCAGTAAGCTACATGCATTTGAGTTAAGTAATTTTGATAACAGTGGGTCTTCGGTAAATAAAGTAGAATCTGCATTCAGTTCTTTTCATATTGGTGAATCTGATGACTATAATGATAGAATGAATAAGTATTCTGAAGGAAATCACAGTGGAGCAAGTGAGAGATTTCATAAAAACATGGAAGAAGTACACAAACTGTATGAGGAAATCAGAAAGCAAGAAGAGTTTGAAGCACTATTGGCCAGAAGGTTACCGAGAGGCAAAGGTAAGTATAAAGGAAAGCTACCTTTGAAATGTTTCAATTGTGATAAAATAGGACATATGGCTTCTAACTGCCCTGAAAAAGAATCTAGTGAAAAGAGAGAATATTGAGATAACAGGCAGAAAGACAACCAATACAGAGGACACCGAGACTTCAGAAGGAGAGACATCAAGACATGCCTAGTAGCTGATGAGGAATCCAACGATGATAAATCTGATGAAACTGATACAGAGGAAGTTGTTTATGTGGCTATCAAAGATGGATCAGATGAAGAAAGGTATGAAGAAAAATCCCTAATATCTCACATAAATAAAAATGATTCTTGGATCATAGACAGTGGATGCTCACATCACATGATAGGTGATAAACTCAAGTTTGTTAAATTAGAAGACTATGATGGAGGATATGTAAGATTTAGTAATGATGCACCATATCCGGTGAAAGGTAAAGGATCTATAACACTTCTTGACAATGCTAAATGTGATGATGTATACTGGGTTGAAGGTTTGAAATACAATTTATTGAGTGTAGCACAACTAAACAATATAGGATACCGAATAGAATTCCAGAAGGGATGTGTCAAAGTTCATGACAAACATGGAAAGCTGGCTACTACCAGGACACAAACAAAAGATAATACATTTCATCTTGACTCAACTCAGAATAAATGTCTATATGCAAAAATAGAAGATACCTAGTTATGGCATAAAAGGTTTTGTCATGTAAATTTTGATAATCTGATCAAAATAAGTAAGAAGCGCCGAGTAAGAGGTCTACCGAGCCTGGAAAAACCTAAGAATGCTATGTGCTGAGGATGCCAGATGGGTAAGATGACAAGATCAAGCTTTACAAGTAATTCCTACAGTTCTAAAGGAATATTAGATCTTGTACACACTGATCTTTGTGGTCCCATGAAAGTTCAAAGTTATTATGGTGACAAATACTTCATATTATTTGTGGATGATTACTCAAGGATGATGTCAGTTATGTTTTTAAAAGAAAAATCAGAACCTTTTCAAATGTTTAAATGGTACAAGGCAAGAGTTGAAAATGAAACAGGAAGACAACTGAAATGTCTTAGATCTGATAGAAGAGGAGAATTCACTTCTGATGAATTTAACTTATTCTGCAATGATCATGGTATAAAAAGGCAAGTATCTGCACCGAGAACTCCATAGCAAAATGGGATAGCTGAGAGAAGAAATAGATCAATTGTAGATTGTGCCATAACCTTGATGATAGAAAAGAGGGTACCTCAAAAATTTTGGAGAGAAGCAATCAACATTGCAGTTTACACCCTGAGCCGAGTACAACTGAAGAAAGGAACTATGAAGACACCATATGAAATTTGGTATGACAAGAAACCTAATGTAAGTTATTTTAAAATCTTTGGAAGTAGATGTTATGTTCACAAAGATGACATAAATGGAAAGTTTGATCAGAAAAGCGAGGAAGGAACATTTCTTAGTTATTCTTCTAGAAGTAAAGCATTTAAATGTCATATCAAATCATCTAACAAAATAGTAGAAAGTGCAAATGTGAAAATTGATGAATTTGCAGAAAGAAATGATGTAGGAAATTCCAAAGAACCAGAAGATTATGAAGAATTTGTTTATGTTCAACCGAGAAATCCTATTGAGAAAGTTGCTAAAGAAAATGAAGATAATATCCAGTTACCGAGTGATGAAGAAGATCATACAGAGCCTACCGAGCCTATATTAGCTAAATATGTCAGAAGAAATCATGCATCAAGTCAGATTATAGGAGATAAGGATGATCAAGCGATGACAAGGAACAAACTGAGATAGAACACATGTCTGATATCTGAATTTGAACCAAGAATAGTAAAAGAGGCATTTAACAATGAAGATTGGGTAAATGCTATGATAGAAGAGATTGATCAAATCAAGAAGAATGAAACATGGACATTGGTCCCGAGATCGAAGGACAAAAATGTAATCGGTACAAAGTGGATTTTTAGAAACAAGCTAAATGAAAAAGGTGAGGTCATTCAGAACAAAGCAAGACTAGTTTGCAAAGGTTATGCTCAAGAAGAAGGAATAGATTATGGTGAGACTTTTGCACTTGTGGCTAGACTTGAGGGAGTAAGAACATTGTTGGCATATGCTGCTTTCAAAAATTTCAAGGTATATCAAATGGATGTTAAATGTGCATTTTTGAATGGTATACTAGAAGAAGAAGTTTATATTGAACAACCTGAAGGATTTGTTGAAGACAAGAGTAAAGATCAGGTATGTAAATTAAACAAAGCTTTATATGGTTTGAAACAAGCACCTAGAGCATGGTATGAGCGACTGCACTCTTAATCAAGATTGGTTTTATAAGAACAAGTGAAAACAACAATATAAACATGAAGAATGATGACGACAATGGAATACTGATCTCAGCCATATTTGTTGATGATATTATTTTTTGTGGAAATGATTCTCTATGCAAGAACTTTGGAAATGAAATGTGCAAAGAATTTGAGATGTCATTAATTGGTGAGATAAAGTATTTTATAGGTTTATAAATACTGCAAATGAAAGATGACATTTTCATTACTCAATCCAAGTACATAAAGGAAATCTTGAAGAAATTTGGAATGGAGGATTCTAAACCTGTAAGTACTCCTATGACTACTAACTGTAAACTATCAAAGAATGATGAATCTGCATCTGTTGATGAGACACTTTGCCAATCTATGATTGGAAAGCTGCAATATGTTGTTCATAGCAGGCCAGATATAGCACATGCAGTAGGAATAGTTGCAAGATTTTCTGTAGATCCCAAAGAAACCCATATGACAGCAATCAAGAGAATTTTCAGATACCTGAGAGGCACTGAAGATTATGGCTTAGTATATGAAAAGAGGAATGATTTTGATTTAAAAGTTTATATTGATGCTGATTAGGCAGGAAACATTGATGACAGGAAAAGCACAAGCGGTGGAACTTTCTTCTTAGGAGAAAGACTAGTAAGTTGGCTTAGCAAGAAACAAGGATGCATTTCACAGTCAACAACTGAAGCTGAATATGTCACTGTAGCATTGAATTGTACCAATATAGCATGGATCAAACAACTGTTGGAAGGTATAAATGAAAAAGTTACCGAGCCAGTAACTATATTCTGTGATAATACTAGTGCCATTAACATTTCAAAGAATCCGGTAATGCACTCTAAGACAAAGCATATCTCTATAAAGTATCATTATCTTAGAGAAGAAGCTCAAGAGAAGAAAGTTGTGTTGGAATATATCAGTTCAAATTAACAAATAGCTGATATTTTTACAAAGCCACTACCAAGGGACACTTTTGAGTATCTCAGAAGCAAGCTAGGGGTCTAGTCTTACCCCTATCTTCTACTCATTGACAAAGTTCGGTGAAAGCATCAAATCGATGACTCCATCAAATATTATTTGTGGATTGATGTTGATTTACGCACTTTAGGAGGTTTTCTAAAGGTGTGTAGGGAATAGTGATTGGAGACAAGTTGCTCTGACCGAGATTGAGATGATACATGTGTAACACAACAAGGAAATTACTTCACAATGGCAGGAATCATGAATTAGTTTTTTTTCCTTTTGGCATTGTTGTCAAAGGGGGAGAAGACTAAATGGAGAAGATAACAGAAAACCAATGACAGGGGGAGAAGACATCAGGAGAAGATTTAAACAACTCAAGGATAACAGGAGAAATCTAACAACAATCTGAATCTGAATCAGTTGGAATAAATCAAGTTGGCATTACCATTTAATTGTTGGTTTTGCCATCAATGCCAAAGGGGGAGATTGTTGGCATTACAATAGAAAGAAGATTGTTGGCATTTCATTAAGGGTATTGAGAAGGTTGTTGGAGATTATTGATATAATTGAAGAAGGATGATTACTGTCTTAATAATATTGTTTTGTCATTGATGTCAAGAAATTGATTTTCTGATTCAGTATGATGTTGCCATATCTTGAGAAGTATGTTTTGATGAGTATTAAGAAGTCGGTAAGTGACACAAAAAGAATGTGATAATAAAGGGGAGAACTAAGTTATTCAATGGGTAACTATTACCGAGTTAGACAATGATGAGATCATGTTGTTTTGATTGTTTTGATATCCTACACATGTTGTTGATTATAAGTTTAATACTATATTATGTCACCGAGCAAGGAACCTAGTTGGTAAACCCTAAGGTTATCGATATCGGTTAAAGAAGACAAAATGTCTACCCAGTGAAGTTCAGTATTAACCGAGTAACAACCGAGTTATAATAGATCACATTGGATGGATAAAAGCATTATTTAATGAAGGATGCTGATGAGCTGGAGATGAATAAATGATTGGTATGTCGTGCAAGAAGTCTGTTGAGGATCAACGACATGGAAAATATAGGAGGAAGATCTACAACACAGATTGAACCGCAATAACCTAGCACAAGTTCCAAGGTGAGGTAAAATGTTTTCAGATCGAAGGATACATTGAACCTAGTCAAGTTTGATGATCCGATGGCTAAGATTGATCATGGGAAATGTGATCAAGGAGATTAAGCGGTTAGAAATTATTTATAAATAAAGAATTGTTGATAGACAATGCATGCGAGAAAATGTATGCACAGTGATGCTACAGGATTGTTTACCAAGCTCAGAAGCTTGAAGATCTGATTGAAGAACAGATTGAGAAGCCCAACAAGCCCATCAAGGGACTAGATAAGTCTTATGACAAGATTGTTTTGAGCAAATAGAATCTGCTTTAGCATTTCAGATGTGAAGTTGTAGATATAATTTATTACTGTTATTTATTTTGTAAGTGACAGGAAATCTCTTAATTGAGTGGACCTAACAGTCTTATTTGTAAACCCTTTAGCAAGGTAACATTCTAAATGAGTGTTTGAAATCCTTTGACAAGGTCACTTCTAACAAAGTGCAAGACTCTAACAAGTCTGAGGGAAATCCCTTAACCGGGTCACATCTAGCAATGTGTTTGTAATCTTTAACAGGATTAGCTTTTAACCGAGCATACTCTAGAAGGGTATATTTTTTAGTGGGTTCGAAATCCCATAGTGGTTTTTCCCTATTTGGGTTTCCACATTAAATCTGGTGTTATATGTGTTGTGATGTTATTTGTTCATAAGTTTGAATGTTTTACAGTTTTGGTTATGTATTTTGAAGTATAAGCTACCGAGGTTGAATCTGTTGAATATATTGAAGATTAAGTTTGTATGATTCACCCCCCCCCCCTCTCATCTTATTAACTATTAGAATTAGAGCTTTACAGTATTCATGACAACCACATAAAAGATAACTTCCAAACTTTCATCCAAATAAAGATCTCATAACCCATGAAATTCCCAATCATTTCCATTAAGAATAGAGAGAATGAAATAAATTATTTCTTTGCTGCCCACACAAAACATTCACTGAGTAAACACTTGCAGACAATGAAAACAAAGATAAAAAACAAGGGTATGGCCTCCATCCTGCAACCCGTGTGATGGTAGGTCGCTGAAGGAGAGCCCACAAGTTTTTCAATCCAAATACAAACCCAAATCTCTTCCAAACCCAGTCCAAGAAATCCACCGAGAATCCAAAGCCCAAGAATGGAACCCGTGAGTAGTCACAGGGAATCCATTAAAAGGAAATGATAAACAAGAAACCCTAGAAAACCAACCAATAGGGTAATTCCATTTTGGAATATTTTTCCCATATCCTATGGTTTCCGTAAAATAAAATTCTCCAATAGGAGAATAGGGTAGGTAGGAAATACTAACATATATTATAAGTAGGTGGGATAAATATATTTTAATATCCCCAAGGTATAATTACCATACTACCAAATAAATATTAGTATTTAAACTATAGCCCTATAGGAATTATTATTTAATACATTATGAACTATATTTATTTTTAATTAAATACTTCACCAATAGAAAATATAATTAAATAAATCAGCCATTAAATAATTTATTACTTCCAATATTAAATATTAATTAATATTTAGACTATAAGCAATAATCAACAATTAATTAAATAATCTTTACAAAATTATTAATTAAATAAATACTATAATTTTAAAAATCATAAATCAAATAATCAAAAGCTCAAATAGCTTAAATCAAATAATTAAAAATAAATAATACTAACTATCAAATCGCTCAACAAATAGACAAATAATCCAATGCCACATAAATAACCACGTGGCAATAAAATCAACCACAACATAAATAATTTTCATACCAAAAGAGTCAATCAATACTAACATACTCCCAAAAATGAAAGAACCAAGTTGAAAAATGACATGACCAATTGCACCTAGTGACAACTTAAACCTAGAGTATGTGAAGGGAACCCATGTGAACTCCGAAACCACATATTACCATTGGGATAAGGACACGCTCCATGTGATGCCAAGGGAGCTCACACCTGGGAATTCCAGGAGGAATAAATGTCTAGTACTTGCAAGTCCTGCAACCACCAACAATGATACATGTATATATATATATATATATGTAGCGTCCTAAAATTGCGACACTTGCAATTTTGACTGCATTTGGGTCTTCACGATGGCGACGCAACACTAAACCTGAATGGAGACCCCAAAACTTGCTCACGACACCAAAAACTGCATTTTCTTGCACCCTGGCCTGATCCTCCTTTGCACCCTGCTGTCCCGGGAGGTGGGACCAGAGCGCCTAGCGCCCTGGTCCTTCAGGACTAGGGCGCCCAGTGCCCTGGTCCCCTAGGACCATGGCGCCCAGCGCCCTGGTCCCTGGCCCTATTTTGGGCCCGGTCTCCTATGGGACTTCGGGCCTTTTTGTTTGCAATTTGGAAAATAATATTTCCTGGTCGGCCTAAGGTCGGGAAAATCAGTCTTGTAACCCTAATTGGCAAGTATATAAACTACTTTTCCTCTCTCATTTGAGGAGGATGGAAAAAAGTGGGAAACAATATTCAAGCATTCAAGCATTCAAGCATTCCTTCAAGCAATTGATCATTCTAAGTCTCCATTCAAGGCTAAGTGTTGCATTCAAGACAACGATTCAACCATTGAAGAGGAGATCACTTACAACACATTACATGCTACAACATACAACATACAACAAACAACAACATCTATACCTTCGCATATAAGGATACAAACATCCTTACAACAAGGTATTAGTACTTGTTTTACATTACATTTACATCATTTCTCATTTCTTGGTTAATTCCAAAACCGGGGTTTGACCTAAAGGCAAACCCCTCATCCCTAACCCCCCAATTGTCCTCACTTTTCTATGTGTAGGTTGCAGGTACGCGGCTGAAATTGAAGATTTGGAATCCTTGTGCAGAGACGAACAGATCACCCTTCGTTTCGCGGATTTTTCAGAGGACTGTGGCGCCGGGCGCCATCGTCCCGACAACTTTTGCTCAAATTTGCAGGACAATGCCGTATCGACATTTTACAGCTAATTCCAGGTCCACAGCTTCATATCATATCCCTATCTCAGTTTATAAGCAAATCTTTCTCACTTTCTATGCATTCCTAGCTTAATCTTTCTATCTACATTCTTTACAAAAGAGGGTATCCTTGCTATCACAACCCTTGAAACTCATATAGAATCCAATCTTGCATTGCGTGGGATTGGATCTTGTGGGTTTCAACCCCTCTTTTGAATGTAAAGTCTCCCCTAAGTGAAAACCATCAACCCTAGTGACTCTCCCTTCTCTCTCCTCGGAGTTGGGGAGGGGAGAACGACTAGGGTTCGATTTTTCCGCTTTACATTTTGGTGAACCCGACGTGAACATCCTTTCTGATTATTCATAGTTAGATCTGAAAATTGGACTCCTTGATTACATTTCCATGTTTGATCTTTTGCAAAATTTTAGAGGTTAATTGCATAAAAACCCTAAATTTTCTTTTTAAGTAATTAAACTTGTGAAATGTTTAATTGTTAATGCTTGTTTCAGATCTGCCCTTCTATTACAAATTATCAATTCATATTTGTGCTTTAATTTTGAAAATTAAGTGGTTAAGTGTCAAAACCCTAATTTTTGAAACCCTCTTGATTCGACCTTTGTCCGACAATTTCACTGATCAAAACATTTCCAAATCAGCTGTAACTTTGGATTCCACAATAAAATCACAATATCTTTCATCCCTGAAAATTTGGAAAAAAGTTGCGAGGACCGTGTGCACTCCGAGCGCCATCGTCCCCGACATTTTTTTTGAAATTTCAGGAGCGAGATCTTACTGTATTTTTCTGCTAAAATTCAGAATTTTGGCTGATTTTATCAATTTTAACACCTTCAAAATTACGGTCAAAGTTGGTCTAGCGATTGCTTGGATTGAGGCTTCTAATCATTCAAAAATTGTTGAAATTGAAATTTGTGTCAAAATTGTGTTTCTTACAGTCCTAAATCTGAAAAGTGTGTTATCATTCATTCGAAATTTCAGTGATTTATTCAAATTTTTGCAATTTGTGACTTTTGAAATTAAGTGCTTAATTACAACAACTTTGATTTCCGCTTTCAAAATTGAATTTTGCGTAAAATTGAGTCAACTTTCAAATTTCAAAACTTGCATTGCTTTTGGAGTTCCCTCTAAAATCATAAAATTCAAAATTTCAGTTTCCCTCTCTTTTTCAAAATTCAAATTTTGCATTTTTCGACAATCTTGGTAGGGTTCAATTTTGAAATTGCAACTTTAATTTGGCCTATCTACAGATCGTAAAATAACTCAATTTTTTCAGGTTAGCTGTAAAATCATCATAACTTTCATCCCTGCAAATTTCGAAAAAAGTTGCGAGGACCGTGTGCACCTCGAGCGCCACGGTCTCGGACATTTTTTCCGAAATTTCGGGAGATTGTCCTGATCGTATTTAACAGCTTAAATCTAGAAGATTGGCTGGTTTTACTGAAATTTGCTACCTCTAAAATTCAAAATCTTCTCTCTTTCTTTACTGCATGAGTTTTACAACAATAAGCCCTACTTACACTATTCCCGTTAGACGAAGCCTTAGAATTAAGTCTTTCCAAGGTGTAATTACCGAGGAGATGGAACCTAATTTGAATGGTCTTTTTAACGAGGACATGGGTAATTCCTCTAATCCTCCTAATGATGAAGAATCTCTCCATGAGGTTTCTGTAGAACAACTTTCAAAATTGGATAACCAATTTGACGATTTTCGACAATGGATGTCTCAAGAATACCCTGATAGTCAAGCTCTTCCTTTAATTAAGGGTCTAAAACGTATGCTTCAAAGTGATAAGAATGGAATTGATATTTTGCGTGGTATTGCACACATTGTGGATTCAAATGTGATGCCTATGAAAAGTTGTGCCGAAACCTTAGGTTATACACAACCTCCTACTCAAGACAATCATTCTATTCCTTTGATGACTCCTATTGCTAGTATACCTACTTTTACATCAAACATAATGAATACTTCAATACAAGACATTCCTCCTATGATCACCAGTCATGGGGGCAATCCTTCTTCTTCAATCAACCCTGTTCCTTCATTCAATCCGACTTCTTCATTCATTCCTTCAGTGAGTGTGCCTATTATATCACCACAAATGAACATGACACAAGGGGGCAATTCATTCAACCATTCCATTCCTCCTTGTAGTGTTCCTCCTTTCCAATCATCTCCTATGACTAACTATCATAGTGTCCCACCACCTTACTCTCTACCTTCTTTCAATAACATAACACCTCCATCACAATCTAACACGTCTAATATGAACTCTTCGACTGAAGCGACTATTAATAATCTTGCACAAACTGTCTCCTCTTTACAGCAACAAATTGCCTCTATGAATCAATCTAAGTTTAGTGTGCCCACATTTGATGTTGCGAGCCCACTTTCTCTTGATATTGTTCGAGCTATTCCCCCTAAACATGTTGAAATCCCACATTTGGAGCTTTATAATGGTAAGGGTGATCCTCTAACACATGTTAAGACCTTTCAAACAATATGTACTGATTTTGCTTATGACCAAAGGTTGCTTGCAAAACTATTTACTAGAACATTAAGAGACAAAGCCCTACAATGGTATTGCTCATTGCCTTCCTATTCTATTACTTCTTTCAAACAACTTGCAAATGCTTTCATTCAACAATTTCAAAACAATATAAGTCCTAAAGTTACTTTGATTGATTTAATGCATTGTAAACAAGGTGTTAAAGAAAAAGTGACTGATTTCATTGGTAGATATAAGCATTTGTATGCTCAAATTTCCTTTCCAGTACCTGACAATGATATTCAAAGAATCTTTATTTCTAATTTGCAAAAAGACATTAGAGAAAAACTCCTGTTTTCTAAGTTTACTTCTTTCCAACAGTTGTGCGCAACTCTTCACAATTATCAACTGACTGTGAGTCAAATGGAACAATCACATCCTATGGCTCCGAGTGATAAGGGTGATAGTAGTCAACAACCATTTGGAAAGTTTAAACCGAACAGAGAGTCCATTAAATTCAATGAAAACATCATCAACAACAATGTGAATGCAGCATCAGGTGCGCCTCCTATTTCTAAGTTTTTCAAGAAAGAAAGAAAGTTTACTCCTTTGAATGAATCATTGCATAGTATTATGAATAAGTTATTGGAACAAAATGTGCTTACACTTCCTCCTATAAGGCAAATTGATCCTGCAAAGATTAATTCACCTTATTTTGATAACAAATCTTTTTGTCAATTTCATCGTCAACTTGGGCATGATACTGAAAAATGTTTTGCTTTGAAGGGTAAAATTCAAGATTTGATTGATAATAATACTATCTCTATTTCTGGTGTGAATGATAAAGCCAACACATCTGTAGCTCCTCCTAACCAAAATCTTCAGATTTTCACTGATCCATTGCCTTCTCATACCTCTAATGCGATTGATACTACTGATTCCTCTGTCTCACCCGATGATCTTGTGTCTATGACTCCGAATGTGATTAACTTTGTAGAGCAACAAAAAATCCCTAAAGAACCTTCCATCACCTTTGATTCCAGTGAAACTATTAGGGCACCTGATGGTCCTTTATATATAGTTGCAAAAGTCAAGAACACACCTTGTCGTGGGGTGCTTATTGATCCTTCTTGTATGGTTAATGTCATTACTGAAGAATTCCTTTTTACTTTGCAATTGAATCAAGTGATCTATGACAAAATAGATGTGGTTGTGAAACTATTTGATGCATTTTCTTCTCCTGCAATTGGTTCTATTACATTACCTATTGAGGTCCATAACAAATCCCTTGATGTGAACTTTGCTATTATTCCATCTTCCGAACAATTTCGTGTGAAGCTTGGCTATCCTTGGCTATCTTCCATGAAAGCTATTTCTTCTCCTATTCATAAGTGTTTGAAATTTCCCCATAATGGTGAAGTTGTTACTATCAATCATAGTCTCTTTAAACCAGCTGAAAGAATTCCTAGTGTTCCTATTGATTATTTTTGGCCTAAACAATTCCAATCCCTTCCTCCGTGAAGTGATCATCTTTTCAAATCTTATCAAAAGTGGAAAAAAGATATGATCTTATCTCTAAGTGAACCTAGAACACCTAAACTTGACATTCCTATCATTCTTGAGAAGGAAGTTCTTCCTTTGAAAGATAAAACTAATGTCTTTCCTCAAGAAGATTCCCAACCTATTCCTATGGATGTGACTATGCCTATATCTAATAAACTTCCTAAGAGTAGACCTATCCCTCCTCATCATGACGGACTTGGTCTCCTTCCTAAACCAAATATTCCTCCCTTGTATGGAGCAGTTCCTCCTCCTTCCTTTTATAGAGAGAAGAGACCTTCCTCTTCTCCTATTGTTCAACCTAAGAGACCACAACCTAAACACCCAAGTGATAAGGATGAGAACATTCCTCCTCCTCAATCTCCTAATCTTCCTACTAAGACTAGACGAAATCGTTTTGCACGCGAACGCCAACGAAAGCGTCGTCTTAGAGCTCAAACTTTGCAATACCCAAAAACACCTTCAACAAGCATTATTCCATTTTCTCCTCAGCCGACGATTGAGCCGAAATCTCCTAAACATAAGATGCATGATGGTCTTGATCCTGTGCGAGTTAAAGATCCTATTTTTATAAATCTTGATGATGATATAGATGAAAATGTTATTCATGATGAAAATGCTACTTCTCCTGTTCATTCTGATAGTGAATATGAACTTGTTGATATTGATAACCATTTATCTAATGAATTTTCTAAAGCACTTATCCTAGCTCCTAGACAAGAACACCGCAGCTTGGGATATGAACATAGCCCTTGTTTGGATCTTGTGATAGCTCCATCTGCTGTGTTGGATGTTCCTCCTCTAGCGTGTTCCCTACCTTCCCGAAACATTGATCAGCAAGATCGGGGGGTAGATGACGTGCTAGACTAGTTTCATTAGCATAGCAGATTCTCTCCCCCTCTCTTTCGCTACTTCTATATGTTATTCTCATTCTTCTATTTGTTGTCCTTAGTGTTGTCTACTTGAGGACGATGCAAAGCATTGAGATCTCTTGGTCTCTCTCATGTTGACTCAAAAGACACATGTGTTCCCTTCTTCTAGGTGACCTTCCTTGATTGGGGAATGAAGAACAATTATGCATACATACATATGATATACATGAATTATCATACAACATACTAACCCCGAGGAAAGCGAAGTCACCTTGTGCTTTGTGTTTTGTGTCTATTATCCTTGGGCTTATCTCACACTTGGGGGCTAAATCCTTGTGATAACGTGCTCCTTTCCTTTTTTCATTTTCTTATATGTATCACTACCTTAAAGCAATCACCCCCGGTAAGGCGTGTGCGATCGCTTTAACGTAGGGGGGCATACATCCCGTTCATATCTTTTCAAGATACTTGAAAATTTCTTGGCAAATTTAGCCTTGCCTTGAAAATTTTTGATATCTTTCTTGCATGACTCATAGTGAGGGAACCTTACTACTGACAGTCATGGTTCTCCCTTGTGATCTTCCCTTTTACTTTGTCAATCGAAGTCATAAGATCCTTAGTCCACTGGGGGCTTGCTGTATCTTGCCTCCTTGACGTGGTGAAAGTTTTTCAATGTTGTTTCCTTGTACTTTACCGGAAGTATTGGCGTACGCTTATACTCCCGCTAAAGTGGGGGCTAAATGTAGCGTCCTAAAATTGTGACACTTGCAATTTTGACTGCATTTGGGTCTTCACGATGGCGACGCAACACTAAACCTGAATGGAGACCCCAAAACTTGCTCACGACACCAAAAACTGCATTTTCTTGCACCCTGGCCTGATCCTCCTTTGCACCCTGCTGTCCCGAGAGGTGGGACCAGAGCGCCCAGCGCCCTGGTCCTTCAAGACTAGGGCGCCTAGCGCCCTGGTCCCCCAGGACCATGGCGCCCAGCGCCCTGGTCCCTGGCCCTATTTTGGGCCCGGTCTCCTATGGGACTTCGGGCCTTTTTGTTTGCAATTTGGAAAATAATATTTCCTGGTCGGCCTAAGGTCAGGAAAATCAGTCTTGTAACCCTGATTGGCAAGTATATAAACTACTTTTCCTCTCTCATTTGAGGAGGATGGAAAAAAGTGGGAAACAATATTCAAGCATTCAAGCATTCAAGCATTCAAGCATTCCTTCAAGCAATTGATCATTCTAAGTCTCCATTCAAGGCTAAGTGTTGCATTCAAGACAAGGATTCAACCATTGAAGAGGAGATCACTTACAACACATTACATGCTACAACATACAACATACAACAAACAACAACATCTATACCTTCGCATATAAGGATACAAACATCCTTACAACAAGGTATTAGTACTTGTTTTACATTACATTTACATCATTTCTCATTTCTTGGTTAATTCCAGAACTGGGGTTTGACCTAAAGGCAAACCCCTCATCCCTAACCCCCCAATCATCCTCGCTTTTCTGTGTGTAGGTTGCAGGTACGTGGCTGAAATTGAAGATCTGGAATCCTTGTGCAGAGACGAACAGATCCCCCTTCGTTTCGCGGATTTTTTGGAGGACCGTGGCGCCGGGCGCCATCGTCCTGACAACTTTTGCTCAAATTTGCAGGACAACGTCGTATCGACATTTTATAGCTAATTCCAGGTCCGTAGCTTCATATCATATCCCTATCTCAGTTTATAAGCGAATCTTTCTCACTTTCTATGCATTCCTAGCTTAATCTTTCTATCTACATTCTTTACAAAAGAGGGTATCCTTGCTATCACAACCCTTGAAACTCATATAGAATCCAATCTTGCATTGCGTGGGATTGGATCTTGTGGGTTTCAACCCCTCTTTTGAATGTAAAGTCTCCCCTAAGTGAAAACCATCAACCCTAGTGACTCTCCCTTCTCTCTCCTCGGAGTTGGGGAGGGGAGAACGACTAGGGTTCGATTTTTCCGCTTTACAATATATATATATATATATATATATATATATATATATATATATATATATATATATATATATATATATATATATATATATATATATATATATATATAACAAACAAGTGGTAGAATTATGCAACGACACATCCCGCTCGCAATGAGTGATGTGACATTGTTTCTCCATGAAGACAGTCAAACAATAGTCAAACACATCTCATAAGCATCTCATCAAATGTAATCAGGAAACAGGGTTAGTGTAATCATAATCAACATCAAATCCATGATCAATATAATCTTTCGATAATCTATCACATAGAAAGCATATAGTATCCATCAAATGACATGAATAATCATCATCCAAATCATCATAAATAGTCAAGATAAGTCTATCACACATGGAATAAAAGTGAACTCTAATCAAAACAAGTCAAGTCAAGGGTGGAGACTGTAGGCCATACTTATGACAATTATGGCAGTAACCATCAAATATGAAATTCTTCTTTTGATTAACCAGTTTATTTCTATAGTCATTTGTCTTATGACTTGATTTACCACAATGATTATAGGAGAATTTAGAGAACTTCATACCTTTCACTTCAGAGTGGTTCCTTTTATCATCCTTCATCCTTTTGGATTTAGATGATTCTCTAGTTTCCATAGGACCTATACCAGGGTAACCAAGACCAGTTGTTTCTTTTGTCCTTCTTTGAGCCTTCAACTGTTTATCTAACTTCTCAGAGCTTCATTGAATTTTCTCAGCTTCTCATTTCTCTCATTCTTAGCTTTCAATTCACTCTTGAGTTGTTCAATCTCTTTCACCATCTTTTCTTTTTCTTCCGTGTTGTCATGCAGTTGCTTATGTATATATTCATTCTCCTAAGTGAGAATTCGGATTTCTTCATCGTTCTCAATCATGATTGCATCATTTTCTCTCAGAGCATCTTGAACAAGCCTCTTGGCTCTTTCAGCCTTTGACAGTTCTTCTTTTGCTTCCCTTTTTCTTTCATCAACACTTCTGCTGGCTTCCAACATATCAGTCATTCTTAGGGCGTGACCTTCATGTTCTCTTTTGAGATGTGTGATTTCTTTGGTCAGTTTCTTGTTCTTTTCCATGAGTTTTGAGACTTCTTCTTCAACTTATTTAGATCCACTCTATTCAGAGAGTTGATTTATGATGTCCCAACTCTTATTTAGTTGTTGAGCTAATTACTTCCTTTTTGCAAGAGATTTTATTAGTCTCTCTTTTAGTTGCATAATGATTTCATTTGCTTCATCAATCTGCTTCTGATATCGACATTCTTCCATGATCTTTATCCTCAAGCTGTCAAGGTTCACTTCAGAGGAATATGACTCTGATACCAATTGTTAGTCCCAACCGGTGCTGAGAGGGGAGGGGTGAATCAACACTTTACCGGTTTTACTCAATTAAAACTTTTAACTTAAGTTATCACTAACTTAACATTCATCAATATAAATAACTATTGTAGAAGAATAACCATGCATGAAAAGATACACAGTGACACCGAGATTTATCTCGTGGAAACCCAAATGGGAGAAAACCACGGTGTGAGTAGGAACTCACAAAATTTGTACTCTTCTGGAGTACGCCCGGTGAAGAGCCATCCCTGTTAGGAGATTACAAAGACACTGTTAGGTGCCATTCGGTTAAGGGATTTTGTCTAAGGCTTGTTAGTGCCTTTACCCTGTTAAAGGTAGCCTTATCAAAGGTCTTGAAATCATCAATTAAGATGACACCTGGTTAAGGGATTTTTACTATGGGACCTATTAAAGTTCACCCTATTATGGGATTTTAGTTTCAATGGTTAGAGAGAAACATAAAGATGATCTACTGGAGTGGCTACTGATTAGCTTGATCAAATCACATACACAAAAAAAAATCACACTATGTCTACATCGGTTGTGTTTGCTCTGTACAACACCGATTTCCTGAATGTACCTTGAACTCTGCCCTTTGCCAATTTGCTGATCCTTGGATTGCACTTTGCCAGTCCTTTGTCACTCGGCTCAACACTCTGTTAAACTCCACTTTGCTGGTCCTCTGTCACTCGGCTCTACACTCTGTTAAACTCCCCCTGTATACACTTTCACATTATCTCAATTCACCTTTAAAACAACCATCTCAATAATGAATTATCTGAATTTATTGATTCTATAGTCTGTCGCCAACTTTCCCTCCAAAACATCTTTTTCAAAATTCTGTTACCATTCCTTAAATCACTCCCCTGAAATCATTGCAAGAATCTCTGTCAAGACAGTCGAACATGTTGATAAGTTCACTGGTTTACTGGAGAAGACTCCCGGTTCAGCTGAATGTTATCTGAACATAACTAGTCTGTTGGTTACCGACTCTACTGGTGTACCGATCAAAATCTTCATAACCGGTTTCGTCCTATATACCGATCTGTTCTCTGCTTAGCCGGTGGACCTCTTTTGTGCTGGTCTACTCATTGCTTGTCGGTCTACTTACTGCTTGCCAGTCTACTCATTGCTTGCCGGTCTACTCATTGTTTACCCTGTTTACTTATTGCTTAGCCAGTTGACCTCAGTATACTAGTCTACTTACTGCCAATACACTGTGAAGAATTAAGAGATGATGTTGCCAACAATGACAACCATATCATTCACCGGTCATATAAAACTACACTAGAATGCCAAGACCTCCATTCTCCATTCTTATTAGGTGCTAATACTACCGGTATTGCACAAGGACTCAAACTTTCTCTGATCAAACCTTCAACAATTTGTGGACTTGTCTATTCAACTCTTCATTCTCTGCCAGTGTCATCCGATGTGTAGCTTTCTAGGCAAACTAGCTCTGGGAATCAGGTCCATGCAATGATTGATACTTCTCACAGATCATAATCCATTAGGCACATTATCTAAAATGATGTCTTCATACTCTGTCAGTAACTCTTTTATCTCTTTCAGTTCTTCTTCTTTATTCTCCAGATTCTCAATCTTCTTAGGAACTAAGGCAAAACACACATTCTCATGTCTCATCCCATCCAGGAATTTCCTTTCATCCACCAAACAGATTCTAGCATTCGTACAAACTTCACTCTTCAAAGGATCCTCCAAGGGCAATAAGGTTTGCTTCATCCCATTGGCCACAATAGTGTAAATATTATTTCTCCCATCATGTAATGTCTGTCTATCAAACTGCCAAAGTCTACCCAACAAAAGGTGACAAATATCCATAGGCATAACATCACACAAGACTTCATCACAATAATTACCAATTTTTAGTTTCACCAAACACTGCTCACTTACAAACAACTTATGTTCATCCTGAATCCATGCCATTTGATAAGGCTTAGGGTGTTTCAATATTTCTAAATTCAACTTATTCACCATCTCTTCTGAAACAAGATTATTTGAACTACTACTATCATTAACAAATTTACAACACTTACCGGATACCTTACATCTGGTCTTGAACAAATTTTTCCTCTGCAAGGGCTCCTCATCTTCTCCGGTATGACACATAGATCTCCTCATCATCAACAGTTCTCATCCTTCCGGTTTGTTAGTTCATCCGGTGGGGTTTTCTTCCACCACTGCTGTTCTCCCAGTGTTCTCTGTCTTCTTACACTCGAAAGCATAATGTCCTTCTCCTCCACACTTATAACAAGTTCCTCTAAACACTCTCTTGTCTTGTCTTCTGTCATCTTTTCCAAAATTCTCATTCCGGTAGCCATCCGGTTCTCTCCTCTAGTAGAAATTTCTATCATCTTTTCGGTATGAATTACCTTCTTTTCTTACTTCCTTGTCCTTGTTCTGATCCTTTCAGGTTCCTCTACCTCTGATATATTCTCTTCCTCCTTGAAATCTTCCTCTGGAAAACCTTCCACCTCTACCTCTCTGTCTCTGCTCATGTCTTTTGTTCAACTTCTCTTTTGCTTTCAGGGCATACTGATAAGCTTCTTCAACACTGCAATTTTATCAAAATGAGTTCATCTTGTATAGACATCCACAATCCATTGAAATATCTTGCAACTTGTTCAACTTCATCATCAACATGTCCAGATCTAATATTCAACTTGTAAAATGCTTCGGCGTACTCCTTCACACTAGATTCCTTCGGCCTCAAATTCTGCAACTTCCAGAACATATTCACTTGATAATCATTTGGCATAAATTTTGATTTCAACTTAGCAACCATCCGATTCCATGTCTCGATCTTCTCTTTACCTCTTCTTTGTCTATCAACCTACAAATGCTCCCACCAAAGAGATGCATGACCTTTCAACCAAGTACAACCATATTTCACCTTTCTTTCTTCTGTGGTATTTTCAAAATCAAAATACTTCTCGATCTCTGAGGTCCAATCCATAAATTCATCCGAATCCAACTTTCCATCATATTCCGGTGGGGTAAAATGAGGTTTAGTATTCGCCCTACTCAAAACCCTCAAAAACCTTTCTTCATCAAAATCAATCGCCGGTGGGTTTACTTGTTCTACCAAGGCTTCTTCTCCTTCATCTTCATTCACATCTTCAATATGTTGGCCTCTTCTCTAGGTTGTCTCAATGGCTTCCAATCGGGCTGCAACTCCTCGCAACATTTCTATCACAACAGGGTCTGCATTCCCACACGCTCCACCATTCCTATTTCCTCTTTGCACCATCTTCACACTAGTCCTTTGCAGTTGTAGGTCAGATCCATAGTCCGCCACCCTACAACAAAATTTCTCAGGACAATGCAATCTCCAGAACGAAGATTGCTTTGATACCACTTGGTGCAGTCATCGGTTAGGAGGGACCTCAAAGAGGTCAATCCAAACCGGTTAACAAGGGTAAACACAACATAAATACAAGGATATGATGGAGGCAATGCAAAATATAATAAATTATATCATGAAAACTGTTTACAATCAACTTGTAACAATCGGGTTACAAAAACTGGCTCATTGGCGTGCTAAAACATGCTTAATTACAGAACAAGTCGCAACTGGGACCTCAAATCTTCAAATATCTCTTATATGTTCTATCTCTTAACTGATCTACATTATAAGACTTAATTACAATGATTTATACGATCCAAGGGATCCAGTGGGCCCAAAAAAGGATCAAATGCCGAAGAACAAGACCTATCATGTAAAAATAACAAGGTCGGCCTCCGCCAAATAAATTCCTGCAGAAAATCCAAAGGATGAAGTGTAGATCAAAGGGAAGGTCGGCCACACGCCAAGGAACATCAAAATCAATGCTCAGGGCTCCATAATCTATGCAAGGGATCTAGTAGATTCTGATAGATAACAAATGCAAATACGTCCAGGCAACCGATACCAAAAAACTGTCTCGGAAATCGATAGCGATAACTTGCCGAAAAATGACCCAAATGCTCTGCGATTTGGGAATAAGGTAGTGGATCAAATCCTCAAGGAAAAATCCAACTCCTCGAGATTCGATGAGCCAATGCCAGAAAATATAGAATGAAATGCTGAAACTATAAAACAGAAAGCAAAACAAAAAGGAAATATTTTTGGTTGATGCAAGATTGCCAAGAACCGGGGATGCTTCTGCATCAATTTTCCATATTAAATTGGCTCCCAAAGCAATATTTATGTCGTCAAAGTTATGAATACCAACCCCCCCATACTACTTAGGTGAGCAAACCTTCTCCCAAGCCATTAAATGGATCTACTTTTGGGATCTTTATTTCCCTTCGAAATATTTCTTCAAAAGACCCTGTAACTTTGACTTAACTCTTGAAGGCATCGAAAGAACAAACATTATGTAATTTGGAATTGTTGCCAGCACTGATTTTATCAGCAAGATTCTACTAGCTAAAGACAACCAAGTGTTCTTGCATGAGTCAATTCTACTTTTAATTGAAGAAGCAATTTTTGCCCAAAAACAACTCTTATTCATACCTAAAAATAAGGGAATACCAAGATATTTACAAGGCAAACTACCCTATTTAAAAACCAATGCCGCAATCAATCGATTAGTCAACAAAGGAGAGAAATGAAGGAGAAAAACTTTAGACTTGTCTGCATTAATTTTTTGCCCAAAAACATAAGAATATACCTCCAACACTTGCTTGATAACCTTTTCTTCCGTCATAGAAGCACAACCAAATAAAACTGTGTCATCAACAAATAAAATATGTGTTATGGCTAAATTTGTTTGAGGAAGAAGAATTCGTTTCCATCTACCACTGCTATAAACATCATAAATATTTTTGCTAAGTGCCTTTGCCATAATAATGAATAAAAACAAGGAGAGGGGATCTCCTTGATGAACTCCCAGAGATGAAGAGAAAAAACCAGCCAGACTCCCATTAATGATGACAGAGAATTTGACACCTGAGATACATGATAGGATCCATTTACACCATATCCTTGAAAATCCAAATTTGAGGAGAACTTGATGGAGGAACTGCCAACTCACTCTATCATACGCTTTCATCATATCAAGTTTGATAATCATAGCTTCCAACTTATGAATGGAAGTAGAGTGAATAATTTCATGAGAAAATTAGGTTCCTTTTGTTGTTTCATTACTCGAGACAAATCCTCCCTGCTACTGGGAAATGATTATCGGAATAATCTTAGCTAGTTTGACTGAAATTGCCTTGGTAACTATTTTATAAATAGTGTTACATAGAGAGATTGGCCTAAAATATGCAAATGAGGAAGGGGTAGCCATCTTGGGAATGGGAGCGATATGAGTAGTATTGAAATTATTTAACATACAAACACTTTTCCTAGATTCCTCAACAAACCTTCCAAACATAAGACCCTAAGAAACCCCAACACTTCTAAAAAAACAAAGCCATAAACCCACTGGGACCAGGAGCCTTATCATACTGCATATTGAAAACAACCTGCCATATTTCTTCCGAAGAAAATGACTTTAGAAGATCTAAATTGTCTTGATTTGAGACTGACAATGGAATACTCTGCAACAATTCCTTGGATTTTGTCTTAACATCATTCGATAGGTTGTTTGAAGATGCAAAGAATGAAGTAAAGAAAGCACTACCTCCTCTTCAATGTCCTCCCTAACTGTCAATATATCACTTGAAGCATTCTTAATTTGGTTAATGAAATTATAAGCCGACGAATGAAAATACTTTGTGTTTCTATCTCCCTCCCGCAACCATGTTTCTCTTTATTTTTGTCTCCAATACATTTCTTCTGTTTGAAGAACTTATTGTAGTTGTAAATTAAGCTCAATTTGATCAGAATGTGACTGCTAAGTAATACCAAATTGAGAAATCATAACATGGATTTTTAATGAATATCTTATTTATATTATTTTGATTTTTAATGGACATATTATATTATTTTAAAAACTTTAGCTTTAAGTTTTATAATATGTATGGTTATTTGAGGTGGCGATAACAACATGTATCAGATCAAGCAATTAAATTGAGGAGTCAATATAATTAAAATATAATATTCATGTATACTTAATTATTACAAATAATGTTTAATTTGTCATATCTTAGAAAATATCTCTTAACACAATCCCTTTTTTTTGTAGGAAAGGTGTTTTAAGCTATTAAAATTTAAATTATTAAGAAACAAGAAACAATTTTTTAAGTTGTAGAAGTTTGCCAATTTAGTATATAAAAAAAAATGAGACAATTAACTAAATTATCATTTATAATAATTTTTTATATTTGTCTTCATGAACAATAAAAAAACACCCTATATATATTTACTCTTTCCACATGAAAATTTTATAGTGTAATATAAGTCTTGTCTCATAAATATAACATTTTCTATCTACAAGTCAAAATACCCCTACATATATTTCCTCTTACTCATGAAGATGACAATTGTATAGTATGATATAAGTATTGTTAAATTTTGATTTGTTTTTCAGGGATTATAATTACAATTTTATTGTGTAAAGAATAACATAAATATATTGAATATCATTTTTATCATTTCAAAAAAAGTATATATATATAAAATTAGATTTAAATAATATAATTTAGAAATACAATAATAATGTGATAATATTTAAAAAATTAGTAATTAACAATAATATAAGTTTTCTATTATTTTCATAGTGTATAAATGTTATTATGTTTTGATCAATTTAGAATCAATTGTTCCTAGATGCATTAGAATTACAGTTCAAATTTCCAATTAAATTGTTGTCGTGTCATTTTTATCATTAAAATTCAAAAATCTTATTAATATATTACTGTTAAATATTTCAAAATTATGGACTTGATCATAACTCCCATTAAAATACTCAATGACATATATTTTTTAAATTCATTAAACAAAACTTCTTTTTTACAATAATTTTTTTTTTAATATTTGAAATGCAATATTAATATTTAATCTAACAACTTTATTTCTACCTACACCATAGACTAAAAATAACAAATGTACCATATATATGATATATTAAAAAAAAAACCAAATGTCGAAGTTCTTGCTTGGTAGGGAATTATGTT
Source organism: Cryptomeria japonica (assembly GCF_030272615.1). NCBI lineage: Eukaryota > Viridiplantae > Streptophyta > Pinopsida > Cupressales > Cupressaceae > Cryptomeria > Cryptomeria japonica. Next base: position 606,658,899 of record NC_081413.1, on the reverse strand, counting down.
AGAAGTAAAAGTTTGTGCTTGGTTGTTAAATAACTATTATAGGGAGGGGCGGAAAAAGCTTAATTGAAAATAGCAATGTTACTATCTTCTTTTAAATATAGATTTAAAAAAAAATAGAAGTTTCATTATTTTTTTAATTAGAAGTTTTTTTTAAATCTATATTTTTTATTGCATGGAAATCATTTCATATTCTAAAATAAGATTAAATTTTAATAAATATTAATCATATGAAATTAATTAATCTATGCTAAAGATAAAGATTTTTTTAATTTGATATCTATAGATGTTTTTATAATATTTTATGAAGAATAAGATGACAATTACAAGCAAAAATATGTTCTTATTTTTACTTGAATATTTTTTAATATATAATTAAATATATATATATATATATATATATATATATATATATATATATATATATATATATATATATTTGATCGGTAAAAAGGTTGAAGCCAGAGAGATTTTATTAATAAAAATGATAATTACAACTCCATTCAATGTGGGCACCGGTAGGAAAGAATGGAGGGAAGAAAACCTCCGGTCTAGCCCAGATCCATTAATGGATAAAAAAATTAATGCTAGAAAGCTGATAATAAAGAACATTCCCTGGAATAATGCATATCCAGGTGAATCTTCTTGAAAGAATACTCAAGGATCATCCACACTTTTCCTTAGTGTTGCGTTTTGACCCTTCCCTGAAAGTGATAACCTCGATCATGATTATCAACATAGCTCTAACCTGACTTGAATTCTTATTTTGCCCGGTTTGGATCTAACCATTCCATTGTTTTGTATAAGAATCTTATTGCACCTTACAACCCAGATCAACGTTAGAATGTTTACAATAATTGCAAACTCTAAAAAAGACAATAAAGAACAATGGATCATCCACACTTTTCCTTAGTGTTGCGTTTTGACCCTTCCCTGAAAGTGATAACCTCGATCATGATTATCAACATAGCTCTAACCTGACTTGAATTCTTATTTTGCCCGGTTTGGATCTAACCATTCCATTGTTTTGTATAAGAATCTTATTGCACCTTACAACCCAGATCAACGTTAGAATGTTTACAATAATTGCAAACTCTAAAAAAGACAATAAAAAAATTAATGCTAGAAAGCTGATAATAAAGAACATTCCCTGGAATAATGCATATCCAGGTGAATCTTCTTGAAAGAATACTCAAGGATCATCCACACTTTTCCTTAGTGTTGCGTTTTGACCCTTCCCTGAAAGTGATAACCTCGATCATGATTATCAACATAGCTCTAACCTGACTTGAATTCTTATTTTGCCCGGTTTGGATCTAACCATTCCATTGTTTTGTATAAGAATCTTATTGCACCTTACAACCCAGATCAACGTTAGAATGTTTACAATAATTGCAAACTCTAAAAAAGACAATAGCTTGGAACATAACTTTCTAATTGATAATTAAAGACAACTTCCCTCAGTAGATATCGAACCTTAAAACTTGTCGAGATAATACCTGCAAGAACCCTCATTCCTGCCATACAGCAGAATACTGCCAAAAAATATACCCCCATCCATAATGCCCAGCCTATACCAATACATCCGTTGAATAGCTTAAGAGTTGAGAGCACTATCTTCACATCCAATATTGAAGGATGTGCAATCAGAGACATTTTTATTGAGAAGACTGGTCAGACATTTGTTTCCAGACAACCCACCCATATAAAACACTAAAAAGGATTTAAACAGAGAGAAACCTACCAACCATCACAGATCTAAATCAGAGCAGACATCCATCTTATTTTGGAAAACCTTCCTTTCATAAGACACAAACCTCTTTGCTTGTAAAATCCTACCAATAGAAGTGCTATTACCAGAAGATATATATATATATATATATATATCTGTGTGTGTGTGTGTGTGTGTGTGTGTGTGTGTGTGTGTGTGTGTAAATCTCTACATAAATATATGCAATTATGTATATATATATATATATGTATATATCTATATAAGAATTTACATATATATATATATGATTTTATATAAAAGTAATTAATAAAGTTAAAGCAGAGAGAAGAGCATTATCATATCTAGCCAAGAGCTAAAAGAGCTTCCTGATGAAAACTCTTTCGTCAAAAGGCTCTAGGAATTTGAAAATCTTCCCTATAGATAGAATACCATCTATGCTTAAGGATAGTATACTGCAAATAGAAGTATGAATACAAGAAGAAAACTACATATATATATATATATATATATATATATATATATATATATATATATATATATGTATGTATATATATATATATCTTGCTGGAGCCATTTTGACCATAAATTAAGAGAGTGGAATAGAGGCTAAGATGACAAATAAAACAGCTACACCCATAAGCAGAAATCGGTGAGCTAGATAGAGAAAATCATAAATAAGTCTTAGAGAGTATATAGATTAAGCACCCATAAGTCTTTAAAATATAAGTCTGAGATAGAACAAAAGCAAGACAAAACACTTGAGAGTTAAAAAAGGTGACGAAAGGGAAAACCCGAGACAAATCCCTCATTAATGGTCCGACCTTTCCATGCCCGCAACTCTGATAGACAAAAAGGAACCAGAAATGTAAGAAGGCCCTTCCTTCGGTAGTAGCCTCATCCTTTCCTTCCCAGCATATGAGGGCCCCTAGTTCCCGAGCACTCTGGTTTTACTGAAGAGGGGGAGGCAGGAGGGGGAGGAATTGGCATATCGTCCGGGATCACTGTGATGTTCTCAGCTTCAAGGTAATTAATAAACCATTTGTTGTGTGGGGGATTTTTAACCTGCAGGAGCCATAAAAGGAAGGAAAAGTTCCCGCTCCTGATAGGACTATAAGCTTCAAAGGCCTAAAGATCCTCTATAGCCAGAATGGGGAATCGTGGCACCGGTTTATTCATCCTGATATGGATATCGTAATCCCGAGGCTTTGGAGCAGAAAGTTCTTCATCAATGTTGACTACCACCCTCTCCAGTTAACCCAACATTTCCTTTTTGAAGACCTTTTTGCAAAGCTTGACCACTACATTTCTGTCTTTCTCAAGATGCATAGCTATTGCTAAGAACATCGTTGCGATGTATGGATTAGCTCTTGTCCGGTCCTCATTTAAGATATAATCCTTCCCCAAGGTTTTTATAACAACACTGATAACCAGGGGATTTGGGTGAACCAAAATGCCCTTCAATCTCTCCTCTTTGATTTCCCCTACAAAGGTCATCTGCCGTTTGAGCCCTAGAAGTCTTAGCGAAGTATCCATTTGAGCTAAATGGAAGATAAACTGGGACGTCGACCAAACGGTCTAAATATAGTAGGAGTATTAATGCTTCATGAAAAACAACTCATCTAGCCGTAGAGGGAAGCAAAATGTAGATAAATGATCGATATTAGAGGGCCGGGATGAAAATGGAGCGATCTAAAGGATCTAAGAAATAATTACCGCTGCGTTAAAGCATACAAGCAAAGGGTACTTATGCCTTCAATCGCAGAAGGAGCGTCACATCATCATTACTAGAATATATATATTATATATGTATATATATGTATATATACATATATATACATACATATATACATATACATATACATATACATATACACATATACATACACACACACACACACACATATATATATATATATGTATGTATGTATATATGTATATATATAGATACATACATATATATATATATATATATATATATATATATATATATATACACACACACACACACACACACACACACACACACACACACACACACACACACACATATTATACTATTTATTAAATACAAATATTTGAAAAATTACATCAATTTACAATTTTTTTGAAAAATAAATCTCTCAAATGATAATGCAAAATATTATATTCTTATAATTTTTTATAATTGATTTTTTTTTAAAAGCGCATGTAAATTTTTATCTTTATTTTCAATAACAATCTTAAAATCTCAACATAAATATAATTGAAATAATTAATTTAAAGATTAATTTTTTTATAAAATCTATTATAAAAACTTAAATCCAAAAAGTAATTTTTCTTACAAATCAATTGTATAATTTTTTTTAGTTGAAGAAATGATTTATTAATTAAAATTTATGTAGATTATTATTAATTGTATAATTTTTTTTTCAAATATTTTCAATAAAAGAAATATTGTTATATTTTAATTAATAAATCATTTCTTCAACTAAAAAAATTACCATTCTTACATAAATGCATGAACATGATGGCTATAGAGTTCTAGATTTTGAAGGATTTAAGGAAGTTTTAGTTTGGAACAAAGGGAGTGAAATGGGCAAAGGTCACTTGGGAGTTACAATGCTAATAGATGAGAAATGGCAAATAATTGTTAAAGTTGAAAAAGAAGACGCTAATAAACAATACATATGGTTGCAAATAACAAAGAATGGGGTAACTTTTAGATTGGCCGCTTGCTACTTTGCTCCAAAAAATTCGAAGTTTTATAAGAAGAGAAATTTAGACAACGAAGACCCTTATGCCTCACTAAAAAAATATATCTATATTTTCAGCACACTTGGAGACATAGAGCTAATAGGTGACTTTAACATAAGGACAACTAATAATCAGTCCCTTCAGTTGAGCAATGAGAAAAGAGGGGAAAACAATCCTTTATGGTTGGAGGAAAGTGGAAGTCAATACTGGGAAAGAACTTCTCAAGATGGTAATGACAATGTGACAGAGTTCAGGGCATAAATACTTGGTCTTTGTAGTTTGTTTGACATGATCATTTGTAATGGCATGAGGGATTGGCCAAGATGGGGAGGTATCACGTGCAATACTTATAATGGTAAAAGTGTGGTGGACTATGTGATTTGTTCACAAAATTTTATTTCTAGATTGTTGGAGTTTGATATTCGGGAATGTCTTATGGAGATGAACTCAGATCACTCACCTCTTCTCGTTAAGATAGGCATTTCTCCAAGAAGCCAATACATTGGGCAGGTTCATCATAGGCAAAAGAAAATTCCTCCCAAGGGAAAATTTTTTATAAATCAAGAGAATAAAGAAATCTTTAGTGTTAAACTGAAGCAACACTTTTAGGATCTAAAGAAGAACAAAGAGGATAATGCATCCAACAAGATAGGGGCCCACAGTCACAACGATTTGCTGATTCAACTCATTCACAAGGCTTTGAATGCATGCAAAAGGTCTCATCCCAAGTTGGGGGCTGCAAACCCATGGTATGACAAAGAATGTAAGGAAACCAAGAGATCACTAAAAGAGAGAGGTACAAACAAAGAATATAAGAAACAATATGTAAAACTGGTGCAATAAAGAAAAGAAAAATATGTAACAGAAAGAAAGAATGAATTAATCTCTCTTGGAAAGCATAATCCCAAAGGTTTTTGGAAGGAACTACTACATAATAAAAAGAAGACCGAAAACAGTATTACAACTTTCATAGTGGTTGGAATATGCTAGGGTTCTTTATGAGCAGATTCACGAGAAGGACTACCCTCTTGTTGGTAACACATCAATGAAACTCTTCACTATGGATGATATTAAACAAGGAATAAAGAGTTTAGCAAGTGGTAAAGCACATGACATAGATGGGTTACAGGGTGAATTCTTAAAATGGGGGATTGAGTCTCTTGCCCCTCACATAATGAGAATTTTCAATAACATTAATCATAAAGGTTTTTTAGTGGAGTAGACAACTAGTGTGGTCATCCCTCTCTTTAAAAATGAAGACATCAATAATCCATCTAACTATCAAACAATTATGGTGAATCCTCTCTTTGGGAAGCTCTGTGGGAGTATGGTAGAATGAAGGATCAACAATTGGGCAGAAAAGGAAGGTAAGAGGGCAAAAGGGTAGGCATGCTTTAGATCAAATAATTATACTATTGATCACTGCATCACTCTTAGACACTTGATTGAAAAAAAATGGAATACTCAAGGTGAGGAATCTTATTGTTGTTTTGTGGACTTCAAGAAGGCTTTTGATACAGTTCCTAGAGACAAACTATGGCACACAATGTAGGAACTAGGCATAATAGATGTGTATCGACCTGCTGTTCATAGACTATATGAGAAGGTTAAAGCTAAAATCAAAACAAGTGATGGTATGTTTGAATGTTTTGGCAGTGATATTGGAGTTAAGCAGGGCTTCCCTTTATCTCCCACACTCTTTTGGTCTATACATTGATAAATTAGAAACATGATTAAGCAAGATAGAGGGAGATGGTGTTCAATCTGTTGAATATGTAGTGAAACTACTCTTATATGCCGATGATCTTATCCTAATTTCAAAAACAACCCATGGGCTAAGGGAGCATCTCAAAGCCTTAGAAGATTTTTGTCAAGAGGTTGGGATGCAAGTGAACATTACCAAGACCAAAATAATAAACAAACCACCTTTCTTTTTGAAGGCAGGCCATTGGAAATAGGAAAAAATACAAATATCTTGGGACTGAATTTCACTATAAGCTCAGTTGGGAGACTTGCAGGACAAAACAAATACATGGAGGTTGGAAAGCTTCTTATTTACTTCAAAATAGATGCAAAAAAGCATGACTTTGGGGTTGAAAAACTCAGAAAACCTTATTTGGTTTATTGGTCACACTGGTTGTCCTTCATGACTGTGAAGTGTGGCGAAGCAACATGTCAAATTGCAGGTGGAGACAACTAGAAGGGATCAAGAAACATATTCTAACAAGCAACCTCAAAGTTAAAACCATAGTTCCATATGAAATTCTGCTAGTTGAAACAAGTACTTTCCCATTGGAAGCATCGATGTTAACCCGTTCGATATGCTATTTAAAAAAGGTTGATAACATGGATAAACATCAATGGCCTAAAATGGTTGTGGGAGAGATGCTAGACATGAGGAAGAAAACTTGGATGAAGCAAAATAAAAATTGGATGAACAAGTGAGACATCAAGTCACATGAGTGTCCTAACACCAATAGTGAAATAAAAAGTTACGTATTGAAATATTTTGAAATGCCATGTAGTCAAAACAGATTGGACAGAAAAAAGCTTACTACATCAAAGAGTTTAACTCAACAAAGAACCACGATGAAAAAACATATTTAGGGGCTATCAAAGGGAAAACGAGGATGCTAATTGCACAATTGAGAACATGATCGCATCACCTTAGATGTGAGACCAGTAGGTGGAAGATTCCTGACAAAACATGGGAAGAAAGAACTTGCATATTTTGCAACAAGGGGGTAGTGGAAATAGAATGACACTTCCTCATGGAGTACACAATGTATGAGGATATCTGCAAACAATACAAAAATGGATTAGAGGTCGACAACATGCACCAGTTATTTGTGGAAGATATAATTAATCAAACTGCCAGCCTCTTGATAAAAATTTATAGTAGGAGATCCGACATCGAAAAGAGTTTGAAGTCAAATTAACGATGCTATCTTCGGTCCCATAGACTGTTTAGTCTCATGGACATTATTAAAATATCTCATTCATTCATAATAACATCTTAGTGATTTATTTTGTTACAAGTGTTAAAGGTTGACTCATAATAAACCAAGCAAAGTAATGATTACACAACAAATATATTTTAAAAAAATTATTGAAAGGGCGAAGAAACAAATGAAGTACATTTGTTGATTGGCTTCTTCAAAAAATGTAGAGTGGTGAAAATGAGGGTAAGTCTAGGTGTTTGTGTTGTAAAATCTTTAATGATGGACATGGGATTTGAAAAAATATTCACTTATCATCAATAACTATTGAATTATATGCTTCAAATGCAAAACAATGTACTTCATCTAATTATTTATATTATTTATTTTTTATGTACATTTAATATTGTTCATATATCATTAAATGAACTAAATGTATTAAAATGTAGCTTTTAAAATAAAAAATATAATTTTTTTTACTATAATCCATAGAAAGAAAAAAAATCATAGGAATAAATTATTTAAAAGAAAAATTAAACTTACACTATAAGTTTTTTTGTTTAAAAGGTTTAATTCTTTGTTTTGATTGACAAAATTAATTAAAGCATTAGATTGAATGAATGCAATATTTCTTGCCTTGGGAGAAACTAATAAATTGAAGGGATTGTGTATGATTCCATTAAAAAACATACATGTTTGTGCACATGTTATATGGCTTTAATAATTAAAACATGGTCTTGCTTTATTCCATGTTTTCTAGCTTATATTATTTTGTATTCACGTAACTAAGTTTGTAATGCCCCGCCAGGAACCCTAAAGGAAACAACACAACTAGGCAACTAAAGGGTGAAATAATTTTTTTTTTGTTAAAGACTAAGTGCACTAACTAAAACCATTGCATGTTCAATAACACAATAGAAGTCTAACATATATTTTCCTAAGGGTTACCAACGAAGATTAATTCATAGATTATATTAACACCATAGTTAATCTATTTAATTAGATAAATTGAATGTTTAAGTTTAAAACTATACATACATCCAAATTTCATAATGAAGAAATAAAAGTATCCCAATGTATCCAATTTCCATAAAACATTTAAACATAAGATAAAAGCAATAACATTCATTCCACTGACATAATATTACAATATCCATAAATACATGGCTTCCAATAATACCACTGGTTACAAAGATACAATATCAAGGTTACATAAAAGTTGATACAATGACCACAAGGTCTCAACTGAACAACGATCTCAAACTAGAGCTGGTACACAAACCACGAACCAAGATACACTAGCGAAGCCTTTCCTCGCCTGAAGATACAATCCAGAACATCTGATGGGAAGTGGCACTACCACCCGACCATGTGATCCTGAAATGGTACCAGCCCACCGTGCTAGGAGATAGTAGAAAACCCTCAAGCAAGAAAAGTAAGACAAGTACAAAAGGACTACAAGACTTTGCAAACATCCATGTGACTCAACTCACAAAACACTAGTGACTCTAAGAAGAGAGTGTCATCACATAGCTTGATGGTTACCATGGTACAACCTCCATAGGTCCCGACCCCCATCCTCGGGTTTCTCCTGGTAACCTCTCCCTAGCCTCCGGTTCCAACTAAGTCTCATGCGGACCCTACCAATCCTTTCGTGAAGACAAGGTGGTGAGTTTGCCATTCCAGGCCTTCTCGTAACATTATGAGCCCTGTACAAGCACTCACCTATGCATGAGGTACACTTATCTTAATTAATATTTATCTCACTCCCCCCCAATATATTATTATGTTATCACTTTTTAACCAACTTTCGACGGGTTATCCTGTCACCCACTTTGGGCACGACCCCCGCTCGAAAGCCACTCTCTCTCATAGGACACTAACAGGAAATGTCTCTCTCTACGAGAACTCTATGGTGAAATAGACAACCATAAACAACCCTGACAAAGCACAGGTGAAGGATACATAATCACTAACCCAAGATTGGTCATTTGGACAAACACACACAATGGCTCACATCAATAAGGTTTTACAACAACACCTGACCAAGGAGAAATAATAACATAGGACACAATGACAACTCAACCAGAATTGCAACGAAATTAAGCTTGACTGCAAACACCATTTACACAAGATCCTAATACAGACAATCTTTTCTTAAAACAACCAAAAGCAGAAATAACTTGCAAATAAGGAATTTTCGAGAAAATAAAAAAATACAACTATATTAATACAAGAAATCAATGTTGTCATTTGTCCAATAAAGTTAAATAAAATCACATAAAAATTAACCCCCTAATTATATGTTCATGATTAATTTACAAATAAACCCGATTAGATTTTATAAATAATCTAAATTAAATTCTAAATTCCAAATTATATATAATAATATAATATAATTACATAAATATATATATATTCTACGAATATAATATTATATAATTTTATCACATTAAAATATATAATAAAAAGAAGATTTAATTTTCAAATATCTTTCATTTCCAAAATAACATAATTAAAACCACAGAAAACACTACACACACACACACACACATGTAATATTATTATTATTATTTTTAATTGAATTTTTTAATTTTATTTAATGTTGTTGTTGTTGTTTTTTAATTTTTTTAAACAATAATCTAAAACAAGTAAATTCTCTTTTCACCCAAAATTTATTTCCAATCAAATTTATTTACAAGGAAATTAATTAATACATAATATCTCCAAATAATATAATAAAATAATTTCTCTTAACTTTTAATAATACAATAAATTTAATTAATAATTAAAATTATTTCTATAATAACTAATAATATCACAGAGTTCCATGCACAATAAAAATCTTTGCAAAATTTGTCAAAATAATTTTTCCCAATTTTCTCAAAATTTAATCTACAAACACCCAGGTAATAACTTCTTTCCACAAACTAGAAATTAACTTCAGGAATGGACTTTAGCCAAGAACAAGAAATAATCAAACATGATTTTAGATTTGACAAACATCTTAACACACACATCATTCAGAAAGAAGAAAGAAATAAAATATTTTCTTAAAACAACAATCAAAAGAAGCCACCCAATCTGGTATAACTTTCCTGGAAGAAATCTGTAGAAGAGCCTTGATCTTTTCAACAAGCTTCCAATAAATTTCTTCACCTAAATTTCCTGATCTGTTTCCTGTGTGTCTAAAATAAAGACCTATTCCCCTATTTAAAATAAAATTCTAGGTTCAATAGCTTTTTCTCAAAAACCTAAATTTAGAATAAAAGTAATTTTTTTTTTTTTCTAGTTTTATAACAAAAGATAAACTAACATGCAATAATTAAAAATCATTATTCTTTCTTTTCTTTTCTCATGGAAGTTAATTAATTTTCTAAATAAAGAATTAAAGCAATACTTTAATTCTAATTAATTCTTTTATTCATTTATTTATTTATTTATTCTTTTAATTATTTATTCTTTTATTTATTTATTTATTCTTTTATTTATTTAAAATTCTAGGAAATAATAAATATAATTAATTTAATTTATTTTTCCACAAAAAATTAAATAAAAATATATTTATAATATCATGCAGCTTGCAACTTAATTTAATAATTTCTTTTAATTAACTAAATTTATAATCTCAATACATAAACAATTTAACTATGAGATAATTCCATAAACTTAATTAATTAATTAATTGAATCCACTAAAACACACACAACAGAACAAACCTCAAGCAAATACTCATGAAAAGATCAAACGACAAAATATGAAGGTCGAACTAACTGACTTGACGACCAACTGACGACACTCACACGAGTGTAACTGAGTAAAAATAGGGTCAACTACTATCTCCTCCACTTCCATCGAAAATAAAAGGCACGCTCAGACCTGTGAAGCCAGGTGGAGACGATACCCCGTACCTACCCGATACTTGTACCTGCAATATCCTGCATCACTGAACCACACATGCATATATATACAATATAGAAAACACTGCATACACACCGATGAAGGAGATTCGCGACGTTCCCTGTCTCACCGAAATGAGTGAAGGAAAATCGTCCCCTTGCATCCAATACACTCGCAAACCCACAACATATAATTGCACATTGCATAGATAAAGTAAAATGTCAGTACATAGCAATAATCCATAAAATGCCATAAATCACAAATATTGAAATACTGCAAATAAATTATACATCTCATTTCCAAATAAAGCATAATGTCATAAAAATCTGAATAATATATCATGGTAATGTATCCATTGAAACTAACAATAATAAAGTATGAGTCTAATGAGTTCAAACGAGTAGGGGTACTACAGAGTTGCTTGGAGTTTGTTTCACATACAATATGCAACAAAGATACTGACAACAAAGAGGAAAGAAATATCAATAAATCTAAATTTTGTGTACATGATAAATACATATTATATTCCATGTGATAGATTTACTTAACAATCTATTTTAGATGTATAAGTAATTACTAAGTATTCTTAATACAATAGAAACTCACATTTACATCTAAATCATTTTACAAATACATCAACAAATGTAGCTAGAGAATGTACAACTACACCTATGCATTTTGCAGAATGATAATTATGGAGATATATCATTTTATGTAGATGTGTTCAAAAAATCCTAAATAGATTTACAAAATGTATTCCTTTGTTTGCAACTTATATTGGTTGTATTTGATGTCTTAGAATCATCTACAATGATTCCTAGTTGCCCTAGTGGTGGAGAACTTGTTCTCTTGAAAGAGAGGTCACAAGTTCAATTTCCATAGTGGGTAAGGTATATCTCTCTCGTTTGTAGCAAAGTTAGATGCCTCCCACAAGGAGTATGGGGTAATCCCATATTGCCATAAGTCATATGTAGATCCATTTACAAACATTGTGGACTACAAAAGAATTGTTCATTCTAGACCAAAAAAATAGCTCAACAACAAATGTAACAAATGAATTGGAAGTTCCTATTTGTAAATTTTTAGCAAAGTCATTAAGAGACAGCCGTGGGAAAAAGGATATGACGGTGGTTGTAGAATGAATGAAACATTGTTTAATCTTATGGTCACATATGCCCACCAAGAAATAGAGGGATCAAATTTTAAAGACACTTTGGTAGATGAAGGTCATTACCACATTAATGGTATCTAGAAGGCAGGTTAGGTGTATTAGAAGGTGGTGGTGTGTAAATTTTTTTGATATTTTTTTTCTAGCCTTCATTACAATTTAAAATTTATTATATTTTCTCTCTTTTTTGTGTTAGAGTTGTGAACCAAGTAGCACTTTTGTAAAGTTTGTAAAATAGAAAGCTTTTGACATTTGGAACTAGCTCATTTTCTCTTATTTTCTTCCGTTTTATCTTTCTTATTGTCGCTAGTTTTCTTTTTTCTCCTGTTTAGCTTGTCAATAAACTTATGTTGAACTTTCAATTTTCTTGTGAATCTAAAGATTTTTTTCACACTTTTCTGCAATTCACAAATCTTTGAACTTTGACATACAAAACTTTATCCTTTACTTTGTGACAATTTTGCCAAGTTTGTGAACTCTTGAATTTTGTATTATCAAGAAAATTTAAAGTTTTTTGTCTTTTCTTTTCCTCTTTGGTACTTTTGGCAAGTTTACTAACTTTTAGAATTTATAAACCTTTTGAAATCTCTTTGTTGCACTTTCAATAGTTTCAAGAAATTGAGAACTCGTTGACATTTATAACCTTGACATTTTGTCACACTTTTTGTGAACTCACAAGCTTTGTGATATAATGAACCTTGCGACTTAAAATTGTTCTCTTTGTGAGCTCATGAACTTTGCAACATCAAGAACCTTCCAACTGTTGTCATTTTCCTTTTCCTTCTTTTACACTTTTGGCAAGTTCACTAATTTTAGAGTTTACAAATCTTTTGAGCTCTTTGTTGCACTTCTGGAAGGTTCACAAACTTGTTAACTTGTTGACATTTATAACCTTTCATTTTTTCGCCAACTTTGTGATATCATGAACCCTTCTATTGAAATTTGTTCTCTTTGTTAGGGTTTGGTGAGTATTGTTGTTGAGGAAAAATCAACTCTACAACTCCCAAAGATCACCTGCATGCAAACCTGTCACCAAAGAGTTTTTTAGTGGCGAATCTTTGCCAATTGGTGAATTCCGCATATTTTTTTTTGAGGAAATGGCGAAAAGTCTGGGGCAACATAGTGGTCAAATCGCCTGGAATTTCGGGGTTAACGGTACACTATATTCTGGCTTCGCCATTGATCACACACTGTTCGATGTGCATGCCCATAATATTCACCTAGAATCACTCAGATGTGGGTATTAGATCACCTCCGCTATTCGCTAGAAATAGTAAAACGACCACATACCTAGGACCTAATTCACCAATGGTAAATTAAATGTTCATTGCACGTGTCGGCCAAATTCACCAATATCAATTAAAACATTGTAAGCATTCGAGGACCCATTTCGCCCCTCTTAAATCAAGATGCATTTTGAAACGCTTGCGCAATATGCCAAAAATGCAATCATGGATTGATATAAATACCCTCTTTCTTACAATTTGTTCGTATCTGATTAGTAAATTTGGGAGCTCTCAATTTGCATTCCGCAATTTGAGTTGGAACATTGAAGTTCATTGTAGGGCGGAGGGCCAAAGTTAAAATCCCGCAACACAGGCCCAAACATTCCTGATTCCCGATTCAGAGAATTGAGAAGACATAAAGGTGAGTAATCATTTCTTCATACTTGATAGTATTAGTTTTAACTTTTAATTCGTAGTGTGAGGTCAAGACTCAAGATGTCACAGTCAGACATGGGTGAGACTCCTCAAGGTGGTGAAGGGATTGAGATGTCAGACAAGGGTGAGACTGAGACTCCTCAGGGTGGTGAAGGGATTGGGATGTTAGACAAGGGCAAGACTCCTCAGGGTGGTGAAACTGAAGGGATTGGGAGGCCATCAAAATGCCCAAAACTTAAACTTAAAGATACTACCATAAAGTCTTTCTTTGGAATTGGCAAAGTTTCTGGTCCATCAACTTCTGCAGTTGCAGAAGCCATTCACAGTAGCTCACCACCACCACAAGGTGGGATTGTCATTGAGTTAAATGCATCAAATGAGGATGACAATAATGACATGACGGAAGATGTTCTAAGAGATACACACAATGAGATAATTCACTTGGATGCAAATGCTAGTACTAAAGATGATGTTGGTAGGAAGAAAAGAAAAAGGAAAGTAAAACTGGGGTGAGAGTGGGAGATTACAAGGAGTTTTAAGATTGATTGGGTAGAAAAGTACCCATTCATTGAATCAGTCCTAAACAATGATGAACAATCATCAAAATGCAGGTGTAAGATTTGTAGCTAGAAAACTAAAAGAGAGAAGAAGATGCAGCTAAAGCTTGACACCATAGAAAAACATATTGGTAAGGTTTATGAAAAACAGATCATATACGAAAAGGAAACACCAGTACTAAGATGGAAATCAAAGGAAGAATGTCTTCATGTTAAGTATGCCGCGAAATATGAAGAGAATAACCACAAAATGACTCTGACTGGTAATAAAGGATTTGGAAATACAATCAAGGCTGGGCTTGAACATGCAATGAAAGATGCAAACCTGGCAAAGACTGTTCAGATGAGTGTTATTTTTCATATTCTGTCAAGAGGGCGTCCTATGAAAGATTTCCCAGAATTTAATAATTTATTATCTTTTTTGAATGTTCCTCACTATCCTATGTCACATTGGTCAATAAATGTTGGATGAGAAATGTCAAACTGTCTCGCTGAGGTGGAAAAGAAAAATTTACAAGAGAGTGTAAAAGAGTCAAATTTCATTTCATTATCCATAGATGAAGTTACTGCGGTACATAACACTGCTTGGGTTTGTATGCATGTGTATATCGTAAAAGAACATATTTGCCGAGCTCATCTACTCTGTGTTTGTAAAATGAGGGGCAATTCAACAACATAAAATTTATATTTGGAAGTTAAAGAAAGCTTTGAATGAAATTGCTAGTATGTATGACTTGACAATTGCCAAGAAGTTGGTGTGTGTTGGAGCTGATGGAGCTGCAGTAATGCAAGGTCAAAGGACCGATCTTTGCGCAATATTACAAACTAGTATTGCACCATACATGGTTGGCATTCACTGCATGGCCCATCGAATGAATTTAGCATATAGAATTGTAAGAAATTTCCCTATAGTGTCAAAAGTTGAAGATCTGGTCCACGAGCTCCACTCATACTTCTACCAAAGTCCTAAACGTTTTGCAGAATTTCAGATTTTTGCTGAGGGAGTAACACCAGGAAACAAGCTTCTCAAGGATGTAGAGACCAGATGGATCTCCTTGCATGACCAACAGAATGAGTTCTAACAAAATATCAATCCTTGATCGGACTAATGTATGAGCAACGCCTCACAATAGACAAAGCTCCTGATCTCTTACATAAGTTAAGCGATATAGAGACTCTGTTAACTTTAGCTAGTCTTCTCCCCATGCTGGATTCAATGAACAAACTTGTTAAGAAAGCCCAAGACAAAACTATGTATATCAATGAGTATAGAACTCTACGTAAAATGACATATTTGAGCCTGGATGGTCTATTCAGATCTAACAGGGTGAAACCCAAATTTTTTTAGGTGGCAGATAATTATAGATTTGAATCATGCTGATTTTTTTTTTTACATTTCAATACAAAAAATGAGTTATGTGTCTTTATAAAAGGATTTCAGATAACAATGCACCAATCTAAGATGGACAAGTGAGGCAGAGCACTACCAGTTAAGAAGGAAGATTTTGACAGGATTGTTAAATTTGTTAGTGATAATTTGAAGTCTATTGCATATGAACTTTCAACTGAGATTCGTGAAAGATTCCCTCGAGAAGAAATACTTGAAGCCATGGGCTGTGTGCATCCTCAATTTTGGCATTCAATTGGAGATAATCCAAATGACGCAAAGGTGTTTCACAAAAAACTAGAGGAATTGATATTGACATTTTCAAAAGATGCATATTGCAATGGACAACCAATAGAAGGAATTTTAAAGTCAGATCATCTTAAAAAATAATGTAAACATTTTGCATTGTCTATGAAACAACAGTTGGTTGACTTGGAGAATCCATTTGAACCTGGATCAATCACAAGGATTTGGAAAAAGGATAGATCAAAGTGAAGCATTGCGTATTGCAATACCAGAATATTTCAAACTTGTTGATTTATGTCAAACAATGATATTGGGGTCGGTGGAAGATGAGAGAGTTTTCAATGCATTAGGGCTTTTGAAATCAAAGATCAGAAACAAATTAGACAAAAATTTGGAAACTTGCTTGAGGTTGTTTGTAACTTAGTATAATGTTAGAGATTTTCCATATGATAGGGCACGGGTAATCTGGAATTCCATGCGTGAAAGACGAGGGCTGTGCAACACTTTAAAAGCTGGTGGTGCTACTGCTAGTGCTAGTGCTGAGACAAATGATGGATCACAGACTCAGAGTCAACATGAAGACAAAGACATTTTTGAATACCCGACTCAGAATGAAGATGAACTTGTTAGTACTAGTCAGTTTCCGGATCTTGAGTCCATTTGGGATATAAAAGCCTCAGACTAAGTCACTTAAGTGATTTAGTAGTCAGTTTATAGGTATTTATAATTATACTACAATTCTTGAGTCATATTACAATTTTAATTTGCAATACTATAGTTGTAATTGATGATTTTTTATTTTGTATTCCTTGAATTTGTCAATCAGAACAGATACTTATTTCATATTTTGAATTTGAATTATTAGTAAACAATTAGAATTTATTTTCTGAATTATTAGTAAACAATTGAATTATTAGTAAATTGGTTCCACATTATGTTGAACATGAAATGCAACAATTTGTGTCACAAGATCCATAAAATTATTCATAAATTGCATGTTCTATTAGAACCTTTCTATTGTTCTACATTAAATGCTTAACATGATGTTCATGGTGATTAGGGTTTTGTGTTTGTTTTTTGTCTTAGTTGGCTAGTAAACCAAAGTTGTCGTGCGTTGAAAATATGAGTTGTCCTCTCTTTATTTGTCCATGTCAACGTCAAGTGTGGTCAAACGGTTGGTCAGACAATGAGACATGTTTAATGTTTCATCTCTAACTCGGAGATAAATTTCATGTTTAACAATTTAAGTGGCGAGTTAGCGAGTGTTGGTTTGGGTTTAAATCGTGAGGTCTCAAATTGGTTTGATGCCATGCATTATAGCCGCAAGAGTTAGTGAGTAAGTCATTAATGGTCTGTGTGCCACTGCTCGTGCCTGTTTATGAAGGTAATTAACATAAAACATCGATTTTTGTTGGTACTTATTGGGTCGCTGCGGTCAAGAGATAAATAGTTTTGAGATTTTATGGTTATCACTAGCTCGCAGGTCCTTTATCATCAAGTCAGTTTAAGTTGCGAGCTTGCGAGTACTAGGAGATTTTAGTTGTCGCTATCTCGCAAGATGTTTTGCACTTGACCATTTTATGTTGCAAGGTTGTGACTGGGTGTGATTTTATGTTATCGCAAGGTTGCGAGGTGTTCGTGGTTAAGTCATTTTAATTTGCGATCATGCGATGTGGTTGGTATCGTAGCTTAGTTGGTTTCATCGCTTGCTCACAGGTTTTGAAGTTGTTTAGCATTTTATGTTGCGATCTGGCGATAGGTAAGTTTTGGTTTGATTTTGTGGTCATCGCATGCTCGCGGGTTTGTAAGTCTTAAGTCAAAAAGTGTTGCGAGAATGCGATGGCGGTTAAGTGTCTTGTTTCCACGAGATCGCAAGGGTTTTAGTCAAGTTAAGTTTCGAGTTGCGATGAAATAAGTTGTTTTGTTAGATTTGCAGTGGTCGCCAGCTCATAGGTAAAGAAAGAATATTACAAATGTTGTTGCGAGGTTGCGACTGAAGGGCTTGATGAAGATCGACGATTGTTGCTCACTTGCGAGATTCTTTGAGGATTTGTAAAAGGGGTTGCAAGCTTGCGATTAAGAGGATTTGGTAGCATTGTTACTAACTCGCCGATTACTTTCCAAATTGTTATAACCAGTTGCGAGTGTGTGATTAAAGATGGGGATTGACAAGTGGACTTGTTTGTCGGGTTTTGTAAAAGTTTTGAATGGCAGTTGCCAATAAAATAGAAGGGTATGAATTCAAATTTTGCTCGAGTGCTTCAGATTTGATTTAATGCCATAGTAGCTAGTTCATGCAAGTGTGGCAATTAATGAGACTTGAGAGAAGTGACGACACCCAAATACCATAAATTGCATGATCGAGCCCAAATTTTGTATAATTGCATTAATGCATTCTATCTTCGAGTTAATCCAGTGAATTGAGCTCTGCAACAACATTGGAGAATTCAGAGTGTCGGGTGTGGGAGAATTTCAGAAAATTGCTTAAGTTTTTCTCCTGTAGCTAAAATGAGCAAGGCGACGAGTGGAACTAGAAGTTCCAAGCCCAAGGCCACCGAGGAAAAGAAGGATAAGAAATACAAAGAAGAATTTGTAGATTTTCTGCCAGGGACTTCCATTGCTTTGAATACAAATGATTTGGCATGGAAAGATTTATGGAGCCAATGTAGAAACCCAACCACGCTTCATATGGCTGGTTCTGCTCTGTTTCATTATTTCTAGAATAATAGGGTAAAGGGTGTCCCGATGTCAAACCCTTGGGATTTAAATATGGCAAAGTTAATTGTGCCAGATGTGTATGTTGATGTGAATTTGATCAAAGAGTTGGCCAAACGCTATTGCCGAGTATCTAGGGTAATCAAAAGAAAGAACTAGTCTGCCCTAGTTTCAATTAACAGAGCTAGCTTTGTTGAAGCTTTCCAGATTACTGGTGCTGCATGTACATATATATATTTGGAGTGGATTGCAGAGGATTATGTCAAATACAAAGGTATTATCAAGAAGCATGCAATGCCCAGATACATGCCTAGGGTGAATAGGAAACCGGTTATAATTCTAGATAGTATCGAACCACCATTTGACATCACACCTTTCCACCATTATATGCATTGTACAATCTATGGATTATGTAGAGTGTTGGGTTTTGATGGAGATTCAACAGTGTCAGCTGAATTACTGATGATGGCTATGGACATTCAACACCCAGATGTTAACAAAGGTTATGATTATGTGGGCTATGTGGTTGAACACATTCATAATGCTCTAGTTGAAATTTAGAGTGGTGCACCCAGCCCTACATTCAAGCATTATTCATTGTTGATGCATTTAATCTTGTTCTATAATGTTGAGTTCATGGATAAAGAATTGGAGCTTTTCAAAGAAGAATTGGGTGTCTTAATGCCAATACAAAAATGGACCTAGGTTTGGGACAGTAGTTCTCCCCATTCTTCTTTCCTTTTCTTTGAAAATTGGATTGTTTTGCCAATTATGGAAATGCTAGGAATAAATAGGGAACGATTGTCAATTAATGTTAGGAGAGTTTTGAGACCTTACCAGTATGTTCCAAACTAGTCTATTTCACATAACTGGGGGGACTTTATCTTTTTTGATAACTTTACTGTGATCAGAGTCTATGGGTGTCCTCAACCTCCCCATATTTTACCAAAATCTGTTCCAATTAGGATTGCTTTTATGGAGCTTATTTGGCAATTGACCCTAGTTGAAAAAGAATACCTTGACAAACACAGGAAGGGTTCTCTTCTTCCTAGGCTTTGGGTTGTGTCTGATTTTACCATTGGTAGGAGTTCCTTTGATGAAGTAAACAATTTCCTTAAATAGTATAGGTTGGTTAATGCTATGTCTAGATTCTGTGATCCTGAATAATTTATTAAACGTGCATTGCCAAAAATGACACCTTGGGCTACAATAAAGGACCATGAACCATTGGATGATGAAGATGTGGTTATAAATTTGTTGAGAAAATAGGAAGTACAAGAAAGGAGAAGAAAATGGAAAAATTTGATGAGATTTGAAGCAGAATTGAAGGTTGTTGACCCTAGTTTCTTAGGTTTTTTCCTTGATAAACCGCACCTGGAGAGGATTAACAAAATGCTGAGTTTATATGAAACTCTGATGGAACAAATGCCTCAAATTCTAGAAGTGGTTGCTCAGCAGCAAGACCCCCAAGATGGACATTCTTCACATGGCAAGAGGCCACTTAGTGTGTCTGCTGATGATGTAGAGAGTGGGGATGAAGTTCAATTTACCCAAGTGCCAACTGCAAAGAAACAAAAAACCAAAGAGGTCGGTACAATTGTGAGGAGAGACCCTGCTAGAGCAATTGTTACAGAACAAGGACACTACTTTCATCAAATAAGGACACATCTCAGAGAAACAAAGCAGAATGAAGAATAGGGAGAAACAAACGAAGCCCTTGCTCTAGGCTTTGATGAGCTTGTGATGTTGTCAAATGAGTTCATGAAAGATGATGACTTTATTAAGTCAGATGGATTTAAAAGTTTTTTGACAAGGTTGAAACAAAATCAATTAAGACAAAATTTGATTATAGAGGAAGGAAATGTAGAAAATAAAGAGGAGATCATCAAGGCACTGCAAGAATATGATCCTAACAGGGAGCAAATATATGTGGAACAGGCAAGACAATTGATTAAGAGTACTGGTATGATTATGATGCTTGACTGGGATATCTAGTCTATTTTTATTATTGATCATATTAGGAAGCAAGATGACCCAATGTTTAAAACTGAGTTTGAAATTGGAGATGTAATAAGAGGATCAAGATTTAAACCTAATTCAAAGACACTTGCTGCTTGGTCTTTGGCCCCTTCCACTCAAAATCCCCACCTTCTAAATATCCAAGTAGAAAAGAAAGCTGACAGAATGATCTAGAATTTGCAGAAAACAATTGAAACGAAGATTGTCTCATTTTTTACTCAAGTTTCTTTCATGAATTTATCAAAAACAAAGGATTTGTGAAGAAGATACACATAAACATATAGCCAATTGATTGCATTATCTAAAAAATATGAAGAGACACTGATGAAGAAGGGCTCTTTGGAGGAAGAGTTAGTGGAGTTGAAAGAAAAAATTGCAAATGAGCGCCCTGCAATACATATTACAGAACAAGTACAAGAAATACCAGCTGACGTGACAACAAAAATGGAGGAATACACAGAGAAAATTGAAAAGCTTGAAAAGGAACAAAATGTCAAGGCTATCTCTTTTGTGTCAGGAATTCTGAAACACAAGATTAATGTATTGAAAGGAAAATTGATGGTAGTGCATGATTTGCACTTTTCTTTGAAAGAGGCAAGTAAAACATCCTCTGAGGCTGTCGCTTTTCTTGGAACTTTGTTCAATGTTTGGTCAGGAAGAAGTAGATTAATGGATAAGTTAGATACTGCAATGATGTATAGTGACAAGTTCCCTCCCAAGATCAGTGACACTAAAGACATGGTGGAGGTAATGAATGCAACTTATGCATTTTTCACAGGGAAGGATGTGCTTATAAATGAAAAATTGCAGACATTTGGGGAAGGTTATAGTAAATTGGTGCCCTCAATTTATGGTAGTAATGGAGATTTGAAATTAGTTTCTGATTGGACCAGCGAATTTGATTTGATTCTGGAGGAAGAAGAAATAATCAAGCATAGCAATGAATAGGTTGATGTTTATTTCCTTAACGGTATGCTTGATTCACTGTTCAAGGTTGAGGTTGAGCATGCAAAGTTTATTGTTGAGGCCAGGGCAGTTATAGATGCCAGATGGACAGTTTCAGTTGCAAAGTTGGAAGAGGTAAAGGCATTCAGTTGGCCAACAGACAAAAAGGTGGACAGGTGGCAAGCCATGCTAAAGCAAAAGAAGAAATGCCAGGTTGCTACCCAAGATTCCTCATAGTAATTCTAAGCTTGTTGAATCCTCATCTTATAAAAGGATTCCAAGATTAATTTGAGAGGGATGGCCACCTTTTCTTTTTGATCAGTAGAGAGGGATGGCCAAAAGGCCACTTTTAGTGATGTTGAAAACTCTGATATAGTTATAATAGTTCAACTGTTCAAGAATTTGATAAGTGCATAGCTGAATCACATTTTGAATTTACTTTATGATATCATTATGAATATAATATCAATATCATTTGCAGTTTGAGATCTTCATATAATTGTCTTTGTGTTGAATTTATGTTTTCACTGTGAATTGAATGGTCAAGGGTTTTTTAGTTTATGTATGAATCTAGGTTGTGTATGTAATGGCATATTCACTCCTATTTATCTGCAAATGAATCTTATTGAAGTTTATTATCAGGCTGTCTTTGAATTGTAAGTGACTCTATGCCCTAGGATAAGGCACTGGTATGTTGTCTTGATGTTGACTTGGTGAAGTGACCTTCCAATTATAATAGTTGATTCATTGTGGGTGAATATGTTTTCTTGTTTGCCTTTGATTATGAAATTGTGATTTGTCTATAACATCTATCATGGAATTGGATCCTCAAAAGACATTCCCTTTAATTGAGTTGCATGCATGTTTTACTAATTATGCTGTATTCCTATCTATTGTGGTGTTTGATACTTTCATTCTTAATACTCTTATGATTTTATATGCTATGAATGTTTATGTAATATATATGGAGGTGTTCTATGACTATCATGTACATGTTTTCCCTCCATAAAGTTGGCATTTACTCATACCTATAATCCGCACACCAATTACAATGAGGTGAATCCTTAATATGATTCTAGACTAACATAAATTTTGCATTCCTGGGCATAATAGGAAGCATTAAATGAAAAATTACATACACCATAACAATGCAACAAATGAAAAAAGTTAAAACTCATGATTTTGATCATTTGAAAGAGATAGAATTATACTCCAGAGAGAAATGGATCAAAATATAATTTCTATTGAATAAATTACTACTTCCGTCGACCGTCACAAAATAAATTTATATATAACTCCTTCAAGAACCTGCACAAAGCTTGACACTAAATGCTTTTCATTTCCTCTGTAAATGACTATACAACTTTCTCTCTTCACCTAGAGTCTAGAATCACTACTGGAACCAGAAAAGAAACTCCAATGACTATACAACTTGCAAAACTGCTTGAGCCATGCCATTATCACCCTGATGCCTTCAGATGGAATGTGAGATGTTATGTTCTGTCCAACAGATCATTTCCAAATAGAGGAGGAAGCCTTCATGCCCAGGAACATAGAAAATGGAAAGAGGAGCTCGAGCCTTCATGCCCATGATCAGGGAAAGTGGAAACAGGAGCTTTAGGGTAAATATAATATGTTTGGGAGGGGTTGTAGCTTCCATGTCCTCACAAAGATGACTAGCTGCCACTCCCCACCAAAAAAAATCCTTCTTTCATTCCTCTGCAGGATCCTTCAAACCCCCTGCCATCCTGTGGCAGAGTAGAAGCAGAGGATGTGCCATGCTTGGCCTTTCTTGATAAGAAAAGCCTTTCACACCCCCTCTGGCAATCCTTCTCACTTTCACAACCTCTCTAACAATAAAAAAACTCACGTAGGAGAAAACAAAAAAACACCCATCCGGTATCACAGAGCACACAACAATTCCATGCATGATCCTACTCAAACACCATCTTCCTTTCTGAGGAAAAATCCACTCTTAGAAAATGAAAAAAAGGTTTCTTTTCTCTTCTACCAATTAAGTCACCACTCCATTGTATTTATAACCTTTTAACACTTCATTTGGTGATGCTCATTCACGTGAAAAATCATCATTTTGGTGTTTTTCAACACGATTGTAGACTATAGAAGTCATGCCTATCAAATCCGTTGCATCCTACTGAGGCTCATCTATTGTGAACGATTTTGTTCTGATTTTATTCCTCCTTGATTGGACAAATTTTGCTTTAGAATCCTTGACAACAAGCAACTTGAGCTTTGATTTCTCAGAGAAATCCATGATCTCCTATCTCTAACTCAGAAGCTATCCAATCCTTTTATGCCTCTGAAACCGTCGTCCTCGCTATTCTAATCAACCTTGACTAAGGAGAAACCTTCAAACTAGTCCCTCAGGAATGAGTCGACATCCAAGCCTTAAAAATTCCTCGTACATATTAGCTTGCCACCATAGTTGTCACTAGCTCTCATATTTGTTTAATGTTAGCATTTTTTAGGTTGCGAGCTAGCGACTAGATAGTTTGTGGTTAAGTTTTATGGTTATCACCAGCTTGCGAGGTAAAATGTCTGAAGACGTGATCAAGCTGCGAGCTGACGACAAGTTGGTTTGGGTTTACATCGCGAGGTCTCTAGCTTTTTGGGTGTTAGCGTTTTATGTTATCGAGCTGGAGATTGTTAATGAAATTGCTTTGGTCGTGAGGTCTCGAGTTGGTCTAATGTCATACATTATAGCCACGAGAGTTAGCGAGTAACTCATTTCATACAGTTGTCTCTAGCTCTCATGTTTGTTTAATGTTAGCTTTTATAAGTCGCGAGCTAGTGACTAGACAGTTTGTGGTTAAGTTTTATGGTTATCACCAGCTCACTAAGTTAAATGTCTGAAGACCTGATCAAGTCGCGAGCTTGCAAGTGAAGTGTTAGCAGTTAAGAGATAAACAATTTTATGTTGGCAAGTATGCGACAAGGGTTAAATTTACCACTATCTCCAAGTCGCTGTGGTGACGAGGACTTAACATTTTATGGTTGAGAATTGGCGAGTGGCAGTTCAGTTTCCCTCAGTGGCTAGATCTCGAGGTTATGAAGGCTTAACATTTTTAACTTGGAAGTTGGAGATAGAGTCATAAGGGCTTGTTGCTAGGTCGTGAGATTTTCTAATGGGCAGTCTTTTAGGCAGAGAGTTGATGACTGTGTGCCACGTGTTTTAATGACTTAATATCTTGAAATCGCCAATATATTTTTTTATGGTTTGAAAATAGCTTGAAATCGCCAATATTTTATTTTTATGGTTTGAAAATAGGTTGAAATCGCCAATTTTTTTTTTAATGGTTTGAAAATAGGTTGAAATCACCAATGCAAATATTTTTTTGGTTTTAAAAACATTACAATTCGCCCATGCAAATATTTTTTTGGTTTTAAAAACATTACAATTTGCCAGGATTTTTCACAAACTTTGAGCGATCATGACTAATTTGCCAATGGAGATTATTATTTTCTTCGTAAACCGCAAAAATTCGCCAGTTAAATTAAAATTTTCCTCGGGAATTATATAGCTTTGACCAGGTTTTTACACCTTGTCCAAGGGGGGGTTTCTTAAAGTTTTCCCTGCTTGTCACAGAAGGAGAGAAGCAAAAAAGTTATGGAGGCAAGAATTCAAAGATCCAAAAAAGAGGAGTCATATTGATTGTGCAACAAGAATGCAATTCAATAATTATAGTTGTTATTAAAATACAAAGAGAGAATCCTTATAAGAGGATACTCAAAACCCTAAAGGTGAAAATCCTAAAGAATTATAAGATTCCTAAGTTTAGCTTAAGCATAGAGTATAATAGACTAATAATTAAATAAATAATTATTAGCTAATAAAATATTACTCTAACACCCCCCTTTAAGATGAACTTAGGGAGTAGCTAAAAAACAACTAAGGACTGAAAAAACATGTAAAAAATGTAGGAAAGCAACAATGGGTCTTGACAACTAAGCCTGATGAGGTACCCAAGTACAATAAAATCTCGATAAAGTGGAGAAAAAAGAGAAAACCTTGTGGGAACAAAAATCCCCTCCAAGAAGAGATGAAAGCTCAAGTGAAGGACTAAGAAGCCTCCAAACAAGAGTGTTCCAAAAGATAGGGCCAAAAAGAAGAGAATGAAGAACACCACCGAAGCATGAAAATAGTTGCAAACACTGTCGAAGAGTAATTGCTGATCTGAAGAACCTCCACTAAAATATAACATGACTAGGTAGAGAAGACTGTAATTTGCATGAGTGCCCTCAAATGACACTACTCGAATCAGATGGAAAACGAAGGCAAACAACTGAACTCGAAGATACAAATGGCATGAAAAACCAAAGCTTGAAGAGCTGATCAATCAAACCAAGGAAGCATTAGAAAAATAGGACAAACCTCCCCATAACGCTGAAAAGGGAGAGGGACATGTACACTGAAAAGAATGGCCAACAAGAGCTACATGATGAAGAACCAGGAACATCAAAGATATAGAGAAAGTGCATAGTGTCATGGAAGAAACACTCAATTGACACACATCATGAGGCTAATGTCGCGGAAGGAACACTCACGTGATAAAGGTAGATGGCAAACAAAGGCAAACATCAATCCCCCCATGACACTTTATAAGTAGTGCATGTACAATAAGGCACAAAATGTGCAAGATCCCAAGTATACAATGCATGATAGCACTTTATCTCAGTGCATTTGCATAAATAAAATGCTACAATGATCAGAAGATACATAAGACTGAAAACAAAAGAATAGCCAAAGACAAGACATCCTACTCAAAGAAAGAGATCTCAGGACCTGAAACATCCAAGATATTCACTAGAGTGCTGAAAAGCAAAAAACTGAATAAAATATACCTAAAGCAGAATCTGGAAAGAAAACTTATATGAATGGAAATAACACAGAACAAGTTTTCCAACGATATAAATTTTTTGAATTGGATATTATTGCATTATTTCATATCACGTGGTATGAGAGTTTTCATGGTTGGATTTTGAGGTATAACCCTAGCTTGAGTGGATTAGATGTAAAGTTGGAGCCATGGCTATGCATGAAATATTTGAGACATTATAATGTAAGATATATTTTTGTAGGTTTTTTAATTGTAAATTTGAGAGTTTTGGGTTTGTTATTATAATGGGTTGTTGGCAAATCTGGAGTTTAAGATAAATTGGTGAAAAGGGTTTCTTAAAATGGGCTTTCATATGAGGGTTTTTTAGGGGAAATTTTGTAAATGACCTTTAGAGACAAAACATACTTCTCCATTGGATCTAGGTTGGTCGAGAAATAAAAAATTGATATAAATTTGTCCTATTTTGACCAAGTTGAAAAGAAGGGTTTTATTTTTAGCCTAGATTGGGTCATATGATTGTACCTCTTGAGGTGCCATCAGAAATTATATATATATATATATTCTAAGCAACCCCTTTAAATTATTACTTGCAGAAGAAAAAATAAAAAAATAATAAATGTACCCCTATGCTACCAAGTGATATCGCAAGGTACAGTGGCAAGTCATGTTAGTCTGCCACAACTATACCCACCCATGACCTCCCATTCAAAAAGTGTTTGTTTAAAGTCTAAAGTTAATCGTTGATGTAAAAAATCTAATGACTTTTAAAATATTTGAAGTTAAATAAAAATTTATTAAACTGCCCACCCCACCTTTTTATGGGCACTTTAAAATATTTAAATCAAATCAAAATGAATAAGTGGTTGAATCCATGGCTTTGATTTTTGGTTGAAATTTTTCAAAAATTAAAATGTTGAAAGCGACAATTTTTTAACGAGCATAACTTTCACATAGGGAATTAGTTTTTTGACTTCTTATAGTTGACGAAAAACTCTCTCCAAGCACTGCATAATGTTAAATATTTGAGTCCACGATTTTGATGTTTTGATCATTTTTGGGGGTTTGGAAGTTAGATGTTCTCTTTTTCATGGTTTTGAGCATAACTTTTGCATACAAAATTAAATTTTTGATTTCAAATAGGCATTGAAGAGCACATTCAATTTAGTACATAGTGGTGCTATTATTTTCTTAATTTGATTACTATAGAGAGTTGTGTACTTGTTTGAAACTTGTAGGTGCCTAAGAATCTGGGTGTGATTGTGTGAGCATCTAGATGAGTCAAGAGTATGAAGAGTTGTGTACTTGTTTGAAACATGTAGATGCCTAAGAATCAGGGCGTGATTGTGTGAGCATCCAGATGTGTCAAGAGGCGAAACCTTATGGGAGTGTAATTTTTACATGGTATTCATGATGATATAGCTGATTTTCAGATTTGGTGCTGCCTGGTATAGGTTTATATGTGTTTTTTCAAAGTTGGACTTTGATACTGACAAGTACACAAGTTGAATTTGATTTCAAGTACATGGTTTGAGATGTGAAGTCTCATATGGGTGATAGTTGAGTGTAGGTACAATGTTGGTGATGATTATAGTGTCACAATTATCTAGGTTTACTTATGCATTACCATGATATGATTAGGTTTGTGGTGGTTTGGTTGTGATTTGGTTTGGTATTAGGAGGTTGTTTCTTATCTCCTTGATTCTTGACCGGTTCCTTGACTATGGTACTTAGTTGTAGACATATTTAGAAAATTAGATATGAGATTGATAAGGTGTTTTAGTCATTTGGTCTACAAGATTATTCTTTTTGATACCTCAGTTTGCAGCTTACGAATGTGATGATGAGTTTTCACTTTTCATTTCTTAAATAATCAAGTTATGTGGGTTGTGGATTAGCTATCCATTCATTTGCACT
This sequence comes from Cryptomeria japonica, assembly GCF_030272615.1. NCBI lineage: Eukaryota > Viridiplantae > Streptophyta > Pinopsida > Cupressales > Cupressaceae > Cryptomeria > Cryptomeria japonica. The sequence continues at coordinate 606,630,127 of NC_081413.1, read as the reverse complement.
AAGATGAATCAGATGTGGACCGTTTATATCCATGTGATTGATTAAGTGTTGTGTTAGGTGAATATTTTGTCACCAACGTGTTGAAGACAAAATATATATTTCACACATAGTTATGATGAGACAAAGTCTCTCCTCTTAGCAATGAGAGGTTCCTTGATTGAACTTGATATTTAAACAACTAAAAATTAAATCCTGGGGGTAAGTGTAATGCCCGCCAAAAATACCACAGTGAAACTAACCATCTAATATGCAAATAGAGATAATTATTTTTTTAAAGCATCAATTATTACAACATATATAATCAACTACTCATATGCAATTAAAATTCATTAATATGATAAACAATTAACCTTCATGAACATAATTACAAGAGCACATAAAGCAAGCAAAAATATACACAATACATCAATAACATGTCCTAGGGCATCTCAATGTCATTACCTACAACATCCTCAAGAACATATCAACCTAAGCATATATCACATTTACTACCACAATCTAGAGAATTCTAATCGACTAATACTATTTTTTTTCATGCTCACATTAGAATCCTTCACTAATCCAATTATCATGATTTCCATTCATCAATAATGCAAATCCCATATAACCCTTATGATTCATTTTAAGAGCACCAATACAAAATCTTCCTAATCCCAATCTTTTATTCAACAACCTAACATCATTATACCATTTTCAATTCTAATTACCACATTACTAAACCATTTCCTTAAACGTCATAATCATTCTCACAACTCTAAGTGTATGCCAAAGAATCAATTCCTTTAATAAGCATTATCCAAGTTACCAAATTACATTTTTTGACAAGTATTATAATCATGACCTAATGTATCACCTATCATTATATATACATCAACCATTTACATCAAGGAGTATGGATCTCAACTACATATATAATTACATCATAAATTCTACAATATACAAATGCCACATAAATCATATTACAATAATCTGGTAGAAGAATCCATCCATGAGCTATAATGAAAGAATCCACATCCACGCGCAAGAGAAACCAATGAAGAACATCCCAATGAAAGAAGGCATCAAACCACCCGACCATGTGGAACCAAAGGAACCACCCCCTGTGCTAGGAGATGACACAAGATCCCACACACACTCTACATCTAGGCTAACATCTAACAACCAAACGAAACAACCAAAAACACAACACAAGGCTAACTTAAGCTCAAATAACATAAGACTCCAACACAAATCTCCAGAGGCAACTTGCAAATCAAGACTCCAGGTGCTAGGACCTACATGTAGGGAAAGAATGTCATCACATGTAGCTACCATGGGAACTTGTCCTGACATCCGTGATACTCATGCGGAGCCATCTCAACCTTTGAGGATATCTAGGGAGTTCGACTTACCTGGATCACCAAGGTCTACCCAACCATTCCTGGATCGATAAATCACACTAGGGACATGAGTTGAGGCCACAAATCCATTTCCTATCTTATTATGGTGATTTACCTCTACCCATCCCATTTAGATTAATTATTTATGTTATCACTTGATTACAAGGTAAACTCCCAATGAGATATCCTGGCAGTCTAGACTCTGGGTAACCTAGTAGTCTAATCCTCATGACCCCAGTCACCCACTTGAAATCCCACTCCCCCTAACATGCACTTAGAGCTTAGGGTAACAACAATGCACAACACATAAACAAGGGCTCTCAAATAATCTAATTGGATAACCAAGGTTTATCAATCAATATAAACTCATGAGACATGAATAGCATATGTCATCAACCTTGTAAACAACATGGAACACACATCATGCATATAAGCTATGATACCAACAAAATGAGCCCAAAGAGTAATAACAACAAGGAATAACACATCTTGCAATATTTGCCAAAAGGCGTAAGCCATTCTATTAAAAACTAAAAATACAAAAGTTCAATAAATCAACAACACAGTCCCAGATCACCTCAAGACACTCATACAACATCAAAATAAGCCTTTGGTATGAAAAACAAAGTCAAACAACGTGACTCAAAAAGCCAAAACAACAATACAAAATCAAACAATGTGTTTACGACACTCTGCAATGCATTCACAAGGTTTTGTCATGCATATAATAGTTAATGCAGAATATATATCAGGTTAAACATTGCATTCGCAACAATGTGACGCTCACACAGGGTTCTGTCACGCATATACCAATTATTGCAAAACACATAATGGACTAAACATCATTTTCGCAACACTGTGATGCTTACACAGGGTTCTGTCGCACATACAATTACTGGAGAATACTAATGAGCTAAACAACATTTTCATGACACTATGACGCTTACACAGGGTTCTGTAACACATACAACAATTACTGCAGAATACATAAAAAACTAAATAGCGTTTTCGCGACACCGACAACTCCCAAACGCCCAAAAATTCACAACAAGCATTTCCAAAAAATTAAACCAAATAATACAATAATCCCAATCAACACATTTATAATTGATTTATTTAAATTCCCCAGCAACCCAAAATTTACCGTAGACAATCTTTTCCAAATAATATTTTCGAAAATAATTGCAAAGAAGGATAAACCCTCTAACATGGTACTAACAGAAAATGGATAACAAAATTCAATGAAGCACAATCCCAAATCCAAGCTCCAATTCCAAATTCAAATCCAAGCCAAATCATGAATTTCACAATAATGAAAATTATCTCCAGCAAGCCAACCCCCAACAAAACTCAGAAAACTCAATATATAAAAATTAATCCAAAACCCTAACCAATCATGGCCGACATCAAAATAATTAAAAATATATTATTAATCATACCAACCCTACCCAAATTCGAGGTAAAAATATAAAATAATATTATTTATTTAACCTCAAATCTCAACCAATAAAATAATAGGGTAGGTATAAACATAATATTTAATTACTCAATTAGTAACAAGAGAATGTAATAATAATATAATAAATCTTTGGTGTGGGTTCTGCTATGCTTGATCACAGTGTTTATTTTGATAGGGTCTCTGATTATGGTTTCATTTCTGCTATGTGGTATCATTCTAACCAGTGGTTTGGAGAATTGTGTTTCATAGATAGGGGTGGTTTAGACTGGTGTTTTTTGGCAGCAATGGATATGCATCCTTCGGTGATCATACTTTAATCTTCCTTCTATATGCTTCTGTTGGCGGCTTCCTTTATATCTAATGCGGCTTATGTAATTGGGATGGGTTTTTTGATGTACTATGCCAATGGGCATTTGGTATTGGGTAGAATAGGCTTGTGTTACTTAAGCAATACTGAAGAGTTTTCTTACTGGTTCTTTCCCTTTAGTGCTTTTTGAACCAGGCACTGTAAAAAAACTTTTAAAATTTAATATAGTTCAGTGGTTCTATCCACTTTTATCAAAAAATAAATAAATAATAAATTAAAGCCTAATAAAATAAATCAAAGGCATTATAAATAAATGTTCCAATTAAATATAAACCACAAATAATATAAATAAACAAACAATTAAATAATAATATCCTCACAATCACAACTCCCAAGAGGGCCAATCATAATAAACAATTAAAATATATTTCCTACCAATCCTTTCCAAAAACCAAGGTAAGAATAATAAAATATTATATAATTAACTTACCCAATAATTCAACCAATAGAATAATAGGTTAGGTAGAGAGAATATATTTATTAACCCAAAAGTGTAAAAGATAAATAATGATAATATTATAATCAACAAATGATAAAATAAACCATGGGCACAATTAATTATAAAATCCCATTAATAAAATAACCAAAGGATATAAACAAATACCCACATTAATATAAAAACCATAAATAAATAATATAAATAATCCTTGGTATTAAATCATTAAATTAAATATAAAACCAAAGGATAAAATAATAATAATCTCTCATTAGTACAACCTGAGTTGGCCTAGTGGTGGAGAACTTGTGCTCTTGAAAGAGAGGTCACAAGTTCAACTCCCGCAAGGGGGTAGGGTATGTACACCTTATCGGCTTCGGCCTATTACCTATAAAAAAAAAAGAAGAAAAAAAGTTATTATTAAATATTAATATCAACTAATTTATTTAATTTATTAACTATGTAAATCGTTAATTTTAATTTAACATTATTAAACTATATAAATCAATTAATTAATTAATAATTAAACCAATAATCATAACACTTCAAAGAAAACCAACATAGGATAACTCAAGAGACCTCTAGACGCTAAAACATTTCACACCAAGACACCAAGCTGAAAAGGGAAATCAACTTAAACCTAGAGTGTAAAATGGGTTTTCATGTCATCTCCAATCAACTTGTCATTGGGATAAGACACCCTCAGACCTGTGAAGCCATGTGGAGTCAATGTCTGGTACCTACAAACCTATCACCACCAATACATATATGACAACATATGCAATAACATATAACACAAATAAACAATCAAGTGAAGAGAATCACAACATCATATCATGCTCGCAATGAGTGATATGACATCATCTCTATCACAAATACACTTAGAAGACAATCACAACAATCAAGCACTATCATCGACATCGTTGTACCCAATATAATCATGAAATAGGGTTAGTACATCATAAAATATCATCAAATCACCATAAAAAAATATTAACCATGCATATGAAATGAATACATATAGATCATCTAATAAGAGTCCATCATCATTCTCATAAAATCATAATGTCAAGTGCAAATATAATATGTCTATCACCAATAAAGAAACATCCAAATCATAAGTAAATCCACAAACACCCAATCTCAACATCATAAAATAGTCTAAGCTATGCCAATATAGTCTATCGATGCACAAAAAAGAAAGATGAATCGGGGAGGGGCACTACATCCTACCCCCCTTGGGTTTGACTTACTCCTGAAAGGTTGCAAACATACTCACATTAATCTAAAAATTCTTAAACATAGACAAATTAAAATCTTTCCTTTAACACAATTGCACACAATATACCTAATCTTTCTCTTTCAAGGATCCATCAATCAATAAATCTTCTTAATTTTAAATTTTCCTAGCTCAAAGCAAGATAATGATAACAAAAGTTTCTTTACTACTCTCCAATTATTCAAGGTGAATTCATTTCACAAGAGATATAACAAGTCACAATACTTGTACTATTTACAATAAGCATGCTAAGTCATTTTAATATTTTCAAGAAAACTTCATTTAATCCACATTTGCTAGACAAAACTATGATTTATGTCACCGAGTTAGAATGTATAAGCATGAAACACATTAATTCACACCATTCAAGCATGCCAACACTCCTTTAACATCTAGCTACACACAAATAAGAAGATGGATATACATTTTATGCAACATTTTACACATAGGCACTCATTGAAGATAGAAAATCCGTAGTTCATTTATGTTTAACTATTACAAATTTCTTAAATCCAAATGCACTTTTATTTGATATTTCATAAAATCCAGAAATTTACCATTACCTTTCATCTATTAACATATTTATCTACTCAATTAATATTATCATTATTTAATTATTCGCTCTGTCTAGTGCTTTTCTTTTTCTCCCTTGCACACACTATAAGAGGTTCGATGTGAACATGATAGAGGCTACACTTAACACAACACAAGGGCCCACAATATTCATCATTCAAAATGACCACTAGAGACAACAACAACAACAAAGGGGAAAAGTCTAAAAGAAAAGACCATCAAATTCAACATTAAATCACGAAAAAATTGCCAGTGAAATCAACAAGAAATAAAGCATGACAAGTGCCACCATATGAACAAAATAGATGAATGAAGAATTACAGAAATTCATAAACCAAATGAACTTTAATGAGACTTCATTCGATCACCAATTAAATCAAGGTAATATATCCAACTCATCCAAATCTACATCACAAGGTGACCATTATTAGTCACACCAAAGGGAGTAACCGCTACACAACTTCCAAGGGTACAATGCCTTGGATGTATTAGAGAGTGAACATTAGACCTTTAAGACCATAAGTTTATTTACATAACCATATTCCTTTATTATTTTTAATGCAATGCATTCTCTTATGTGAGTCTAAACATCTATTCATAAGGAAAGAGGACATATACTAGGAAAGATAAAATATCTCATACAAGTTCTTCATTTACACATATTACAAACACTTCATCTTTTTTATCCATTAAGGATTTATAACAATTTAATTGTTAGAAATTAGGATCTAAGGATACTAATCATTATAAACAAGATTATAAAGTAAATGAAATATGAAACATACATGCAAAATGTACACATTACACAAGATATACATGGGGAAAACCCTTCCGGGTAAAAAACCCCATAAAGCATCATTTAATTAAAACACTTACAAATATAGTCTATAATAAAATAGACATGAACCTGGGGATACTCCTCCAATACTTCCACATGGCCAATAATACCACATATGCATAGTGATACAACTCACCATAAAGCTCCAAATTCACACACCTCTCAAATGAGAGAGAACCTCCTTAAATATAGGAGGAAGGGTGACTTCACTAGTCACACCTTTTCAATAACCCCCACTCATAAATAATTAATAATCTAATAGTTATTAGATTATAATTATTTCAAATGGGATATGCTTATAAAGCATATAATATATAAGGTTTTATAACCTTATATTAGAACATTATATATAAATGTCATAAGGATGTGATCCCTAATAACATTATGTTCTAACACTCCCCCTTAATGTTAATAGGGGATCACATGTCAATTTCCATAGAAGAAAAAATGAAGCACCCCAGTAACGTAGGTCTTCTTTGACAGTGATAAATAGGGACACAAATATATGCCAACATGAAGATCATGCATTCTGGACTACATGAAAGTCATCTTGTCATAATTTATAATCCCAATGTTTTAAAATTGATGCTGTGAGGTCTTAAAAAATTATATTGGAGCCGCGGTCCCCTCAAATTAGCCTCTCCCTAGGTTCATTACATAGTGCTCGTAGGTCTTAATACAATTCTTTTACAAATGGAAGTTTTACAAGGAGAAGAATTTACAATATGCCCATAGGACTTAAAAAAATCTGCCCGTAGGTCTTACGATACTATGCCTGTAGGTCTTAAAAAAAATCTACTCGTAGGTCTTACGATACTGTGCCCGTAGGACTTAAAAAAAAATCTTCTTGTAGGTCTTACAATACTGTGCCCGTAGGACTTTAAAAAAAATCTGCCCGTAGGTCTTATGATACTGTGCCTGTAGGACTTAAAAAAAATCTGCCCGTAGGTCTTACGATACTGTGCCCGTAGGACTTAAAAAATAAAGGATTTAGCCACTAGGTGGTGTCATTGACATGCACACTCCCCCTCAATGGCATAACCTAAGGCCAAGCATTATTTGAATTTGGAGCGTATAATGCCTAAAGGTCTTATGCCTATTAGGTCTTAAATCTAGGATTTAGCCACTAGGTGGTGTCATGTACACTCCCCCTTAATGGCATCACCTCAAAGCCAATCACTGCATAGAGGATTTCAAAGTGATGGCTAAAATTATAATATATAGTATGTTCTCATGATCTTCAAAGTGTCTTTATTATAGAATGATCTCACTTGAGTGAGGTGCCCATGATCTTCAAGGTGCCTTTATTATAGAATGCTTTCACTTGAGTAAGGTGCCCATGATCTTCAAGGTGCCTTTATTATAGAATGCTTTCACTTGAGTGAGGTGCCCATGATCTTCAATGTTTATTTTGATCTTTAGAAATGATATTCTCTAGAATGAGTAAAGTAACTTCAAGTAATATGGTACTTTCATATGTATCCAAATGGAACTCTTCCATAAATCTTCAAGGCCATATTGATTCTTTAAGAGCTACATTCATATTTTGTCCATTTGATTCAAAGACACATAGAAGATAGTCTTCTTATTAAAGTATTGCCACATCCATGTAATAGCACTTGCACCATATGTTTTGAAGGCATAACCTCACCATAGAAGAAACAATATAGTTAGTAACATAGTAATCAACTTCATTTTTGGTGCAAAGAAAGAACATAATATTATTTTTGTCATTTGCCAAAGATCATATAATATTCCTTATAAAAATATAGTCCAATGATTGGTAGAAAGGAGAACAACATATATTTTCATGAGAATAGGAATGAATAATTTTTTGTCTTGTTTAAAATACAAAAATAGACATGCTGCTACATATAGTAATGATCCATAAAAAATTTTAGGCAACGGGTGAGCTATCCTTTCTAGGTTTGCTCCCCAGACAGTTTATAAGGGCAATAGCCACCCATTATAAATAGATGCTTAACACGTAATAAATGTAGAGGATACTCAAAATTAAAAAAATGTTAGTTGAAGTAACACTCAAAAATAAAATAAAATAATGTATTAGCAAAAGATTCTTTGAAAGGTTTATGTAATGCTCTTTGTGTATGGATGTGCAAAAGTTTGAAACTTTTTTCCTTACTTTTTATATTCACCTTTTCATCCTTATATCTTAGTGAAAAAAGAATTAATTTGTCAAATTTAATATAACAAGAGTTTTGAGTTCTTGAGAGAAATAGTGACCTCCTTAGATGGTTGTGTAGACAATCTATGTTCTTAAGGGTCCAATTTGTTTCAAAAGATTATATCAACTTTGGTACATATAAATTATCAATATCTAGTTATAAGTATGAGGATAAAAAAATTACTCTTTTAACATACATTCTCAATAAATGTATTTAAACCTTGTTACTATGAGTCACTTAGTTGTTTACCAATTTCTATATAAACCTCTTTGCATTGGTTCATTAATAATTAAGAATTACTCAAATGTGTCACCAAGTGTCTCTTTTCTTTTATGAATTATAATTGAACTTAGAGGGTTTTGTTAATACAAAATTTTATGATCTATTTACTCAAAGATCATATAATGCTTAATGGCATATATAATTGTATATAATGTGGCCAAGATAAAAGATTCACCCCATAACATTTATGAAAAAATATATTTGTTCTCAAAAAAAAATTGATCCACTTTATATAAATACAAAAAAAATAGAAGAAATCTCAAAAAAAATGATTCTACTCTATATTCCCTTTTCCATATTCAATTGTGAAATACGAATATGAATGCAAATTTTTCTGCTATAAGAAGAATATTGTGCATAGAGACAAAGAAGATGTTGATATGACAATGAGTGCCTTTGAATTGCAAGAGTAAAAATCTGTACGAATTGAATCAATTTCAGTTGTCTAGATGGCTGTTTGTTTCAAATAGACAATGTTTGAAAGAATTCAGTGAACGGTTTGAAAGAATTTAGGTCATACACATTAAGACTGCAATGATAGCTAGTTATGCACAAAATAGATGAATTTGATTTCCCTATATGGGGGAGCGGATTGGACGAATGCTTTAAAAGAATCCAGCACTTTGTATTTAACAAAGCTTGCTGATTACTCATGATATCTCTGCAATGAGATTTCCAAACATAGGTGAGCTCACATAGGTGGGTATGAGTGATGGGTCACTCGCTCCCCACGCAACTAGAGACACGCCCCTTGCTCTCAAGTGAGGTGTGAAATAGAATGCCAAATGCAATGGGTGGTGAGCCAGTGTGAACGTGGTTGCCTGTTGAAGTGAGCCTAGTGGGCATTAGGAAGACATGAATGCAGAGTGTGAAAGCATAGCATCTTCACAAAACACCATAAATGTCGGATAAAGGAGTGTGAGAAAAGAGACGTCAGATGGGAAGATAGCCATTTGATAAAATAAATGAATTAGATAGCCATATTTAAGGAAAGTTACCCTTCCAAAAACGACGCATCATTTAGATTTTGTATAGGATTTTGATCTATTAAAGAGAGCACATTTCTCAAAAATATATAAAATTAATAAAATTGATTGATATAATTTAGAAAGCTATTTGATATATGGTGACTTCAAAATGGTTGTATTTATGTATTTGTTTTGAGATGGTGTAACTCATTGTATGAGAATTTTCTTAATTGATTTAATCTGAAATTCAATCAAGTGAGGATATGTTTACAAGATAAGTAGTTGTGGGATAGATTTTTCTGAAATAGGAAGAAAAAAAATATCATGAAGATATACTTAAATACATTATTAAATTATATATATGTACTTGAGATTTTCTAGTCTTTTTTAAAAGAGTTATGATTAGCTAATGTAGTACCCCTTCTCGATCGGACTTATTAGACTGATTTTATGTTGCAGTTTACTATTCAGTTGACACTTTATTGCTCGACATTTTTCTGACGTATTTGATATTATTTCATGTTTATCTTGATATTAGATGCATGAGTTATTTTCAGTATTTCAGTACTGGTGATTTCTAGTATTTCATGGATTATTGCTTTGTACTGACATCTTACTTTATCTAGGCGATGTGTCATATATATGTTGCGTGTCTGCAATTGTATTGGATGCGAGGGGACGATTTTCCTTCACTAATTTCGATGAGACAGGGAACGTCGCGATTCTCCTTCATCGATGTGCGTGCCGTGTATTCTATATTTATATGCATGCATGTGTGATTCGACGATGCAAGATATTGCAGGTACAAGTACCGGGTAGGTACGGGGTATCGTCTCCACCTGGCTTCACAGGTGCGTGCCTTATATGTCCGATGGGAGTGGAGGAGATAGCTGTTGACCCTAGTCCTTACCCTCAGTCTACTCTTGTGAGTGTTGTCAGTCGGTCATCCATCCCTTTTGTTCGACTTTCGAGTCTTCTTGGTTTTCCTTGATTTGCGTGCCATAGTGGTTCGGTTATTTATTTAAGTTTAAGTTGTCATTCTTTGTTGGTATAAGCAATTTATTCATTATTATGCCTTTATGTCTTGAACCAAGCTTAATTGATTAATTTATTAGATTTAAATCTATAGTTGTTTATTTTGGAAAAGTAATCATGTCTAAATCCAATGGAAGAAGTAAAATAAATAAAGTTAATTGCTTTTAATAAATACAAATAAAGCTAACTTATTGATTTCCATTTTAGTTGAAAAGTTGATTTAATTGCTAAATATGAGAAATGTAATTTTCAAAAAAAAAAAGAGGGGGAATTCCCATTTATTTTAGAGGAATATGAAAAAGAAAAAAAAGAAAAAAAAGTCAATTGTTTTATTTTAATGTTTTTAAATAGAAAAATATTTCAACCTAGAAGATTAGGTTAAAACATTTTTTTTACTATTTTACCTTGGAAAAATATTTTTGGAGAGGATATGCTTGTTTGGAGGAGAAAAACAAATTCGGGAAAAATTTCTTGAAAGGAGGATTTGGGTTTTGAATTAGCTTGGAATTCTGCTGAGACACACAACTTCATCTTGGGAACTCCAGAGGTTGGTTGAATCCTTCTTGTCTATTTTAAAAAAAAATTCCATGTTTTCTTCCAATTCTCTGTTTATTGTTTAAAGCTTGGTTTATGAGTATTGGGTGTTGAGTCTTTGCTTGCCATGAGATTGTTGAAGAAGAATCCCATCAATTTGGTTATCAAATTTCAAACTCAAACTCTCTCCAAGTAATTTCATAATTTATTTATGTTCTTCATTTTTGCTTGTGCAAGAAATTCATGGCTTTTGCTGGTTGTAGTTGGAGATATTGTTTTTGGGTTTTAGTAGAGTTATGCTGGCAAAATTTTGCCAAGCTTTTACACAATAGTTTTTTCCTGGTAATTTCCAGTTTAAAAATAATAATTATGAGTTAAATTTCTCTTGCCCATTCTTGTTTGGAGCAAAGAAAATCAATTGGGGAATAGAGATCAAGCTTATTCCCATTCAATTTAATTTTAAGAATGAATTGGGCTGATTTGGGTGAATTTTTCTTGCCTTTGTTTTGTCTCAGAAGTTTTATTGCTGGTAAAATTTTTATTACCAGTGACTTCTATATTATATCTATTTGTTTTAAATGTTTGTTAAAAAAAAAAAAAAGGATTTGGCTGGGGATTTGTTTGTTATTTTTTTTTAAACAGAGATTCTTATCTCTGTATCTCTGTTTGGTATTTTTCTTGTCCCAGACATTTTTTATTTAAAAAAACAGAATTTAATTTTTTTAAAAATAAAATTTATTAGTTTGGGATTGGGGGCGGTGGCGGGGAGCTGGGCTCAACCCAGCCCACGCACCCCCTCTCCCTGCAGCAAGCGCTGCTTCTCCATCTTGGGGTTAGCAGCAGCGCTGCTTCCCCAAGTCTGAGGATGCAGCAAGCACTGCTTCCTCATACTTGGGGTTAGCAGCACTTGCTGTCGTGGGAGCTTTGGGCCCCACGTGGTGTCTGTTTAAAATTTTTTTTTATATATTTTTTTTAGTTCAAAAAAAATAATATAATAATTTATAGTTGTTAAAATATAATAAATAAAGTTAATTCTTTTTAATAATAAATAATAATGTATTGTTATTTAAACAATAATAATAATATCGTTATTATTTAATATTAAATAATAATATTAAAGTTAATTGTTAGTTATAATTATATTAATGTTAATTAATAATTCTTCTATTTAGTGATTAGATTTATTTTCTTTGTATTTTGGAACATATATAAAAATGAATGGAAGTAATTATTAACTTTTGGAATAAAGGAGACATTGGATAAATTTAATATTAATTTTCGTTATCCAAGTAATGTAATATAATCATATGGTATTATATTCGATGAATATGTATCATATTGGAATTATTTTATATTAGCTTATATATATCTGTTTAATTTGATTTAAATGTTGACTTGGTTATAGTCGATTTGGGTAAATTGTAATTTTATCATCATCAACTGGTTGGGGGTTTAAAATCGTAAATGTGGTTCCAATTCAACCTTATTAGACATGTGACTTCATCATTTCTTTATGTTAAATAGATGCGATTTCTTTAATTCCAGAAATCCTTATTGCGAGCATTTTATGTTGTTGACTGCTTTAAAAAAAGATTGCTTGTGTAGGATCTTGTGTTTTAATATTTGTAGTCTAGTTGTTTAAATGTTGTTGCAATATTGTTAAAATTGTCATTATGTCATTGATGTTTACCCCTTGGTCAGGTGTTGATGTTTAAACCTTGAGGATGTGAGCCATTATGTGTTATGTCCCTAATGGTCAACCCTGGGTTTGTGACTGTGAGTTCTTCACCTGTGTTATGTCTGGATTAATATGGTTGTCAGCCCCACCATAGAGTTCTCATAGAGAGTCTTATCCAGTTAGTGTCCTAGTAGAGAGAGTGGCTTTTGGGCGGGGGCCGTACCCGAAATGGATGGCAGGATAACCCCTCGAAAGTCAGCTATTAAGTGATAACCTAATAATTTGATTAAGGGGTGGGTAGTTATTAAAATAATTAAGATAATGTACCCCGCACACGGTTGAGTGCTTGTATAGGCTCAAGGTGTTTGGGAAGGCCTAGAATGGCAAACCTACCACCTTGTCCTCACGAAAGGTTGGTAGGGTCCGCATGATGCTTAGATGGAGCCGGGGGTTCGGGAGAGGTTACCAGGATAACCCAAGATGGGGGCCGGGACCTATGGAGACCTACCTAGGGTAACCATCTTAAGCCATGTGATGACACTCTCTCTTTAGGGTCGCTAGTGTTTTGTGAGTTGAGTCACTTGTGTATTGCGGAGTCATGTGTACTATTGTACTTATCTTGCTTGCTTGAGGGTCTTCTGCTATCTCCTAGCACGGTGGGGTGGTTCCATTATGGGATCACATGGTCAGGTGGTAGTGCCACTTCCCATCGGATATCTTGTTCCTACCTTCATGCGAGGATTGGCTTTGCCAGTGTATCTTGGTTCGTGCTTCGTGTAGCAACTCATGTTCTTGATATTGTACCTTTGAGGCCCGTGTGGTCATTGTATCAGCAACTTTGTAACCTTTGTACTTTATTGTCCTATGGAAGCCATGTAATTTATGGAATATTGTAATTTAAAGATCATTGGATGTATGTTGTTTCAATTATCTTTCATTGTATGTATAAATGAATCATTGGAAGTATATATGTTGTAACTCTTTAAATCTATCTTTTGGAAATCAATTTATGAATTTGAGTTATTTAATCGTAATGGACTTTTCCTAATTTAGATGGATAATTGGATTAATATTGCGATGTAGTTTTAATTAGAAGTAATCTTCATTGGTAACCCTTTAGGATGTCAATGATAGACTTCCGCTTGTGTTATTATTGTGCAAAGTTATAATTATACACTTAATCTTTAAAAAAAAAATTATTTCACCCCTTTAGTTGCCTTGTAGTGTTGCAATCCTTTAGGGTTCCTGGCGGGGCATTACAGCTAATATCACTTAAGTACCTAAGAAGGTGAAAAAAATGCATTCTAATATTTCAAATGAATATGTACCTTTTGTAGGTCTTTAAAAGTATATGTTAAATTAATATAATGATACATGTAATTCAAAAAATTAATTCCATTTTTTTATATAATACAAGATGCACATAAATTTTTCATATTCAATATTTCCAAAATTGATAGAGGAAAGTAAGAATTTAAAAAAAAATTTGTCTAATTTTTCTCAAAGCAAAAATTTCTTGAAAAAAAATAAATTTTTTTTTTTACCTCTTGAAGTGCAATCCCAAATGCTAGCCCTTTATTTTTGGAAAAGGTGTCCTTATAATCACACTACTCAACTAATGTAATATATCATGCATTTTCCTCAAAAAATAGCAATGAACAATTATGTCACTTACTCATATTTGTGGCATAGATTGTAGGAATTTTCATAAAGAGATTTTTCATCAAGTTCAACGTATTTTTTAATACAACCTGTAAAAATGATTAGTATAGCCTAACCTGCTCTGATACCATGTTAGAAATTAGGATCTAAGGATACTAATCATTATAAACAAGATTATAAAGTAAATGAAATATGAAACATACATGCAAAATGTACACATTACACAAGATATACATGGGGAAAACCCTTTCGGGTAAAAGACCCCATAAAGCATCATTTAATTAAAACACTTACAAATATAGTCTATAATAAAATAGACATGAACCTGGGGATACTCCTCCAATACTTCCACATGACCAATAATACCTCATATGCATAGTGATACAACTCACCATAAAGCTCCAAATTCACACACCTCTCAAATGAGAGAGAACCTCCTTAAATATAGGAGGAAGGGTGACTTCACTAGTTACACCTTTTCAATAACCCCCACTCATAAATAATTAATAATCTAATAGTTATTAGATTATAATTATTTCAAATGGGATATGCTTATAAAGCATATAATATATAAGGTTTTATAACCTTATATTAGAACATTATATATAAATGTTATAAGGATGTGATCCCTAATAACATTATGTTCTAACATTAATCCTATAAGAACAACATTAGTTAAGAGACTATTCACAATTATGGTTTCTAGGAATGGTTAGAGAGAGAACCCATCACATAAACATCTAAAATCTTCAAAATTCTAATGTCCTTTTAAACACCAATCTCAAAAAACAATTCAAGTCAAAGAGAACACTATAGCATACCACGCAAGACTAAGAGAAACAACCTTAACCAGAGATCCCAATGTTCGCAACACTAGCTTTGATACCCGATGTAATGCCGACAAAAATACTCTAGTGAAACTAACCATCTAATATGCAAATAGAGTTTTTTTTTTTCATCAATTATTACAACATATATAATCAACTACTTATATGCAGTTACCATTCATGAATATGATAAACAATTAACCTTTATGAACATAATTACAAGAGCACATAAAACAAGCAGAAATATACACAATACATCAATAACATTTCCTAGGGCATCTCAACGTCATTACCTACAACATCCTCAAGAAAATATCAACCTAAGCATGCATCACATTTACTACCACAATATAGAGCATTCCAATTGACTAATACTATCTCTTTTTATGCTCACATAAGAATCCTTCACTAATCCAATTATCATGATTTCAATTCATCAATAATGCAAATCCCATATAACCCTTATGATTCATTTTAAGAGCACCAATACCAAATCTTCCTAATCCCAATATCTTATTCAACAACCTCACATCATTATACCATTTTCAATGCTAATTACCACATTACTAACCCATTTCCTTAAACACCATAATCATTCTCACAACACTAAGTGTATACCATAGAATCAATTCCTTTTTATAAGCATTATCCAAGTTACCACATTATAGATGCAAGATCATCGAAGTTGACTTGAATTTCAATCAACTTATTGAATGATGTCAAAGAGAACTCATCATCCACTATCTGATCTACCATTGAAAATAATTCCTGTGTAATAGTATCAAGGGATAAATTTTTTTGATCTTCATCATACAACTGGCAAGGCATTTTAGCTATCCTTGATGGAATATTAGAGATTCCATCATCACATGCTTCTTTATCTTGATCTAGATCCCTAACTTGTAGTTTCAACAATTCTTTCTTGTGCTTCAACATTGCTTGAGTCTAGATGTACTCTCCTCGAGTCAACACAACAATATTTTCCACAAGGATGCCCACCTTGTATTCCCTCATCTTATCCCATAGTGCTAAATATTTTTCAAGTTCTTTTACTTCTTGGGATAAAAATGATTGTACATCCTCTACCTGAGTGCGTGAAAGCTCAAAATCAAGCATGAGTTTGAATGTAGAATTCAAAAGATGTGAACTTTTTGACCTCAAAAGATCAATCCACTCATCAACCACTTTGGCCTTCATACCTACATCGTCTGTCTTCTTGAGAGCTACTTCATCCACAAAAGAAATCAAGGGTTCTACTTCTTTTTATGATTGGGTAACTTTGAGGAGAACATTGGTTATATCCTGACACTTCTATTTCCATGCTATTTTATCAACCCTCTCTTCACCAAACCTTTGCATGAGAGAGTCTAATGAAGCTTGAGTATATTGCTTGACACTCTCATTTGTCTCCATTCTCATCTCTAGAGTTTTCATCACATAGTCCGAAGGTTGAACTTCACCCTTATTTTTATTTGAAGTCGACACTAGAACCTCAACATATTTCCTCTTACTAATGGGGTCAACCAATACACTGGAAACAATCTTGGCCTTCTTGGATGTCTTGGGTTTAACAAGAGCCAACTGACCAAAATCAAACTCATCAAGATAAATTACTTGTTTCTTTCTATTCAGAGGCACAATATCCAGCCACGATGGAAGATTTGATCATGGTGGTGGAGTTGTGATTTCTGCTTGAGTAGAGGCAAGTGCTTGTGATGTATCTTGACTAGTTAATGCAGACACACCAAGTTGTGAAATATGAGCAATAGAAGTTGTTACAACAATAGTTTTAACCAGAGGTGGGATCTCTATGGTGATAGTAGTGGTAGGAATCGAAATTGATTTCAACCTAAGACATTTGTGCCATTTATTCATTGAAATCGAAGTTGGAAGATTCAATTATGGATGCTGGAACATCATCAAAGCTTGGAAGTCTGGATAGTAATACAAATTCAATTTCACCTTCTTGTTGAGAGACTGCATATACTAACTCCTCCTCAGTGTCATCATCATCATGATTATTTGAATTGGAATCTATAGAATGGATGGTGACAAATGTTGATGAAGTTGGAACTTGAGAACTAGGAGCAGAAACCTGTGGTGTTGCTGAAGAAGTACTGACTAGTGGTGGAATTGACTCCTCCACATCTTTCTCCTTTTCTAGCTCTTCATCAGTAGGTCATTGTATTGTTTGAACAATAGAGAAAGATTATTCTCCCTTAGGTCCCTTCACTGTAAACTTATACTTTAGAGCTTTTCATTTTGACTTGGAGATGAGATTGGTATTGAATCCAGTGTATCTTGTTTGTTCTTCATTCTTGATTCTGATCTTTTCCCCACATGACCTTCATCATCTTCTTCATCATTGGAACTTTTTGGAAGTTGTTTCATTCGTATCCCTTTCTTTCGTAGCCATGCATTCTTGTTTTCCATAATAGGAGAAAACCTTTCTGATATTGAATTGTTTTCTTTTTGCGACCATTGAATAGAAGACAAAAGAGTATTAGCAATATTACTTTCATAATACCTAGGATCAACAATGTCATCTATGTCTTCCATTGTGTCTAGGATTTTGGCCAAATCTAAATTCTCTATCTGCTCCAAAGTAAGACAACTAAAATCTAATCTTCTTACATCCTCTTCATCACTGCACTCAGCCCAGACATATTTCCAACCTATGCACATGTACATAGCTCCTTTGGATTTTGTTCTTCATTCCACAAAAATCAAAGTTATCATGGGCCTTGAATCTTCTCATTGTGACCCACTGCATCTCATCCTCCATATTTTTATCTTTAGGAGAAGTTAGTACTGAATACCTTCCTATTGCTTGAGGAAACTTTAGACCAACTTTGTGTGACACTGATTGCCTTCATGCACATGAATTAATTGTCTATAGAGATCCATCGGAACGATTTTATCTGATGGATAACTTGGCAAGATAAATAGAGCACCAGAATAGCAACCAACACGGATATAAGTAAAGGTTGGGAATTGGAGAAAGACACAACCATACTCATTGACCTTGTCATAGGCTTATTGTGAGAGTCTCTTATTTTTTAATTCCTTGTCAAACATAAACTTCCATGCACCAAATAATGCATCATTTATCCTTCTAAAGTGGCTTCTCCAGTTGTGAATGGTCAATTGATAGTAATAATCCCATACCTGTGTCTGCCTCCTATCTCCTCTTGTAGAAAATCCTAGAAAGTGCCTCATGGAGGCAACTGCATACACTAGGTAAGAGGTCATGTAGAATTTGAGAGTAGTTATGACCTCCTTAATTGAGCACAGATTGCATCACTAATATTTTCTCCCCAATCTATCTTGTTAGTCCCCTTCTTGATGATATTCAAGTATAGGAACATCCAGGTCTGAAAATTAATGTGAGTATGGAATGCCTTTGATTCTTGCAAGTAGTGTAACCATACCATTGTACTCTTCATTTAAATCTCTCCTATGGAGAAACTTGGGCCATCTGGATGTTGTGGAGGCTCTAAAAGTTTGCAAGAAAACAATGTTAATTGTTTTCTCACACTTGTTCATATTATTTTCATAATGATCCTGAGCGGACGTAGGTGTAATGTCCACAACTTCATCAAAAAATGGTCATTTGAAAACATTGTTGAAGAATTCACTGTCTAAGTGGATGACTACATTGCCATCAACATCCTTAACCTATCTTGTATTGGCATCAAAGCGGTCGACAATTGCTAACACAAAATCAAGATCTTGGGCTTCCATTGGGAAGGATGCATACTTGTGCAAACCACTAGCAATGAGGTTTGCCATCCTAGCAGGAGATTAATCAACCCACTCCAGAAACTCATACATGTTGATGTGCCCGATCTCAGTATCCTTGATACGTTCCACATTGGACTTTACATAACTCTTGGGGAACATATTCAAGTATCTATGATACTTGCACTTCATCTTTTTTCCTCCAAATTTTCTCAAAGGATCAGACATTTCCAAGGAGTTGAAATTTTGCATCAGAGATCAGTTCATGAGCCAATTACATCATCAAACAAATGACTTTGATAATAAAACAAAGTTAGAGGAACCAAAACAACCTTAGACAAAAAGACAAGAAATCTGATAGATCGGGTTTTAAAACCCAATCTACAGATTAGCGGATCAAAACTGTAGGTCAAACTTTAAAACCCGATTTGTAGTTTTATGGTCAAAAGACTATAGGTTGGGTTTTAAAACCCAATCTGCAGTTTGGGAGGGAAGGATCAACATGTCAGGTTTTAAAACCTGACATGTCAAGGATAAGTCCTGAAAACCCGACCTATACTTTGGCAAATATAAACCAACATGTCGGGTTTTAAATCCCAAAATGCCAAAAGAGTAGATCAAGTCGCAGGTTGGGTTTTAAAACCTGACTTGTCAAAAGGGAAAACAAGGATAACTAGCATGCCAGGGTTTAAAACCTAACATGCAAATGAAAAAGGGGAAACAAAGCACGTTAGGATTTAAAACCTTGGCATGCCCTAGGGTAGATCAAGGTTGCGCATCGGGTTTTAAAACTTGATGTGCGACTGGTTAAAAAAGAAAATGTCAGGGTTTTGTTTTTTTAAACAAAATTGTCATATCACATGAAAACAAACTTGTTAACATGCAAAAACAAACCAAAAATAAAATGAGCAAGGAAAAAATAAAAACAAAAACATGCCATCTTGCATAAAAACAAACAAGAACTCCATCTTTGAACAAAAAGGGAACTCAAAAACCCTAATCACAGAAAGAGATCAAAAGAATGACTAAAAGATCATACTTGAAATCGCCAAAAAACCAAAGAAAAATGAGTTAAGAGTTGAATCCCTGGTAAAACGTGCCCCCCCTGACAAAAATATGCTTTCAGAGCTCAAGGATGAAAATAATTAGCTTAAAAATATTGATTAAAGCTTTAAAAACAAATTATAAACTAACTAATAAGTGTAATAAATGCACTTGAAGTGGCATGGCGCACTGCAGGTCAGGTTTTAAAACCCCATCTGCACTGAGATTAACTTGCAAGTCAAGTTTTAAAACCTGATCTACATATAATGGGGAAAGACCTACAGGTCGGGTTTTAAAACCCAGCTTGCACAAAAGGCATATAGACTGCATTGCGGGTTTTAAAACCCGAAGTGCAAAATAAAGGATTTTTGCAAGATAAGTCAAAAAACCTAAAAGACGCAAAGCAAGGATGAAAATAGACACGACTTATGAGGTAAAATGATCGACCTTGGAGGACGCGGGTTATGAAATGGACAAGTTTCATAGGGGTTGTCCCATGATTTAGGCTAACTGAAATTGACAACAACATGTTGGTGCAAAATTTACTAGTTGGCCTTGTTTGTGGTTATTTGTGCATTATTATGTCTACTTTGAGATTAGAGAATGGGTGATTAGAGTATTTGGTTATTTGTTTGTTGGGACTTGTAGCATGTTTATCATGATGTCATGATAGTTTGGTTATATTTCACTGGTTACGCCTTATATTGAGGGCTTTTGATAGTCATGGATTGGTGGTATAGGATTGATTCGTGTTGGTTTTTTGGTATTTGTATCTTCTTAGCTTGGAGATATTAGTATCACTTGATGGTGCTAATATTTAATTGTGTGCAGACTTGGATGATCTTTATTTAGGTGACAATTTTATCATGATGCCATGTGTGACTTAGTATCACGGTTCAGTAAGAGTTGTTGGATATGATGTGGATTCACCATTGGATGGTTTATGAATTTATTTAGTGTTGCAGATTTTTAGAGGAGCTCTTAGATCTTGTTGTTGTAGAAGGGCATTCCACATTTGTAGGTTCACTATTGGGAGATGGTTATCTTCACGTGAATTGGAGATGTTGACATCTTGGTATGCCATGGAGTTCTTTTAGTCTTTGGTTGAGGTGTCATGACTTGTTGACTGACAAATGTTCCTTGGTTTAGAGGATGATTTGTATTATTTCATTCTATAAAATTGATCATGTGTTAGAGTTTAGACATGATACATGTGTTTGATATGTTCATTTGGTGCATGTGATCTCTTAGGAGGATATGCGAGACCATGTTGTCATGTTTAGAATTCTGATCCTCGAGATTAGAGTTTTGGCATTGATCTTGGTTAGTTCTCTTCATATTGAGTATATGATCATTTTATTGATTACTACATGATTATGCTATCTTGTGTTTTAGAGTTTGGCATGGATTGATTATTTATAGGTACTCATAAATACTTGGAGACTTAGTTGAGATGGATAATCTTGATGAGATTTCAGTATGAAGTCTGAGGAGGCTACACATTGGTTGGAAGTGGGTTAAAAATGAACCTATGGCGAGGTTGTTCTTGGGTGAGTCATGATGACTTGGTTATTTAGATGAGCATTCTAATTCCCCACTCTCGTTCTACTTGACAATTTACAACTTGAGAGGTATTTCCCATTGTTCCTTTCATGTGCATTATGTTTATGCTTTATTTTTCATAGATATGGATCTTGGTCTATGTATAGATGGTTAGTTCTAGAGGATTCATTTGAGAGATGTTCGACATTAGTGTTGGTTGTGAATTTGAGTTGATATTATAATGTCATTATGAGGATTTTAGGAAATGATTATTGGGTTGATTTCCTTTATTGGGAATGGACACTTTGAGTTTGATTTCCTTGGTTAGAGAGGCTAACATCCATGTTTGCATTACACATGATACATATGTTTGTTTGATCTAAGTGTAATGGGTGAAAAATAAGGGTTTCCACCACAAAAAGGATGAAAACCACTAATTTTCGCATAGTGACCTATTACATTCAAAAGAGGGTTGAATCCAATAGATTATGGCACAAACCAACAAAGATAAGGACTGGAAATACTGATTGGATTCAAGGGGGGAATTTGTTTGCCATTTTTTGTGAGTTGAATTGCTGAAATCAAGATAAAGTGCTGAGAATGAAAATAAAAACATACACCAGGATCTGAGAATTATAAGCAGTTTCGGATTTAATCCCCCAAGAAGCTCCAAAAATGCTGAGACCATAGCGAAATTTTCCCTGGTCCCCCGATATTTTCGCACAAAAAAAGGGGTTGATTTGTCTCTGCAAATAATGCTAATTATGAAGATCACAACTTCGTTCCTGTTTCCTGCACACAAAAAGAAAGGGAAACATGTTGGGAATAGGGACTTACCTAAGTCAAACCCCGGTTTTGGAATTACACATGAAATAGAGATAAAAGATAATTGAATTGTTGTAATTGAAGATTCTCCTTTTGAGGGAGATGTTGAATAACGACTGAAAACCAAATGGTATACCTCTTTGTGAGGTTTTGTTTATCTCCACATGGGATTAGGGTTTCATGAAGTCTTTGACAAAATAGAATGTGAATGTCCACTTCAATGCTTGAATCTTGACTTTGTTGCTGCTCCAAGGCTTGAAGGATGGCTGATTACTTGCTCAATTACTTGAATGCTTGAATGCATGTCTGTATCTTATGCTTCTTATTGAATGCATCTCCAAATGAGAGGGGATAGCTTCCTTTTATACTTGCCTGTCAAAAAATATTAATTTTCTGACATGAGCCAACACAGAGCGGGGTTTCCCGCTCAAATTTGAAATAGAAAAAAGGGTTTTAAAAGGGCCCCAATTAGGGAGGACCAATGCATGGAATTAGGAATAGGGCGTGGCTCTCTGGTCCTACCCCCAATTTAGGGCTAGGACAAGGTTCCTAGTTGGTGTAAAAATAAAAAATGTAGTCATACTTGAGTGATATTAGTAGAATCAGGTCTCAGTTAGGCCTAGGGGCATAAACGCTAAGGTAGGAATCCAAATGCGGTCAAAGTTATACAAGGGTGCAATTTTAGAATGCTACATTTAGCCCCCACTTTAGCGAGAGTATGAAGTCAATCATACTCTCAGTAAAGTACAAGGGTTCACATTGAAAAACATTCACCAAGTCACCAAGAAAACAAGGTACACGAAGCCCACAGTGGACTTTAGAATCTTACAATTTCCATGACAAGATAAAAGGGACATCATGAGAGAAAGAGAGAACCATTACTACAGACTAGTAATGTTCTCTTACAATGAGTCATGAAAAGAAAAATACAAAAATTATGAAGCAAAAGACTAAGTTTGCTAAGTAATTTAAGTATCAAGATATGAAAAAGAGAGAGATCATTGAGCGGGGTTTATGCCCCCACGTTAAAGCGATTTAATATGCCTTATCAGGAGAAATTTCTTTAAGGTAGGATACACTAAAAAAGACAAACACATTATCACAATAAAATGCCCCAAAGAAAGGACAAATTAAAGGATAATGATCACAAGACAATGAAAACACAGGGTGGTCTTGCTTAACTCTAGGGTTAGCATAAATGTCTTCATCCCCCAAAGAAATAAAAACCTCCATCGAAGAAGGGCACATGTGTCTTTTGAGTCAACACGAGAACCAAAATAGATCTCAACACTTTGCATCGTTCTTAAGTAGACAACACTAAGGATAACAAATAGAAGAATTGAGAGACAAATAAAAGGTCACAAAAAAGAAAGAGAGGAGAGAGAGAGAGAATCTACGAGACAAATGAAGCTAATCAAGAAAGTCATCCGCTCCCCATTTTGCTAAACATTGTTTTGGTAAGGTGGAGAATATGCAAGATGAACAACACCGAGCATAGTAGATGGAGCTATCACAAGTTCCAAACAAGGACCATTCTCTAATGATGAGTCACTTTGTCTGTTACTAGGAGATAAGATTAATGCTTTTGAAAATTGTTTACATAAATCATTATCAACATCAATATATTCATATTCATCATCTAAATTATTAGCATCAACATTTTCATCATGAACAACATTATCATCTATTTCTTCTTCAAGATTAACAAAAATAGGAGCTCTAATAGGAATAGAACTTTAACCATCATTCGTCTTAATCATTTTATGTCTTGGAGATTTAGGTTGAACCTATTGGTTAGGAGAAGGTTGAGAAAATGTTATTATGTCAATAGTTGGCATCTTCAGAGAAGAAATGGTTTGAGAAGAAAGTTCACGAGCTCTAGCATGACGTCTCTATTGGCGTTCTCTTGCACAACAATTTCTTTTAGTTTTAGCTAAAGTTTGTGAAGGTTTAGGTTCATCAGACATGAACTTATTTTCTTATTTTAAGGAAGGAGGCATAGGAGAAGGTCTCTTAGGTTGAACAATAGGATATGTCAGGCACTTCCCTTTGTAAGATGTAGGAGGCAGAACCACAACATATAAAGGAGGAATATAAGGTGTAGGAAGGAGACCAAGTCCATCACAAGGAGGAGGAATAGGTCTATGATTATGAGGAATAATATGCTTATCCTTAGGAGGAAGATTAGGTTTATCCTTAGGAGGAAGAGGGAGAGTATCCTTAGGAAGAGGAATATGTTCATCACTAGGAGGAAGACTAAGTGTTGCATTTCTAGATTTAATAAAGGATAAAATAATTTCATTTTTCCATTTTTGACATGATTTAAAGACATCATCACTTCTAGGTTGAAGAGGTTGGAATTTTTCGGACCAAAAGTAATCAAGACAAACATCTCCATGCCTCATCGTATGTTGATACATGCTATGATTAAGAGTTATAATTTTATCATCATAAGGAAATTTCAAACATTTATGGACAGTAGAAGAAATATACTTCATGGAAGAGAGCCAAGGATGTCCCAACTTCACACAAAATTGATCGGATGTAGGAATGATAGCAAAGACAACATCTAAGCACTTAGTGCCAACCTTAATAGAATGTGTGATAGAACTAATATCAGGACTAGAGAAACCATCAAATATTTTAATGACCACATTAGATTTATCATGTCACTTGATGCAATTGTATGGTATACAAAAATTCTCTAGTTATCACATTAACCATACAAGCCGAATCAATGAGCACCCCTCGTGAGGGTATGTCTTTGATTCTTGTAGTGATATATAATGGGCCATCAGATGCCTAGTTAATAGTCTCACTACGATCAAATGTAATGCATAAGTCCTCAAGAGGTTCCATTTTATCAATAAGGTTCACCACATTATTAGACTCAAGGCCAAGATCATTAGGAGAGAAGGTAAGATGATCAGTCAATCACATTAGTGGAATGGTAAGGTAAAGGATTAGTGAAAATTTGAAGATTTTGATTAGGAGGAGCTACAAATTTACTTCCTTTATCATTCACACCATCCATAGACATGGTATTGTTATCAATCAAGTATTGAATATTACTCTTTAAGGAATAACACTTTTCAATGTCATGTCCAGGTGTTACTATTTACTAAGTTGTCATTAGTTTTATGTCCAAAGTCATTCTATATACTCTAGTCGGTTACTACTACTGAAATATTCAATCGGTAAGCACAGAGCAGTCGGTTATAGAAGAAAGTAGTCACAGAGCCTAGTATACACCGAGCTGTCTACCGAGTAACACTCT
The DNA here is from genome assembly GCF_030272615.1 of Cryptomeria japonica. Classification (NCBI taxonomy): domain Eukaryota; kingdom Viridiplantae; phylum Streptophyta; class Pinopsida; order Cupressales; family Cupressaceae; genus Cryptomeria; species Cryptomeria japonica. The sequence continues at coordinate 606,604,195 of NC_081413.1, read as the reverse complement.
ATGTCTACCGAGCAACAAAAATGATATACCGAGTGAACACACACTGAGTGAAACGTGTTACTAGATTCATTGAACCTAGACACACATGGGAAACATGTTACAAGATTGAGGAACAAAGAACCGTTATCACATTGGAAATTGCACTTAAAGATTTTGTATGATCTTGAGGTCATCTATCCAATGAAATATTTTGTATGGTTATTCATTCGATAAATCATGTTTGTAAGATCGAAGCAATGAACGGATTGCCGACATAAGAGATCTATTTATACAACATGAATTAAGGATCAAATAGAGAGATATATGAAGCAAGACATGTGTAATAGATAAGGAAGCACCGATTATTGTGACTGTTAGAGACACAGAGGTCACCAAGAAGGATTTCAGAGAACAGTCAAGGAACAGAGTAAGGAGAAGGGTTTATCGAGTTACTTTATGGATTACTGAGGTATGCTATAAGCAAGGTAATCTCATTTTGAGCACATAGAATCTGCTATAACATTTCAGATGTAAAGTTGCAGATATTTGTAAAGATTTTATTGTAAATTGAGTTGTAAGAGAAACCTTTAACAGGGTAAAAGACTCTAACAAAGTCTATAAATTGTAAAGCCTTTAACCAGGTGCAACATTTAGAATAAGTGTTGTAAAATCCTTTAGCAAGGTAGATCTAACGAGCTTGATACTCCTAATAGGGTAAGCTATCAGAAATAGCTAAACATGTAGCTCTAACCGAGAAACCTTTATTATTGCAGTAGTGAAGTTGTGGGTGCCATCCCCACCACAGTTTTTCTCTCTAACCAAGAGTTTCTGCGTAACCAAAATATATGTGTTATGGTGTGAATTATGTATGATTGTTATTTATTTGTTTTAGCTTTATGTTATGTTACAACAGTTTTTGGTTTATGCATAACAGTAAAGATATTGTTGAAGAAAGGATTTGAAGTACTGATTCACCCCTCCCCTCTCAGTACATTAGCTTTCCATATTGGGCCTAACAATTGGTATCAGAGCTTCAATCTTGGAAAAGGGATTAACATCCTAAAGAGAAAGATCTTATCAATGGAAGGCTATAAAGAATCTCGGAGAATTGTGTATCTGCAAGAAGAGTTGGATCATGCTAATCAAGTGATTGCAGACATGCAAAGACAAATGCAAAAATCACTGAAAGTCAAAAGAAGATTGTTTGATGATTTGTAGGACTCTCAAGAGTTAGTGGAACAAATTGAGACATCATCTGAGAACAGTATATCTGAAGAGACTGAAGAGATGATTGGAGAACTGAAGGAAAAGAACAAAGCACTGACTGATCAGCTAAAAGTAATGAAAAGAGAGCATGAACATTTCAGCACACAGATGACTAAAAATCTTGATGCATTGAGGACAACCAAGGATAAAGTAAGAGATCTAGAAAGAGAAAAACAACAGCTTGAAGCATTAGTATCTGAAAAGAATGATGAAATCACAAGGTTGACTGGGATTCAACAAAATCTGTCAGATCAATTGGGTTATGCACATCATGAAGAAAATTTGAAAGATGATGAGAATCAAGCATTAAAACTTGAGCTATCAAGATTGACCGATGAACTTGAAATAGAGAATAAATCCAAAGAAACACTAAAAAAGAGTTATGAAGCATCAAAGATGTTGGATGAGCAACTTAATACAAAAAGACCCAACAAAGTTGCAGGACTCAGTTACAAAGGAAAAGAATCTATCGAGAAGGGAATCCACACTACCAAGAGAGGAGAATCATCAAAGCAAGCTAGAAACAAGAACATCAAAGGAAAGAAGCCTATTTGCAACTACTGTGGAAAACAAGGACATACTGCCAACATGTGCCAAATCAGAAAAGGTAAGCAACCGAATGTCACTAGGTCTAATGGTTATTGTCACAATTGCAATAAATATGGTCACACATCTAACGAATGTAGGACAAAGTCTGCTAGCAATTATCAGAAGGCAAAATTCAAAGGGTTTTGTAAAAACTGCAATAGATATGGACATAGTACCGAGAAGTGTTGGTTTAAGCAAAAGAACTATATGTGGTTTGCACACCGAGCAAATATTGGAAGCTATCAAACACACACAGATCCTAACCGACAATATTCTACGGTACCATGGGATTACAATACAAGGATATGGTGTGAATGCTATGGAAGATATGGACATATAAGTGCCAACTGCTTTATAAGGTTTGGAATGAACAACCGAAGATCATAGAGAAATCCTGGTATGACATGTTTTCATTGTCACAAAGTTGGACACTTGGCTAGAGATTGCAGAGATCAACCTAGACAAGAAACTAAGGAAATAAAAGGCAAATTACAGATGATTTGGAAAAAGAAGGAAATTGTGTCAAATAAAGAAAGCACCTTATCTACCGAGTTAGGCGCACCTATTCCAAATTAATCGGTAAAGGTATGAAGGGAATGCATTCTCTCAAGGTTAAATCTTAACAGTTCCTATTTTATCATGTACTTAATTCAAAATCTGCATAACTAAAGATGCATTAGGAAATTTGAAATTTTATCAAGTCTTTTGGAAGCCTGTCTAGTCGGTAAATACAGGAAGTCTGGCTACTCGGTAAAAGCATAAAAAGGAAGTGGTACCGAGGGCATTTAATGTTTTTTGACCTAACTGCACGAAGCCTGATAAGGTATATTATGTACTTAAAGCTTTTGCGCAGTCATTTTACACTTACCAAGTTTTCAAGAAATCAGAGCAAAGCGATTCAACGGCGGTCAAACCTCCTCTGAAGCGAAATTCAAGGTATTTACATCAATCACAACACATTGTCAAGCTAGTTTACCGATCATATCAGTTGTGAATATCTGTTTTACATTTGTTAAGTGGAAAGCGTCTGCCATTTAAAATTTTTCAAACCCTAAGGATCTTTTGTTAAGTGATTATTCGAAACTTGAAATGGCACCTAAGATCTAGAAGCCCATTGTTGTTGAGAACATTGAAAAGACCTCACTGAAATACTCTCTAACTCCCAAAGTAGCATCTGAACCGGATGATAAAACTGCATTTTCACTCATTCCGGATAGGGTTTTACTAGTTGAGGATGTCATATTCTTCACTAAGTGTCGTGTTGAGGAACTAGGTCATATTGAGATCAAAGACACATATGATGAATTGTGTACCGATGGGAAATTGGATAGCAAGTATGAACACTTTAAAATCAAGGGATTGACTAAAGCCCTAACCTATCCCCATGTCTTCAAACCCCAATGGATCAAATTTGTTCTGAGTAGAGTTCATGATGATTTCATGTGGTTAGAGGAGCAACCATTCAAAATCACCAAGGAAATCATTCATTTGATCACCGGTTACCCTATTTTTGATCATGCCCGAGCTCAGAAAATGATATGACAAAAGGAATTGATCACTTTAACCAGAGTTGAATTTGATTGCAGAGGACTGAAACTGAACAATGTCACAGATGCAGAGTTGAAGTTTGCCATTAGAGTAATAGGTTATTGTTTGTTTCAATCGGCAAGGGAAAACAATGTACCTTGTGCAGCAGTCGATTTAGCATATAAAATTGTGAAGAAAGGAATGAAAATTGATCTATGCGAAGTATTGTTGAAAAACCTGTTTGAGAATCTAAACACCATAAGGAAGCCAAAGAAGAACAACTCAGCTAACACACTGAAGTTTGGATCACTTTTGGTATGCATGTTTTTCTATTTTGAGAAATTCTTTCCATCAATCGGTAATGTAGTTTAGGAGCTACACTGACCAATCACCCATCAAATCAATGACTTCATCAAATGGCTTGGTGATAACTTTAATGATATTATGGATGATTACTTTAGCAAGTTTCAGGAAAAGATGCATAACAGGTATAGAATTCCACCCAAGTCAGTAGAGAAATACAAGGATGATATATGCTTTGAAGTGGACACCGATTACTGCTATATCAATGCTGTGGAACCGAGAACTCAATCTTTGCCACTGATGGGTTATGAGATTGATTTTGACATCACACAACAACAGATAGATGCTTTTCTTACATTACCAAGGCATGCTACCGAGCTGAGATACGGTACATATGAAGAAGTTAAAGAGAAAGTTAAGATGAGCATTGTAGTACCAAAGGCTACAAGGAAAGCAACAAAAATGATCAAGGCATTAACGGAGAAATTTGGAGAAGGTTCTTCCTCCACACCTATCAAGGTCACTCTAGTCATCACCAAGGAGGAATCTGAAACCCAATAGGCAGCTATTACATTGAGCACCGAGTTGCCTAAAGGGAAAGTTTTGAAAAGGAAGAAACATGATACATCAAAGGTATCACTGACTCCTTCAGTAAAGCGCCCAAACACAAGATCATCTGCAGCATCACCGAGTAAGAAACCAAAGAATGTTGCCGCACCAAAGGTAACAAAAACTTATAATAAATCTACTTGGAGACTCATTTTGACTAAAGAGTCCAGTGACACAGAATTTGAAGACAAAAGTAAATTTCAGATTGTCAAGAGTAAAAAGAAAGATGTACATAGTGTTGATAATTTTTGTGCTAATCTGAAGCAATATGGTGGATTTGGAGCATTCAGATATGTAAAATATGACTCCAGATCTGATGCAGAAAAGAGATAAATTGAAGAAGCCGTAATCTACACTCTTCTGAAATTCCAATTGGTCCCATTGGAAGTAACTAATTCTCTTCCAAAAGAATTGTATTCACATATTGATAATAGGTGGAAATATGCCATGGACTCAGAAAAGAAGATGGGAGAAAGAAGTCTGGTACATCTCTTTCTAGACATGTTGGTAGATGAGATCAACGAACATCTGAAAAACTACCACACAAACTTCTTAGTCAAGCAAAGAGCCTTGAAATTGATGAATGGCCTTTATCTAGATGTAGAGAATGAGACCAAGGAAAAATGGCAGGAAATCTTTCGAATCAAGAATGATGGTGAGCAAGTTAAAGTTGAAATAGTTGATGTCACCGAGCAAGATCCTGATATCACCGAGCAAGACCCTGCTGACACTATACAAATTGATGAGGATATCATGGACATCGAGGCACAAGAACATGAAATGATAGAAGGGAATGCATATGCCGAACTAGTATCCAGTGAGTCAGTTTTGGAACAAGTTCAGCCCTATCCTCCGGTCACTCAACCTATTTCAACCGAGGCCCCTCAGGATACTGAACAGGGAACAAAGGGTCACAAGTCTACAGAAGGAGAAGCTACTTCTCAGGCAACCGGGGAACAGACTTCTCAAGCTCCTTCTAGCATTGGAAATGTTACAACTGAGACCCTGAGCAAGGATTCATCAAAGGCTACATCAGAGGTTCAAGAAATTGACAAAAGTGTTGCCTCTACTGAGCAACCTACCGAGGGTCAACAAGCCTCCCCAGCCATTGTATTAGTTCAATCGGTGAAAACTAAAGAAAAGAAAATGAAAAAGAATAGTTTCAAATTAGATTTGTCAAAACCAATAGTGTTGCCAAAAGTAGACATATCCAAATTAAAAGGGCAAGCACTCATTGAATTTGGTGAACTATGCAAAGCCAAAGCAGAACATGAAAAACAAATGGCTATTCAAAAGAAAAACAAAGTACTTTAGAAGGTGAAAGCACTATTAACAGATATGCTACCTAAAGCTACAGTGACAAAAGATGCAGCCATCCATATTCAACTGGATGAACTCCTCAATCAGATCGAGACATCTAGAGTAGACACATCTGAATATTTGAGCAAATTGAAGGACAAAGAGCTCACTGCAAAAATGATTGAAGAGGTACAGAAAGCCATTGCTATTGGCAAAGTAAAACTTGTCAAATTTATTGCTGAATTGTCCCCTCAACTCAAGCACATTCTTTATTTATTTCAGAAACTCTGTACATTCTCTTTATTCATTAAAGATATCAAAAATAAAATAGAAGTGATTGAGAAAGAGATCACCGATCTCTCAAATAAGTTGACCACTGAGTCAAATTCTATTCAGCATTTCTATACAAAGTTACAAAAGCTCATGGCTCAACAATTGGAACTTAGGAATGAAGAGCACAAAATAAAGATGGACATTATGACTCTTCAAACCTTATTCATTCCACACTTGTCCTCTGTCCAAGAACATATCAACAAGGCCACCTCCCTATCCACTCAACCAGAGGGAAGCACCTTAGATGGACTAATTTCACTGTTAGCTGACATTACAACTAAGAATTCACTCATGGATAGTGTCAAGGATGCCCTCTCTGCCGCTCTTACCGATGCAAAGACAAAGTACAAATCCATTTTTGACCAATTGCCTCCACTGAATGGTAACTAAGTTTTGATGTTTGTCAAAAAGGGGGAGTATAGTATCAAAGTATCAAAGTATCAAAGGGGGAGTGTAGTATACAGGGGGAGTATACTGAGCAGAACAGAGATCCCTATGCATAGTTAATTTTGACAGGGGGAGCAGTGAACCAAGCAGTGACAACCGAGCAGTTAATACAGAATATTGATCACAACGCATGCATAATCAAAGTTTTGTTCAGTATATTGATAAGGGGAGTATATTTGAATATACTATTTTATTGACAAATGCATATACTGTCTGATTAGTCAAATTTTGTAAGTATATAGAGTTTTGAGTTATGACTTTGAAAGAAGTTTTGTCAAACATCTCAACTAATGTCAAAAGGGGAGATTGTTACTATTTACTAAGTTATCATTAGTTTTATGTCCAAAGTCATTCTATATACTCTAGTCGGTTACTACTACCGAAATATTCAGTCGGTAAGCATAGAGTAGTCGGTTATAGAAGAAAGTAGTCACAAAGCCTAGTATACACCGAGTTGTCTATCGAGTAACACTCTATGTCTATCGAGCAACAAAAATGATATACTGAGTGAACACACACCGAGTGAAACGTGTTACCAGATTCATTGAACCTAGACACACATGGGAAACGTGTTACAAGATCGAGGAACAAAGAATCGTTATCACATTCGAAATTCCACTTAAAGATTTTGTATGATCTTGAGGTCATCTATCCAATGAAATATTTTGTATGGTTATTCATTCGATAAATCATGTTTGTAAGATCGAAGCAATGAACAGATCACCGACATAAGAGATCTATTTATACAGCATGAATTAAGGATCAAACATAGAGATATATGAAGCAAGGCATGTGTAATAGACAAGGAAGCACTGAGTATTGTGACTGTTAGAGACACAGAGGTCACCGAGAAGGATTTCAGAGAACAGCCAAGGAACAGAGTAAACAAAAGGGTTTACCGAGTTACTTTATGGATTATCGAGGTATGCTATAAGCAAGGTAATCTCATTTTGAGCACATAGAATCTGCTATAACATTTCAGATGTAAAGTTGCAGATATTTGTAAAGATTCTATTGTAAATTGAGTTGTAAGAGAAACCTTTAACAGGGTAAAAGACTCTAACAAAGTCTATAAATTGTAAAGCCTTTAACCAGGTGTAGCATTTAGAATAAGTGTTGTAAAATCCTTTAGCAAGGTAGATCTAACGATCTTGATACTCCTAAGAGGGTAAGCAATTAGAAATAGCTAAACATGTAGCTCTAACCGAGCAACCTTTATTATTGCAGTAGTGAAGTTGTGGGTGCCATCCCCACCACAGTTTTTCTCTCTAACCAAGAGTTTCTGCATAACCAAAATATATGTGTTATGGAGTGAATCATGTATGATTGTTATTTATTTGTTTTAGCTTTATGTTATGTTACAACAGTTTTTGGTTTATGCATAACAGTAAAGATATTTTTGAAGAAAGGATTTGAAGTACTGATTCACCCCTCCCCTCTCAGTACATTAGCTTTCCATATTGGGCCTAACACTAGGTTGATGATGATATTGACAAAAAGCTTTGGAATCAAAGTAAGGTGACAATATTTTTGATGGATGAAGTGGTTTAATAGTGGGAAGCTTCAACACATTCATTTGTAACAATTGTGTCATAGTACTATGCAAATATTCATTAAGAGGAGTGAATTATTTTCTAAAGTATCTGGATAAAGGAGGCACACCTGTTGTTGCGGCTGCTACTTGAGTGTTGTTGTTGTCATTGAACTTGATGAATCCCTTATTCGGTTTGAATTTCGCAAAAAAATGTTGATCACTTTCAGTTTTATCAATCAGAGCCATTGAAGATGATTGTTCCAATTGAGTTACAGTAAGGTGATAATTGTGAAGTATTGCACACAACTGCATAAAGGATGTAAATTCAGAAAATATAAGTTTATCTCTGGTGTCTTTTTGCAAATTCAAAATGAAAATTCTTTGAATATCTTGATCAGGTACAGGAAAATAAATTTGTGAATACAAATGTTTATATCTACCAATAATATTAGTCGCTTTTTCTTTAACATCTTGCTTACAATGCATAAAATTAGTCAAAGTAATCTTAGGACCAATATTATTGTGAAATTTCAGAATGAAAGTATTATCCAATTGTTGAAATGAAGTAATAAAATAGGGAGGCAAAGAAAAATACCATTGCAAAGTTTTATACCTAAGTGTTCTGGTGAACATTTTAGCCAAAAGTCTTTGGTCATGAGCAAAGTCACTACACAAAGTTTGGAATATTTTAACATGAGTCAAATGATGACCTTTTTAATTATAAAGCTCCAATTGAGGGACTTCTACATGTTTAGGAGGGACAACACTAATAATGTCATTGGATAATGGGCTCTCTACATCAAATGTGGACACATTATACTTAAATCGACTCATGAAAGCTATTTTGTTGTTGTAAGGAAGACACTGTTTGGGATAGATTATTGATGGTAGCTTTGGTTGATGGATTAAAATTGGACATGTTTGAGTGAGATGGAGTAACATTGTTGAATGGACGAGGAACTTGAGAATAAGGAGGTGGGACACTATGATAGGTAGGTATGGGAGATGATTGGGTAACAAATGGAAGACTCAACGGAGGAGGGATGGAGGAATTATGATTAGAGGAATTTCCCCCTTGAATAACATGTGTAGGCATGAAATTTTGTATAGAGGTAGCCATGATATTAGATGTAAAAGTGGGAACACTGGCCATTGGAGTAGTCATATGAATAAAATGATTACCTCGACTAGGAGGTTGTGTATAGCCAAGGAATTCAACACAACTCTTCATAGGCATAATATTAGTATCAACAATATGGGAAATACCACACAACACATTAACACCAAGTTTATCACTTTGAACCATTCTTTTTAATCCTTCAATCAATGGTAGAGATTCACTTTTCGAGTATTGTTGACTCATCCATTGTTGAAGATTTTCAAATTGATTGTCAATCTTTGCCAATTGGTCAACAAACACCCCAGTTAATGATTCATACACATTATGAGTATTAAAGAAAGAATGAGGATAAACAGGTTCATTTGTGGGATTGCTAGAACCACCAACATCCTCATGGAACAAGTTATCCAAATTAGGCTCCATCTCCTCGATAATTAAACTTTGGGAAGCCTTAATTCTACAACTTCTTCTCACGGGGATATTATAGGTTGGACTAACAATAGTAAAACTCATGCACAAAGGAGGGAAATTGAAATTTGAAATTTGAAATTTGAATTTTGTAAAAATGATTGTTCAATTAATTGAGCAAATCAATTTGTGATTTTCAAAAGATAAAGTCATTAACCTCTTAATTTTTAAAACTAATTTGAAATTGGATCTATGATTGCAATTTTGAATTTGAATTAACAATAACAATTAGATCTGAAACAATTAATCCAAAAATTAGACAACCCACAAGCTCAATTTTAAATTTAAAAATCAGGTTTTGAAAAATAACCTCTTAATTTTTAAAATTAATTTGAAATTAAACTTGTAAGTGAAAATTTGAATTGTGAAATAGGAAAATACTCAGATTTGAAATGATTAATCCAAATTAAGAAATTCACAAGCTCAATTTTAAATTTAAAAATTAGGGTTTTATTGAATTTAACCTCTAAATTTTTAAAATTCCCTTGGAAATCAACTTGTAAATGAAATTTGAATTTTAAATTGCATAAATACTCAGAGATGAGAACATAAATCAGAATTGAAGGTGTAAGGAGTCGGGTTCACCAAAATGTAATGGATGAAAAATTAGGGTTTCTACCACAAGAAGGATGAAAACCGCTAATTTTTGCTTAGTGATCTATTGCATTCAAAAGAGGGGTGAATCTAATAGATTTAGTCACATACCAACAAAGATAAGGACTGGAAATACTAATTGGATTCAAGGGGGAATTTGTTTGCCCTTTTTGTGAGTTGAATTGTTGAAATTAGGATACAGTGCAAAAATGAAGATAAAAACACAGAAAGAATGAGCTACAGATGCAAGAATGAGACACACACTTGGATCTGATAATTATAAATAGATTCGGATTTGATCCTGAAAGAAGTTCTAACCGTAGCGAAATTTTCCCTGGTCCTCTGATTGTTTCACACACCAAAAGGGGTTGATTTATCTCTGCAAATAATGCCGATTCTAAAGAGCGCAACTCCGTACTTGTTTCTTGCACATAGAAAGAAAGGGAAATAGGTTGGGAATAGGGGCTTTCCTAAGTCAAACCTCATTTTTGGAATTAAGCATGAAATATAGATAAAAGATAATTGAATTGCTGTAATTGAAGATTCTCCTTTTGAGGGAGATGTTGAATAATGACTGAAAACCAAATATTATTTCTCTTTGTGAAGTTTTGTTTATTTCCACACAAGATTAGGGTTTCATGAAATCTTTGACAAAATAGAATGTGAATGTCCACTTCAATGCTTGAATCTTGACTTTGTTGCTGCTCCAAGGATTGAACAGTGACTGATTACTTGCTTGATTGATTGAATGCTTGAATGTATGTGTGTATATTATACCTCTTATTGAATGAATCTCAAAATGAGAGGGGAAAGCTTCCTTTAATATTTTCTCGTTGAAAAAGACATTAATTTTCCAACATGAGCTGACATGGAGTTGGGTTTCCTACTCAATTTTGAAATAGAAAAAAAGGGTTTTAAAAGGGGCCCAATTAGGGAGGACCCAAGCATGGCACCAGGGCGTGGAGCTTTCATCCTACCCCAATTTAGGGCTAGGACAAGGTGCCCAATTGGTGTAAAAATAAAAAATTGCAATCATACTTGAGTGATATGAGCTAAATCAGGTCCCAGTCAGGCCTAGGGGCACAAACGCTAAGGTAGGGACCCAAATGTGGTCAAAATTTTACAAGGGTGCAATTTTAGGATGCTACACTAAGAGAGTGAATGAGTTGGGTGTTGTTATGGATTTTTATTTATGGTGTTTTGGAGGAGATCATACTTGACACAACATTTCTTCTTTGAGGTGTTGATAGAAGGACAAGCTATGGTTTAGAGGTTTTTTCTCTTCATTTTATGATTTCTTCCATGAGATTCATGATTATATGATTTGGGAGGATGGTGACATATTGTCAGAGAGTATGCAACTATTAGGGTTGCACGTGTGGATCATTTTGATTGTTCTTGGTACTCCATGTTTTGATTACTTATCACACCTTGACATGAGTGTTGATTGGTAGACTTGATGTGCCTTGAGATTATTTTTAGATTTGTTATTACCCATGCAATGGGAGTTTCTAGTTATGTATTTTCTTCATTGATAGGTTTGATATAAGGAATTTAATTTTGGTTCATGGGCTGATATGTCAATGACATGAGTTTACTGATGTTATTCATACCTAAGAGGTTGATGGTTGGATGTATTGGCATGTGTTGTGAATGGCATTTTTAATCATGCAGGGTTTTTGCCTTATGACAACAACTTGGATATGTTGTTATCACATTGGATTTGATGCTTGTATTCTTGGATTGGTGCATCTTCACCCTAGCTCGTTCCTCTTCTTCCTTAGGTCGCATATTGGAGGATGAAATGAGTTCTTGCTTGAGATGGTGGTCACTTTAGTTTTATTGTAGGTATCTTGATTGAGTATGAGAACATGTTGGAGATTCATGTAGTTTCATATATGACTTTGATGATGTATTTCATTCATGAATCCTTATGCAATGTAGACAACAAGTGGGAGAGTGTTAGGAATTAGGTGTTGTACACCTTACATGATGTTTATAATGTTTATTTTATTATTATGTGTGGTACACTTAGGGGGGTGTATAAGTACATGCATCACTAGGAGTTAACATTCTTAGAGCCACTTTATGTGCTGCATGTGTTGGGAAAGTGGAGGAATTGATTGTGTTGCATTTATGTTTTTTCATTGATGGAAACACCGACCGTATTGGTTGTTTACCGGTTTCCGGTAGAGCGGTTGGATTATGATATTGATCCGGTATGATTTTGTTTGTGGAATTGGTTTGGATCTGTCATTCATGCTATTCAGATGTGTATCACGATCAGTTGGTTTGGGATTTGATGAATCGAGAGCTATCATTTGTTCTAGTAAGTCTTTTGGTCATCGTTAAGGGTTTTACTGACAGAGCTTTGTTGAAGATGTTTTGATGCACTTGATAAGTGGTGTTGGTGCAGCTTCTAGATGGCTTTCAGGATGTTGTTGGTTATCTTGTTCGTGTTCCTGTTGATCGATGGTGTTGCATTTAGGACCGAACCTAATGCTATCTTATTCTACTAGGTTATGGACCGATTTATGTAACATGTTGGTGGATGATCCTAATGCATTACTTGTTGGATCTATTGATTGGATTATGTTGTTTTAGTCTTAGGTCGACTTGGTTGATCATTGGATTGCGGGTTTATATTATGAATTTATTGTATTATCTTTTAGGTGTCCGACTTAATTGTTTAGGTCTTGGGTTGGTATAAATATGATGTAAGATCTCTTTGTAGATCATGGTTATGGTTATGGGTTTATGGTTTTAGGGGTTATGCATTTATCTGTGTGCGAATAAGGTTGTAATCATATGCGGTCAATCATAGCTGATCGAATTGAGTTGGTGAAAGAGGTTTAAGAACTCCAGTACTGAGCTTAACTAGAATTGTACTCAAACATAGGAGATTCTATTCTTGCAGTTCACTCTCCTTTCCATATTGTAGTCTACATTTATTTTGTAGTCAGTGAGGCTCCTTTTATGATGAGTAGTGCACTTTAGGTTGTTGGCCTTCCTGCATGTGCAGGCCCCTCTTTTTTTAATCACATACTTACTGCAGAAGTATTATTTGATCGTGGGTAGGCTTCCCACTGTGGTTTTTCCCTTTACCAGGTTTTTAATGTACAAATCTTGGTGTTATCTTTTGTGGATGGTTGGTAAATATTGTGTGGTTTATATTTGTGCTTAACTATTATATCTCCTATTCTGGTATTTAGTTTATGTATTCTGATAAAAAGGTTTTAATGTTTACAGTTCTATAATATGTTGACAACTGATTCCCCCCCGCCTCTCAGTTGTCCACCGATTATCTGAGCTATCTAACAATTGGTATCAGAGCTCAGCAGAAGGTTAATTGCTTGAGGAAGATCCTATGACATCTAATAGTTCAAGTTCATCAAGTTCATCTGCAACTGTTTTTTGGAGAGAAATTCCTAGGCTTGATGGAATAAATTATAGAGTATGGAAGATTCAGATGGAGACTCATCTGAGATGTCTTGGCAAGGAGATTTGGGAGATCACCGTGAAGATATACACCTCATAATCCGACATCTGGCAATCCTCCTTTGATAGGCTTGGATAAGGACATTGAAAATGATTATAGAGCTAGAGAAGTCCTTTTGTGTGCACTTTCTGATCAACAAGTTATGGGACTAACAAACAAATCAACCGCAAAGGCTATATGGGATAAATTGGAGACTTTGAATGAAGGTAACCCTACTGTTAAAATTTCTAAACTTGATGGTTACTGGGTGAGATATTAGAACCTGAAGATGGAAGAAGATGAAATAGTTTCTAATGTATTGAGAGCTTTGCCACCGACTTACAAGATGAAGGCTACTGCAATTAATGAGTTGAGAACAATGGAAAACACTTATGTTAATAGGGATACCTTGGTTGTGAAGTTATTTGCTTTTGAGCTTGAGGAATTTGGTCCTTCTGGAGTTGCAAAATCTAAACCTTCTTTTCATGCATCTACATCATCTACGGGCAAGAGTGATTGGAAAACCTTATAAGCTAAAGAACATGAGGAAATGAAGAGAGAAGATGAAGAGTTTGAGCAACTTGAAGCCCTATTGCTAGAAGAGTACCTAAAGGTCTGATAGGAAGTAAGTATGAAGGACAATCACCTTTTAAATGTTATACATGTAATAAGATAGGTCATTTTGCATCTAGATGTCCTGAAAGGAATTCAAGATTTGAGGAAAGAGAGAAAATATATTTTAGGCATAACCATGATTATCAGAACAAACATAAGTATTGGAGGAACAAAGACAAATCATGCTACTATGCGGATGAGGAAAGTGTGAGTGATTCTGATGATGAACCAACACAAGATTCAGCTAGTGGATCGGGCAATGGTAAGGAATGTGTATTCTTGACTATCAAGGAAGATGATCTAGTACTTGAAGAAAAGGCCCTTGCTACTAAAGTTGAGGACAAGGATGAACGGATGATAGACAATGGATGTTCACATGACTGGAGATAAAATGAAGTTTCTATCTTTGCAAGAATTTGATGGTGGTCTGGTTAGATTTGGAGATGACAAAGCATACATGATCAAGGGAAGAGGAACTATATCAGTGGATGGTAAGCATGATACTGATAATGTTTATTATGTTGAAGGTTTAAGGCATAATCTTTTGAGTGTAGGACAATTGGTGGATAAGGGATTTCAGTTACAGTTCAAGGATGGAAAATGCAAGATTATCAACAGATCTGGATTGGAGATTGCAACCGATACTCAGACTAAAGGTAACATCTTTCATTTCAACTTTGGTGAGAAGACATGTTTGATTGCACAAATTGATGAGAGTTGGCTATGGCATAAGAGGTTGTGTCATGTGAATTTTGATTGCATTGTAAAGATCAGTTCTACTAAGGTAGTTAGAGATATACCTAAGATTGTGAGGCCCTATAATCTGGTATGTAAGGAATGTCAAATGGGAAAGCAAGTCAGAACTTCTTTTAAGAGTATACAAGACAAATCTAATGATATTCTTGATCTTATTCATACTGATTTGTGTGGTCCTGCTAGAATCAAAAGTTTTCAGGGTGATAGATATTTTATGCTAATCATTGATGACTATTCTAGAATGATGTAGGTTACTTTTCTAAGGGAGAAATCTGAAGCATTTGAAAAGTTTCAGATCTTTAAAGCTAAAGTTGAGATAGCCACATGATTGAAGATTAAATGCTTAAGGTCTGATCAGGGTGGAGAATTCACGTTCAATGAATTTAATAGTTATTGTGAAAAGAATGGGATAAGAAGACAATTATCTACACCCTGAACACCTCAGCAGAATGGTATTATGGAAAGGAAGAACATAACTATCTTGGATGCGGATAGAACTATGATGATGGAAGCTAATCTGCCTCATATCTACTGGAGAGAAGCTATGAGCACGACATTATATACATTCAACAAAGTTCATATCAAAGGAGACAACGATAAGAGACCTTATGAGTTATGGTTTGGTCATACACCTATAGTTAAGTATTTCAGAATCTTTGGTAGTAAATGCTATATCAAAGGAGATGATTCCATTGGAAAGTTTTATCCTCGATGTTATGAAGAGATATTTATTGGTTATTCTAATGAAAGCAAAGCATATAGATGTTATAACAAAATATTGCAAATAATTGTGGAGAGCATTAATGTCAAAGTGGGTGAGCTGAACATAAGTCAAAGCAGAACTTATGAGAGAGAACCAACAGTGGAAATGATCATAACTGAACCGATAGCACCTACACTAGAACAAAATATTGAACCATTTACTCTAGTAGTATCAAAAAATTCAGCAGTAACTGAAGATCAGAACAGAGGAACAAAAAATAAGAAGACTCCTAAGTATGTTAGGTTAAATCATTCAGAAGATCAGATCATTGGAGACAAGAATAAAGGAGCAATGACACAAAGAAGGTTGATAGTTGATGAGGTATGTTTAATTTCTCAAGTTGAACTGACATTAGTAATTGAATCATGTAAAGATGAATGTTAGATGAAAGCTATGTAAGAGGAATTAGATCAAATAGAAAAGAATAATACATGGACTTTAGTTCCCCAACCTAAAGATAAGAATGTTATTAGGAATAAATGGGTTTTTAGGAATAAATTGAATGAAGATGGACAAGTTGTGAGGAATAATGCTAGATTGGTTTGTAAAGGATATTCTCAGAAGGAAGGAATTGATTATGATGAGACTTTTGCTCCGGTAGCTAGGATTGAAGCTATGAGATTATTTCTTGCTTATGTTGCCCATAAGAACTACAAGGTTTATCAGATGGATGTTAAGTGTGCATTTCTGAATGGAGATCTTAAAGAAGAAGTTTACATTGAGCAGCCTGATGGATTTTCACTTTTAGATGACAAAAACATGGTTTGCAGGTTAAGGAAAGCTTTATATGGATTGAAACAAGCCCCTAGAGCTTGGTATGCAAGATTGGATAAATATCTTTTGAAGCTTGGTTTCACTAGAGGTAATGCTAACATATAATTTATATTATAAGATCACTGATGATGACATATTGATTGTTGAAGTCTTTGTTGATGATATCATTTTTGGAGGTGAGGATAAGTTATGTATGAAATTCTCTGATAACATGAAGAATGAATTTGAGATGTCTATGATTGGGGAGATGAGATTTTTTGTAGGTTTGCAGATTACTCAGACTGATAAAGGTATTTTCATCTGTCAAACTAAGTATGCTAGGGAGTTTTTGAAGAAATTTGGTATGGAAAATTCTAAACCAGTTGGTATTGCTATGGTTACAAGTGAGAAATTGACTAAGATTGATCCTACAAGGTACAATTTTATGATTGGAGGTTTGTTATATCTGACTCAGATTAGACTGGATATAATGAATGTAGTTTGTATTGTATCAAGATATCAAAGTGATCCTAGAGAGAATCATGAGAGTGCAGTGAAAAGGATTTTTAGGTATTTGCAAGGAACAACTGAATGTGGTTTGTGGTATCCTAAAGATGATGGTTTTATGCTATGTGCATATACATATGTAGATTCGGTTGGAGATGTTGATGACCGAAAGAGCACATCCAATGGAGCTTTTTTTCTTGGAAAGAAACTTGTTTCATGGATCAACAAGAAGAAGTCAGGTATATGGAAATTTTTAGTGGCTAATATTCACCAATTGGCTATTTATTAAAATTTGGCAATCAAAATCTGGCTAATATGTTCAACTTTTAAGGTGACCCGAATCGCCACATTTTTACAAATTTTTATTTTAGTGTTATTTAAATCAACAAATAATTTATTTTCTTGATTTTTTTAACTCAAAGATTCGCCACAATATTCGATACATGATTGGATTAGATTTGCCAACATTTTATAACTTATTGTAGAAATCTAAATTAATTTGCCAATAATGTATCATAATTATTTGTTACTTAGGGTTATATCAACAATTTTAGTTGCCACCATTGATTTAAAATATAATCTAATGACCTTCATTGTATTCCATGAGGTAAATTGTACCTACAAGTTGTAATGCTCGTGGGGGTTTGAAATTGCTTTTGAATTGTTGACCTCAATGAAAATCAATGGTCTAAAAGAAATATTTGGCCGCATGAGTATTACAAACTGTTGGTATATTTTTTCTCACAAAATACAGAAAGGGCTATTAGATTATTTGAAGTTAATGGTAGAAACTAAATAAAGTAGAATCCACCCTTAAACTTATTAATGATTTCCACCTTCAGGCCTTTACTTTTCTTTAAATAAATATTTTTTAAAATGAAAGGATTTGCAATAATGCATACTTGTATTATTTTTCAAGATTCGCCAATAATTTCTACCAAAAAAATTTACATAAAAAAATTGTCCAATAAAATTAATATTTTTCTTTCAAAAAAAGGAAAGATTTGCCATAAAAATGATTACTATTATTATTTAAAATAAATATTTGCCAATATTTAATACAATTTTTTGAGAGGGGGTTTCTTAAATTTATCACTAGTCATGTACCTCTTTATCTACTGCTGAAGTTGAGTATGTTGCTGCTGCTACTAATTGTACACAAGTTCTATGGATGAAGCAAATGTTGAAGGATATAAGGGTTGATTGTAATGAACCGGTAGTTATTCACTGTAATAACTCTGCTGCTATTGACATATCAAAGAATCCAGTATTTCATTCTAAGACAAAGCACATATCTATCAAGTACAAATTTTTGAAGGAGAAGGTGGAAGCAAATGAAGTCAGAATGGTTTATATGAACACTAAAGAGAAGATTGTAGATATCTTCACTAAACCCTTGCCTAAGGAATCATTTGAGTACTTCAGAGACAGATTGGGGGTTTCTGCCCCTCCGGTAGAGACTTGAGTGATGTTGATTGGCATCAATCCAGTATGCATTTACAAAGCTATTATTCATTTCAGATTGATGTGTTGGTGCTACTACTTAGGGGGAGTAGTCAGCTGTGTGGTTCAGTGGATTTATGATTTTTCTTTGATGTTTATCTCAGATTTTTGGCATTGATGTCAAAGGGGGAGATATATAAGTGAAAAAAAGAGCTTCACATAATATCATTCAAAGGGGAGAGATCAGAGGTTAACAAGGGTATCATTCATAGGGGGAGTTTGTTAGCTTCATTGTGATATCATCTTATGAGAGATTGTTGGTTGTCTTCCTTTGGGGGAGACTTGTTTGGCATTTCTTGGCACTTGCATGTTTTTCACATCTAGTGTTGCCATCAATGTCAAAGGGGGAGATTGTTGGAAAATTGGAGGAATGATTATGTTTTGCATTGATGGCAACACTGACTGTTTTGGTTGTTTACTGGTTTCTGGTAGGTTCCAGTAGAGTGGTTGGATTATGATATTGATCCGGTATGCTTTGGTTTGTGGAATTGGTTTGGATTTATCATTCATGCTATTCAAATGTGTATCACGATCAGCTGGTTCGGGATTTGATGACTCAGGAGCTATCATTTGTTCTAGTAAGCCTTTTGGTCACCAGTAAGGGTTTTACCGACAAAGCTTTGTTGAATATCTTTTGATGCACTTGATAAGTGGTGTTGGTGCGGCTTCTAGATGGCTTTCGAGATGTTGTTGGTTATCTTGTTCGTGTTCCTGTTGATCAATGGTGTTGCATTTAGGACTGGACCTAATGTTATCTTATTCTGCTAGGTTATAGACTGGTTTATGTAACATGTTGGATGATCTTGATGCGTCACCCGTTGGATCTATTAATTGGATTATGTTGTTTCGGTCTTAGGCCAACTTGGTTGATCATTGGATTGCGGGTTTATATTATGAATTTATTTTATTATCTTTTAGGTGGCCAACCTAATTGTTTAGTTCCCGGGTTGGTATAAATATAATGTAAGATCTCTTTTTAGAATGGTTATGGTTATGGGTTTATGGTTTTAGGGGTTATGCAATTATCTGTGTGCGAATAAGGTTGTAATCATATGCAGAGGTTTTGGTCGATCATAGTTGATCGAATTGGGTTGGTGAAAGAGGTTAAGACCTCTGGTACTGAGCTTAATTGAAATTGTACTTAGGCATAGGAGATGTTATTCTTGCAGTTCACTCTTTTTTCTGGATTGTAGTCTGGATTTAATTTGGAGTCAGTGAGGCTCCTTTTGTGATGACAAATGCGCTCTAGGATGTTGGCCTTCCTGCATGTGCAAGCCCCTCTTTTTGTAATCACATACTTACTGCAGAAATATTATCTGATTGTGGGTAGGCTTCCCACCGTGGGTTTTCCACGTACAAATCTTGGTGTTATATTTTGTGGATGGTTGGTAAATGTTCCGTGGTTTATATTTGTGTCTTACTGTTATATCTGTTATTCCGGTAAAAAGGTTTTAATGCTTAAAGTTCTATAATCTGTTGACAATTGATTCCCCCCCCTCCTTTCTCTATTGTCCACCGGTTATCTGAGTTGTTTAACAACATGTAACATTGAGATATTTGAATGTAAGTTGTAAAATTATATTTATTTAATACTAAAAGAAGTTATTTAATAAAGTACCCGATATTAAGTGTGGGGTCAATGGTTTTGTGAACTCATGGTTTTGAGTCACATGGTTTTACTTTACCGCTTGTTTGTATTTTGTGTGAGCTCGAGTCTATATAAGCAAACACATGTTTAGTGGTTAAGGTTGGTTGGGTGAGTGGGTTGTCATTGTATTGAATCTTTTTGAGGAGTGCATATATGAAACATGGCATGGGATGTGCAGATTCATGCTTAGACACATGAAGGATGCATGGGAGAGGCTTGATGTTTCAAAAATGTTCATTGTAATTTTGTAAGTGCTTGTATTGTTTATTTGCTAAATAATAAGATGGAGTATGGATGCTTTTGGAGGCTGGCTTTTTCCCTCTTGAGGGTTTCCCAAGGTATATCTTGTGTTATCTTGTGGCTTGTCTATTTGATCTATGCATTATAGTTATTATGTAAGTTTGTATGCATGATTTTCTCTCATGGGTTATGTTGGAAATGGACTAAATGAATTGGATATTGTTGTATTATTTCCTAACAAATGTTCCATCTAAATTTATAATCAACAACAATATTAATTTATAAAATCCTTTCTAATTTACCCTAACATGATTTTTTTCTCAAAGTGGTTGGTGAACACAATGTTTAATATGTGTTAGTTTACTTTATTGTTAGGGTTTCATGAGTGCTATCTTACAATCTATGCATATTTTGTATTCATAAAATAAAAAATATATTGAATTTTCCTATTTATATAGACATGAAGTGTCGGACCGTACTTATGTCAAGTTGTCTCGTCTAGAATAATATTGTAGAGCTCTTATAAACCTTTTAAAATCATTTTAAAACATATAATGGAAGGTGATAATCATTTTAAAATAATAAATAGAAAATATTATAAGATTCTAAGTATATTCCATGAATAAAAGAAGAATAAGTTGTAGAGTGGTAATAAGAAAATGAAAGCATCTTCTATGAGTAATATTCACAACTTTCCTTTATCATTTTTTCATTCTTATAGGAGACAAATTCTTGAAAAACTATTTGCACTTATGTAGTTTGTGGTGGATTTAAAACTACATCATAATGGGAAGTACTTGATAGTTTCAAAGATTTCATAGGATTGAGGCTCAATAAAGAATTTAGTAGTAAGGAAATGAAAGTATCTTCTATGAATAATATCCATCTTTCTTTCATTATATATATATATATATATATATATAATCTATATATATCATTTACTAAAAAAATAAATAGTGGATAAGAAGGTAATGCTTCTAATTGATTGGATTCTATTAATAATAATATCATCAATATAATAAGAGATTCTAATGATAGTGTGAAGAATAAAATCATTCGTGACATGTTTTTACTTTGATATATAATTACTAGAGAGACTAGAGGTAGTGAAATTATATGACTTGATGGTAACAATGCCCTAGAAAATAAAGAAACTATAAAATTGGTAAATTCAACAAAATGACATTGAATCTTAGGCTTCAATCTTTCTCTCTACTATGCCACTCTACTAAATTTTCTATGGTGTATTCTTCTAAGAATACCTCCTTAAATACTAATAAACAAATACTACATATCTTTATTACAAATGCCAATTATTACATGAGAGGCCTTTTCTTCACAGATCTTTATCACAACTAAAATATAGAAATAAGAACATAAGAGGTACTTGGTGTAGGAGATGATTGAATTGAAGTCATTTTGATGGCTTCTTTACAATCAGTACAGGGCAATTTGCATGGTGAACACAGTAGTCACTTGCACTTCCCAATAATGCCCTGTGTAACACATTAAAAAATGAGATTATTTTCTAAGCTGCAGGTTATTCTTACCAGTGACACAATCTTTTATAGTTTTTCACCTTTTGAGTGCACCATATCCATGATTTCCCATGACCAACATATGAGCTCCAAGCTTGTCAACTGCTTGGCAGATGACATCTCTAGCATCACCAACCAGACTGACAGTCTTGGAAGACACCTGCTGGAACTCACAATGCTTAGAACATTTAAAGAACCCCAGAATTCCATTATGTAACATTTCTGTGAATCTGAACTCTCAACACTTACATGTTTTTCATCACACACAAGCTGAGCACGTTGCAGAATCTCCATGGAGGTTTTCTCACGGCTCTTTTTAAGGCTATCCATCATTTCAGGGGTGATGAAATAACCTGCATGAAAAAACATCTATACATGTTAAGAGCACAGTGAAAGATTGGCTCATTTTTTGGCTCAATATGATTGGAATTTTCTGCCCTGTTTGAGGGCTGTGAAATATTGAGATGCAACATCCTTTGCCTTTACTTGTTTTTGAACAAATCCTGCTTAAAAGAGATTCTACATACTAACACACTAATCTACTGTACATCTATAATGAAATGATGGATCTTCGAAATTCCAATCGAAAAATATATAGTTAAAACAAAAACTACTCATTAAGTTATTATATTCTATGTTATTAGATAGAAAGCTCTTCTTGATGATGGATCGAAGTTATTATATATTACTTTATAACATGAAAGTTCTTCTTGACGATTGGATCAAGAAATATGACTGAAACATTTCAAAATGTCGAGGTGGGAGGCACAATTCCTTCCCTCCCAATTTCTAGCTTCTAACCCACCACTATAATCTCCCCACCCTAACTTGTTAGGGTGGGTGAGAACGTTCTTCTTGATGATGGATCAAGAAATATGATTAGAAATGCTTCAAAATATCGAAATGGGGAGGATAAAATAGGTGGGAAGAATAGAAAACTACAATACCCTCCCTCCCAATCTTTAATCTCTCACGGACCATTATACTCCCCCTCCCCCAACCCCAATTCTAACCTGTTAGGGTGGGTGAGAACTAACAGGTTGGGTGAGAAAGTTCTTCTTGAAATATGACTAGAAATGCTTCAAAATATCGAAGTGGGGAGGATAAAGT
Organism: Cryptomeria japonica; assembly: GCF_030272615.1. Taxonomy (NCBI): domain Eukaryota; kingdom Viridiplantae; phylum Streptophyta; class Pinopsida; order Cupressales; family Cupressaceae; genus Cryptomeria; species Cryptomeria japonica. The sequence continues at coordinate 606,581,217 of NC_081413.1, read as the reverse complement.
AGGTGGGAAGACTAGCAAACTACAATACCCTCCCTCCCAATCTATAGTTTCCCACAGACCACTATACTCCCCCTCCCCCAACCGAGAACTAACAGGTTGGGTGAGAACGTTCTTCTTGAAATATGACTAGAAATGCTTCAAAATATCGAAGTGAGGAGGATAAAGTAGGTGGGAAGACTAGCAAACTACAATACCCTCCCTCCCAATCTATAGTTTCCCACAGACCACTATACTCCCCCTCCCCCAACCGAGAACTAACAGGTTGGGTGAGAACGTACAGGTTGGGTGAGAATGTTCTTCTTGAAATATGACTAGAAATGCTTCAAAATATCGAAATGGGGAGGATAAAGTAGGTGGGAAGACTAGCAAACTACAATACCCTCCCTCCCAATCTATAGTTTCCCACGGACCACTACACTCCCCCTCCCCCAACCCCTCTGGATAAGTTAAATGGGAGGTCCAATTATAATTTCTTTCTTCTGCTCAATAGCTATTTCTCCTCTAACTATTTCTTTCATTTCTTTCATGATAGATCATCTAGTATGATCCGAAACGTTGACAGTATCACACAGTTTGAATCAAAAGTAAAGAAAACTAACTGTAGAAATTACATGAACCTAATAATGCCCTTATTGAAAACATTGAGTAAATATATTCAAAACTGATTGGAAATCAGAAAATAGTGGACTTTGATTATCATTGTTTACTACCTGGAGCTGGGTAGAGATTCAAGGTGGGTTCTACATGAAGAATGTAAACTTGGTGTGGATTAGGTTGGTGTAGAATGAGATTGTCCAACACCCATCTCAGTGCAAAAATGCTCTCATCACTTTCATCAACAGCAACCAAAACCTGTCTCACATTTTTCTGTTCTTGTGTTGTTGTTTTTGTTGTCTCTTGTTGATCGGCCATGTCTTCCTACTTCTGTCTTCCACCATTTTACAAACCCAAAAGCTTTTTATCATTTTTCACAGGGCGGTTGGATGGGAATATGTGAAAATGACACATCAATTATCTGGTTTATTACGTGGTCAATTGAGACAGATCATCCCAATTTGCATTGAGATGAGTAGTTCTTGAAATTTGTCTAGATTTGCATTAAGGAGAGTTTCTTTGAAGTTGTCTGAATTGCATTGAGATAAGTTTTTGATATTTGTGTGAAGTAAAACGAACCAGGTGGGTATGACGACAATGACACACCCGATTACGTGGCATTTGGAGGAATTTATTTACATTTGTCTGGTATTGGGATTTAAAATTATTAAAATAAAATGGTTGCTTTCAGTGAGAATTGAACTCACGACCTCCCGCTTACTAAACGGGTGCTCTAGCCAACTGAGCTATGAAAGCTTTATGCTTTGTTAGAATTACAAAATTTTATTCATATACTATATTCATTGGACACATTTCCCACCTCCTCCCCTTTCCCTTTAAGTGGTTTTGGTCTGTACAACCATACATTCTCTATCTTTCTTAGTTTTCTATCGTTCTGAAGATGGATCACAGAAAGTGATCCGAAACGTTGATAAAAAGTTTTCATCATCATCTTTTGCATATGGTGAGATATTATGAGTCCCCAAAGTCCTCATTCGATTAAGTGTTACCTGTTCATTGAACTTTTTCATATGTCAACAATCAACCCAAAAATCCCCCGCATGAGGATCATACCTCTTCTTCTTGTTCACATATTTTTCCATTCTCTGGAAAGGGTAATAATTAGTCCTTGCCAATTGAAAATGCCAAAATAAAGTGATATTAGCTCATTGGCCAACTCCTTGACATTAACTAAAGTGTTGCAGATAAATTACCCCCCCACCCCCCATCTTATATGAAATGTTCAACATTCTTCATGTGATTAAATTATTTTTCTAGTTATTTCCAATCATCATTTAGATTTAGGCCACAAATAGGGTTTTAAAGTGAACTCTTCCTCTAATGTAGGTAAATGTGGAAAATTGGATAAATCAAGTCCCATGAGGATGAAATACTTTTTGTTCATTTAAAAAAATCCTCTTGGTCCTATCACTCTCAATAATTCTTTACCAACAGTGTGGAAAAGACATCATTCACCCTTTTGTAATCTTTTATTGACTCTTCCAATTGCAACTACGGTTAATAATGGAAGACCAAGTTTTTCCTTGGGGTTTCCCCAACACACCAACTCTATTGAAACCTATAAAATTTTCTCTAATTCCACTATAAGAGGTATTAAGAAACTCTCTCTTCTTTATGAATTCAACCATTTGTGAGTACATGGAATTGCTGATAGTTGGGTCCCGATGAATCAATGTTGTCTCACCTTTCATAACACTGATAAATCTATGCAACCATAGTCCAAATGCACCCACCATAGGTAATCCTACAATTCTTCTTAACAATGTGATTTTTGTCATTAATTTTTAAATTGAAATCAAACATGTACAATATTTTTGGTAATTCAGAGACACCCTTTGGTTTCTTTTCATCCAAAATCCACCATGCATATAGGGTTTTCTTACATCTCTCCTCATTTTCTCTATAGGTTTTAGTGAAATACTCTTTCTTAAATTTACTAATTGTGGGTAAATATGTATGTTGAGGGTTCAAGAAATTCATTTCAGGGTCAATTCAACATGCTTCTAACCCTCCTTGGCAACCAACCTACTCTTCAAGTCATAATAGTGTATGCATTCTAGCACCAAGTCAAGGGCTTTTATTGACATGGGGAATACAATAGTCATGTGTAGTCCACTCTAGCAATATTCTATGCTCAATGGCCATGGGTTAACAATCTTTATTGATATCTCTATGTGGAAGTTGTTGGTATCAAAGTGTCCTAAGTTTTTATTTGAGCTAAACTTGTTTGTCAGATAATGTGTGACGACATTGAAGGAGATTAGAACTCATTCCTCATCTCCTTCACCTTCTTACTCAATTTTCCTACATTGGCATTTTGTTACCATAATTACCCATCCATGAGGCTAAGGTTTGGATATTTCTTCCAACTAAGTTCATCTTAGGGTTTGATTACTTCTTTTGCCTCTTGATAAAATACTTTAACATAATTAGTTTTATGTTAGCTAGATGAAACAAAATTGATACAAAAAGATCATGCATTGCAACCTTTATGTTCTGAAATGTGATTGTAATTACATTAGGGTTAATTAGGCACATACTCAGTTTTAATGAATGTTCAAACCTTTGGAGTAGAAGTCTGATAAATTGTGCAAATACCGATTTGTACATTTGGTTATGTTTATGTAAATAATTCACTCTTCAATTACACCTGTCATTGTGTCACCTTTTGAAATTGCTTACCCTTAAACAAATTGTTCTCTATTCAACAAATTTCCTTTGTGATAAAAAAATTGAGTTATTTAAATGTATTATGAAGTTGTGATTTTGCGAAAAAAGAGGCACATTCAATGCTAATTTATGGTATTTGAGTATTAATTACGAACAATACGAATACAAGTTAGTCAAAATTAGTTGACAAGCCTTACAACAATCACCTTAGTTTTAAATTTAATTTGGGTATAGTTTGGGATTGATTTTCTCACAATAGCAAGGATTTCAATATGTAGTGTCATAAATTGTATTCTTTACAATTTCACACTTGTTTTGGGCTCACTTTGGTGGTTGTTCCTTATGCCCCTAATTCATGCATGATTGTGTTCAGTTCATGACCATTTTTGGAAGCTTAGTACAATCCTCTACTCAATGAATGCCATTTGTTTCAACCCAAAATATTGGGAGTAGGGCACCTAGTGCCCCTGTCCAGATATTTTGATACCAAATTTGAAGCTCAATTGGTCAACTTTGGAAGTAGTGAGAAAGTGGTCCCTCATGTTAGCTTTCTTTAAAATTTAGACCTAAAAAGGTGTAAGTTGTGTACAAATACAACTCCCCCTCTTATTTGAACATCATCTTGAAATCATATTGAGTCCACAATCACTCCAATTGAGGATTCAATCAAGCATCTTCAAGATAATTGAGGACAAGTCTACAAATACGTATTCAATCTCCATTCAAGTTCAACAATCATGATCGAGTTATGTGTTTCTCTATGATGAAAGAATGCATCTTTGTGTTTCATATGACATCAAACTAGCAAGAGGTAGGGTAGAGAATCAAAGCCCAGAGTACTATAAAAAAAGAGAAGAAGCATATAACACCAAAACCGTTAGAGTAATTAGGGTATTATCTAATAAATTCTATAATTAAATCCTTTAATTACTTTATTCACTTAAGCTAAACTTAGGTGCTTTTTTATCTTTTATTAATATTAGGTTAATAATAGATTAAGTTCACTTAGTTTAGCCAATCTTTAGTTCTTTGTGCTAATTTTAGTTTCCTATTTTTAGATTACATTTCTCTTTCTTTCTATAAAGGCAAGGCATTGATTCATTGTAAAATATTCGATTTCATTATAGGTTAATCTACATATCAGATTTCTATATGGATCGATTCTTTCTTAAGGTTGCATAGCATTAATTGTGACTTCTTCTTTTCAGATGTGATAAGTATCTTTATTGCAGGTGATTCACGAGCTTGCGGAGTTGAACAAATAACTCCTCCATACACTACCAAGAAAACCGGTATCAAAACCTAAATTGACACCTAATCCCAAACCAAGTTCTCAAGCAATTGACACAACCATTAAGATTCCAATATTCAACACATACATAACTGAAGCAACATAACACTACGTTATGTTAGAATCCATATGGGAAAAATAAGGAAAGTTTGTAGACAAGGACAAATTATTGGATTTCACTAGGTCCCTAAGAAAGGATGAGCTTGAATGGTATATGGAGAATTATCCTACCAATGTTGCTACATGGGGAATATTTTTTAGCAAATTTTGGTATCCTTGTAATTCCTATAGAGAGTGTTACTAAAATGCGAAATTTGACACAAGGGGATAATGAATCTATAAAAAGTTGTGATAGGAAATTCAAAGAAGTATGGGAAAAACAAAAGATTGAATGATTCATATATGAATTAAACAAAGAAATTAGAGCCGGATTAGATGGAAGAGTTTGAAAAGTATGCTAATTTAATCACTATGGCTTACTACATAGAAGCCCAACCATGGAGAAGACCGAAAAAAGATGAGAATTCTAAAATATTGGAAGATTTATAGAAGGTATAAAGGATAGTTGATTAGAAATATGTCAGATTATTAAATATTTTAATCTTTCATTTATTTTTGTCCTCATATAAATGTAATAACCTTTCAGTACTGGATTGTCTTTTTGACTTCTGATTAGGACATAAATGTAGAGGTTGTTCAACTTATTTGAAAGCATATAAATAAGCCCAATTTGAATCCAATTGCAGGGAGTTGGAGAGTTATAGAGTTACAGAGTTATAGGAATACAACTCTTAGGACGAGTTTGCAAAGCTATGACATGCATCTCGTCTATCGAGTTAGCCAATTTGTATCAGCTCTCATGAAGTCCACATGCATACATCTCCTTCACAAGATTGCCTAACTTGTATGGGCTCGGGCATACAACTATCTTTCACAGAGTTTGCCCAAATTGGATGGATTTCGGGCATACAACTCTCTTTCACAGAGTTTGCCCAAATTGGATAGATTCAAGGGCATACAACTCTCTTTCACAGAGTTTGCCAAAAATTGTATGGTTCTTACATATTTTCAATGAAATAATTTTTTTATATGATTTATTATGTGTTTACTATACCGCCAATTCTGCTTTGGGTATTGTCCTCTAAATTGACAAAATAATTCAGATCAATAGTAATACCACAAAAGATTAGAGAAATTGAGCCTAAGAAATTGGCGAGTATATGGTGTCCATATTACAAGTGGGAAGGTCACATTTGGAATGCATTCCCAGAGGATAGAGGATAGAGTAGAGAAAATATCGACAGTAGTGAAAATAGTAAAACATAACTCGATATATCCTGATATATGTTAGGAATGGGACTTGCATTTAATTGAAGATTGTTTGAGCAATAAACCTCCAATCTAGAATGGAGGTACATGATGTTGTCAAAACCATAATTTTAATAATGAAAAAAAAAGGGATGTTGGCTATCAGATCCCACCTTTCTAAGATAACCAAAATTCATATGCAATACAAAACAACCAACAAGGCTACCAGAAAGACAACGAAACAATCAAAGTATCGAGGAAGAGGAAGAGGCCAAAGTAGTAGAAGAAGAAATGATGCCACTTGTTTTAATTGTGGGATTGGGCATTATGCATCATAATATTAGGCCAAGAAGAAGCGAAAGAGTACCTTTTGTGCGCAAGATACTCATTTAATGTTTACATGTGTATTGCCAATTTTTTTTTTTAAGAATTAGACTAATAATCAATCATCTCAAAGTGATGAGTTGTTGAGAGGAGAAAGGGTGATCTAGAGGATGCCACAACAAGGAGTAAGGGGATTTCATAGAATGAATGTATGGACCTCAGACACCTCCCAAGAGGACTCCAGAGAAGAATTAATTATGGAGAAAAAGAAAAATAAAGTGGGAAAGAAGAATAAATCTAATGTTTTTAGTAGATAAGGAACTGACATAGAGAGAAAAAAGAAGAAAGAATTAGTAGAAGAGATATTTAAAGAATACTACAGTTTGGAAGATGAAGAAGAGCTGACACAATTGTAGCCTAACCAAAGATGACATGAAAATGTAGTTGAGCAGGAAAAAAAAACATAATGCATTACAGAAAATGAAGACATGGCTATTGTGGCTAGATAAAAATATCTAGTGTTAAAATTGAAACAATGGGGTAAATACCGGAACAAGAATAAGCAAGTCAATCAATTGTTAGAGGATCAAAACTAGAAGAATGGTCGCTTACTAATCAATGTACAACTAAATGATCACAAGGTGAAGTATGTTATGGTGGATTTAGGAGAAAACCTTAATATTATTCCATCCACCACATGGGAGAAAATATGATGACCAAAATTTGTTAAAACACCCATGAATATAAGCTTGGCTCACAATTCAAGAATGGGGACCTTGCATACTTGGAAGAATGTGAAGGTAAACTTCAAGGGCATCAAACAATATGTTGATTTTGAGGTATTAGAGATGAATAAACCATTGGCACATTTTGAGATTCACTGGGATTAAGGTGGTTTGTGAATTCCAACATAATTATGGACTCCCAAAAAGAGGAGAAGAGGAGATATAATTCACATATATGCTACCAAAATAGTGTGAATCCCCCTAGGAGAACCAAATTACATAAGTTACATAGAATAGGTAACACAAGAATAAGTAGGGGAAGATGTCAAGAATCTTTACCCTATTTCTAACCTTTTGGATGGGTGAGAAGAAGATAATCTAAATAGGGAGGGGGAATTGGAGTTGGAAACTAATAATTATAGCATAGAAAGTGAGGCAGTTTTAAAAGCTTGGATGCATAGTGGACTTGACTTAACATCTCAGAGGGTATATGGATTCTAGAGAGCATTCATGATACATACTAAATCTTACAATACATGCAAAAGACACTGAAAGTTCCCATTATTAAAACTACATAAGAAACCTAAGTGCACTTTGACAAAACAACAATATACTAGACCATGGCAACTCTAGTTAACATAAGAAACACATGTAGTTAAGAATACATACTAGGAAATGAGACATCTTATGAAGAATATACTACGACAATAATACACAATACCTTGGATACAATCTAATAGCCTGGGCATGACAACCCTAACACTAGAACATACACTCCATATATGAATGCCCATGACAAACCATTGCTAAATTCCTCTATAACAACATTATCACTAGATTTGATTGTCCCCTAAGCATCATAAGTGACCAAGTGAAGCATTTTGATAACAAAACCATTAAGGAGTTACTAAAAAACTTTATGATTACTCATAACCGGAGCACCCCCTACCATCCACAAGCTAATGGAGCAAGTGAAGTGTTAAACAAAACCCTCAAAACAAGTCTCGCCAAGATATATAATGCAAACAAAACTAATTTGTATATCAAGATATTGATAATAGTTTGGACATATCATACCACATATAAAAGGGCTACCTCCCATACACCCTTCAATCTAGTTTATGGCACATAAGCTATCTTATTGGTGAACTTCATAGTCAACAACCTACGCATGACCCTCACTCTTAGACTAACTGAAGAAGAATCTATCAAGCACGGGCTAGAAGAACTAGACAAATTGGATGAAGATAGGCAAGTAGTTGAATCACACTTATGGGCAAAACAAAGAAGGTAGAAAGCCTAGCATGACCGGAACCTAAGGACAAAGCAATTTAATCTTGGAGATAGTGTACTTTTATATGGCAACAAATACAAAAATCAAGGCAAACTTAAAGTTCAATGGCTAGTACCTTACAAAATCAATGATATTAAGGATTTGAAAGTATTTTGGTTTGAGACTTTAGATGGAAAGATCCTACAGTGCTATGTTAACAGAGCAAGGATAAAAAAATTCCATCATGATTCTGGCCAAGGTTGACTTGAGGACAAATCCACTTTTTAATGTGGGGATGATGTTAGTTGGAAAATAATATACATACACTAGTCTAGAGATATGCTATTGTAAACTAGAAATGGAGTTTCAAATGTGATCTTTAGAAGATAGGTCATACTTTAGGGACACTATCTAAGGTCTATGTCCCCTTTAGGAAATATACGAAGATACAATAGATCTATTCACTAGAATAGACGAGAGATATAGATGAAATATAGATAAGAGATAGATAAAGGAGATAAAGGAATGTAATGACTATACATTGATATATGAATACAAATACTTTTGATTTTGGGTCTAATACATTTATATGATATATTATTTTGATTTACAACTTAGATAGGATCTAAAAAAGCTTCCTTGATGTCTCAACAAGTCCGAGTCTAGGGTATTAGACTACAACATTAAAAATCATTTGGGTACAAAACTCCAATAAGTATTCCTCAGAAATCATGCTAACAAGTATCATTTGTCATTTCAAGCATTTTTCCTTTGAGATTTTTAGCCTCTTCCCTACCAGGGTTAGCTCTATTTCATCCAATATTGTTGTAGTGAAGGTGGAAACATCACCATAGGGTTTGACTTAGGCAAACCCCTATACATCACGATATTTTTCCCTCTTCTATATGTGTAGGTTACAGATTTGATAGCCAAAAGTTATAAAATTATGTAAAGTAGACTAAGATGCACAATCCTAGATTTTTTAACAAGCGAAAGCCCTATATTATGTCAATTATCTCATCCCTTTGACACTTTTAGGCTAGGAAATTTAGAGGAATATATAAATAAAGCCTCTTGATCCAAAATCTGAGACTTTAGCTGACAAGAAGACCCTTAGGACTAAGGTGCCTATATTAGTGGTCCATCACTTTTACCTCCATATTTTAATTATAGGTTCTTCTCTATACCTCATTTCTAGATACATACTTCCATATTTTCTTCCAACTCTGTATCTGTCTGTTTAAGCCGAATCTTGTCAGTTTTCTATCATCTTGTCTAGATCTTTCATAATAACAACCAAAATCATATCCAATCATATCAAATCAAAAGAGGGAACACTTAATCATAGTATTCAGCTCTCCTTGAGGACTGAAGTTGAACCTAATTGATTTTTCCCTCAACAAAATGACCCTAACTGGAAATGGTAAATGAATAAGTTCCTAGTTTGCATTTCTAAGCCTAAAGACCCCATTTTCAATCCATTTCATTTTGGTGAGCATGACATAGCTTGCATTATTTCTTATTTAGATGTTTAGATCTAAGTTTATTTCCTTAAAATTTTCAAAATTAGAGGCATTAATTTATGAGATTCATCTTTTTAATATGTTCCCATTAATTATTTAATCATCATTTTGTTAGCTCAAATTGCTTAATTAAGTGGTTAATTGATCATATCATTGTGATATCACATAGTTTCATCAATGCTATCATTGAATATCATTGGTTAATTGATTGCATTATCATTATCCACATTTGCAATATATTTATCAATTAATTAAGGGTATTGAAAGCATAAACCAATTCCCCTATCCTTGCCTCTAGCTTTCCTTCTTTGTTTCATAGGAGTAACTATGTGTTGTTGGAGCTTTTACTTGTTTATATTTTTATAACCCATTGTTTTGCATCCAATATTCTTGTGAGAAGAAATTATAGACACATGCTTCTCATGCTATAAATGCTAATGGTCATGAGCTTGAGTTGAGTGTTAACTTATTACTACCTAAGAGATTGGGAGAATCATCTGTACTTAATCTAACACCTATCCTACCTAATATTATTAAAAACCATTCCCCTCATGCTTCTCATGATAAGGACGACCCTTCAATACAACTGTCTAATAAACATTGATGAAGCTTGACAAGGAATTGGAAAGTCTTCAACAACTTGTGAGTCAAGAACACTTGGTTGAAGAGGCTATTGATTGAGAATCTAAGGAAGTTGATACAAGGTGATGAACATGGCATGGATGTTCTATGTAGCATAGCTCACATGGTAGATGGAGACACTATGAAGATAGCTAGTTGCGTGCAAGTGTTTGGATATTTTTCCACTGAAACCTATGTTGAGATACCAATGCCTATGCTTACAACAATACCCGATGTTTCTACATACAATTCTTTTAATCATATATACCACTACACAAAATAGTAATGCTAATGGTATCGAGCCTAAATTGAGTGTTAAATTATTCCCACCTAAGAGATTGGGAGAATCATCTTCTCTTAATCCAAGACCTATCTTGCCTAATATTATTGAAAATAATTTCCTTCATGCTTCTCATGATAAGGATGACCCTTCAATACAAGTGTCTAATGAGGAATTGATGAAGCTTGACAAGGAATTTCAAGGTCTTCAACAAATTATGAGTCAAGAAAACTTGGTTGGAGAGGTAATCCCCTTGATTGAGAATCTAAGGAAGTTGATACAAGGTTATGCACATGGCGTGTATGTTCTACATAGCATAGCTCACATAGTAGATGAAAACAATATGAAGATAGCTAGTTGTATTGAAGTGCTTGTATATTCTACTCCTAAAACCAAATTTGAGATACCAATGCCCATGCCTACAAAAATACCCAATATTTCTACATAGACATATTCTATCATGACTACCACTGCACAAAATGGTAAGGTTATCCATGTTAGTAATTGGGTTAATCCTATCAATCAATATGTTTGTGTTCCATCTTCAACCAATCTTCGATTTGCTTCTCAAAACATGCATCAACCATCTCCTCCACCCACTTACAACAATGTTCCACATACCTACCATAATATCCATTCAAATCCTCCATCACAATCCATTTTTTCACAAGCCAATTCACCTATTGATGCTACCATAAACAATGTGTTGCAAAATGTTTCATCGTTACAAAAAAGGTTGGCCAATACAACACAATCTCAGTCCACTATCCCTTCATATACCACAAGTACTCCAGTTTTCATCTCCATCTTTCCAACCCAAATCCCAGAAAACATTGAGATGCCCCATTTTGAGAAATACAATGGAAAAGGTGACCCCCATACTATTTTGAAAATATTTATCACTTATGGAGTGACTTCTTCTTTGAACATAACACTCTCACAAAATTTTTCCCTAGATCCTTAAAAGAAACTTCTTTGGAATGGTTTTTCTTCTCCCTGCGTAGTAATTCATTTGACGATTTTCAACAATTGGTGGACAAATTTTTGCAACATTTTAAAAATAGCATTGGCCCACAAGTTACGTTGAGTGATTTGGTACATTGCAAATAGGGTGCTAAAGAGAAAGTGGTTGATTTCATTAATAGATATCCAACTTTATATTCACAAATGTCTCATTCTCTTATTGATGTTGATATTCAAAGTTTTTATTGATAATTTACAACCACATATTAGAGAAAAGACTTTGATTTTAGATACCCATCTTTCACACACTTGTGCACAATGCTTCATGAAAATAAACTTTATGTTAATCAATATAAAGGTTCTTCATCTTTGAATCTAGTTGATAAGTCTAAAAATGCTCATCAAACCTACCATGGCTTTAGAAAATAGAACAAAAACTTCATCAAGATAAACAACCATTCTTCCAACAACATTGAAAATCAAGTTGCAAACACAACAACCTTTGTTGTAGGTCACTTTTCATCTAAACCATTCAATAATCACAACTTTGCACAACTTTCTGAGTCCTTACACTCTATTAATATGATTCAATTGATTAACAACAATTTGATGAAGCTTCCCCCTACCCATCCAATGGATACCTCAAAGTCTTTGTCTCCTTCCTTTAATTCAAAGGATTTTTGCCAATATCATTGTCAACCCAAAAATGACATGGAGAGATGTATGCATTTGAAAAAAATAAATTCAAGACCCCATCAACTCTAATTTTATTGTGGTGCATGGTATGAATGATAAAGTAAATAAATCCATGACACCATCTAATCAAAACTTGCAAATGTTTATCAATCCTTTTCCTTCCCATTCCATGAATATTGTTAAGTTTAAATATGATAGTTATATAACCATTGATGACTTAATCAATCAAATAACAATGTTGTGAATTTGATAGAACAAGAGAAACCTAAGCCTAAATAGGAACCCAATATCACCTTTACTTGAAGTGATATATTGAATGCACCCGATGGTCCATTATACTTTACTCCTAGAATCAATAACAAACTCTCACGTGGGAAGATTATTAATCTAATGTATATGGTGAATGTTATTACATAGGAATGTCTCTACATACATGGATTATATCAAGACACAAAAAATATAAAGTCTTGATCAGGGTGCATGATGGATTCACTTGTCCTACCATAGGTTCCATCACCCTTTCTATCAAAGTTTTCTCTAAATGCTTAGGTAATATTTTTACCATTATCCCTACCTCAAACCAATTTCATCTGAAGTCGGGTCATCCTTGTCTTACACCCATGAAACCCCTTCCATAGTCCACAAGTGTTTGAAGTTCCCCTTTGACCAAAAAGTTAAGAGTTATAAATTGTAGTAGTTTTTGACCCTTGTCTAACCATGAAAACTTTACACTCGATTAATTTTAGCCTCAAAAACTTCAAGCAATCAAACCTCATGAAGGTGTCTTATTCCTATCCAACCAAAAATTTAAAGCCAAGGGAATAGCTAAGTTATCCTTAGGTAATCCTTCAGGATCCACTTTGAATGCTACCCCTAAATATCCTTCGACATATATAGATATAGAAGTAGTTCATCTTGGCCCATAGGTAACAAGTGAACCTTCATCCTAGATCTTGGATCCTCCCTAATCCTAAAGTACCTAGCATGTACATTGTGGTTCCACCTCCACTATCATATAAAGGACAAAGAATACAACGTCCAACACCATCTAGAACTCCTCTCATCTCTCAAGCCTTAGTGGTTCGTTTTGTTCCTCCTTTTGTTCCTCGAGAAAAGAAAGAAAGGGAATCAATGTTGAGTGATACCCAACCTCCTTCTTTAGAATATTTCAAATGAAATCGTAGTGTGAGAGAACGTTGATGGAGACATCATGCCAAGGAACATGAGCTTACTACAAGAAGCGAGTCTTCCCCTAAGTAGTCAAATGCTAATTTGGTCCTGCCTTATTAGCCTTCCGTACCTTGCTTAATGTCATCGAAAGATAAATTTGGCAATTCCAAGTGATTCTTCTTCTCCTCCTCTTATCAAATCTCCTATTTGATCAATTTAGATGATAATTTGATAATATGATTGAAACTGTTGAGAATAATAATGACGATTTATCTTTGATGTTTTCAAAAGCGTTAACTTTAGCTCCTAGTGACATGCATTATGATCCATCACTAGAGCATGGTCCGTGCTTAGCACTAGAGAAATTTTTCTGTTGTACTAGTTGCAACTCCTTTAGCATCTTGTCCACCATCTCTATACAAAGATGAACAAGATTGGTAGGCTGATGATTTGCTAGACTAGCTCGTTCATGAAATAATGCTTTGTTTTGTGTGTTTTCTTGCATGTAATGTGCTTCCCTGTAACATGTTGCTCGGCATGTCTTTTGTTTGTTAATCTCTCTTTCGATAACCCTTGATTGTGTTGTTGGAACAAGGATACAGAGTGATAAACCTTGTTATAACATTCCTCTATTTGTATTGTCATTCATCTATATGTCGCATGCATGTGTTGTAAATGTTATTTTTCCTAAATGTGTTTTTGTGTTGTTTTTTAAACTATGTGAAGCATTGAGGCTTTTTAATCTCTTCCATGTTGACCCAAAATGATCCTTTGCTCATCTTATGTGTTGTTCTTCCATTGTGCTTGTAGTTCCACTACATTTAAGGGACGAGTTCAATTCAAAACAATCATATTGATATACATGATTTATCTAATGTGTATATTAACCCCAATGGATCCCTTATGTTCTCTAACATGTCTTTTGACCATCGCCTTTGAGTTGCCTATGTTTGGGGGAATTGCACTATTATGATGTACTTGTCTTTTGAATGTATGTATGCTACCTTGAAGTAATAGCTCTTAGTTGGCATACACAATCACTTTAACATGGGGGCAGACATTGTGCTACACATTTCACTTTGTACACACACCACAAGATTGGTTTGTACACTTTGATCACACACCACAATTTGTTTAGTGTCATTGCATCACCTTTTTTGTAGTCTCATATCAAAATTTTTGCTTGGTTCCACTCCAACACCCATCTTGTAGTCTCATTTTCGGATTAGCTAGAAAACAAAGTTTTTGTTTTATAATCTTTGTTGGCATTAAACTCACCTAGCATAACACACCTTTCTAGAGCTGTGTGAGACCTTCACCCTTGTGTGAGTCACCTAGCATAACTCATCTTACTAGACCCATGTGACTCCCTTTTCTAACATAACTCCTAGTAAGCTTTCCTTACTAGTCCTAAAGTCATTCTTTTTCTTCTTTTAAGGCTCCTAGTAAGTTCCCATAGATCTAACTAGTCCCTAGATGGCATAACCTTCTTTGTTATTGCATGTTCCATGTGTGGATTACTTATGTTGATCATATTATTCCTTTTATCCTAATATTTTATATTGATAAGATCCCAAGTCTTGGGGGCTTGGTATGGTCTTATCTCTTTAGGGTCTTGATTAAAGTCTTTCTTTGTTGTTCTATACTTTACTAAGAGTATGAGCATAATTTCATACTTTCACTAAATTGGAGGCTAAATCTAGTGTCATAAATTGTATCCTTTATAATTTAGCACTCATTTGGGATAACTTTGGTGGTTGTGCCTCATGACCCTGATTCATGCTTGATTATGCTTAGTTCATGGCCATTTTTAGAATCTTGGTACAATCCTCTATTCAGCGACCTTTGTTTCGCCCCAAAATGTTGGGACTAGGGTGCCTACCAGCCTCGTCTAATCATTTTGGCCTCAACTTTGAAATTTGATTGGTTGTCTTTGAAATTAGCGAGAAAGTGGTCCCAATGTTGACCTTATCTGAAAATTAAACTCAAAAAGATGTAAGTTGTGTACATATACAACTCCCTCTCTTATTTGAACATCATCTTGAAATCCCATTGAGTCCACAATCACTCCAATTGAGCATTCAATCAAGCATCTTCAAGCCAATCGAGGACAATTATACAAATAGGTAATCAAACATTCAAGTTCAACAATCATGATCAAGTTACACGTTTCTCTAATGATGAGGACATGAACCAACACCTATCAAGCAACATCAAGCTTTGTATGAGGCTTAAAGGCAAGGAGTTTCACATAAAAGTTATCATTTGTCATTTCAAGCATTTCCTTTAAGGTTTTTAGCCTCTTCTCTACTAGGATTTAAGCTTTTTTTCATCCAACATTGTTGTAGTGAAGGTGGAAACAACAATAGGATGTTTGACTTAGGCAACCCCCTATACATCACAACATTTTCAACTCTTCTATGTGTGTAGGTTAAAGAACGAACAACCAAAAGTTACATAATTGTGCATAGTAGACTAATATACACAATCCTAGATTTTGAATAGGTAAAAACCCTTGGGCTACATTGATTAGCTCACCTGTTCAACACTTTTAGGTTGTTTTTTGGAGGGAAAGATCTATAGAGCCTCTTGATCTAGAATCTGAAGCCTCAACTAATGAAAAAAACAACAAGACTAAGGCACCTAGCTCATTGGTATGACACTTTCAGCTCTAGATTTCAATTACAACCTCTTCTTTGGACCTCATTTCCATATATGTAATTCTATGTTTGTTTCGACTTCTATATTTGTCTATTTATGTTAAATCTTGTCAATTTTCTATCATTTTGCCTAGACCTTAATAATCATAATCAAAATTATATCCAATCATATCAAATAAAAAAGGGAAATTCATAGGGTTCAACTCTCCTTAAGGACTAAAGCTAAACCTAATTGATTGTTCCCTCAATCAAATGACCCTAATTGAAAATGGTGAATAAATAAGTCCTTAGTTTGTATTTATAGGTACAAAGACCCCATTTTCAATCCATTTCACAATGATAACTCCCCCTATGGGTAATAATAAGTGAGTGAGAAGTATCATTCACTCAAAGTTTCAATTCTAAGGCAAAAACTCACTTGTGTCATTGTCAAAATGGAATAATGGTGTCATCAATGAAGGGCCGCTATGAGTTTTGACTTTTCAAATCAATGGTGTAAACATAATGATATGTGGAAATCATCATAATATGGGTGTGGGGAAAAATATGTGAACATGAAATATTCTTTCATAGTTTTTTGGTTCAGTAGGGGGAAAAAGCTTCACATAGGAAGATGACATCATGATGATGTTGGCCCAATGTGGTGAAAGGGGAATCATGTGATCCAAAAGTTTGGTAATCAAAATAAGAAATGTTTGGTATCCAATTGGATTTCCATTAACTATTAAAATTAGCTAAATGTATACATAATGTATATCAGATTGTGGGTGAAGCCAATTAGATTGAAAATTTAGTGCTCGCAATAGTTAAGTGCAAATGGGTTAGAAAAGTTCATAGGACTATATACTTCCTACATAGGCTCTGTACGATTATGAGCAAATGAAAGTGAACCAAAATTTTACGTTGAAATATGTAATTCTATTACAATTCAGATTCTCATGAGAGGATTAATCTTATACTATAGCTAGATCAGGTCCAAGGATGACAAAAGTAACAAGGCTTAGGTGCTCTAGAAAGGACTGGTTCACTAGCATTTATAATTTGCATAATTGAGGGCAAATACAGTGATTCAAACATTAGTGGGGTAAGGTGCCAAATGCTCGCAAGAACATATCTAGTTTGTTTTAAAAATTCTCAACGAACTCTAAAAGGTGATAGGCTATTTTAAAATGATTTATCCATTTTTTTAATGGACTTTTGACATTTTGGGAAAACCAAAATGAAGTTTAAACAACATAGGGGTTTTTCCTTTGACTATAAGCTTAAGCTTAAACAAAAACAAAAGAGGGGCTCCCTATTTTGCTAGGAACAAAATGGGGCATGTTGTGAACAAACACAACACCACCAAGACAAGAGGATGATATGACAACGTATAATTTAGAGTATAGTGCTCTAAGTTCAATAATCCATCATGACATATCCTTCATGGATTACCATGAGATGAAAACTAGAAATGGGCATAAAAGGATATATTCTTGAGTTCAACTCCAAAGGGATATAATAGTGGTTGGGGAAGATCACTATACCTACTTATGATGTATCACATGGCTGTTATGATGGATCGCATAGTTGTATAAGTAAAGCATGGTTGTAGAATATAGATACCTACTTCTCATTTCAAACATCATGTATGAAGAGGTGTTAGCAATGTGTGTTTAGTTTTGTCATTGATGTCAACCTAATATGTGTGTTGTTTGTCACTTACCATTTAAAGGTCCAAAAATGAATGTTCAAGTATTGATATGGTGTCTGATGGTGATATTGAGTGAGTATGTGGTGTTTTTAGAAGGTGACAATAGTAGAAGTTGAAATATGTAGGAAAGACTATTTAAAGTCTTTATGGGAGAATGCTCTTCATTCCTTCACTTTTGTAGTTGATGACTTACAACTTTGGATTTAATGTCTATGTTATGTGGATGTTGCATAATTATGTTTTTAGGTCCTCAACAATTTAGGCATTGAAGTTAGTTGTTGTAGTTTATTGACAATGAGACTATTTGCCAGGACTGGTCTGAAGAATTCTCCACATTGCTCCTATGTGTTGATCAAAGTGTTGTGGCTTGGAGGACATGTTCATATGGCTTGTGCAAATTTCCAGTTCAAAATTTAGGTATTGGTTTACTCTGCAAATGAAGTTATGTGATTCTGTTGTTCAGTGCTATCATTTGTGTTAGTCTTGGACCGACTCAGTTGATTCATCTTATTTGGATCATGCTCTTTAGGTCTAGATATGCTTTAGAGGTTGAGCGAAGGCGTTAATATGGGTCTTATCATGGTGTGTGAAGATTTAGATTTAGTAATTTGTATTGGATAATATATTTGGGTCTATTGGTTAACGTGCTTTACTATTTATCTACACATTTTGTTTGATGTTGACTTTGAGGGATGTGTTGTTGTGTATGGTTTTTTGAACTAATTTAGGAAGACATGTTGTGATATATTTGGGTCTTCTTTATCTCTTGGAGTGGATTGCATTTGGTGCAGTTGTTCACGGTGACCGACTTTGTGCAATTTATGTTTATTCTATTTGTGGTCGATTTAATTGAGAGTTTTGGTGAATAAGGTATATAAATAGATGTGTGGATGTGTGAATCAAGGCGTGAATTGTTTGAATGTGATGTAGAAGCATATGTGGGTAGCAAAAGTGTAAATATTAGTTTGTGATGAGCTTTGATGATATCTTTTATTGTGACAGTGTTTTAAGGCAGCGGATGTGTGTGATGTGTTCACCATGATATTGCTTTCTTGAATCAAAGGTTCAAGAACAATTTCATGATTAGGAGATCTTATTCAATAATTCATCATTCCTTTGTAACAATCGGAAGACAATGAGTCCTTTAGGTAGCTTGTGCAGATCTGTATCTTGCCCCAGGATTGTGCGTCTCAATCTACAAGTCCATTGTATCTTGCCCTAAGGTTGTATACCTTAGCCCATAAGTCTAAACTAGGAGTAGTGAGATTACTTGGTGTTGTGCCTAAAACTTTGTATTCAATTATTCATATAGTGAGTGTGATTCTCACTGTGGTTTTCCCCATATTGGTTTTTCCACATAAAAATCCAATGTTCATGTGTTTGGTGTTTGTTGTTTCATCTTTCTTTGGTGCTTGGTTGGTTAAAGATATTTGATAAGTGTTTGTGGTTGAATTTTTTTAAAGAATTGATCAAGATTGTTTACCCCCCTCTTAGTCTTTTGATGTGTTCAACAATTGGTATCAAAGCAAGGTTCCTCTAGGAAAGCTTAACCACTAGTTGAGGAAGGTTCGGGATAACACAAGATAGTGGTCACAAAGAATTTAAGTTTGATGGTTTAAATTATTCCTCTCGAAAGGAGCAAATGGATTTATTCCATTTGGAGTATGGGAATCTATTAAGGATGGTTATACTCCTTTGATTGGTGGTCCTTATACTTTGGATGGGATCATGTTGCATGAAAACAATGACAAGGCATGAAATGCACTTATCAATAGTTTGAGTGATTTTGTGCTTTTGAAGGTCATGTCCCTTAAGACTGCAAAGGAAGTTTGGGAGAAGTTGGGCAAAATTTATGAAGGAGATCAGAAGATCAGGCAAGTCAAGATGTAGAATCTAAAGTATACATCTGAGACTTTGAGAATGTATAAAGATGAGAACATTGACAATTACTTGCATTGAGTGAATGAGATAGTAAGTGCAATCAATGATATTGATGGAAACATGAAAGAAAATGAGGTTGAGAGAAAAGTGACGAGAGCTTTGCCTATATGCTATATACCTAAGTTGTATGCTACTCGGGAAAGTCAAAATATGAATACATATAACTTGGATCAGCTCTATGGATCAATTTTTTCCTTCGACATATCAGAATATCAACACAATGTTAAGAAGGAAGTTGCATTCAAAGTTGCCAAGGAGATTGGAAATGTACTTGAAACAAGTAATGATTCGAATGACGAGGAAGAAAACTTTGTGAGATGAATAAAAAAAGGATCTAGAAAATACAAAGGTAAGTTGCCCTTTTAAATGTTTAATTATGGAAGAATTGGTCAATATGCTAGTAGATGTACTTTCAAGTAAGATAATTATAAGAGACCCAATGATGATAACAAGAGAAAGGATAATTATAGAATAGATGATAGAAATAAAAGAATAGATGACGGAGATAAGCCAAAGAAATTTTTTTATTCAATTGAGACCCACTCATTTGAGGATAAAGATTGTGATGACTCAAATGATGAATTATTATTTTTAGCCATAAAAGAAAAGGATAATGAAAGGTCTGGTACTCCACATGATGAAGAGAACAATCAAAGATCATTGATTGTAAGGACTACACTATATGCGAAATAAGAACCTAAAGATTGGATAATTGATTTTGGATGCTCAAGTCATATGATAGGTGATAGAAGGAAGTTCCTTGACTTTGAAAAGTATGATGGTGGATCAGTGAAATTTTCTGGTGAAGAGGTTCCACTTATCTATGACAAAGGAACCATATCTATTGATGGTAAGCATAAGATAGATGATTTTTATTATATTAAGGGTTTAAGAAATAATTTGGGTGTGAGTCAACTATGCAAAAAAGGCTACAAGCTTATATTTCATGGGTCCAGATGTGAGATAAAAAAAAAAACATTTAGAAGGTTAGTTGCAGAAGGTATAAGAAAAAATGACAATGTCCATTACATAAAGGAAAACAAAGGAAGTAGTTGTTTGTTAGTGCAAAGCAGTGAATGTTGGTTGTGGCACAAAAGGATGGGACACATTAATTTTGAGAACATGGTGAAAAACAACTCTGTTCTTCCAATGAGATATTTGCCAAAGATTATCAAACCTACCAAAATAGTGTGCAAAGAATGTTTGATGGGAAAGCAAACAAGGAACAAATTCAAGAACAAGGAGTACTCTACTACAAAACCTTTGGAGATGATTCATACAAATTTGTGTGAACCTAAAAGGACAAGATGAGTAAATGGTGAAAGGTATTTTATGTTGCTCATTGATGATTATTCTAGAATGACATGGGTTACTTTCTTAAAAGAAAAATTAGAAGCTCTAGATAGATTTAAAGTGTTCAAACCTATGGTTCAAAAGCAAGTAGAAGCCAAGATCAAATGAATAAGGTTTGGTAGAGGTGGTGAATTCATATCAAATGAATTTGATAGATTTTGTGAACATGGTATTAGAAAATAATAGTCTGCACCTAAGACTCCAGAACAAAATGGAGTTGTTGAAAGGAAGAATAGAACTATTGTTGAAATGGCTAGAACTATGTTTAAAGATGCTAACTTGCTTGATGTGTATTGGAGAGATGATATGCAAACTATTGTCTATATTCTTAATAGGGCACAGGTGAGAGTAAATCACACAAAGACACCTTATGAGCTATGGTATGGAAGATCTCCCATGATCAAATATTTTAGAATCTTTGGAAGCATGTGCCACATTAGAAGAGATCAGGAAGACTTGAGAAAGTTTGATGGAAGATCTAATTAGGGAATATTTTTGGGACGCTCTATAAAGAGAATAGAATACCAGTGCTACAACAAGAGGCTAAAGAGAATTGTGGAAAGTGCAATTGTCAGAGTAAATGAAGAATGAAATCAGGTTGCTTTGGAACTCGTGACTGATATAAAATATACCCCTTTACTTTAGGAGAGAAAGATGTTTTAGAATATAAAGGAAAATCAGGTGCATAGGAGAAGGAACCTGAACAGGCACCTAAAAAACCTGCAAAGTACGTGCAGAGGAATCATTCAGAATCAAATCATTGGAGATAAGACAAAGGAATTCAGACAAGAAGAAGACTAGCTAATTCTAGTGAACAAGCAAATTTATGTTTTTTACCTAAGGTGGAGGCAAAAACCTTTGCAGAGGCTTGCAAAGATTATGGATGGATGAAGGCAACGAAAGAAGAATTGGATTAGATAGAAAAGAATGAGACATGGGAGTTGGTCCCTAGATTGGTGGACAAGAATGTGATAGGTACAAAGTGGGTGTTCTAGAACAAGATGAATAAAAATGGAGAAATCACAAGAAACAAGGCAAGTCTGGTTTGTAAAGGTTATTCTTAAGTTGAAGGTATAGACTTTAAGGAAACTTTTGCTTCAATAGCTAGGATGGAAGCTATAAGAATATTTCTTGCATTTTCTTCTTACGAGAACCTTAAGGTATATCATATGGATGTTAAGTCAACATTCTTTAATGGAGAACTTGAAGAAGAGGTTTACATTGAACAACCAAATGGGTTTCAATTGTCAAAATATTCGAATACAATCTGCAAACTCAAGAAGGCACTTTATGGACTCAAGGAAGATGCTAGAGGTTGGTATGCAAGGTTGGATATATATTTGTTGCAGAAAAACTTCAAGAAAGGTACCGCAGACTAATTTTTATTTCAAGGTTGAAAGTGACAAACTATTGATAGTAATTTTATATGTTGATATCATTTTTGGTGGAGATGATGAATTTGCAAGAGGTTTGCAGAAAGAATTTGAGATGTCTATGATTGGTGAGTTGTCATTTTTTCTTGGTTTTCAAGTAGCATAGTTAGAAAATGGTATTTTCATTTCTCAAACCAAGTATATCAAGGAGATGTTGAATAAGTTTTGTATGGAGGATTGTAAGCCAGTTGGGACCCTATATCCACTGGTTGTCATGGTTGTCATTTAAGCAAAGTTGATGAATCTCTAGAAGTGGATCAAAAACTTTATAGATCTATGATTGGTGGATTGTTGTATTTGACTACTTCAAGACTGGATATTATGCATGCAATTTGTTTGGTTGCTAGATATCAAGCTAATACTAAGCAATCTCATGATACAACAATGAAAAGGATATTTAGATACTTGAAAGTGACTCTGGATTTTGGTTTGATGTATAAGAAAGACAATAATTTCCCTTTGAAAGCTTACACAGATGTTGATTGGGTCAGATGTGTTGATGAGAGGAGTACAAGTGGTGGTGCATTTTTATTGGAAGATAGATTGGTCCCTTGGCTGAGGAAAAAATAGGATTTAGTGTCATTATCTACAACAAAAACATAATATATTGTAGCAGGATGCTCTTGCACTCAAGTAATGTGGATGAAACAAACTCTAAAATATATTAAGGTGATGTATAATGAGACAATTCCTATTAAGTGTGACAATACAAGTGCAGTTAACATCTCAAAAAATTCGGTGATGCATTCAAGGACTAAACACATTTCTATCCAGTATCATTTTAAGAGAGAAGGTTGTAGAGAAGGAAGTCATAATGGAATATGTGCCTTCAAAAGATTAGATTGCAGGTATTTTCACCAATGCGCTGTCAAAGGACACCTTTGAGTATCTCCGACAAAAAATAGGGGTTATTGCCCCTCCTACTTCAAACTAGATGTATAGAAGTGGTGCATGTTTCCAGGGGGAGATTCAAAGTCTATCTTTTGTCTCCTAGATTGATTTGGTGGGTGTTCTCAAGGGGAGCAGTGAAGGTTGTGGTTTCTTGATTGTAGGATAATGATACAGAATAGAGATATCCTTGATAGGGGGTGTGTTGTAGATATAAGAGATATACCCAAAAGGAGAAGACCTATTTAGAAGAGTGTTGGGCCCTTTTTCCTTGATGTCAAATGGGGAGAGAGTTACAATTGGAGAGTTACTTGTTGATTGTTGGTAAAAGTGTTGTCGTCAATGATGGAGGAGATTGTTAACATTGTGTGTTCAATGTTGTCATTGATGTCAATCTGATATGTGTGTGGTTTGTCACCTGACATGTAAAGTTCCAAAAATGAATGTTCAAATGTTATGGTATTTGGTGGTGATATTGAGTGAGTATGTGGCATTTCTAGAAGGTGACAATAGTGGAAGCTAAAATAAACATGAAAAGAGTATTTAAAGTCTTTATGGGTGAATGCTTTGCATTCCTCTGCTTTTGCAATTGATGGCTTGTGATTTTGAGTTTAATGTCCATGTTTTGTGGATGCTGCAGTATTATGTTTTCAGGTCCTCAGTAGCTCAGGTGTTGAAGTTAACAACTGCAATTTGCTGAGAATGATGTTGGCTATGATGATTGGTTTAGAGAATACTTTGCATTGCTTTTCTATGTTGATTTAAGTGTTGCGACTTGGAGGACATGTTCATATTGCTCATGCAGTGTTCCAATTCAGAATTTAAGTGTTGGTTTACTCTGCAAGTGAAGTTATGTTGTTATGTTGTTCGACGTTATCATTTGTGTTGGTCTCTTATCAACTCAGTTAGTTCATCTTATTTGGATCATGCTCTTTTGATCTGAATATGCTTTGAAGGTTGAGTTAAGGTGTTGTTATGAGTCTTACTCTGGTGTGTGAAGATTCACATTACATTATTTACATTGGATAATGTTTTTGGGTCAATTGGTAAATGTGCTTTACTGTTTATCTACATGTTTTGTTTGATGCAGACTTTGGAGGATGTGTTGTGTCTGGTTCATTAGAACCAATTTAGGAAGACATGTGATGTATTTGGGTTCTCTTTATCTCCTGAAGTGAACTTCATTTGGTGCAGTTGCTCATGGTGGTCGGCTTTGTGCGATTTATGTTTATTATGTTTGTGGCTGACCTAGTTGAGAGTTTTGATGAATAAGGTGATATAAATAGATGTGTGGATGTGTGAATTGAGGTGTGAATTGTTTGAATATGATGTAGAAGCATATGTGGGTAGCAAAAGTGTGAATATCAGTTTGTGATGAGCTTTGATGGTCATATAATTTAGTGTGACAATGTTTTGAGTTAGCAGATATGTATGACGTGTTTTCCATGATATTGGTTGCTTGAATAAGAGGTTCAAGAATAGTTTCATAATCAAGAGATCTTATTAAACAATTCATCATTCTCCTATGCCTATTGAAAGATAGTGAGTCCTTTTGGCAACTTGTGCAAATTTGTATCTTGCCCTAGAATCGTGCATCTTAGTTTGCAAGTCCATTGTATCTTTCCCTAAGGTTGTGCACCTTAGCCTACAAGTCCAAATCAAGAGCAGTGAGCTTCCTTGGCCTCGTGTCCAAAACTTTGTATTCAATTATTCATATAGTGAGTGTGATTCTCATTGTGATTTTTCCCATATTGATTTTTCCATGTAAAAATTTGGTGTTCATATGTTTGGTGTTTGTTGTTTAATCTTTCTTTGGTGCTTGGTTGGTTAAATATATTTGATAAGTGTTTGTGATTGAAAATTTTTAAACAATTATTGAAGATTGTTCAGCACCCCACCCTCCCAGCCCTACAGTTTGTTCAACAAGAGGAAGAAATCAAATTCACCACCATTCACTTAGAGGGTGTGGCTCATGAATGGTGGTATACTAACATCGTGACTGAATGATATGGTTTGATTACTACTCTAGAAAAGAGTTCAATCAAAAAATGATGGAGGGATTTGATAGGAAATGTCTAGATATTCATGTAAGAGGGTTAGCATAGTTAAGGCAAGAGGGAATAATTGAGCATCATATGGTAGAATTTCAGAGCTTATCAATGATGTTTCCAAATGTGATAGAGAGGAGGCTCATAGTGTTGTTCTTAGAGAGTCTAACCAAACAACTCAAGGGTTTGGTAAGGGTATTTCATCTACATTCCTTAAAAGATGCCATCAAGAGAGCTTTGAGTTTGAAGGATTCAGAGACTAAGAACAAGTTCTAATCCAAGAATGTATCGTTGGTTTAGCATAAGAAACTTTTTCATAAGAGTTCCCCTCAACCTAAGGCGCTACCTTTGAAGCCAAGTAGAATTAAAGAATCCAAGAATGAACTTCAAAGGAAAACTATGCTTTTATTCTAGAGAGTCGTGGAAGCCAAGACACAAATGTCTGGGAAAGGGATGGTACACTACATAGTGGTGGTTCCTGATTAGAATTTAGGGGCAAGAAAAATTGAACATTAGGTTGTAGTTAATAATGCAACATGAGATTAAGGAGAGGAGTCATTGGGAGGCAAGACTACTACACTTTTTGAAGCCCCTAGGTATCACCATTTTTAAGTTAAAGGGGTCTTACAAGGATGCAAGGTGATGATCTTGATTGGTAGTGGGGCTACCATAACTTCATTAATGAGGGTTTGGTGATTAGGATGGGTTAAAGTATAAATGATTTTGAGGGTTTCAAAATTACAATGGCTAGTGTATTTTCTATTGCAAGCAACAAAAGGATTCAACATCTTGAGATAACTCTAGCCCGAGATATAAAGTGTGATATTTTTTTTATGTGGTTGGCATTGGTGAAATAGATTTGGTTTTGGGTGTGCAATGGTTATATTCACCTTGCAAGTTCACACAAAACCACTAAAGTATAGAGTTGAGATTCAAAATTAAAGGATGGTTCTTTGAGATACATCTAAGAGGACTCTCAAGATCGTTTCAACAAAAAAGATGGAGAGGGATTTTCATAGAGACCAAGTGTCTTGGGCAATAGAGTGTTGAACCACCAATATAGGTTCATCCAAGGATGAGAGGTCTCCTCTTAACATCCAATCCATCTTGGATAAGCGTAATAAGTTGTTTGATGACATCCTTCCATTTTTGCCACCAAATAGAGGTTTTCAACATGTGATTGAGATGAATGGAGAAACAAAACCAACCATCATCCTAGGAAGCACAAGAGATTGATAATGTGATTGAGTTATTGAATATGGGACACATACAAGCTACCTCTAGCTTGTTTGCTTCTTATGTGGTACTGGTCAAGAAGACTGATGGCATTTTGAGGATGTTTAGTCCTTAACAAGAAGACAATTAAGAATTGCTACCCTATTCCTAAGATTGTTGAGTTGATAAATGAACTTCATGATGTAGTGTACTACACTAAGATTGATCTAGGGTATCATCAAATAAGGGTAAGAAAATAGGATGTACACAAAATAAATTTCAAGTGTCATGACGTACATTATGACTTCTTAGTTATGTCATTTGGGTTGACTAATGAACCAACCACATTTAAATCTTGAGGAAATTCATGCTAGTATCCTTTGATGACATTTTAATTTATAGTTAGACATGGGGGGATCTTTTGAGACACTTGATATTTTAGAGTAGCGGTCATTATTTGTGAAAGCATCAAAATGTGAGTTTGGCCTTGTCAATGATATTATATGTAGGGCATAAAATTAGTGCCCAAGTAGTTAATGTGGATGATGAGAAGATTAAGGTGATTGTGCATTATCCCCCACCTTAGAATATAACACACTTGAGAGGAATTTGTTTTTATCTTTGCACCTATTACAAAAGGTTTTCCAAAGGGTTTTCACAAATAGCAACCCTATTAACAAATTTGACAAAGATTACATCTTTCTCTTGGAATGATTTTACATAAAAAGCTTTCACAAAGCTCAAAGAAGTAACGAGTTCATGTCTATTTTAGTTATGATAATATTTAATTTGTGATAGATTTGTGGTAAAACCAAATCATAATAGCTTAAAAGTCTTCCTCAATTAGAAGGATTTTAATAACAGCGGCTTTATGAAAGGGAATTGGAGTGATTTTGATGCAAAATAATCACCTTATAGCATTTGAAGTAGAAATATTGAGGTGTCAAAGAAGAGTTCCTATCTACAACAAGGAGATGCTAGCCATCATGCACACACTAGCCAAGTTTGGAGGATATTAATTTGTGCGAGGTTTGTGGTATAATAAATAATAGCTTAAAGTTCCTCCTTAATAAAAAAAATAATTATCGAAATGATTTCAATAATAGAGAAAAAAAGTAGGTAAGTTATAGGCCTACGATTTTGACATTGAGTATGTTAAAGGGAAAAATAATGTTGTGGTTGATGTGTTATTTGAATAGCCTTATTTGTGTTCCATGACTAATATATCTACTAATTCAAAAAACAATTATAATAGTCGAATATGCCAATAACACATTTGTTGTTATTTTGGATGACAAGTACAAGATAATAGGTATAAGGTGTTTGATGAAAGATGAAGTATATCTTGTCTTAGAATGAAAAGATAAAAGAGAATCTTGAGAGCATGTTATGACATAGTAGTAGTAGGTCACCCTAGGTACTACCACACATACAAGTAGATAAGAGAACATTTTTCATGGAATGGACCCAAGGGTGATGTATTTATGCATGTTCAAGAGTGTTTGACTTTCAACACAACAAAGTTAAACATATATTTCCAATTGGTTTATTGCAACACTTTCCCATTCCAAACAAAAAATGGAAAAGCATCTCACGGATTTTATTATGAGTCTTCCAAAAATACAACGTAAGTATTGTACCTCAGTGGCAATCAATAGACTCACTAAGTATACTCATTTTTATGCTACATTTTCATAATATAAAGCTCCACAAATGGCTAAATTATTTTTTAGAGAGGTATTTAGATTGCATGGACTACTAAGAAATATTGTTATATAGACAATAGATTCATTAATTTGTTTTGACAAAAAACTTTTTTGATTGACAAACACAAAGTTGATTCGAAGGATTGGTTATTGCTCTCAAACATCTGGGCAAACAAAAATTGCGAACAAATCGATGATATTTGAAGAATTATGTTACAAAGCAACAAACAACATGGATTAAGTGGTTTCATCTTCAAGAGTATTGCTAACAACTTCACTCATCATATCTCTATAGGTATCACTCCTTTCAAGGAATTGTAATATGATGCATTATCATTCCTAGATTTCATTTTTTTTAGAGTTCTAAGAGCTAAATATATGGTACAATGAAGTCTAGATATTTTGAATGCACTTGACCCACAAAAATTTGTATGCTGATGGCCACCACTTGGAGAGAATTGAAGGCTAGGGAGATGGTTTTCTTAAGGTTACAACCCTATAAACAATCTTCCCTCAAGAGGACTAGTGCAAAAAAGTTCAAACCACAATTTTAAGAGCCTTATAAATCATTTGTAAGGAGAGGTTGCATATGAGTTGGAACTTCCCAGAAATAGTAAAGTTCACAATGTTTTTCACATGTCATGTCTTAGAAAGCTATTGGACAATAGATCATATCTTCTTCAAAGCTACCACCACATGACGATAAATGGAAATGATTTTAGAGCTTGACACTATCATCAATATGAGAGAAAAACCTAAGCAAGGGCATTCCAAAGTATTTGGTGAAGGGAAAAATCTTCCACTTGAAAATGCCACATGGAAAGGAGTGGGATATTCAACAATCCAAGTCTAAAATTGCTTTGGGGAAAACAACTCTGGGGAGGGAGGACTATCATGTTCCCTCTTCCTAAGCCCAACCTCAACACTATTTACTAAGCATGCCCATTCTTTGTTAAGGTTTGATCAGATTTAGAGGTTATGGTAGTTTAATTTTTCTATATAAGATATTGATCACAAAGTCTTTATAATTTCTTCTTGAATATTAACATATATATATAATCCAACGATTCTAAAATATATATTTTGTTGTAACTTGTTTGACACTTATTGATTACGATACCTCCCAAGTCATATTGAATCGGTTTTATATGTACAACAACGTGGAGACATGTCTCTACGCGAACATAGTTCTCGTAGAGACATGCCTCTACGTAGACATGTCCACGACTTGTTATCGACTGTTTATTATCGATGTTAGTCATCAATACACATTGTGATATAATTAAGTTCGATACACATTGCAATATAATTAAGTTCTATACACATTATTGAATCCTAGTTACATCAAGGCATTACTAATGATATCGGTATCATAGTATGTTGTCATTGATAGCATAGTATGATATCGATATCATTAGTATGGATATCGATACTCAATATCGATGTATGAATTATTATCAACAATGCGATAAGTAGTGTTAGCATGATTATTATTATTAAATAGTATGAATAACAACATGATTTACATCATTAGCAAGATTAACAATGGTTATATTTCAATCATGTATATATGTATATATAATATACATGTACAATATTAAATGTATATATATACATGATAGTTATCTTAGTATTATTAATCATGTATTATGATAATCAATAATCACAGTGAAATACAAAAAAAAGATACTAATCAAATGCTTAAGGCTGATAGGCCACTTATGCATTTGATTTCATTGATAGGAGTAATCTGACCGAAGCTACAAATCATTAACACTCCCTCTTAGCTAGGGATGATGATTACTATCCTGAATTAAACACAATGGATTCATGTATGAGTGAGAGAGATATCACCTCAATGTGATATCAGGAGTAATGACATGTCCACGAATATCAAGTCACATGATATTTGCCATACTCATAATATCCCTTATGATATGTGAAGAGGGGAAAAACCAGCAAGGTGGTATTCAGGTGGTTAGTGCACAAACAAAACACTAAAAGATATTAAAACATGAAACATGTATAAAACCACATAAAAACACGAAGACAAAGCTTATACCTTGCTATTTTTACCTCTCCCTCGGATTGAGCTTAATGAAGTGGATGATGAGGATGCGCCCTTGATGCTCCACTTGATGTGTTGCCTGCTTGATTTGGATGTGGATTGATCTCCTTTGCTCAACAAGAGTAATGGATTTGATTGGATTATTGGATGGATTTTGGATGGATTTGAATTGAAAGAAGAGGAGAAAAGAGCAGCATGACAATGCATGAGAAGTGGATTATTTGTGAGGAGACTAGGCTCCAATTTATAGATTGGATGAGGCCAATGGAGAGCCAAGATTGATTTGATTATAAAGGGTTGAGATTGATTTGAGATAGAAGGCATGGATCAAGGGTGCCTTGGGAAAATAAACAGGATTATAAAATTCCTTGGGAAAAGGGGGGAGAAATTTGAATTTCAAATATGAGGAATTAAAAATTCCAAAATAAGGATGCATTGAGGGATTCAAAGAAATTTGAATTTCTTTGATAGACTCAATGTTGATGTGACATGAGTGGGAATTAAAAATTGATGGATAATGAAAAACATGATTATGAGAGATTCTAGAAGGATTAATTAGGCTAATGAGATTAGGAAAAGTGATTTGTAGGAATCACATGACTAGGTTAATTAATTAGAATTAATCAACTGATGGGTTTAGAGGAAATAATTATTGGAGGGGACTTTAGAAGAATAGGGGAATAATTAATTAATTTGATAAATTAATTATTGGACAATAGTGATAGGATTAATTAAATTAGATTTAATTGATTTTGAGAGGAATCAGGATAACACAATTAAAGTCAATTAATTATGTTGATAGGCTTAAATTAATTAAATATTAATTTTAGGTGTCTACAATATGTGCACAGGCATTAAGTCACACGATGCCTATCATAAGGACATCCGCTCATGGCATATCCACAGATATTATGTCACATAATATCCACCATGAAAATATCTCAGTAATATAACTTATTTTGGTTACTCACAACTTAGTTAATATTGCTTAAGAGATATGAACTATCATGACATGTCCACAGATACCAAGTCACATGATATCCATCATGATAGTAAGGTTTAACTATTGTAAAGTCACCACCTTACAATAGTAACCATAAGAACAAGTGTACATCATTGAAAGATAGTCACCTTTCAATATGTTCACAGGGGCCCATGAAGTCATGTAATCACACACATGACAAAAGACTTTATACATTAAACATCTTTTAAACATTAGAACAATAATATTATATTGTTGAGACTCAATCTCAAAAAAATTACATTTTAATTATACCAAGCTTACCTCTAAAGTATTCCACCTTTGTTTTGGAGAGAGGCTTGGTTAGAATGTTTGTTGTTTGTTCATCTGTACTAATATATCTTAGTTGGATAACATTTCTCTCCACCATGTCTCTAACATAATGGTAAGGGATCTCAGTGTGCTTTGATTTGTCATGGAACACTGGATTCACTGAAAGCTTTATGCAACTCTGGTTATCACAGTGGATGATTGTGGGATCCAAGGATTGTCCAAACAATCCTACAAGAATTTTTCTTAACCATAATGCTTCTCGAGCCCCCATAGATGCTGCAATGTACTCGCCTTTGGTGGAACTCTATGCAACTGAAGACTGTTTCCTGCTACACCAGGAAATCATGGCCGATCCTAGGCTAAAGCAACACCCTGAAGTACTTTTACGATCAACTACACTTCTAGCCCAATCTGAATTAGTATATCCATGCAAATTTAGATCTGCATTGTCATACTTCAATCCAAGTCCAATTGTGCCTCACAGGTACCTCAGAATGTGTTTAGCTGCAACTAAGTGTAATTGTTTGGGTTTACACATAAGCTGAAAGAGCGCATTTGTTGCATAACAAATATCTGGTCTAGTGTTGATCAAATACATCAATGACCCAATCATCTGCCAATAGAGAGTAGAATCTGCTAACTCTGAGTTTGCAGCTGCTTCTTTTAGCTTATGTAAGTTTGTCTCCATAGGTGTAGACATAGGCTTGCAGTCCATCATCCCGAATCTTTTCAAGATGTCAATAGTATATTTTCCTTGATTTAGGATAATGCCATTACCCTGCTACCATACTTCTAAACCAGGGAAGTAGTGAAGGAGACCTAAGTCCTTCATATCAAATTCAGATGCAAGATCTTGTTTACACTTGGTGATGAGGTGGTCTTCTCCCGTGATCAACAAATCATCAACATAAAGAATAAGAATTATCATATCACCATTTATTACCTTGAAGTAGAGGTTAGGATCTGCATCATTTTTGGAGAATCCTAACTTGGAGAGGTAATTGTCTATCCTCTCATACCATGCTCGAGGAGCTTGTTTAAGGCCATATAGAGATTTCTTCAATTTGCAAACATGGGAAGCATTATCATGAACCACAAATCCTTCTGGTTGTTCTAAGTACACTTCCTCTTCTATAATGCCATTAAGGAAAGTAGTCTTCACATCCACTTGGTGAATCTTCCATCCTTTTGATGCGGCAATAGCAATCACAGTCCTGATAGAGGAGTAGCGAGCAACAAGAGCAAATGTTTCTTCATAATCGATTCCTTCCTTTTGTGAGAACCCTCTGGCAACAAATCTTGCTTTATATTTTTCAATCATTCCATCTGCTGCATGTTTGATTTTGAAGAGCCATTTTGAAGAGAAAACTTATTTGTCTTTAGGTCAAGGTACAATGTCCCAAACATCATTCTTGAGTATGGATTGATATTCTTCTGTCATGGCATCTTTCCAAACTTGATGTTGGAGTGCTTCCTCAACACTAAAAGGTTCAGACTTGATGATTTCACTCGTAAGAGCAACATAGATGGAGTATCTATTTGGTCTCTTGCTTTCTCTGAATGTTCCTTTTGGAGCTGCATAACTTTCTGCTTCCTCAATCATTTTTCTAGCCCATAGAGGTCTTTTACGATTTATAGTAGTCTCTGGGTTCGTTAACAGGATCCATAGGTTCATTGTAATTATTATCTTCATGTATCTCCCTCTGAATCTCAGACGCATGATCCTCTTCCATATCTGTAGGAGACTCATCATCAATTTTATTAATCTTTTTTTTATCTTTTGAAAGCAACATCTTCTTCAAATATTACATCCCTGCTTAGTTCAATTAATTTTTGTCCAGGGATATAGATTCTATAGGCTTTAGATGATTCACTATAGCCAACGAATATTCCCTTTTTCCCTGAGGGTTCTAGCTTAGTTCTTTTCTCTTTGGGTATGTGGATGTAAACATGACAACCAAAGATTCTAAAATGACTTATGTCAGGTTTTATCCCTGTAAATGCTTCTTCAGGAGTTTTTGTATCTAGAAGGGAGTGGGGACATCTATTTTGAATGTAAACAACAGTACTAGAGGCTTCAGCCTAGGAGGAGGTATGAAGGTTTGGGTCTTGCATCATAGCTTTGGTTGCTTCTACAATAGTTCTATTTTTTCTTTCTACTACACCATTTTGTTGAGGGTTGTAAGGAACAATAAACTCCCTCTTAATCCCAACATTATTACAAAAGTTTTTGAAGTTATCAAAAATGTATTCCCCCCCATTATTTGACCTTAGAGTTTTGATTCTTTTGCCTAACATATTTTCTACTAGAGCCTTGAATTCCTTAAATCTTACAAGGACTTCATTTGACTCTTTACATTTCAAAAAATATATCCATGTTTTCCTAGAGTAGTCATCTACAAAAATAACATAGTACAAGAATCCTCCTAAGGAGGTTACTGACATAGGTTCACATAAATCTGTATAAATGAGTTCTAATACATTTTTAGACTTACTTTCACTACTATGGAAGGTGCTCTTTTTATTCTTCCCTAAGGCACACCCTTTGCAAGTTCCTTCATGATCTTGTTTTAGTTTAGGTAAACCTGTCACACTTTTCTCTATGAAAGACAATGCTCAAAAGTGTAGGTGCCCTAATCTTCTATGCCATATTTCACTTGTAGTAGAAGATTCATGAATTAAGGCTTGAGAAGGAGGAGTGCAAAGCTTGTATAGGCATCCATGTGGAATTCCTATGGTGTGAGCTTTCTTTATATTTGAGTTCTTAGGCCATGCTAGAACTTTACCATCCATGAAGGTAATTCGGTATCCTTTGTCTTCAAGAGCTGAAATGGAAACCAAATTTTGCTTGATACCTGGTACAAAATAATATACCCGTCAATTGAAGAGAGATTCTAGAATTTAGTTGAATAGTGCAGATTCTGATTCCTTTGATAGGGTAGTTGGAGGCATCCCCAATGGTGACTTCTTCATTTGTATTTTCCACTAGACTGTCAAGATGTTCTCTGAATCCTGTTATATGACGAGATGCTCCACTGTCTATGACCCAAGTATTAAAGCTGGTAGATACTTGGCTTGATAGGGCTGAATAGAATACAAGTCTTTTAGAGTCCTTATCTGAGCTAGCCTTACTAGCCTCAACTAGGGAGGCTTGTGGCTTAGGCCTATCAGGACACTTCATTGCAAAGTGACCATATTTGTCACATCTATAACATTGTACTTTAGACATGTCCCTTCTTTTCTTGAATGAGCGTTTTCCATGGAAGTCCTTCCCTTTCCTTCATTTGGAGTTGCCTTTCTTCCCTTTCTTGTGAGAATTTGAATTTAGGAATTGAATCTCTTCATTAGAGGTATTTACGCCAATTCCTCTAGTGATCAACCTTGACTCTTCTTGAATGCAGTCAGTTTTTCAACGATTGAAAACTTAGGAAGTTTAGATCGAGCACTTATCCCTTGTATGAATCCTTCCCAAGATGTAGGGAGTTCGTTAAGGGCCAACATTGTTAAGTCCTTGCTCTCAATTGTGTGTCCAATGGTGGACAACTGATCTCTTAATTTTGTTATCCTCGTGAAGTAAGATGTGATGGTTTCTCCCTTGTTCATTTTGGCATGGTGGAGTTGACGTTTTAAAGGCAAAGCCTTGCTAGTATTATTTATTTCATACATGTTCTCTAGAGTTGTGAACAATTGATATGTTGTATCTAGTTTGGATATGATTGGAACTATATGATCCTTCACTGCATCCACTAGTATCTTCATAGCTTTGTTGTTGTTCTTTGTCCATATAAGTTTCTCATCATCTTCCTCAGGTATAGGTATTGCCTTCTCCACAAATGTATTCAAATCATGTTCTTTTAGTGCAAGCATGATTCTAAATTTCCAAGATACAAAATTTGCAGCTACTTCAAGTCGGTCCTCAAATCTAACACCATTCACCATTTTGTTTAATATAAAATTTTAGGGAGTTTAATGGTGGTTATATTGCCTCTTTTTATCAATCTGATCGGATCTTTCCTTATGCTAGCTCTGATACCATGTTAAGGTTTGATCAGATTTAGAGGTTATGGTAGTTTACTTTTTCTTTATAAGATATTGATCACAAAGTCTTTATAATTTCTTCTTGAATAATAACACACACACACACACACACACACACACATATATATATATATATATATATATATACATGTCAATTTGCAGAATTTATATTATCAATACTGATGATATGGATAAGTAAACATTATAAAGAGATTGTAATGCAGATCAAAATGGTATATATAATGTTGTCGATGTATGCTTAATCCAACGATTCCAAAATATATATTTTGTTGTAACTTGTTCATCACTTATTGATTACAGTACCTCCCAAGTCATATTGAATCAGTTTTATATATACAACAACGTGGAGACATGTCTCTACGCGAACATAGTCGGCGTAGAGACATGCCTCTACATAGACATGTCCACAAATTGTTATCGACTATTTATTATTGATGACTAACATCTATACACATTGTGATATAATTAAGTTCGATACACATTGCAATATAATTAAGTTCGATACACATTATCGAACCGTTGTTACATCAAGGCGTTACTAATGGTATCGGTATCATAGTATGTTGTCATTGATAGCATAGTATGATATCGATATCATTAGTATGGATATCGATACTCAATATCGATGTATGAATTATTATCAACAATGCGATAAGTATTGTCAGCATGATTATTATTATTAAATAGTATGAATAACAACATGATTTACATCATTAGCAAGATTAACAGTGGTTATATTTCAATCATGTATATATGTATATAAAATATACATGTACAATATTAAATATATATATATACATGATAGTTATCTTACTATTATTAATCATGTATTATGATAATTAATAATCATAGTGAAATACAAAGAAAAGATAGTAATCAAATGCTCAAGGCTGATAGGCCACTTATGCATTTGATTTCATCGATAGGAGTAATCCGACCGAAGCTACAAAACATTAACATTCTTATGGTATAAGTCTTTTGGATGTTGGGCAAGCTATCTAGAGGTTTTGGATGTCTGGGAGTTGTTTCCTAAGATTGAACTTACTAAGATGTAAACCCTAGCAGCTAAGGTTGGGATGAAAACCCTAACCTTACAATTTATTCTCGGGATTGCGTTACCCTTATCAAAATCATTCTTGTTTATACAATGCAAGACTGGTGTCAAGTGTTGTCTGCCATTCTTTGGAGTTGGGAAGGAACCATACAATTGTTTAGGCTGCAAGCCACCTATTTCGTCATTCTGGATGCATGTTCCACCTATGACAGCTAAGGGCATATAGTGTTGCAAACTACCTGCCAGCTTAGGGTACCACGGTATACAGATCTACAACGTTTTTTGGCAATTTTATGGCTAGGAGGTGTTGCCTTTATAGATTTCAATGACAAACTTACAACCACCGAGCACATACAATTAACACAATCACCACTCCACACTCGCTTGGAACCCCCTAGTCTTCCAATGTCTTTATAAGGATCTCAACTTGGGCAACACGAAGGAAGGGCTCATTTAGACTTCAATACTATGGGACGATACATAGTCAATGTTTACAATTGGTGATCAACCAAGGCATAACAAAAGTTCATCCAGCTAGAGCTTGAAAGGGATTTTATAATTTTAGTTTCTTCAATTGGAACATTGAACTGTAAGTCACTGAGCTATTGTGCAGCATCTTCAACTGCTCAAATCCGAACAGTTAATTCAATGATACAATATATATACATACACTCCTTTCCTGGTTAGTTTCGAACACTATAGTTTTCTATTATGTTTTTCATTACCTACAATGAACAATTTAATATGCAAATCAGTGAATAATCAGCGATTAAGGGTAGGAACAGTACAAATTGTAGCAAGGGAATAGATGGGACATACAAACAAAATCGGAGGGAATAAAGAACATATGGAGAATTATAATCTGAATTTGGTCATTGGTTTTAAGATAAATGAAGTTTTCCAAAATAGGTGGGGGCTGGAATAAAGAGACAAGGTGAGGTAATAACAAAATGGATGCAAAATTTTTGATGGGCACAACTATGTAGATGGCTCCATACTTTACTAGAGTGAGAAGGCCACTCTTGTACAATATATTATAACTAAAATTATATAATTTAAAAAAATTGTAATTCGTTACAATTGCATATCAAAGGATCAAAGGGTTTAAATGATGATGGCCATGATCCTTGACTGATTTTATTTAAAATTTATTAATATCATTATTGTATCTTTTAATTTCTATTAGTATTAGAGATATGACATTAAGTTACTCTGTGCACATAAATTATTATTTGCTATATCATTCAACTTTTGAAAATTTGAATTCTGTGATTGTCAGTACTTCACAGCATTGGAGAAGGGAGAAAAAGTTCAAGTGTCTGTCGATCATAATTATTACTAGGAAGGTTATAACACTTCGTTACTCTGCATGCACATAAAGTCTATCTTTTCATTGCAGTTTGATTATTTGTTATATTAGTCAACATTTGAAAATTTGTGCTTTCTGATTGTCGGTACTTTGCAGGAGAGGAGAATAAGACCAAGGCTCTGAAGATTATAATTAAAAAATATGCTGCATAAGATGGAATATTCAATTAGTAAATTGTTCCAACCTGATATTTATAGGGCAGTTAGAAAATGTGCAATCAAATCCTTTAGCTGCAGGAATTTTTACTTGATGTTGAGCATCATAATGCCAAAGAAATGAACAGATTAATCATCGAATCTCTTGATATTCACATGATTATATCATTTTCAATAGAAAGAGCAACAAAGTTGTCTGTAGATGTATATGAGTCTTCAGGTGCCCCCAAGGAGATAACATGTAACTGCAAAAATACAGCCTGTAGTTATTGAGCTTCACTTTTTATCAATATACAATTTCAGATGGAGGT
Organism: Cryptomeria japonica; assembly: GCF_030272615.1. NCBI lineage: Eukaryota > Viridiplantae > Streptophyta > Pinopsida > Cupressales > Cupressaceae > Cryptomeria > Cryptomeria japonica. The sequence continues at coordinate 606,542,511 of NC_081413.1, read as the reverse complement.
TACTTTGAAATTCAATGAAGTCAAAGAGCATCTGTTAATTATACCTTGGGAATATCCTTCATATACAATGCGACTCAACTACCTATCTGGCAAATGCATTTTCTTGCTATGCATTTGCATAGTCATGAAAACTATAACATGAAAAGTATAGAGACCCAGAAGCCTTATGTTGTTAATTCTATTTTTCCAAGGAAGATTGACACCACTTCTTGACGGAGAGCTTCCACATCTGTTGCAAAATCTCCCCACCGATGATCTAACATCAACTCTTGAAGATGCTGTCCAAGATTCTTCAACACAGACTCAAGGTGGCAATAATCTCTAAAAATTTGAGCGTATGTGTTATTCAGTTGCAGAAGACTTCTAAGCGCCATCAATGCCTGCATGTAGTAGAGTATGCGACAGGATTTTAGCATATTAATCCAAAAGAACCAAGTCACTTCTAATGGCATTTTCATTCTATAAGGAGCATTAGAAGATGCTGAGAGTGGTGGAAACTGTGTGCAATGCCTGTCCTAAACAATTTCTAAACAGTAGAAAAGAAGTCACACAACAAAAAAGATGCAAAAACATGAAGGTCTGAACAAACATGATCGAATAAGTCCTCAAAAAAATGTTCTCATAGCTATTGGTTATTCTTTGAACATAATTAGCATAATCATTTTGATCATCATTGGCATTAATAAATAGATTTCAACAGTTGGTCCTATGGTTTATCCTTTATCTTAATTGTCACGACCGAACCATATCTATTCTGTAATATTTTTATCATGACTTCTGAGTGTTTGAACTTGGGGCTTTTTTATCACTTCCTATTCACCAGTCCACAAAGATTTATATGTTCTGACACATGTCCAGCTTAGTTCTGGTTACTCTTATTTGTTACGTTGCTATTGAGTAATTATGACTGCAGCAGCTAGTTAGAATAATATATTTATTGTCAAGAATTAAACATTTTCATTTATTTTGATTTCTTTCTATTCATATCTTGAATTTTTTAATAAATAGTGAAGATTTAGAGATCATTTTTGCACGTTCTCAGCTTTGTTTTATTTATCTGGTTTGAGCTCAACACTTTTCTTATCTCAGCGTACCATCGTTGTGTATATTTTTATCAATTTGGCATTAAGTTATTAACCAAAATATATTAGTTCTTATGGTCTATAAAATTGGCATTGTAATTCTGAAGAAACTCCTTTGTAACAAAAAACAAAATTAAAACCTAGAATCTAGGAAAATGACCTCTAGCCTTTTACAATATGTGCAAGTTAAATCTTGGGATTCTAAACATGCATTATAAACAAACTAAACAAGTTGTTTGTCCTTTTGTTCTTGGCTAAGGGCACAAGGCTTATCAGCACTTCCACTCAAGACAAAGGATTTCTTTTATCTTTGCCTAAAACTAACCAAATCCAATGACTAACAAACGCTCATGCTCTCTAGCTAAAAGTAGAGAATCAAAGGTGAGGGTACAAATTGAAATTACCTTTAGAGCAGCATACACAAATAAACTGACTAAAGGGGAACCGCATGCAAAGCTACAATTATCTACTTTTGTGAAAACAACAATACAAAGCTTGCAATCTCACAAAGTTTTTCAATCTACCCAATCAACATATGCACAACAATACAAAAGCTTGAATAATCTTAGCAGAAAGTAGGCACTAAATTACCATTTCATCCCAATCTAAGTGCAAATGGTGCTTACAAAGATTTACATGTAAAATGAATAAAAAGATAACTTATGTTCCTTTGCTATCGATAGTTTACTTGCAAACAAAGCCAGCTCAATATAAAATTTGGTCTGCAAATTCAATATCTTAATCAAGAAATCTTGAAATAGATTCTAATAAAACAAATATCTTTATAAATAGACTTTCTAAAAGGTTAGCTAAAAATAGAACATCTATATATAGATATTCCAGAAAATTCTCTTGACATGGCTATCTCTCAAAAATAGCAACATCTAGGCTTGAGCACCATAAAGGACTATCTGCATATCTGGGAGATTTGTGCTCTTAGAGGGGAGGTGGCCCCATTGCAGGAAAATCCTACGAGGTGACAGGGTTGCCCACCTGGTAGCAGAAAGGTGAGAAGGTTAGAAGCTGGTTCCACATCTCAGACAGCATAATGCAGCAGGTGGTTGCGAGCTCCAGGTTTTGCTTTTTGATTTGTTTTGTTGAGCTACTAAGTGTCGAATATCTTGCCCAAATTTGGAGTTGTATTGGTCTATCTAGGAGGGTCATCATGCTCATTTTTGGTCTCTTAGGCTGGTAGGGGACTGTTCCTCCGTATGTGTTTTTTTGTTGTATGGTGGTATGCTCGAGAGGGGCCAGTAGGTGCTCTTGGTTGGATATGACATATCTGTCATCCTACTTTTTTAATCTTAATAAAATATTATATGTTTACTGATAAAAAAAATAGCAACATCTAAAAATAATGCGAGCTAAAAATAACTAGTCCTATAGTTGGCTCTCCGCAATGGTTTTGGTGAAGATCCCTTATTCTAACCATGGCAAATCCTCTGAAGAAGTCATGAAACCCAAATGACCATTTGATGACTCACTGAGCAATCTTGGTGACTTGAATGATGAATCTGACTCCTTTCTCCAAAACTAGTGAAATTCAATGTTAGCATCATAGATATTATCCATGATAAATATCCACTAGGTTGCATTGACATCTTGACATCTAAGCATCTAGGGGCAGACTTGAACGAAGAATGCACTTTTCCTTCCACTTGCACACTTGAAGGACCCTTTTGGATGTGCTTAAACACTTACAGAGCTTTTTGATATATGTTTCTATTAAAACACTTGGCATGACAAGCTTCATGGGTGCCTAGGGACGTCTAATCTCTCAATTCACTAAGGTGTGATTCTTCACCTTGGAGCACTTTTGGCATGTCTAAAATTTGACATTTTGACATTCGAGTCATCTTGAACACCATTTTTCTCTAAGTGCACATTTGTCATGTTTACACTTTAAAAGTTTGATATCTAACCTGTTTGAGTCATTTGGAGTGCGCCTAGTCACTTAGGTGTCAAAACATCATTTTTTCATTCAAATTTGTTGCCGAGGTTTGATCACTTAATTGAGAAAGTGCACTTCTGTTCTAATTCTTCATTGCCATTTGCCACTTAAGTGAAAAAAGTGATTTTTAAATTCTAGTTTCTCATTGACGGTGCACTTTTTTACTTTCTAACTTTAAGCTGATATTGTCACTTAAGCAATTTTTCATGTTTGGAATTTTACCTGAGTGAATGAGGCATATCTTTTGTTGCACTTTTGTAAGTGTTATAAAACTTCACCTAAGTAATTTTTTGTTCTTTTTTTAAGCTAATGATGTCACTTAAGTGAAAAATTGTACTTTCTGTTCTAATTTGTATTTTAATAGCTATATATTAACACTTTAATTTGTCTCTTTCAAGAAAACACAAGATGGTCCAACACAGAAAATAAGCCTCTCTTCAAATCAAAAGGAGAAGCTCCATGGGATCTAAACTAAGCTAAACTAGCCCTAGACTAAGAACTATAGATGAGATATACAAAAATGCACACTTTCTCTAAGTGGGTTTGCATAAAGGAAATGGCTAGATTCATGTGTTTTTTCCTCAAATAAAACCACCAAGCTGTTAATAGTTGTGCCTTACAAACAAGATTATTAGATATTGAAAATAAAACAACTAATCTAAACATACAAACAGCACTTTCCAATTGGCTAAAACAGAGACTATGCTATTTAGTGCTGACAAGATTTGAAAGAATAACAACTTGAACAAAGGACAATAAAATGACTACAGGAAATAAATTGTTCAATTGAATATAAAGATAACACGTAATGAACATATGACATCGATACAAAGCTTGACAAAGGTACTCAGATTCAATTTAATCCATGGAAATACAAACACAAATGAACTAGCTTGAAAAAAATTTGTAGCATGAACATAGCATCCACTATCCTCTAGAATATCTTGTGCCAAACCACTTATTTATATGTTACAATGAATATGCTTTTAGGGATTTGGAAGTTATAATTAATTATCCCCAAAAAAACAAAGTTTCAAACTTTCAAATCAACCCCTCAATGCTAGAAAAAAAGTGAAAAAGGGAACTTTAAGCAAATCTATACTAAAACAACTAATTAAATAAGACTACCTAGAGTGGACTTGAAATAGGCCCTTATCCATCACCCAGAATTCTAACAAAAATAGCCACTGCCAGATATAGATATCACTAAAACTAGCAATTTGCATTTGTATCCCAGGAGATTTGGAAACATTTTTCATAATGAAACCTTGACAAACCTTTTGATGAATTCCTCATAGGAGACTATTGAATCTTCAAACATATTTAACAAGGTCAGAATTCCTCCCTTGAAAATCCTGACTCCAAAATTGGTTATGTTGGAAACACGGTTGCCATTGCACCAAAAGATCGACCTATTAACGCCTGATACAACTGCGTGCCACATAGAATCCACGGGAGGCGGTTAAGCCATGTAGAAAAACCCGTCGCTTGCGCTGCACAACACAAGCATTGTTGTCCCTTTGAAATGTCCTGTTATGGCACTGAAATTCCACTTACATACCTGAGAAAAGACTGAAAAGAGACATTTTTTGCTGCACACACCCAATGGCAAATGGCTTGCATCGATAGGGAAAAATCTTGAAGTTTTAGTGCTTTAAACTCTGATTTATAATTTCCCGGCCAAATATGTGTAGTTACGTCAATTTGAACCCAGCTGAGTGGCGAACCCAGCTGAGTGGCTTTCTTCAATTCAGCACCACCTTTATATGAAGTTGTGGTCAGCTTGCTTGATAGGTGCACATTAGGAGTGCAACTGCCACTTTTTTGGTCTTCGGTGGAGATTTTAAGTGACTTAAACATATTCAGCAATTTTAAAATACAAGGCAGAACTTTTAGTTGGCCAAACCATTGCCAATGTGTGCCTAAGACAGAGCACAACTCTTCAGAGTAAGACAAGCTTCCACCTTATAAACCTAGGTAGAGATCTTCAGTGGGTCAGTCATTGCTGACAAGGACCATTATCAACTTTTTCCACCTTTTATGATCTAACACTAAAACCTGCCAGTTTCCCTTGTGACACGTGCTTATACTGTTAAGAAACAAGGTGGAAGACACAATAGCAACATCAACACATAGCGTTTTAAATCTATTTAGTACATGCGATGAACCATAAATATATCAATGAAACAATGGAGAAAAAAACACCAATAAGCAAACCATATGAACACCAAATGTACATGGAGAAACTCTTGTGCAAAACAAAATTCAACACCGAAGAGACCCAAGCCTGTATTTATCTCAGTACATCAATATAATCACTTATCCCTCTGACAATTCTCTGGCAACATAACAGTACTTGAAAAAGAATTTATGAATCCACTACCCCATGCCTCCAATACATAGAAAAATGGAGAACTAGAAACAAGAGTTAAAATCATGCACCCATAACTAAGCGTCCATCTTCCTCATACAAAAATAAAATGCCTAATAGTCATGGTCAAGCATCTTGGAATAGTAACTCCTCTCATGCTCTTAATGCATCATAGATTCTGTCATAACCATCATATTGACCAATTTCCCTATCCTACGCCCTCCATGATAGCAGCCAATGCCTTGTTATGGCAGCTACCTTGGGAGGTCCTCTATAACTCCAAAGTTTGACATTTTCCAAGTAACCTCCTATTCAATGTCTTCTTACACAATAATCAAAGTATCCCAAAGAATCTAGGTGCCCACTCGATGATGTTTGATAATTATACATTATTTATCGTCTACATAATTTAATACAATAAACAAGACTTAGGATTTGCAAGTTGAATGGCAGAGCTAATCCTAACGTTTACTGGTCTAACCATGTTTTCTTTATTATGACAAACACTTTAAAATGGCTGAACCCCATCAAGCACATGCTTTGCTTGTGTGAACCAAGTTTTTGATCTTTCAAAACATGGTTAAGTTTGTTGCAGCATGCACTTATGACTAGTTTGCCACTTTTCCACTTATTCAAAAACCAAATACTCAGCAACACCATTCAGGAATGTGCTTTGCTTACTTAAGCCAATTTAAGTAGAATTCTCATTCACCCTTGCCACCTTGTAAAACATAGGTGGAAAAATCATGTCATGCTCCCATAGGAATAATTTTCCCATCACAAGAACCAAGGTGGATTTTTTGAACAGCTCAACCATGTAAAGAGTGTGCCACTTTAGTTATGCAAGGCAGAATGAAAAAACACGAGCACAATTGTAAGGTAGAAATTTTGATTGCTCTTGCCATGTTTAAGATGCAAAGCATAAGTTTTAAGTGGTAAAGCTCACTAATAAAGTGCACCTATATCCATGACAGCCATTTTCATATTTTTCCTAGTCATTTTCTGTGATCTCCCCATTTTTTACACAATGTTGTTCCGTAAGCCTCTAGGTGTGCTAGGAAGAACTCCAAAGATCTTGGAGAGTTAGGCTTCAGTTTTCCTTGGCACATGATGATGGCATTGAGCTCAGTTGGTGATTTGGATTGCAGTGACGCTTTTCGAATAAGTTACCGGTTTCCTTGCTTGGACCCCTCAGGTCCTGGTCCTGGGCCGGTTCTTCCTGGGTCCGGACAAGATCCTACCCAAGCCCTATGGGTTCATCCCTGCCGAACCCAGAAGAACCCAAGCAGAATTTGGTGGGAAACACTAAAAAGGTAAAAGCTACTTCATTTTTGCACAATAGAATAAAAAACATAACTACTTTGCTCCATTGCTGAACTTTGTATTTTGCTTGCCATTTCTCAAAGAGAGTTGAAGATTGATTGTTGCTTGTTCCTAGCTGGTTCTTAGCTGGTTCTTCTAATCCACCACGGCACATGGAGGATGATGATGATATTTTTGATGACCCATATGATATTTGATCAGTGATGGCTGATTGTTGTAGCTTGACATTATTATTTTTTAACTAAAACATTAATGTGGTGGTGTATTTACTGTTTTGCTATATTATTTGAACTAAAACTTTAACATATGATGGTGTATTTTGCCATGTTATTTGACTATTAGCATAGTGGTGTATTTTGAATTTAACTACTGCTGCATATATGCATATATTTTTTTTTTATATGTTTTTGTACTAACGAACCCAAAATCCCCAAAAACAATTTGCCGAATCCGCGAACCCGAATTTCAAACCCAAACCTGAGTTCGAACCGGAACCGGCAACTTAGCTTTTCGAAGCATTTTAGCCTCTTGAGTTGTTCTTCACACTTCTTGGAGAGAACATCTATTTGAAGCAATTTTACAAGACTCGGACTCACCTCCTATTTGGCAAGGTGATTTTTGACTTGGATTTGAACTCAATTCCCAAACTCAACAAAGACTCGAAAATTGAAAAAAAGATGCAATATAGAGATTTTTAAGGATTCAAAACTTGCTTCATGCACCCTTTAATAAATAAACTTTAGAGACAATAATGTGGTGTATTTACTGTTTTGCTATATTATTTGAACTAAAACTTTAACATATGATGGTGTATTTTGCCATGTTATTTGACTATTAGCATAGTGGTGTATTTTGAATTTAACTACTGCTGCATATATGCATATATTTTTTTTTTATATGTTTTTGTACTAACGAACCCAAAATCCCCAAAAACAATTTGCCGAATCCGCGAACCCGAATCTCAAACGCAAACCTGAGTCCGAACCGGAACCGGCAACTTAGCTTTTCGAAGCATTTTAGCCTCTTGAGTTGTTCTTCACACTTCTTGGAGAGAACATCTATTTAAAGCAATTTTACAAGACTCGGACTCACCTCCTATTTGGCAAGGTGATTTTTGACTTGGATTTGAACTCAATTCCCAAACTCAACAAAGACTCGAAAATTGAAAAAAACGATGCAATATAGAGATTTTTAAGGATTCAAAACTTGCTTCATGCACCCTTTAATAAATAAACTTTAGAGACAATAAACTAAGCAAATAGAAGCTACTTTGACCATATACACAAGTATACATCGATCACATAAGTGTAAAAATGGATTTTAATTTATAGCTAAAGGAAACAACATTGGTAGATATATAAATTTAATATTATAAACATTGTCAAATGTATAGAAATCTCATGGATTAAAAAATCCATGGCATCAAAACAAATATCAAAACTAAAAATATAAGTCTATGGCTCAGAGGAACCTACACTACTCATCCCAGCATCACGACAAGTCATGGGCTGGTGTCTAAGATAGATCCTGGATGATGATGTAGCCATGATATTTGGTTGTCTCAATGACTAGTGTGTATATTCATGTGACTGATTTATTATTAAAGTTTTCTTGAAGCCTTCAAGACTGCATGTTTTGTTGTCAAGCTCACTAACAAAGAACGGTTAAGTAAAAAGATAAATGGTTATGTTCTAGTTTGACCTTAGCTAGGATACTAATAGATGGGATTGTTCTATGAGTTGTCCATGCAAAGAATGATTGATACATTTTTGCATTATGAAAATGGTATTTCTTGCCAACTATGAATTAACTTGTATTCAGCAATACACTGGCTATAGCATGCCAACTTTGGCAACAGAATTTGTCCAACGTATGAAACAAGATAGTCCTTGATTGTGGCTTTGGCTGTGAAGATGCAATGATTTGCAACAGTGGATATGTATTTGTAGATTTTACGATCATGATTCATCACTGGCCTATTACTTAATTAGACTTATAGTTTGATGGGGGTCAAGGGGCATCGCCCCTTGTGAGGGTTTGGGGGCAATGCCCCTCACAAGGTCCAAGGGCAACACCCCTTTTACATTCCCTATTGCAATGGAAGGTGAGCTCAAGGGGCAGGCCACCAAGCCCAAATGAAGATCTTCAAAACCACACAAACCTTCATGGCACACAACATTTTCATATTTATTTGTAAATCGTAGATGGGCATGTCATAAACCAGACAAGCATTGAAAGTTAAACTAACTAAAATGTCGTATTAACACTTTACATTTATTTTATTATCTTTTTTCAACCTTTTTTCCCTAGATTGTGGCTGAGTCTACCCTATGGGACTCGCCAAGAATGGCAAGTCTGGAAGACTCAATAAGTCTCAGGACTTACTAGGTCCTTGGGTCCCAAGTCGCCAAGACTCGTTTTGAACCCAAAGTCTTGGCGAGTCCAGGTGAGTCTTGTAACTATGATTTATAGTAAGTTCCCATTTTGGTATCAAACATCTTCCCTCAACTTCAGTTACTCCTTAGGTGATCAATTTTGGTTTTCGGGGCCTTGGCAATGGTTTTCCCAATTGGATGGAAAATTTAAATGATGCACTAAAGTTCTAATGTTAGTGTTATAATATTTCACTTTAGTGTTATTTTTATAAAGTAACTTTATGTACCCTCAAGTGGATGCCTAGGGAAAGGGGAATTGAACATAAGTTAATTTTAAATTGTCAAATAGGACATTTGAGTGAAAATAGATTATTTTGAATTTAAAATTGCTCTTCTTTCCCTCCAACAATATCAAAGGAGGCCTTGGCCTCTCATTTCCATTATTAAGAAGTGTACACATAACAAGATGTTGTCGAATTGAACTGAAGAGTTCTTCCAAGGATTGATCGAGGATGAAAACCCTCATCAAATCACTGGTTTTGGATCTGAAAGATGGCCCCCAGCTGGTTGGAGTGATTTCACACAAGAATCACCTTTGTTTTCACACTTTTTGCTATTTGAGGTTTTAGAAAAAATGAAGATTTTCAAGGTCAATTAATTGCAGATTTCTTGGGTTGTTCTCTGAAGATTTTGGCATATATTTGTGATGTTTGAAGTGTTTTCAGATTTCCTAATGATGGCCATACAGTTTTGACTGCTCATGTAATCCTAGCAAGAGTGTATCACTTATTTATGCTTGTGGGTTGTGATTTAAGGGAAGAATTATTAAAAGCTGATTTGGAACAATCCATACATTGTTGGGCAACCTGATTTAGGAAGTTTCTGGTTGGTTTTGCAGCTGATATAATTTATTGGAAGAGGTCATACTTGTCCTTCCTGTTGGGCGTGAGACCTTAAGGGCATCTTCCAGTTCAAGTGTTGCCCTTTCTGAGGTGTTTTAGTGTTGGTGAGAGGCATCTAGGGTCTGGAATCCTATTCTATACATTTTGGAGAACTTCAGTAGTTGGTGGTGTTTGTGATTGATTCCTTGCTGGCCAACCTTGTTTTCTAAGTGTTCTTTCATGTTGGATATGCCTGAAAATGTTAGCAGACCTGGAACCTAATTTTTTCTATCAATTTATGGCAATACTTCAGTGCTGGGTTGATTTGTGTTCTTTGTGGAATCCTTGGTGAAGTTGGAGGGCTCATTGGGGTGATCATCTTGTTGTTTCAGACCTGTTACCATACTCAGAACAATATATTAGACTTGTTCCTTGGTCATCATTGGAAGATTTGAAGCTTTATGGAGGTGCTGGGTGTATACAGGCAGGGTTTGATCAATGGTGGTCCATTCTTGAAGAGATAGAAGGTTATTTCAGAGTTTCTTTTGCTGCTAAAGACTTTAACCAGTCCATTTAAAGACCTGTCATCACTCAGATTTACCATTCATCCTTGTAGAAGAGATTGTGGTGGTGAATTAGACCTGCATCACCACCATTGTCATTAAGTCTGAGGTATTTTTATTTGGGCTATGACTTGAACACCTCATTGATGCACACTTGGACACCAAGAAGACATTTTTTAGTGGTTTTGACCTCTGAGTATGACATTCACAACAAATCACTCATGTACCTTTCCCAACTTGAAATTGCCTTCAAGTACCTTTTCCTTTCTCAAGATGCAATTTGGAAACCCTGATTATGATTTCTCTGTTTTGACACTTCGCTGCCTTTCCTCGTATCCAAACTTCTTGTATTGACCTTGCCTATGCACTTGAAATACTCCTCTTGTAAGCCCTATAAAAGTGTTATAGCTTGAATTGACAATGACAACATTGACAATTGCAAGGAGCAAGAACTTAAATTAGACTTACAAACAAGAAATGATTGAATTGTGGCTTAAAATTTGACTCCTTGCAAAAATATCTGTATGTGTACAACATAGATATGTGGAGTTATAAGTTAAATAGAGAAAACATACATTATGACTTAAAAATTATTTAGACATCCTAAGGCCAGACCAGTTGAAGAATTTGTTCTAGTAACAGTTTCAGCAAGGGACAAAATTGGGTTATTATGAAGAGTTTGTTAGGTACAAAAGCATTCTATAAGGGACAAGTTGAATCAATTCTTAGTTCATCTCTTCATATAGGAGGCATTTAGAATCCTCCATACAATTCATTTGCTCATTCATTAGCATAAATATACCCAAGTGGGTCATGTCAAGGGTTTCAAAGGTTGGTTGCTCAATTCAAGAAGGAATAAAGGCTCTGATTAACAGTTCATGTTGTAGAAAATGATTGTGCATCAGAGAATATGTGACAAAAGCAGTCAAGTATGTTGAATAAGCAAGTTATCCACACAAAATCAAGCACCACAAGCATTGTAGAGGTGCTAACAAAAGCTAGAATGAATGTGAAGGTTCAAATTAAGCAATTGACTTTTAGGAATTTGAGTTTTCCCATATTGAATTTATCTAGGGTAACTCCTCGTGTTTATCTTTTTCCAAGTGCATTTGATTCATTTGCTTGCTTAATTTTCTTCAATGCAACAATCTCACAGGCTCCAGCACTTAAGGAAACATCTAATTGATGTGTCTATCAGATTTAAATCATAGTACTTGTTTATAGCAGCAACTATAAGTTGAAATCAATATCACATAAGTTAAAGAATCAGCATAATCTCTGTTGCATTGTTGCTCTCATGGAATAATTAAGAATCACTTGATGATAGCATAAAAGGGCCAAGAAATATTTTATGCAATGAATGTAGCTATATAGTGAGCAAATAAATAATTTTATAATGGATATAATGTAGATGGTATGTATTGATGGTGTTTTTATGCACTATGCAACAGGGAATAAAATACCAAGGCACTCTATCCTCTCTTAAATGAAAACTTCTCAAATGCTGAAGATTAGCTAAAAGGATCACTTGAGATGACTCCAAGGTTCTCGATATTAGGTCTTGATGTGTTGGATAGCTTCAATGGTATGATGTGATTTGTTGTACCTGCGAGAAGACTTATGTAATGGTTCGATTCAAGCTCAATGGTGTGACGCTCTTCGAATGATATTGCAATGTTGCTCTCTTCTACTTCTACTAATCTTTGACAAAAAAAAAAAGTGAAAAAGGAGTAGGGTTTAGGAATGCTATGTTATTGCTAAGAATGCAAGATAACGGACAATTTTAAGTGAGCTCAACTAAGCTTTGCTTTGACATATAGTAAACATCTCCACAACGCTAGTGCAATCTTCTAGGGATAGCTTGGTGATTTTCAAATCACTATCACAAACATAGACACCTTCAAGATGATGCATATCAATGATGAATAGTAATCAAAGTTAAGCTTTAGCTGAGAATGGATCCAGTTGACTACATGGGGCACTTTACCATCGGCAAGGTGTTAGTAGTATGGATAACGGACTCCACTTTCAATCATGCACATGCATCTTTCAGTCATCTAAAACACTTAAAGCAAATTCTATTCTAATTTTTTTTGTCTTTTCAATTTTAACTCTCATAAAAGGATGAAGAAACAAGCAAATTGCTTCAAAAACTAAATAAATCACCAACACTTCAATGATTTTATTAATTTCTGGAGCATCAAGCAACAATTCTTCAAAACTCTTCTAATTGATCTTCTCTAGTTTCTAATCTCTCATATCTAATGAGATACAAATGAAATGAGTTGAGCTTATATAGAGCTCTCAATTACAATGGATGGCCAAGATTAAAGAAGAATCAAGGGCCCAAATTTTGCCACCTAAACCCTAATTAGGGTTTGATAGAACCAAAATATCTAATTATTGCAAAGTATTAAATACTAACCAATGGGAATATGACATCCATTTGGCACAAAATACGAGGAAAAATCCTCCAATAGGAAAATTTGATGCCACATAGGATCATAACAAACTATCTTCTAGAATCTTGTTGCCTTTATCCTTTTCTCTTTTGGCAAATTCAACGAATCTAGATGTAATTGACTCGATCTCAATTATTGGCACTGCAAGCAGGTTCTTCAATTGCTCTTCCAAGCAACTGACTTCATCCAAGCTTGAGACGAAGGTTGTCTCCCAATCCGGTCCAAAGTCTTTGGTCTTGTTGGCAAGTACGGTGAATGAGTGAATATCATCCAACTATTTCTCAGAAGGCGCTCCATTTGTTCCAAAGAAGATAATCTTCACTCTCTCAGCTTCCTCTTCGGGAACAATATCAATTCCTTCATTCTTCTCCTTCTTAAGAATGATCCCAGCCACTTTTAAGATCTTGTCATGTATCAAATTAACTGCCTAATCAACTTGAGTGCATCCACCATTGATGTCCTAAAAAATGAGCCTTCTCATGTGAAGCAAATTATACCACTGTTGGAAATCAGATGATTGACCATCTTTCAATATTCCTTTGCTTACCAACGTTTGCCTTGGTGTGTTCTTCATTACTTGCAATATGGGTATGGTGAAGTCTCTAGTGTAGACAAAAGTGTCATATGCCACCTTGAGTGCTTGATTTCTCTCAACGATCACCATAGCTCTATCAAATATCTTCACTAACTCTCTTATGAATGCCTTTGCCCTTTTATAAGTCTTGGTGATCCAAGCGTCCATCAACTGTGCCGAGGCTTTCATCCTTTCAAAATCATCAACTATGTCTGGAGGAGGCAATGGCTGTGGTGTGGTTGATGGATCATGTTGCCTAAGTGGTAGCTTAAACCGTCGAAGATGACTTCTCAATATAGTATTTTCTTTTTCTAGCTTCTTGTTTTTCTCCACTTCCAGCTTGAGCATCTCATGAAGTGTTTTCACCATGTCATTCATATCTTCCAATGCTTGATCAGTAGTAGGACCTAAATCAATAGTCTCCAAATCATATTCCTCCGTTGTGATTTCATCTGCGAGCTTGTCTACTCTTGGAGTAGCAATCTGTATTATTCTAGATCCCTCGCCAACTCTTGTCATCTTTGACATCTTGGTTGCCTTTTTCTTTTCAATATCTTGATTTCTATCCAAGTAGCTTCCTAGATCAGTGAGGTTATCCGCCTCTACTACCACTTCTTTCGTCAACCTCTCTCTAAGCCATGCAGGTATAATCAACCTCTCTTCTCCTACTTGTACTTCATTCAATTGCTGATCTTCTCAGGGTGGGAGGTGACATCCTGGTCTTCATCTTCAATGTTCACATATGCATCACTACCTACCTTGTCATTGACCGGCTTAGGTGGAACTGCCTTGTCTTGAATGGTTGTTTTCATTTGTCTATCCTGTTATTCTAAATTGTAGATTCCATAGACTCATTCATACCCTGATCAATGCTTGCTCTAGATGGGTGATCTTCTCGGACAACTGCCTGATTTGTTTCTACTTCATGCACGGATGGAGTACTTGTAGAAGGGCGGTGTTCTAAACTTGGCTTGAGTTTCTTCCTCGGGGGCTCCTCCTTGTTGATTTCTTTCTGCTTAGATCCTTTGGAATGGGCTGACTGGGTGGCACTTCCACTTTGAATTTCGCTTTCAGTTTCATCATCGGAGTTTTCTACTTTTCCCATCAACTCAAATGTCAACTGAGTGCCTTCATTCTTCAACACGTGTTTGTGCATCCACCCATCTCCTTGTGTATGATCGGATTTGCTTCATTAAATCCTTTAAGTTTGTACTCTCTACCTCACTTCAATTGACTTTCAGCTCTTTGTCTTTGTCTTTGTCTTTCTCATACACTGGTTGGAGGCATCTTCCACTATCTTGCGCTTGATCAGGAATGTTGAAGACTTTGGTTGCTCTAACAATGTCAATTGGTAACCTTAAACGCATCCTCTTCCTTATATCTAGATCATCTTTAGCATTGATGAAGTGATCTTCTAATTGTAATTTATACTTATGTCTTCTTCCACTTGAAGTTGTCTCTAGAAAAGTATGGAATTAAAAGGAAGGATTTCAATTCTTCATCCACCTTCTTTGTTGCTTGCAAGGATGGGCATACTTCCAATGATCACCCCACTGAGATGGGAAAGGGAATCCTTGTTCTATGTTTGTTCTTTTGTACTTTGTTGTATGCCATCAATTGCCTCACCAACTCAAGCAATATCAATCTATCGATAGGATACCTCGGTAGCATGTAGGGCGGGCAAGAACATCATTGCACTCTTATGTAGGTGAACTTGGGAAACTGAATGAACCAAGCACCGAATTTCTCTACTAGCTCTTTCGCCTGTGGGGATAGTCTCTAATGAATGCCACCTAGTAATGTTCTTGTGATGTGCATTGTGAAGGCATCATTCACTCTTTTGTAGTGTGTCTTGTATGTATGAGTCAAATGCTCTCAATTCTCTAGTCCTTGTACCAACTGGGCCTCTATATGTTAATCCCGCATATTCACAAGCCCTGGCAAGTGAATATATGACGTATGAACTCATGTAGAATGTCCTAGTTCGCTCAAGCCTCTTGAGTTGTATATCAATGTTGTTGCTGATAATCCTTGCCTAGTTGATTCTTTCTTTTCCAATTGATATGATCTCTATGAAGTAAAACATCTAACTCTCAAACTGGAAGGCATGAGGGATTCCCATAACTCGACTGAGTAGAGTGATCAGGTCCTCAAATTCTTCTTTAAAGTCAATCCAGTGGAGTTTAGCAGGCATCTTGGATAGACTAGGTCCGCTCTTCAATAACCAGTATTTGTTGATTATACTTTTGGCATTTGTTGGGATCATCATCGTAGACTACCTTTGTGTTGATGTGTGTTTTATGCACATAACATTTCAGAATAAAATACCAAAGTAATTTACCCTCTCTTGAACAAAATCACCTTAGATGCTAAGGGTACGATCAACTAAAATGATTCCAAGGTTTCTACATGTCAGGTCTTGACGAGTGGGTAACTCAATGGTTGATGTGAATTGTTGTGTTCACTTGGGGACTTATGCAAATGTTAGGATTATCTTCCTTGATCATGAAATATATGGAATAGGTATGCTGACAACTTAGGATTTAGCAATGTAGTTCTGGACTTAATTCTTACTAAAAAAGGGGCAAAAGGAATAGGGTTCAGGAAATCTATTCTAGGCCTAGGAATGTAGGAAATGATGAACAAGTTTAGTGGAATCAAACTAGGCAAGGTCTCACAAACAGGTATTGACACAAGCTTAGTGCAATCGTCTAAGGTATACTCAAGGATTTTCAGACTATCACCATCAAACGTTGACACCATCCAAGTTGATGCTTGTCAAGGGACGCGTAATAGTTGAAGCTAAGCTTACTCAAATTTCCAGTCGACCACACAAGGCGCGCTTACCAGTGGCAAGAGGCTAGTGGTATGGATTAAGGATTCCACACAAATATATTCAACAAATCTTTCACTCAATCTAATAAACGTGAAAACAAATTCTAATCTAACGTGGAGGAATTGAGAACCATGAATGCAAAGACAACATTTGAAGAGCAAAATCACCAACAATTGAACAATGATTTAGATTCAAATGGCTGCAGTATATACCAACAATTATACAAAAACTCTCTTACAAATGAGAGACAAGGAGGTATATATAGAGTCTCTTAAAAACTGGATGGCCAAGATTAAAACTAAATCAAGGGCCAAGATCATGCCAACAAAACCCTAGAATTGCCCTAATTAGGGTTTACATAAAAAATGGTGCCACCAACATATGGTCCAATAAAAAGATACCTAGTCATCAAATAGGGAATCTTCTAGAAGATTCCTCCCTGTATCTCTCTCTCTCCTCACATCCAATGAATCCGAGCAAGCGTCCAAAGTGTTCTCCCAATTTGGCATGAGCTTCTGCAAACTATGAACATGAATCAACAAAGAGACCAAATCATTCATCTAACTCTTCTTCAAAGAGTCCAACTGACAAAAATACATAAGTTTCATCTTGTCTCTTAATTCGGTTAAGTGTAAACCACTAGCATCACTAACATCAACACCCAATAATTCCTCAATCGAGGCAAGGATCTTCATCTGAATGTCCCGAATCAATCCTTTCATCTCTGTACAACTCAGCTAGGTGTTCTCATAAGTTGATTTCTTCATGGCCAATGAACAGTACCAGCCATGGAAATCGTCCCTGTCTCCACTGTGCAAAATGCTCTCGCTGATCAACGTGGACTTAGGAATCTTCTTCAAAGCTCTAAGGCGTGGAATAGTCCTTTCCTGGATAGGCCATAATTCTTCCCAAATTCCCTCCAAATACTGGATTCTAAACATGAGCCCTGTTGTCCTATCATATGCTTGTTGGACAAACTGAGTAAGGAAATCATTCGCCAGTTTTCTTGCACTCTCAATCCACTTCTCCATCTCCGAGAGTGTATCTCTCGCTGCCTCATAGTGTGAATGTAGTCCATGATCAACCGCAATAGGGGAAATAAGGGTGGGATTCTCATGCCTTATCCCCGCAATATACTCTCTAAGTTTGATATTCTCCTCTGTACTTCTCCTTCTCTTCAATTTCTCTATCCAACCTTGCGTTGATCGCCCTAAGGTTATCACCAACCTCCTGAAACTCTTGCTCTCTTGTAGGACGGCCAAGGGCAACTGAAGTAATCTTGAAATCCATAGGAGTAGCAATGTCCGCCGTCACACCTCCAATAGGAACAGCCACCTGCGCAATCCGCATTCCTGTCTTATCTCTAGCTATGTGCGACAAAATCTCAGCTCTCTTGGGTTCTTTCTCCTTATTGCTCCTAGCTAAGTAGTCATCAATGTTATCAATAGGCTGTACCTCTATCATCTTCTTACTTTTTTCCGTACTTTTCATCAGCCAATTAGGAATAGCGGCCATCTCCATACCATCAACGAGACACATAGCTCAATCAAGTCCTCTCAATGTCGAGATAACATCATCATCAGGATTACTCCTGGTCAAATCATATATCTCATTTCCCAAACTTACCTCCAAAAGGACAGTAGGGGATCTCGACTGATCATCATTCTCATTTGGTGGAGCCGATGTCGTCGTGGCATGTAACTCCTGAATATTCTCTGGTAGTATCACTGTGTTAGAACATTGTTGGGTCTCTTTATTCTATTCTGTTATTTCAATTTCCTTAATTGATGAGACACTGAGAGGTGGTGAAGGAATGATAGGTAAAGGAATGATAGTCTTTTGTTTCTTCTTCCTGACCTCCTCAATCTTCTTCCCTCTGGCCTTGACTCCTCTTGGCATGTTTTTCCTTCTCTTGGGAGCTTGACTCTCTTCATCTACATGAATCCTGACATCACTAATAGTCCTCTGATTATCTTCGGAAGTAGATTCTTCCGGCTTCATCTTTTCATAAGTGAAGGAAACACCCATATCAACTAACTTATTCATCTAAATATCCACCCATGTACGGGAGAAACTCAAGACCTCTCTCATCAATACATTCAAATCAATCTCTTCTGATTCTGACCAATTAGACAATAAGATTGCCTTCTTCATTTCATTTTCATACTGTGGATGCATATGATCCCTGTCATCTAACACCTGATCAGGAATGAGGAAAAGTCCACACTTCCTCATGAAATCCACTGACATTTTGGACCACATTCGTCTCTTCACGTTGCTCGTCCATCAGGTTGGCCCAATAATCTTCTATGTTTGTCTTGTGGATGAACTTCTCTCCCCTGATCCTTCCAACTTTCTTATCTGGATCAAATCTTTCTCTTTTCTTGAAGGTTGCAAATTGATAGAATGCAAGCTCCTCACTCGCAATGCTGGCGGCTAAGGCAGACTGGCAAACCTCCAACGTCTTCCCAACTGAAATAGGGTATGCCATGTTTGTCCTACGCTTCTCTCTTTGAATGGAATCAAACTCTAGAAGTTGTCTCACCACTTCCAACAAGATCATTCTATCGAAAGGATACCTAGGAAGCCTATAGGGTTCGGATTGAAACCCATGAATCCTAAGGTACATGAAAGTGGGAAACTGAATATACCACGATCCATATTTCTCTATTAGCTCTGTTGCCTCCTTGGACAACCTCCTGTGGATTCCGCCTTGCAGCATCCGCGTGATGTACATTGTGAATACATCATTCACTCTCTTATAGTCTTCAATTCTATACATGTTCAGCTGGGGATAGCACTCATGACTCCTAAATTGTCCTTGCCCATTCCCGACTTCACCTCTGCATATCAATCCTTTGTATGTAACAAACCGTGCAAGCAGGTATACCAAGTAGGAAGTCATGGCGAATGACTTGGACCACTCTACATTCCTCAGCTAAAAGTCCAGATTGTCACTTATGATTCTAGACCAATTTATCAACGTCCCTCTAAGACAATCCTGGATGAAGTAAAACATCCATCCATCATATATTGCACCCTGCAGCATCCCCATCACTCTGTTAAGTAGGAATACTATGTCACTATATTCCTCTTTGAAGTCTGTGCACATGAGTGTCTTGGGAGCCTTGGAATGATGAAGCCTAAGCTCGATCATCCACTCTTTGTTTATTATATTCTTACACGCATCCATCTTCTTCGTGTACCAATCTTCATATTCATCCTTAGTTACATTCTTCATATCTGCTCCACGTGGAATTCCAAACACCTCAGCAAGGTAGGCAATGACAACGCCCTTAGGAGTTTTGATCATTCGCGAGCGAGTATCATAACATCGTGCACACTCCAGGATAAGCTCACTGCATTGTATGGATTGTGGGAATCTAGCGGCTTGAAAAATACCACTCTTCATAATGTTTACATACACTGGGGAAGGAATCTTATTTCCAACTCTGAACATCCGCTGTCGCATTAGGTTCAGGCTCAGGAAATGCATGTTTGTATCTGTAATCTCCTTCCATCTGGATGACATCTTGGATTTTGGATAGAATCCAATTTCCAGTATCTTCTGTTGTTCTCTTCTTTCCTTAAATCTGGACTTCGACATCACACTTGTATGAAGCTTGACGTTAGAACTTAGGAAAAATATAACATTCTTAATAGAATTCTTGACTTCTTAATGATTTAGGCTAATTAGGGTATGAAATTAGGAAAATAGTCAACCCTCATGAAATCAACACCTCCTTATACTTAGAAATTTCGTGCAAATCATAGTGCAAAGGAGTATACCGGATCAAGAGTGACTAGGGAAAGGTGTGAAAGGTTGTGTTTTCACAAAAAATTATGTCTGAGGATACCTTCCGCAATCAACAATGGAGGTCACAAATCTGAAGACAACTTGCAACTATATGAATAAACCTCTCAAAACATGTTGCAATTATTCAAAATATGCACAAACTTGATGAAAATGAACTTAAACAATGAAAGCAAGTCAAATCTGGGAATAATGGTATGGCTGGTAAGAGTTAAATTTTCTGAGGACAAGCAGCCATGGCGAAGTTGCAGACCTGTAACAGCCCTCGAATGGTCAAGTAATTGACTGAAAATGACCTCAAAACTCTCCCAAAGGCAAATCGTTGAAGTTGGAGCTGGCTGGCAATGAAAGTTTAATTCTGAAAATAGATGGACAGCCAACAATGGAGGTCACCCCTGCTGCAATAATGGCATTTAGGCAATGACAGCAAGTAGGGGGCAATGGCGGTATCAAGCATGCATGAAATCCATCAAAATATGCCACAAATACATGCCAAATAAAATCGTATTTTCCCAGCTATGGCGCCACCTTCAAATCTGAAACATGTCTTCAATGTGCATACAATCTGCCAACAATGGTCTGAGAACAGCAAAAAACCAAGGCGATATCAAGGAAAATCATCAAAGTTTGGAGTTGAAACTAAAATCGCCCTTCACCAAAATCGTGGATTTCTTCCAAAAATGGCGAACTTCACCAAAAATCGTGGTATGGGGGTCTTCAATGGCAACCAAATCAGTCTGATAACAGCAGGTTGCATGGCAGACTTGAGGAAAATCGCAACAAGAATCCTCTAAAATCACCAAAAGTCGCTGAAGTAGAAAGTCGCCACTTAGGAAAAAATCGCCGTCTCCAAAATCGAAAATCTGCAAACAATGCAGTCAATCAACTCCAATGGCAGCAATCAAGGGAAAATTGCCCAGCTGGAAAAATGGAGGGAAAAGATAAGTCTTCAATCAATCACTCCACCAAAACACTTCATCAAAAATCGCCAATAAGAGGGAAAATCGCCTTGCATGGAGACACATGGCAAATTCAATAATAAAATAATGTTGGACTCCTCTCTTTAAACTTGCTTTCATGACCAACTTTACCACACAAGCAATGTGGGATAAAACACTTGTTCTTATACTTGCTTGGGTAAAACTGATTTGCTTCTAGAAGGTTGAAAACATTAAATGCTTATTGCAAATCATTTAATTCTTTTTTAAATTTATTAAATAATCGTTGCTTTATTGAAAAACAATTAAAACAAGGCTCACTTTATTAAAATATTGCAATTTAAATCAAAATTTGAGCCACTTGGGAAAATCGATCCAGGTAGGGATTAAAAAATCCCATCAAAATTATTTAAAACGTCAAAATATTCCCCATAAGGGAAAATCGATCTTAGTATGGACAAAATTTCCAAACAAAATCCATCAAAATGCACACAAAATGGGGCTAGGGGAAAATCAACCTTAGTTTGGATGAAAATCCGGACTTAAAAATCACTTTATTTACTCAAACTACCCCTTGGTGGAAAATCGACCTCAGTCTGGATGAAAATCCAGACTTAAAATCATCAAAAATACTCCCAGTGGAAAAACGTCTTTAGTCTGGACTGAGGGTCTTCACAAAAATCCTCAAAACTTGTCACGAAAGACCTAGTGGAAAATCGACCCAGGTGTGGAATGTCATCCGCAATCCTATCCATACTTCCCTAGTGGAAAAACGTGGGTAGTCAAGACAAATCCTGACATAGTCAAAATTTAATCCTTCCAGGGGAAAAACGACCCTAGTATGGATTCACAGTGGTAGAAAAATGGAGCAAGTATGGATTTCAAGGGAAATCCATGTCCAGTCTGGATTCTGAGAGGGGAAAACCATGGGTAGTTGTCATGTCCCCTCCTGGATTGTCATATGTATATGGAGAGAAAGAGAGGGACCCTAAAAGAAGAAATTATTATAATTAATTAATATAATAATTACCAATGAATGATTATTTAAAACTTGTCATTGAGGTCAAAGTAATTGCTATGTTTGCTTGTACAGTCCCCATATATATATAATATATATAAGATTCAGCATACAGAAGACTGTAGTATATACAGGTCACAGCATAAAGACGACTCAGAAATATATATTATTATATACAGTATGTGTACGCACACAGATATACAGTTCATGATTATATACACATAAGCCTATGACAATATGCAACAGTTCAGTTGTACAAAACCCAGTCTGATCATACAGAGACAGTATAATCTATACTGAAATATATATATATATATATATATAGACAACAATTCTGATATAGGTCCAGTCTGATCATATCCAGACAGAATACTTTATATTGTAATGTATATAGACAGTATTATTGTCATACCTGTATAAATACATAAACAGAATATTTTATACTCTATATAGAGACAGCCATATATAATACGATGACAATGGCAGGTCATATTTCATATGTATGCAGATTATATTCATGTCCGCAACCAGTGGCAGATCATTTAGAGATAACAATGCAGGTATATTACGGCAAATTGTATTTTTAATACATATGAAGTTCGACATCAAATAATGGATCGTGGTTCTATGTGGTCAAGGTTAATACGATCAAAACATAATAGATTGTCTATGTACAGTCATAAGAGTAAAATGATTGTGGTCAAAGGATAATTTCAGTGATTAAACCAACAACGGTGGTTAACAATTGTTAATATTAAATATTAACAAATCGTAGCAAGTATAAGGGTGCGACATTTACAAGTCAGACAGTCGTGACTTTATATAAGGCGGTGACTGCTTGTATGAAGAAAGGCAACTCTTAAGGGAAGTTGAAAAGTATAAAGTCATTGGTGAATAGGATGTAAAGGGGGGGTGGCACGAGAGTTTTATTTGGGGAGCGGGACCTTGCTACCAGCAGGTAAGAAGTAAGGTATTAAATATGATAATTAATTAATACATATTAATGTTACTTAATTTATATTAGATAAGGAGTATGTTAAGGCAGTTAATAATATGCATTAAATTACCCTTTACTAAATATGATAATTAATTAATATATATTAATGTTAATTAATTTATATTAGATAAGGAATATGTTAAGGCAGTTAATAATATGCATTAAATTACCCTTTACTAAATATGATAATTAATTAATATATATTAATGTTAATTAATTTATATTAGATAAGGAATATGTTAAGGCAGTTAATAATATGCATTAAATTACCATTTACTAAGTATGATAATTAATTAATATGTTAATATTAATTAATGTATATCGTTCATTGAGCATAGGTAAGGAATATGTTAAAGCTATTTATTGTGTGTATTAATGGATACAATTAATTAATACACTAATCTACACACGAAAGAATAATTAAGGAATATAGATGTTATCAAAGAAGATGTAATGCCTATGTTAACAAGGATAAGGTACATTTGATATGTATATATGTTAAAGAATACTTAGGAATACATGTTAACATATAATGTGGATTATGAAATAAAATAGTACTAAATCATCAAAGTGTATTATAAATGCAAATGTAAACACATGTTGGAAGCTATAGGGAGGAAACTCCCTTAGTCTAAAGGAGGGAGTATGAAAATCCCTAGGGCAGTATATATACTGATTATTGATATGCATATGTAGGGCTTGGTTGATTAAGTTCAACCAAGAGGAGATGGATCTGGCCGGTCCACTCCGAGGACTTGGGTGATGGGATGCATCACCCAAGGCAAGGAATGACACATGGTCTTCCTTGGAGGGCTTGGGCGTAAGAGGTTACACCCAAGACAGGAATCGAAATAACGTTCGATTTCCTGGAGGGCTTGGATGTAAGAAATTACATTCAAAACAGGAGTCGAATTCACCTTCGACTTCCTGAGGGCTTGGAACCAAGATGGGTTCCAAGAAGGCAAGCTTCACGGCAGCCTAAGGACATACTTTGTATGGCATTCGTATCCTTTTTATTAGATTAAAATTATGATCATGTTAATTAAGTATTTTAAAATTCGGTTGCAATTTGGATTACATATATATTTATATGTTTGTTGTATTCTAACAATCTGTTTTTGCAGGATAGTGATCCCTAACTAGTAGGGACATTACAGTAGTCAGGAATATGAGGGGAAAAGCACCTCTAGTATGAAATTTTGACCTTTTAATCCTTAGAATATGGATTTTCATCTAGAAAATGATGATTTTCCCACTCATAATCACTTAGAAGCTTCGAAACTTAATAAAACTCAACTGGACTTAGGCAAATTCACCAAAAATTGGAGCGTAACACAAGAGAATTTATCGGGACAAAGTGCAAAATCAACTTGAATAACTCTCTAGGAGCGAGAAAACAACTCCAGAAAGTCCCTGAAACACCTTAGCACTTAAAATCACTGATGAGGACATTTAAAAACACGTTAACGCTCCAAAAAGGGTCAACATTTAGACAAAACTAGGATCATTTAGAAATCTCAATTTTCACGCGCTTGATCCTATAACCTCAAAAACCCTAAACGGCACTAGGCATGATCAAAACTTCGAGACTCGGGCACAAGAAACACAAAATTGCCCACTAAGCAGCCAAAATGCTAACCTAACAACGCAGGAAGCAAGAAAAGAGGGGGGTCCCCGTTAGCAATGGGGCAATGTGTGAAAAGGTCACAACACTTCGCGGCTTCCTTGCTCTTATATATCATGTTGCTGAATTCACGTATATGGAAGGCCTCGCTAATAGCATCGTCGAAAAGGTAGGTGAGCTCTCTGCCATCAGGTGCCACTATCATTCTCTTGCTTGCGTCATAGTGTTTGGCGCATTCCACAATTAGCTGTACTGCTGGAGGGAAGCCGACTGCTTTCACAATGCCACTCTTGATCATTAACTTGGAGTATCTGGAAGGCTTGTTGGTGTATAATGGCCCTTGAAACTTCTTCACGTTGATCTGGCCAAGGTTGGTGTTTCCTACATTGCTCCAATATGATGAAATCTTGGATTCCATTGTTTTTCCTCTCGAATCTTCCTTGATGAGGGCTAGTCATGCTCCTGCCATCCTCTACCTGTGAGAGTTGTTTAAATTAGTCTTATGACAAAAATGTTTGTGTTTACCTTACTGGGTAAACATGAAGAATACAGAAATCGAACAGTAATGCACAATGCAAATACAAAAGAAGTACCAGAATAATCTTTCCATTAATGTCAAAGGATGTTCATATTATATTCTGTCGTCAACATTACATGTCCTCCAACACCCGGAGGTGGTACAATATATGACAGCCGAAGGGGTGCGACACAACCGTCGCGACTCCAACTACCTACCCGTCGGCTAACTAACTGACCGCCTGTTGTGACGTTTTCACACATCGCCCCATTGCAAATGGGGACCCATGTTTTTTTTTTTTTTTTGCTCGTTTTGCTCGTTTTCGCTTTGCTTTTTTAGGGTTTTGTTAGTTTGTTAGTTGTCTGGATTTAGGGTCAAGCCTTAGGGTTCTAATTACCGTCTTTTCGGACCAAAATCCAGTCGGTTTTGGGAGCTTTTTGAATTTCCTTTTCTAGAATGCAAATTTTGAATGAAATGAATTCGCCAGAATGGTCTAATTTTCAATTGGAATGTTGATGCAGAGCTTAAATTTGTCTAAGTGTTGAAGATGAAATGTGAATTTTTGTCCAATTGAATATTTTTGACCAAATTTTGACTTTTTTGATATTTGATCCTGGGCATTGGAAATGATTTGTTTTTGCCTTGTGAAGTGATTAAATGTGTAAAATCATGTTATTTTGGCCTGTAGGAGCAAAATCGCTCCTGTCCCTCAGTGAAGGACGGGAGCTCGTTTTCAAATATTTTACTATTCCTGCAGGGTCAAGATGAATTACGAATTGGAAGTGATGGAGAAAGGCGAGATCTTTCCATTGAATATAAATTGAAGATTTTTGGGACGTCCATAACAGTGCTAATTGCCTAAATCGCTCCTGTCCCTCAGTGAAGGACCGGAGCTACAAATCCAATTTTGCTTTGTCCTTGCAAGATTTTAACGTCTTGACGATGTGAGAAGGTCCAAAGAGGTACATTTTATCAAATGAATATAACTTGAAGTGCTGTCGGGGAGATCAACAGGGTAGCAAGTCCGGCTTGAGTGAGGTCCTGATCCTGAAATTTGGCTAAGTCTGGAATGTCCTGATCCTGAAATTTGACTAAGTCTGGAAACTGAAAAACCTCCAAAAACTAGATTTTGCAATATAACTCCTGGAGGTCTGAAACCACTCTCAAACATCCTGAAAGTATATATGGAATATAACTTAAAGTATAAGAAAGAAGAAACATAGAAGGAAATGTCACTTATACTTAAATGTTATATTCCATTAAAATTGTCCTGATCGAGAGTGCGAAAAGTCAAATTTCGCTCGTGTCCTTCTCCAAGGGTCCAGAGCGAAATGCGCTCGTGTCCCTCTCCAAGGGACCAAGGCGAATCGCTCGTGTCCCTCACCAAGGGTCCAGAGCGAAAATGCTTAGTTGAGCCATTCCTGACCTTGTTTGGACGAATCGAGACATCAAAGGCATGGTGAAGGACGAAATGAGCATGATAGAACATCCAGACTTGATCAAAAACAAGGAAATGATGGAGTTTTGCCTAGAGGGTCAATTTCGCTCCTGTCCCTCACTGAAGGACCAGAGCGAAGTTCTTCATAAGGTACGATCTGGGCAAAGATCAAGCAAATTTTATGTTCGAAGGCAAGAAAGGAGGTCAATCGAACCCGTTGAAGACAAATTGAAGATTATCAAACGTCAACAAAGGACCAAAATGCTTAAGTTCGCTCCTGTCCCTCAGGAAGGGACCAGAGCGATTTTTGTTGTAGATGATTTTCTCGCCAAATTTCAACCGATCTCAAGGCATGAATGAATGAAAGGAGGCATTGCAAATCCGTTGAATATAATTTTCGAAGGTGATGAAGTGAAATGAGGCCCACAAGAGCAAAATCGCTCCTGTCCCTCAGTCAGGGACCAGGGCGATGAGGTACGTATCTTCCCACTTTTTCATTTTTGGGCGCTAAACAAACATTTTTTAAATTTATTTAAATGCTAGAAAAAAATCGATATTTAATTAAAAGCATTTAAATAGCGCATGGTATGTATTTATTAATTATTTTTTGCCTTTGTAAAAAATCGAAATTTATTAATTAAAAATAAAGGCATTTAATAATTAATTATTAATTTAATAAAAATCAAAAGGGAGCGCTTGGGTTTATTTTGTCAAGGTCGGCCTTTATTATTTATTTAAAAATCGTTTTAATTGCTATATTTTGCAAAAAGTCGGCCTAAGGTCAATATGAAGGTGAGCGCCTATAAAGGAAGGTGTTTATTTCATTTTCACATCATCATTTATCATCTCTCATATGCAACTTGGAGAAGGCAAAAGAGGAGCGAATTTCATACAAAGGAAGGGCGAAATTATCATTCAAGAAGAGGAGCGAATTCAATCAAAGGTGGTGCGAAACTACTATCCAAAGGAGAGGCGAACTTGAAGTTTCTATTTGAGCGAAGTTGCCTAGGACGTCAAAGACATATCAAAGATGGCGAAATTGCTAACTTGAAGAGGAAATCACGTCCAAGACTTGAAGGGTGGCGAAGTTGATAAGAGGAACGTTCTTTTGAAGATCACATCAAGACTATCGAATTTTGATTTTTGCCTAGGCAAATTCCTCATTTTGCATTCTAGAGTTAGCTCTCTAGTGAGGTATGGCGATATGGATTTATTGTTTTAATTTTGAATTGTTCATCGTCATTTCCTTAATTTTGAATTTTGGAATTTTGTTTTTCCTAGCTCAAGAGTCGTTTTTAGGAAATGATTAATAAAGGACTTATCATTAAGTTTCCTAAAAAATTGCTCTCTAATTTATGTTATGTATTGCAAAATCATGTTACTAATTTTGAAATGTTGTGTAGGCGTCAAATGGAGGTCTCTTCAAGGAAAATCAAGCCGGATCAAGGACGGTCTTCGCCAGGACGATCAAGCCAAGACATGGGCGACCTCTGTCAATCCAGCGTTCCAAGGCGAGGTACATCGTCATCCTGCACATCAAGGACAAAAGGAGTTAGAACAAGAGTTAATTAAAGATAGCCTCTCAACGACATCAAATTGAATATCTAGCAAGCTTCAAGTGTCAGATGAGGTGGCGTCCTAGTCATCATTTCTCCAATCAGTGAAGTCCATCTCAGCATGTCCAGATTCAATGTACTTAACTCATGGAAGGTGGCACAAACTCCGATGTACCTACCCCGGCTATCCATTGGTCGATTTTTCTAAAAGGGACATGTGTCCAAGCAATACAATTTTATCATTGGTCAAGCATTAAATGTTATGTAATGGTTGTAACAAACCCTAATTAGGGTTTTCATTGTAAAATCTTGGCCATTGATCTTGAATTGATCTAAGCCATCAAATTGTATTGTGGGCACTATATAAGCCCAGGCATTTCATTTTGTAAAGGTGGAATTTTAGAGGATTAGAGAGAGTTGTAAATAGTTGAAAGTAGTTAGTAGACAGAGAGTAGAATAGGAGGACAAGGCAAGAAATTGTTGCCATTGATTGTAAACAAACTCCATTTTCATTGAAGTAATGGTGAAATATGTCGTTTTTCTTGCAATTTGCATGGTTTCTTGTTGAGTCTTCAATCTTAGATGGTAGATGATTAAATGAATGGAGGGAATGTGATTGATTGATGGTGGAATTCGTACATCCATACTACTAGCAGTTTGTTGATTGCAAACTTGCCTTGTGTAGTCGACTGGAACCGTTCAGCTTAAGCTCAATTTCAATTTGTCGCCTCTTCATTGATATGCATCAACTTGGATGGTATCTATGCCTGCGGTGATGATTTGAACATCATAAAGCTCCCTTAGAAGATCGCACTAGTCTTGTGTAGATGTTCCATTGATGTCAAAACAAGATCTAGTTAGAGTTTCACCAAAAATCAAGTCATTGCTCCTACATTCTTCTTATTAAGATTAGATCCTCTCTTCGCCCTTATCCTTTTTCCATTTTTTTAATCTAAGTTAGTCAGAGCCTGTGTCCAGCAAAGCAGATCGGAAGTTCAATGTAAGTCCCCTTGTGATTCCAGCAAATCACATCATACCACTGGAGCTTGTCCACACGTGGAGACCCCACTAAAAGAACCTTGGAGTCTACCTAACTGATCCTTTACGCGAATCTTCAGCAGTTAGAGACTATTTTCTCAAGAGAGGATAAGATGCCTTTAGGTATTTTATTCTGTGTATGATTGTGTACAAAATACACGTCAACACCGCCGTAACTCATTATTACCGACGACAACATAAAAATAATAACATAATGATTATTCCCGACAACATCATCCCCCCCAAGAAAAGAAGTCGACTCCGACGACTTAATACAAAATAGAGATGAACGGCAGGAACTACTGACGCCAGTCGGGCCCGGATCTTATACACTTGCTGCGTCCTCGCCTGAAAACCCTTTTCTACTACCATCCGATGCTCAAGTGCGGATTTCACCAATATTGCTTCCTTTGCCATCACAGTCTGTGCCTAGCCCAAACTTGTCTGCAAAACCTGTTTTTCAGTCTCAGCTTCCACCAACTGCTACTCAAATGATACTGTCTCCCTAGCCAATTTGTCCTCGATAGCCACCCGTGCTGCTCTCCTGGGTACGCTGAACTAAGTCTCACGCGACTAGTGCCTCCAACCTGGTGGTCAGCTCCTCTCGAGCCCTCTATGCATCCACCACGGCAACCTCACGTCCTGCCGAGACATCCTCCGAGTTCCTCAAAGCGTACCAGTCATGCCTAGAGGTGGCCACAATCCACTGGCACAAATGCTAGGAGACACCTGAAATCCTCCATCACACTCCCCAAAGGCTAAAAACTGAACTGAATAACTCCCTGGTGTCATACAACTGCGCGGACCTGCAATGCCTTCCCTCAAACTCTGTTTGTTCGCAACCTCCAAATCCATCTCCCTCTACGGCTTATTTCTTCCTCGCCAATGCTTAGCTACAGGTTTCTTTCTCTGCAGGCTTCTTTCTCACAGTACGGACAAGCAAGCACAACACTTCCCGTGGTATTCTGTAGCTCAAAAATAAACTGGGGGTCTGGGGGCAACGCCCCCAGCGGGGTCGAGGGGCAGCGCCCTCGCGAGGTCGAGGGGCAGCTCGGGTCCCATGTCTCTAGGATTGCCCTTCATCCTTCTCGGTTTTCCTCGCTCGAGAGTCCCCTGTTTTGGTCCTATACCTGGCGAGTCGCTTGCCCGGCCTCTCGAGTCCCCTTCCATCCCCTCGGGTCCCCCTCCGGACTCCCGGGTGTCCTTTCGGCCTCTCGGGTCCCCTACATGCTTCTCGTGGTAGGGTTTCCATTTGAACCTATTGGTGGCAAGTTTATTTTCCATGGCCTTCTGAAGACCTGGAACCACAAATTCTACAGGGACCATAGTCTCCTTCCCGTACATAAGAAGAAGAAGAATAATAAAGATTTTGAAGGCTGCGGCCTTCCACACAGGGTTCCAATCATTGCCGACACTCTTCGGATTATTTACGTCGCCAGGGTTTGGGGCATCTCCCTTCCAATATTCTCTGTATTCCGGCAGGTACACCTCTGTTAGTTGCTCTGGTTCTTCTACTTCTAGCCTGTAGCTTTGGAACATTTCGTAATCCTCCATTTGCCAGTGGAAGAGCCCGTTAGTCGAGCATACCTCATCTTCAGAACATCCCTCCAATTCTAGCACCCCTTCACTATTCGGCTCCATCGCGTTCTTGCCCTTACTTTCATCGGGACCCCCTTCCCCTTTATTAGAGTCCTCCGAGTCGGAAGAGGCGAGCTCTTCGCCGACATTTTGGGTGTGTAGGTCAATGGTATATTTTCGCCCTCCCTTCTCTATGGAAAGTGTATTTTTCTTCCAGTTGTGGTTTACCCTTGCGTTGATCAACCACACTCTCCCCAGGATGGCGTCATAGCCTTTCTTCTTCGAGGGAATGACCACGAAATCTAACAAGAATGGTTGCGTACCAATTGTCACTTGCTGGGCCATCAACAGGCCGAGTGGCTTAATGCCGTGTTGGTCCGCTCCCACCAGGTTGAATGTGGGTAGCCATAGGGTGGGCTTCCCCAGCCGCTTCCATGTTTCTTCTGGTAGTACATTCACCCCAGATCCACCGTCCACAATGGTGTCCTTCAGAATGGTCCCACGAATACCCATTTCTACCACAGCTGGGTGTCTACCACTGCTCACGGCTAGTAACATCGGGTCAGTCGAAGGGCTGACGGAAACCTCCACCTGTGGTGTACTCTTCGTAGCGGTGGCGGGAACCCCTACCTGTGGTGCACTCGACGATGCGGTGCTTTGCACATTGGTGAGGATGGCAGTCCTCAATTGTGGCATAGAGTCTAGAAGGTCTTTTACCTTTATCGGCACCTCTATCTGCAAGATTTGCTCAATGATGTTATTTTCCGCTTCCGTACGGAATGATGTACTCGCCAACTCGTTGTCCCGTCGTTCTGTCGTCATCTCACGTTCAATATTGGCCTTTGCCTCCCATAATCTCTCCTTCTCCGTACGGGGGTCGGGATAAGTGGCTTTTTTCGTCTGGGCACGGGTGATCGCCAGTACTTCTTTCTCACCAGTCTTCTCAGCCTTCTCAATGTTGAGGAGATTAACCCCTGCCTGCGGGCAATTTGCGTCCTCATGGTCGCCTAGCCCACACCAACGGCAGAGGTGCTGAGGGGTGGCTTCCTTCGTGCAATCACGGGCGAAGTGCCCCCACTGATTAGAGGCCCTACATTGGATAATTGGCCGGCCCTTGGCGTCATACTGGAGACGGCTTCCATTATTGTTCGTATTGTTATTATTACCTCTTCCTCGCCTGTTGTTTCGATAGCCGCTAGACGAGGCGTTGTTGCTCGCAGGCTGGGACGTGCCGGCTGACGCAGATGGTTCTGTAAAGAGAACCTGTTGGCTACGGGTCCTCATATTGTACGGACACTCCTTGGTAAGGTGTCCGGCAATCTGGCAAATATCACAAAATGCTTTTTTCGGACAAGACCCCTTGGTGTGTCCGTGGGTACGGCAGTCCGTGCACCATAACTCCCCTTCGTCGCCCTTGCTTGTGCTTCCTTTTGTTGCCTTTATCTCTCTCATCATTCGCTCCATATCTTTTTGGAGAGCCCGTACCTTCCGATTAGAGTCGTCATCACTGCTATCACTTTTGTCAGAAGAGGAATCATCCTCCGACGAGGATTTATTTTTCTTCTTCTTGGACGTCTTCTGTTCACTTTCTAAATCCATTGCCCTGTTATAGGCGTCCAAATATGAAGAAGGAGGTACTATCTTCATTTTTCGTCTAAGGGATTTCTTTAGACCTTCCACGAACCACCGTTTTTTCAGTCCGTCTGTTGGCTGGTTCTCCATCTTTCCTAGCAGCTCTTTGAGCCGCCGGCTGTAGGTTCGGACAGTCTCGTCCTTCCTCTGTTTCGTGCCGTAGATTTCGGCTACGATCTCATTATCGTCTCTTAGGAGACGAAACTCTGCTTGAAATTCCTTCTTCAAGTCTGCCCATGTGCTAATCTTAGCCTTATCCGTATCCGAAAACCAGTCGATGGCTACACCCCTCAGGGTTGCGGGAAACTGTGTTACCCAGTCGTCCTCATCGGTAACACCATTCGCTCCCCAAATTGTTTCACAAGTGCGACAGTGGCGGACAGGGTCTTCTTTCCCATCCCCATGGAACTTTGGAAGTTTTTGTTTTTGTGCCATACCTTGCCTTTTTACTACTAGTGGCTGTTGTCCTACTCCGGATGGGTCAGATCCTATAAGGGGTGCTTGACCGCCGTGCCCCGGTGTCCCTCCGACACTCTTGGCAGCCCCGGTGTCTTCTCCCTCTCCTGCCTCCTCCCCACTCCTTGGAGTTTTGCTAGCCTCTGGTGTGTGTGGCAAGTCCCTCAACTCCCTCAACTGAGTTTTGGTACACTCTATCCTGCGGCGGGTTTCCGCAAGTAACTCCTCCCGACTCCGTGGGTGGCCGCTGGCCTCACCGTCCCCTTCGGAGCGTTCCTCCTCTCTTCGCTTATACCTCTGTCGCCTTTCCGCTTGTTGTTCAAGGATCAAGGCACGTTGGGCTACTGCACGTTCATCTATATATTGTTGCTTATTTTTGTCTTTATTCAATGTATTGGGCATTAATTCCCAGACCGCTTTCTATATACTTGACATAAAAAGTAGAACACTTTTATTCATTCATAATGTGGAAGACAAGTTTATGCCAACAATATGACATAATTATTACAATAAGTGTTCTTTTATTCCGTCCCGTATGGCTCACGGTTCAAATGCCCCTGACCTGGCACCATCTCGTTCTGCTTCCCGTTCCTCGTACTGCTGCAAAATTTCTTGGCGTCGCTCCTCCCGGGCAATCTCCTCCAGGCGAGCTTGTTGTGCCTACGATGCTTGTGCTAGCAATCGGGGGAGATGGTTCATCAACCGATTTACCTCCGGACTCACTTCCAACGCTGTCCACACGGCACTTGGTGGGACTTCCGCCTCCGCCGCCTCTCGTCGCACGTAGGTCTGAATGGCTACTTGGAGTAGAATTGAAAATTCTCTCGTCGCGTTGTCTTCTCCTACGTAGAGTTCTGTTTGGGCATCGTCGACTTCCGGGTTCACCTCACCAACGGGTAGGCCCATTGTGTCTGTGCGCCATCCGTGTCTCCGTGTCTCCTGTTCCGAGTTCGTGTCGGCAACGGCGCCAAATGTTTACCTTACTGGGTAAACATGAAGAATACAGAAATCGAACAGTAATGCACAATGCAAATACAAAAGAAGTACCAGAATAATCTTTCCATTAATGTCAAAGGATGTTCATATTATATTCTGTCGTCAACATTACATGTCCTCCAACACCCGGAGGTGGTACAATATATGACAGCCGAAGGGGTCCGACACAACCGTCGCGACTCCAACTACCTACCCGTCGGCTAACTAACTGACCGCCGTAACTCATTATTACCGACGACAACATAAAAATAATAACATAATGATTATTCCCGACAACAGTTTGCAAGTAGAAGTCAACTACCTAGGCTAAGAAATTCTGCTTTAGAATGATAATCCATCAAAATCTTTCCATATCGCCTTAAACCTTAGGAACCTAAATCAAATCCTTAACTTGCAAAACTTAATTCCAATTGAACATAACCATCTATGCTAACGAACCATGCCTTGAAAATGCTCTTAGATGATTAAAATGCAATGTACAAGACATCCAATGATCAAGATCACATAAAAATGATAAGCTAGAAGCTGGACCAGCGCTTAAACAAAGTCTGATTTTCTGCAAAAATTATCAAATCAACCTATCTCAGACCTGTGATTTGCCTCTAAAACAGACTGGTTACTTCAATCTGATTGCTTCTTTGACAAAATCAGTGGATTCAGTCATACTGTGACATAGTTTAGTAGTCCTTTATAATTTGCTGATAGGTGGATGAATTTGCTGATTCAAGAACTTCTGTCTTATGGATAATAATCAGTTTCAATGCTTCGGATGCCTGAGTCCCAATCTAGGCCAAAATCGCACTTCTTCAGGGTGAATTCGCTGAGGTATGTAATGAATGTCTTGCCAATATTTAATCAAAATTGAGATCGCTGTGCCTGGGACAGATTTGTTTCAGATGAATACGATCAATTTGCTGTATGCAATTAAGAACTTCGCTCTTTTAAATCATTTCGCCTTGATCCCAATCTGAGTCACATTCAGTGGATGACAAGGTTCGCTGTGTCACGAAATTGATTTAATTGACTTTGCCTTTGTTTTGGTGGAGATCGCTGCCTTCAAAAAGCTTGAAATGAATCTGATTGGAAATGCAGTCTATGAAGATGAAAATGTATCAAATTGCTTTAGCTCTCAATATCGATCATGTGTGTTTGATCAACTGAAAGGATCAAACACATCTTTTATTGCCACTGTACTGAGGTACGATTTCCCACCAAAGGCCGACTTAGGATCAAAACATTTAATGCTTGGCATCCAAAATAAGAGGCCGTCTTGGGATCTAAAAAATTCAAAATTAAATGAAACAGCCCTGCATCGTGGAAAGATCCAATTTTGATCAAATCGTGTTTACCAAAATAAATGCCATGGGAGATCGCACACATTTTGCTAAGGGCGGCTTCATTTCTTGCTTATCATGCTCATCACATTGTGGCTCATAGGAAATCGCATACACCTCGTTGCCTAGGACGGCTTCATTTGCAATGTCACACTTCATTAAATTGCATGTCATGAGGCATGATTAACTTAAAATGTGTCTTGTTCTTACCAAGGGAGGTCTTAAATCCCAAGTCGCGGATGTGCTTGGTCAAAGGATACAATATCCTTGGTCAAAGGATGTGTGATTTGCTTAAGTCGTCAATATCCTTAGCTTAAGGATGAAATGTCCTTAGCTCAAGGATGTAATATCCTTGGTTTAGGAAGTCATGAAATACATAGGGCGCTGATATCCTTAGCCTAAGAACGAAATATCCTTGGCTTAAGGATGAAATACCCTTGACTTAGGAAGGCGGTGAATACAAAAGTGTGGATATCCTTGGCTTAGGGATCCCTGAAATTCCATGCTTAGGGATCCCTGAAATTTTCCTCATTTCAATAGGCGATCAACAGATGAATCATTGACTCTCAATCATTGCAAGTATAGGCTTCACCTCCTGCTGATTTATTCTAAAGGAAGACACATAGCAATCTAATCTAAAACCCAAAATGGAAAGCAAAGAGAGGTCCCCATTTATGATGGGGCAATGTGTGAAATGGTCACAACAGTATGTAGTAACATCATTTTGCAGCCTTAGATTTTTGTTTCAAGAGCATACCTATGAATGGCATGTAAGGAAAAGTAAATCCCCATCTGTGAATTGTGCATTAGAACATGCAGGCCAATTAATAGTCATGCATTGCCAATCCTCTACTTCCTTCCAAAAAATAATATATGGGTTGAATGAGGTTTCTAGTATTGTAGATGAGGAAATTCTGGAGCTAAAATGTTTTAAAAGAAAATCAATGCATAAAGTAGGCAAGCATAAAGAGCACCAAACTGGAGAGAAGAAAATAAGGAGGGTCAGAAAACAAAGAAAAATCACAAAAGAATCAGAACATAAGGGAAAAACATATGGTGGATCAGATCATTATTGGATCCAGAATTATTATTGTGGATTCCAATAATTGTCCTTGAAAAAAAAAAAGAGTCAAAGCTATTAATGCAGTTGAGACAACTCTGTAGAATTAGTAGTTGTGAATATTCACAGTCATCACTAGATACCCAATGATCAAGGTGTAAGTATCTGGAAAAATAGAGCAAAAGAATGTTCACAGAGCTTCTACAAAGAAAAGAAACTCTGTTCAAGAAGAGTACATTGAGAGATACAATAGTTATGAAAGCAGATTTTACAATATAAAACAGGATTACCAAAAATTGTTATGCGAAATTTAGAGTGTATTGAGTAGAAACCTTTCAGAGCATAACGTATTTTAAAACATGAGCAGAAGTCACTAAAATAGTGAAATGTATTCTAGCCCAGGCGAAGAATGTACAGAAGATAAACATAATGACAAGATCATAATGTGATTGTAAGTTTAAATGGACAGACGACAACCCACTTTCACAGACAATATAACCTTGGTTGGCTGGCAATATAGAATTGCTGGCACAGAAAGAATAAGGATGACAAATTTTCACAAACAGGGTGACCTTAGCTGCTGTATTAGCCTATGATGGTAAAGAGAGCCAAAAGAAAGTGAACTGAAATTTATTTCCATCTTTAGATGTCCAGTCTGCTTAGAGATACAAGGTAAATATCTCATCTCTTCTGAGATACACATGGTTCTTTAGCAGTTCTAATATAGTTTAGAGATGTAAGGAACTTTCCATGCAGAAGAAACTAACTCTTGCAGTAAGAAACTGCTCAATGTAGGTTCATCCCATAATCCTCTTGTTCTTCCTTTTCAATCTTTGAGAAAAATAATGCTATAAGAAGTCTATGATAAGCCTTGCAGTAATACATCAGGTTGCTATCAGACATCTAACTCCAACCTTTAGGATCAAGAGCAAGATGACTCATTAATCATCACCCTCCTATCCCACTTTAGGTAAAAATCAAAATGCATCAATCCCTGTCCCATATACATAAGAAGAGTAGATGATAGGGTGGAGGTTACAACACACAAATAGAATAGATACAATTTTCTTCAAAATTGATAAACAAATTCAGGATTGGCCAATGTTTATGTACATAATCTTGCTACCATGGTACTTAAGCTTTTGCACACGCTTTTGGAAAAAGTTAACGTTATCATGCTAGGAGAAAAGAATTCAGCTTTCTTATAGCCAAGCCAAGACCAAAATCACACCAAAAGATGTAAAAACGATTGCTCAAATGAAAGTTCTTGTGTCCCATTTCAAGTTCAAAATCGTAGATCTTAACACTTCCTCTCTAAATAATTAAATAAACATTATTCAATAATTATAAAGAAATGGATTGAATTCACTGTACTACACAGGCTCAAGATTCTTTTCATCTAGTCATTTGAAAATGTTCTCTTTTTCAATGGCCTTCTTTCTCCAGCTTGTGAAGATAAGGAGAGGATAAATAAAATACTCTTTACTCCAGATTTTAAGCCATGTTTCCAAGACTGAATAATTAAGAATTATCTCTTTGACCAAAGTCTGACATCTATTGAATCAAATATCTAATTGTAGATAGATACCCAGAATAATTGAAAAAGAGAAACGTATATAAGGTACTGATGTACCCTAATATTCAATGCACTCAAGAAAAGAGACACTTGACGTAAGGTTTCACTTTCACCATAGCATATGTCTCAATTCAAAAGCGAACGCAAATACAATATCTTTATATCTCATGTGATGTTAATGGTCCATATGTGCCTGTATCTATAATCTCTTATCTAATAATATTGGAATGAAAACTATGAGGAACAAAAGTATCGATGAGGAAGAAAAGCTCTGATTTAAAACCATGTTGCAGGGTTCGCCCCCCTAGACCCCTGGTACTGGTCCGGTCCAGTCCTGGTCCGGTGCGCCTGTGGTCTAGACAAGGTCCGTGATTCACGGGCCTGGTTCGGACCAGGTCGAACCCAAGAGGACCCAGGTCAAACCCAAGGGTCTGATGGCCCAAAAATGGTGTTTTTTTGCAAAATTTAAATTTTTTTTGAAATCCACCACATAAAAAATGAAAATATAACCCTAAAAGTGAGTTTTAAAATATTAACTTGCTCATTTCACACAAGCAACATGACTACAAGCAAGGGGAAAGTTGAAACAATGATACTTGAATATTTTGTCATTTTGATTTTAAACTTGATGTATATGATGCTGTTATGGTATAATCAGGATGCTATGATTACAAGTTTATGTTGGTTTTGTTGTTTATATGATGCTATGTGACATGCTAATCTTAATTCATGCTTGTATATATATATATATATATATATATATGTTTTTGTACTAACGAACCCGAACCCGAACCGGCAACTTAGATTTAAAACATATATACCCATCAAGGTATAAAAAGGAGACAAATCTTGGAAATGCACAACCATTGGCTGAATTGCAAGTAGCTATTGAAGGGAATGTGTAGCAAGAAGAGAACACATTGCAATAGTCAAAGAAAGAAAGGCACAGCTTTGCAAATTGAGACTTGGTTCTATCCAAAATGTGAAATAGATGGGCACAATTCTCCAAAATCGACCTAGACAAAGGTAAAGAACCCAAAGATATTCTAGAGGAGCATACAATCACTAATTTTTCTAGCTACTCAACCACAAATCTGAGAAACTCTGAAAATAATCCTCATGTGTATTTCTTTTAATTATCAGTCTAACTTCCTATGTCCTTCCTAAGAAAGGGTATGCTATAAGCAAAATATTATATCTCTTTTTTTTTTGGAAGTTTTTAAGCCTACCTCATGTGGATGACTTGATAATGGCCTTTTTCTCTTGGATGGTACCCTTAAATTGCTTGTACTTTTCTATTTTTTGAAGTATGAATAAAAATTCTATTTTATCCATTTCAAGAAAACTACATGTTTGTATTTATTAGTGCAAAACATAATTATCTATTGAAGATACACAGATTTGTCAGGCCTCAATTTCAGTCAATAAAAGAAGCAATAACTAGCAAAAAGTATAATGTTTAAAACAGAATACAGTAATTTCTGCTCATAAGCTAGAGAAACACATCCAGAGAGTAAAATATATACCTTTTCTTGCATATCCAGATCAGGTAGCACTAAGAGATCCACCACTGATTTCAGATATTCTGCATCAGCTTGAAAAGAGGAAACCGAACCGGCAGTTTCCAACCCATGTTCTGCTAAGTCGGCCACCAAAAATAAAGATTTCTTACGCAATCTTATATCACAGCTGGAATTACGCATGAGTTCCTAACCATAACAAGTCATAACTTGTGTTGATATCTCTTTTATCTTTAAATGAAATTATATTTCAATATCAGATGGAAAGTAATAATTTATAACATATTACCTGTAGCATCAAACCTCCACCTTCCATAGAAAACACTGCTTGACCATCAGGATTGTTTCTAATCACAGCAGAAACTGCATATAAAGCCTTAACTGCTTCCTCAGAACCGCTAGATTGTACCATCCTTACTAGTTTAGGCAAAACACCTATCTCAAGAATCTGCTTTATTTTAAACTTAATAAACATTAATAATAGATGGAATACAGCGAAAACCCTAAATATGATTGACCCATAAAAGTAACCCTCTTATCCGAAATTGAAAAGTAGAGTTGGGAAAAACAATACAACAGCACACATTCAATATAACTTTCAAATGAAAAAATATTTAACTGGACAAAATCTCCAAAACCTGTTTCTGAACAACAGGGTTATTTTGACTAGCTTTCCCAAGAACCCATGCAGCAGTTGTACGTAATTCTTCCTCTTCTCTATAAAGCTCTCTAACAATAGCAGAAAGGCCTCCAAGTTTGTTCAAGTCTGAAGCAGCAAAAGATAGCCTTCAAATAAGCAACATGCATCATATGAAGATTATCAGCTTCTATTAGACAGTCCCGCTATGAATTAAGGATGTTCAAAAAGATCGATTTTAAGGAAACCAAGTATTTCATTTCATTAAAAAAATAATCAAATATAGACTCAGGAGTCTATGTAAACTGAATTAGGTTTAAAATGTCTAAGAAATAAATTACTAGTTGCAAAGGTAGCTCTATCCCATTCTCAAATGATGCTACCTTTGTATCTATTCACTGTCTCAATTGGTAAAGAATTTAATCAACGAAATCATCTTTCTTATCAACTCTCAAGTGCATTGAATCCTTTATCACCTTTTTGAAGTCATGAACCTTTCATTTGAAACTTCACTGCTTATCTAAATTGGATCAGGTTAAGTGTAAATTTGCTATCATGTATGTTGTATCTCTGATGTAAAGACTAAGAAATGGTATGACCCTTAAAGAGAAATTGAAGTCGTAATATAGACTCTTTAGACGTGTTATTAGCTAAGGAAGCCTTGTAAAGATGACTGGACTTGGTAAAGAGGCCTGGAAACAATCTGGAGATGATCAGAGAAACTTGTTTAAGCTTACTGGTAGTCAATTTTGATACAGAAAACTAAAATGACCAGTTTGCCCATGACTAATCTCATCTCAACAAATTTATCCATGGCAGACCGCAGTCAGGAAATATAACTAACAAGGAAGATGCTAGTGTAATTGTAAGTCCTATCCTACCTAGAACTAACACTGTACTATGTACAATAGTCCACGTTTTCTTAGGTACAATACATGTAAAGTGTCTGCTTAACTTGATTAGATAAGGAGGTTCAGGTAATTGTACTTGTACCTATATTGTATTATATACTATTTTCTCTTTTAGGTGTTAAAACATAATATTACATTAAAATTATGGAGTGCCTATTTATTTTCTATGTATATAAAAAAAAAATTCTGAAGCTATTCTCACATTCGTATTAGAGATTGTGGGAGTGGGACTGTTAGCCCCTACTTTTATCATACTTTCAATTTTATCCATCTGTACGTCTTGTAATAAGGTCTGGATGCAGTGCGAGAGGGACTATTGGCCCCTACTTTTATCTCACTTTTATCCATCTGTATGTCTTGTAATAAGGTCTAGATGAAGTGCGAGAATGAATGTATGGAGGATAAACCATTTGGAAATAGTGTCATTTTCAACTAACTCGGGAGAGAGAAAAGATATCTCTCCTAATTTCTTGCCTATGCTAATGGATTTCTGTTTTGAAATGGAGTACAATTTTTGAATGAAAAATAGATTACTTCAAAGTGTATTATGAAGAGCTAATATTAATGTTATGTGCTTTTTACAACCATCCCTCTCAATTTGCTCCTCTGCACACAAGTTCCTTTAACATTATATACCTAATGAACTGCCAATGTCGCCTTGGGTGATATGTTTCATTTCCATCCAACACTGAGCAGCACTGTCTTGTTGAATTGAAGTATATGCATTCTGTATATATTATTATATCATCAATTCAATTAGAGAGGAAGATTTATTCTTCCTTTATACCTATCGGTGGTGCCCCTTCACCAAGGGTCACCACTCTTCCAAGTTGGTCTCCAATAATTATATTATTAATAACAATATAATATTATTATATTATTATACAATATATTTATAATATAATTATATTATCACAAAATAATATAATTATATTATCTCTCAATAATAATATTATCACAATAAATATAATTATATTATATTATCACAATATAATATAATTATATTATCACAATATTATCACAACCTTTATGTTGTCTATGTCGGCCTGAAGGAATCCGACCATAGCATCAACACTCCCCCTTAGTCGATTAAGCCGATTAGGCCACTTACATATTTGTCTTCCTCAGGCTGGAAGTGATGACCGACGCTGCCAATCTTCAACAAGGGGGATGAGATCCAAGGTTTTATTGCAAAGTGAATAAATATAAATTATAAATGGGTAAAGTTTTTTCAAGGGTTAGATAATTTGTTCTTTATTATGACAGTCGGTAGCCAGAAGAAGCAGTGGCCAAAATGTTCAGTATTGGATATTAAACCCATTTGAATTTCAATAATCTGCCCTCTAGACACTCAGGTTGTCATGCTTGCTTACCCTGCACAAATTAATTCTAATGGCAACAAAAACAACCCACCAACCTATCTCTTCAATTTGTCAAAGATTGATTAAGATATTGCAATCATTCTTCAATAGCCAAATAGATTTTAATCATTAATGGTTAAGGAATTTTCAAGGGCTGGATGATATATTCATTTTCACAATGCTTGCTATACAGAATAAGCAACAACCATAATGTTCAGCAGTGAATATCAAACCTATTTCCATAGATTTGCCCTCAACATGCTTGGTTCCCTTACCTGCACAAATCAATTCTAACA
Organism: Cryptomeria japonica; assembly: GCF_030272615.1. Taxonomy (NCBI): domain Eukaryota; kingdom Viridiplantae; phylum Streptophyta; class Pinopsida; order Cupressales; family Cupressaceae; genus Cryptomeria; species Cryptomeria japonica. The sequence goes on along the minus strand of NC_081413.1, from coordinate 606,499,796 downwards.
GAAGATAATTCAACCACCAACTTTCCTCTTCAATTTGTGAAATATTCATTCAGATATTCAATCCTACAATGATTAGTAGCCAGAAGAAGAAACAGCCACAATTTTCAGTATTGAACATTACATCCTCAGATTATCATTCTCAACCCATCAACCCATCAACCCATCAACCCATCTCTTAATTTGTGAAAGATTCCAACCCATCAACCCATCTCTTAATTTGTGAAAGATTGATTCAGATATTGTAATCATTATCTCCCTCTAGCAATGAAATGAGCATTGATTACATATTACAGTGCCTCTTAAATGACGTAAGCATCTAAGCTCTATGGCTATAAATAGAGGATTAATCTTAAATGCATTCAAAAGAAATACAACTCAGCTCAGCTCAGAGTTTACAATAGTTCAAGAAATCAGAAAAAAGCCAAGTCTAATTCCATTTCAGCAGAAAAAAAAAGAAAAAAGAATAAGTTAATAACTCCAACATCAACCAGGCCATTAATATCAATGAAAGGAAGCCAATCCATTAACAGAAATTGTTGCTGGTCCATGATAAACCTCTCTCCATCAATCAGGTATGCAGTGCCACACTGAGTTAACTTTACTTATATTATGGACTGATCCATAATTTCCCCTTACAATTGGTTAGAAACTACAGAATCAAGCATTTATGCTAGCGTTCAACATAGAAACCAAATAACACTGGGAAATGGAGGTGTTGAAGTGCTGTCCTACACAGAAATGAAATATTATAAGTGTATATGCAAAACTAGCATATATATCTTAAGGATAATCTATATAAAGTACATCAATATATATCTTATTATATTGTAATTTATATTACATTATCATTATAAAAATAAAACTGATTTCACAAATAATAAGAATGTTTTTTTATTTATTTTTTAATCTCATTGTAGAAATAAAAAATTAATAGAAAAATGGTTTACAAATACTTAATGTTTATCTGTTATTTAAAAAAACGAAGATATTTCTTATTTTTTATTTATCTCATTATAGGAATAAAAATTAAAATTAAAATGGTTTACAAATATTTGATGTTTATCTGTTATAAAAATATAAATAAAAATGATTTTACAAATGTTTAATGCTTATCTCATTATAGAAATAAAAATAAAAATAAAATGATTTACAAATACTAGCATATAACATCATAATAATAATAAAACTAAAAAATAATAATAATTATCTACATATCTATTGTGCTTTGCACACACTCCCCGTCGCCGACGGGGTCCTCCCCCTTTCTTTTTTAGGTTTTCGTCTCGCCCCCGGTGTGGGATTTTGATTTTTATTTGCCATGAAGATGTAGCAGTTAGAAGTATGAGGAAATGATCCTGCAGGAGAGTGAGCCCGCCCGCTTCCTTAAGCCCTGAGGAGTTCGTATCAAATGTCAAGCATGATCCTATTCGTGAAGAGAAAGTTGAATCATGAATTGCATCAAGAGATGGGGCGTTTGTTAATTTAGATTGCAGGGCAAAGGGTGAATGCAAAGAAGGAGAAAATGTCAGAAAGTCTCATAATTTAAAGTTCAAAATTCTCACAAAGGAGACTAATTTCGGCATAAGTTTGAATTTCGGCTAAGTTGGCCGAATTGCAAAAGGAGATGCAAATTCGAAAATTGCCTAAGTACCCGACTTGCAAAAACAAAGGGCGCATAAGTTTGAAAAATCGGCTAAGAAGGCAAAAATGTCAGTTTTTCATGAACTTTGCAAAAGTCTCCTTTAGGCCGAAAATGATAAAGAAAGGCGTTTTCATTAAACGCGAACTTGGCGAAATGGCCTCTTGACCCGAAAGTGAGAAGTCGCGTGATTTTTGAAGAGGGTGTTATTCTTTTAAAAATTGCAAAACGGACCTCTCAGCCCGAAATCGCGAAGGTAAGTAAAAAGCTTTTAAACTTTGAACTTTACAAAAGTCCCCCTTAGCCAAAAAATGAAAAAGTAAGTGAAAGGTGATAAAAAAATTTGCAAAAGCCTTTCGTAGGCTGAAAACGTGAACTTGGCAAAAGGCCTCCTAAGGCCGAAAATCGCAAAATTAGTGAAGTAAGGCGTTTTAAATTTTAAATTTGCAAAAGGCCTCTTTAGGCCGAAAGTGAAAGGCGTTAAACTTTAAAAAAATTGCAAAGGCCTTCTCAGGCCGAAATCGCGCAATCGGATGAAGGAGGCATTTACTTTTAAAACTTTGCGAAAAGCCTTCTCAAGCCGAAGTCGCACAAAAGAAGTGTGAGGCGTTTAATCTTTAAAAATTTGCAAAACCCTCCGCAGTCAGAAAATCGCGAAATGCAAATAGGAGGAAGGCGTTTTCATAACATGTCAAACCCCTGAATCTCCTTGCAAGCATAAAGTCACGTTAAACCAAGAAAGGCCGAAGTCGCGTGAGATTTAAGGAAGGCATTTTCAAAGTTTACAAAAGGGCCTTGCAGGCCAAACTCGCATAAAACCCTCCTAAGTCTCAAAGTTTGAAGAAATCGCATGGACAAGAGAAGGGGCATTTTAACTTTGAGAGCTTTGCCAAAATCGCCTAAGGCCGAAGTTTGAAGAAATCGCGGGGTTAACCACCTTATTCACTAGAGCGCCCAGAGTTTCGAAATTGCAAACATCGGCATTTGGCCAAAGGTCATTCTACGTTAGGCAAGGCTTTCCGCCAGGTAAGTTCGATTTTCTCCTTTAAATCATTAAATTTGTGCAAATTAGTCATGATAGTTAGACAAAGGTTAGAGAGCTGGTGAGAGAGTGAATCTTTGTGGGTTATGATTTTAGAAAACATCAAGCACAGCATGCAACAATAACCAGCTAGGGAAATCAGCCTTTAGACTGGAATTTCAGACTTGAGAAATTTTGGAAATTTAAGTCTAAACTTGAACAACACTCTTTTCCAAGTGCATTTTAGATTAGCAATCGTCAAAACATTCAAACCCTGAATCGCAAGCCAGAACGTTTGCTTTTTCCACCGTAATCGATCAGAAGTAGCATTTTTGAAACCCGCTCCAAGTAACAAAATTTAAACAAAACCAACCTGATTTTCAGCTTCAAATAGTATCTAGTATCCGGTTGATCGGGCTCTATTTATTGAAATGTCATGCTTTTAGCAATATGTTCAAATTCCAATTTCCCCGTTGATCGTTAATTTTAAGCGCTAACCCCGTCCTCTGTTTTGACTAACCCGTTTTTGTTGCCTTATCTCATCTCGTAATCCATGTCCAGTTGTGTAGGATAGATGCCTAAATCGGCAGCTGAGTCCTCACAGACACCTGGCGCAACTGGAACGTCTCAAGTTTCCAAAGCTGACATTCCCTGCAAGGTCGAGAAAATGAAGTACCAATACCAAGGGGGAGGAGTTAGGGAGTCGAAGGTCTAGAGTGTATGGGAGAACATAGGAGACACGGACTTGGGCCACATAGATATCCAAGATTTCAGGAACAGGGTGTACTCTCCAAACGCCTATGGTAGGCCCAGACGGATGATGGAGAGTGGTATTGCTCAGGTAGTTGGTTTCCCTCCGGCCGTGTAGAATTATGAATTAGTGGTTGAGGTTGCTAGACATTATCAGCCAGAAACCAGATTAGTGGTGCTAGAGGGGATGGTACTAGCTGATTTCACACCTGAAGCCCTTGGGGAGGCATTTGATATCCCATTTCCAGATAATCCTATTGCTACAACTATTGATGAGGCGCAGGTCGTTTACGACATGAGTCCTGCTAAGTGCAAAACATTGATAAACAAAGAATGGTACAAAGAAAGAAGATCCCCAAGCATTAGAATCAGTAAAAAGACCCCCAGAAGAGAAAGAAAGCAAGGGCCAATAGAGGGACTCGAACATCAAAAAGAACAAGGAGAGAAAAGATCCCCATCAAGAGGCCGAAGGTTAGTTCATCATCCAAGGACCCCAGTTCAGAGGATGATGTGGTTGAACTTAACTACATACCCACTCCGCCTTCACAAAGTGATCTTGCTGCATTTGAGGCAAATAATCCTCAGACACAAAGTAAGCAAGAAGCAGAGGCAAGGGTAGTTGGCCCTGATGAACCTGGAAATCAGGTTGAAGAGGGAGAGATTGCACCTGATCAAGAGACTGGTAAGCATGAGCCCACACAGGGAAGTAGGCATGAATTGCAATTGAATAGCGGCGACAAGGATGACACCACTGTTGAGGGAGAACAGAAAGGGGATGAGACTCAGGAACCCGACAAAACTAAGGAGCAACCATTACAGGAGGATACCCGACAATTGTTCAGCGAGGTAGGAGAGAACTCAGCCATGAGTAAGGGATTGGATTCTGCATCCATTCCTTCTATGACCGATCAATTGCAGGTAGGCAGTGAGCCAACTGAAGCCTCCAAAGAACAGAGTGGGAATCTGGCAATTGCATCTAGACATACCATCCCTCAGGACTAGCTAATTGCTCGTGCGCAGCGGAAAGAAGTTATCGAGCCACCAATTAACCTGGAGGATATCTTCTCTCGAATAGGAGAAATAAAATCCAAAGGCAAGAAAAAGCCAAAGACTTACTCCAGGATCACTAAAGATGAGCAAAGGAACCGCACGATTCATATTGCCACCCCACCTGCAGACAAACTAGCAGATCAGATTGCATTGGCTAATTACACAATGTTGCAACCATCCCAATAGGGTGAGCCACCAAAGAGCAGGAGAGGGAAGAATTCAGAGATGTCGTGCAGAATATGCTCAGACAGCTCGACGAAATGACCGCTAAGAGAGATATGTACCGAGCTCGTGCTGAGCAAGCTGAAGGGTACGTTGATCACCTGTTGAAACTGCTGTAGCAAGCCGTTGAATCCCATGTTCCCCCACTGACACTGGCACAAAAGACTACAACTGAATTTGAAGGAGTGCGTGACACTGCCATGGCTGTCAGGGAGTGGGTCCAGAGCATTAAAAGGAAAGGAAAGAAGATTATTGGTGATGTATTCGAAGTGGCAATGGGAATACAAGCAGCACAGATCAAAATGTTGGAGGTACAAAAGGAGTACGCCAAAATCCAGGAGGTGGTTGCCTTAGCTCAACCAATCATGAGAGCCCTTTTTTGGACTCACGCTCGGATTCCAGTAATCCAGTCTATCCTAAATCCCCATAATATCAATACTTTCAAGGAGTGGTATTGGATTGTTTGCATGAAGATGGACATGGCGGCTACTATTAAGAGGATACAGGAGGAATGTGAGATGGACCTATCCCATATTGAAAATGGCGGTGATGATGTTCACAAGGCCCTGGTCATTGGCTGGACGGATGCCATGAAGGATGCAGATGTATTGTCATGATGGAATGCCAGGTTGAGGCCTGGTAAAACTGCATACTCTATGGAGGACATAGAGTGCATCAGCAAGCTGCATTCAGAGATATCGCGCTTCGAGGATCAGCAATCGGATTGGCGTGAGTGACTAGAGATAGTCGACTCTAATCTTGAAGGAACAAAGTTCAAAATGCGCAATCCTCCTTTTCCCCCTAATGAGGAATTGTTTCCCATTTGTATAAAATTCCAAGAGTACGTTCAGGAGGAACGTGCAACACACCGGGACATTTGGGAAGGTTACCTACATGAAGAGGACGAGTTTGTGGAGAAAAAGTCCATTAAGGGGAAGGAAAAAGTGCTTTCCTAAAATATATGTTTCTTTTAAATTTAAGTGCACTTTTTCAGACATAAAGTTTCTTTCCTAACTACGAAAGTTATTGTAAATTTCGAGCTCCGTGCATGTGCACTTTTTGGAGCAGCTTTATGTTTGGTAGTTATTATTTACCTTTTAGTTGTTGTTAATATTTTGCTTCCCATTTATGGGTATGGGCAGTTTTGATTAGAGGATGAATCTGGCCCACTTGTCTAAGTTTAATCTTGGCCATTCATCCATTTTGAGAACTCTATATAAAGGAGTTAGTTTCTCCTTTATTCCAGGTAGAAAGTTAAAGATTGTTGCAAAAACTCTGGCAAAATATATACAGATTTTAATGGATTTTAAAGTTGTGTCCTTTTTATTGTGAGTGCATGGTCCTCTTCTCCATCTCTTTTATATTTCTACAACTGTATTTACTTTTCAGACAGTTTGTTTATGCATGTATTTGATGGAAATCTTGGTTCATAGTCCAAAGTTCCCAGACTCGAACTCGGCAAGGCTGACTCGGCTCGGACTCGGCAACGACTTGGCAAAATAAGAAAACCCTTGAAATTTAGAGATTTTTAACGATTTAAAACTTGTTTCATACACCCATTATTGAAGTAAGCTTAAAGACACTATAACATCATCAAATAGAAGCTAATTTGATCACATACATAAACATACATCCATCACATGCGTAGAAATGTAAATTGTAGCTGAAGGAATTAGAAAACATAGATATATAGAGTTATAAATGTTGTCCAATGTATATAAAATCCATGACTTCAAATGTTCCCAAACATATATGTAACTGTAAAGTGTAAACAAAAACAAGTCTATGGCTCAGGCTCTGGCTCAGCCTCGTCTATCTGCCTCCTAGAAAGGCATCTAAGGTAGGTCCTGGATGACTGAGTAACCATAGTCTCTGCTTGTGATGTACCAGTCTGAGTAGCCATAGGTGTTGTGCCTGATCGTGCTCTATCCTCCTCCTCTGCCATAGCCACAGCCTCAACCTCTTTGTCTGCCTGGTCAACCCACTCAAGGTCCTCATCAGTGAAGACTGGATTGGTGGACTCAGTGAGCCAATCGGACTTGGGGTCGACTTCATCTAGAGTGATTGGAGAGGAGTCAGCATCCAAAATCTGTCTAGTCCTGAGACGGAGGTTGTAATGAACAAAGACTAGATCATTCAACCTCTCCACAGACAATCTATTTCGCCTCTTCGAGTGGATGTGCTCGAACATGCTTTAGTTGCGCTCACATCAAGAAGTGCTGCATGGCTGGCTCAATATGCTGATGGCAATTTTTTTGAAGGTTTGGGGTTTGAAGGCCCAAACATTTGCCACCATCTATCTGAGATAAGGAAAAGAAAAAAACATTAGTCTCATTTCCAACTTTAAAGTTAGTTTATAAAATGAAAAATTAAAATGCATAAGTCATAAACTTTAGAATTTTCTACCTGGCTGCAATTTTGTCTGACCCTCTTTGCACAATTGGCTGGCAAAGATCGTCCCTACTGCATTATTAAATGCATCCATCTCGAGCAGTGTAGCTGTGGTATCAGTGAATGCCAATCCCTTTTAGGGTTATAAGAAAGGGAAATGGCAAAAAAAATCATTAAAAAATGTTATGTTTTTTTTTTACTGTACTTTTTTAAGTGACGTCGGTCGGGTCATGACCCTTGGACTCGGCGAGTCAAGGGGTGACTCGCTGACTCAGCGAGTCAGGCCAGTCACGCCCCCTGACCCGTCCGAGCCCGGGTCAGGGTCACCATGACCCGGCAGGGGTCACCCGGCCCGTTGACTCGCGTGACTCGCTGCGAGTCACGAAACTCTGGTTCATACCATTAGGAAATAATTGATTATTATTCCCTCTGCATGGTTAGTCTGAGCCCAATTTTGTGCTAAGTTCGGTTGTTAAATGTGAATGAATGGGTGTAAGAGTTTGTTGTGCGTTGCACACGCTCCCTGTCGCTGACAGGGTCCCCCTTCCTGTTTTGAGCCTTTCGTCTTTGCCCTACTGAGTTTCGCGCAGAGTGTCTCGCGTCTTTTCGAGCGAGTATGCAACTGGTCCGTAAAGTGATGATATCAAGGAAGTGAGCCGATGAATCCTCCTGGCTAGTCTAGCCCTCGGGCATGAGTGCCAAGAGTTCGTTCGAAGTTTAAAATTGCCTTGGATAGGCGTAAGGTAGTAGGAATTGGCGAAGCCCGCCAAACAAGGGCAGTGCGCCTAAAGGTCGCACGAGAACCAAAGTCGCCGTTTTTCGCACAAGAGCTACGAAGCGGACTGCATAAGGTTTATTCCCGCAAATGTTTGTAAGGATTTGAATGAAGGATGATTTTCACCTACTGATGAAGGGTCAAACTCCCTGACCAAAATGTTGAAGTCGCGAAACTTGCCCGAATGCCTTGGGATTCCGAAGCCTCCAAAATCCAAATTTGTGGAATCTGGCGAAAGCTGGTCTGAGGTCCGATGTTTTACGTAAGTTTTCAAAATTGCCTTAGGGGCCAAATTTTGGACCCAGAGGCCCAAAGGGGTTAAAATTTCACTAAGTTAAAGTTGCCAAAATCGCCCAGGGGGCCGAATTTGGGATCCTGGGGCGAAAATTTCAAAATTTGATGTTTCCCATTTGGTCCGAAAATAATGTGAAATGCCTTTAAGTGTCGCTAAAGGTAGCTCCAGGTCCGAAAATCACTAAGTATTTCCAAATTCGGACCTTGGGATAAAAACGTTAAAAACGCAAAGTATTCCCAAAAGACCTTCAAGGTCCGCAAACACCCTGAAGCCCCAAATTCAGACTTTAGCTCCGAAATTTAAAAGATGGCAAATCGCAAAAGTGGCGTTGGAGCTCCAAATTTGTAAAAAGAGCGTTTTGGCCCAAAACTCGCCATGAGACCCATTTTCGGACCCTGGAGAGGTAAGTGAAAGTGTATCGAATTTATAAAAGAGAGGCATTTAGGTCCGAAAAGCACGTAAAATCTCAATTTCAGACCCCAGCTTCGAAATTTCGAAAGAAAAGCAGAAAGTGCGAAATCTTGCAAAAGGTGGGCCAAGCCCCGAAAATCGCTTAAGGTTCTCATTTTCGGACCATGGGGTCAAACTGGAGAATGCAAAAGAGGTCAAATCTTGCAAAAGACCTTCAAGCTTCGAAAATCACTATAGTCCTCATTTTCGGACCCCAGGGGCAAAATTTGAGAAATGTGGGAAGTTGAGAAAACCTCCTCCAGGTACGAAAAACACTTAAAACCTCCATTTTCGGACCCTAGCTCCGAAATTTGAAATAATAGCAAATGTGAAAGGTTGCACGAGGATGGTTGAGGTCCGAAATTCACCAAAAGTGGGTCAAGCCCCGAAATTCGCCTTAAGCTTTCATTTTCGGACCCTGGGGGGTAAACCAAAGTGTGTCGAGTTTAAAAAACGCGTTTGAGGTCCGAAATTTGCAAAAGGCGATTCAAGCTCCAAAAATCGCTTAAGTCCTCATTTTCGGACCTTGGGATAAAAATGTAAAACACGAAGTATTTCGAAAAAGACCTTGAGCCCCGAAAATCACTTAAGTCCTCATTTTCGGACCCTGGGGCGATTTTGGAAAATTTAAAAAGCGTCGAAAGTTGCAAAAGGTTCCTCCAGGTCCGAAGTTCGCTGTATAACCCCATTTTCGGACCTGTTGATGTGTTTTTTATGCATATGCAAACACAGAATAAAATACCGAAGTATCTTATCCTCTCTTGAGTAAAGTCTCCGAATGCTGAAGATGTCGCAAAAAGGATCAATCGGGATGACTTCAAGGTTCTTTTCTGTAGGATCTCTACGTTTGGATAAGCTCTCTGTGGTATGATGTGATTTGCTGGAATCACAAGGGGACTTACACTTGATGACCTAAACGTCTGATTTGTTGGAATCACAAGATTTACTAACTAACTGGACGACAAACAAATGGCAAAAGATGCAAGGTTCAGGAAGTCTACTCTACTGCCTAGAATGCGAGAAGATGGATGAATGACTAGGTGGATTCCTACTGGGCTGGGTCTCACCACCAGGCTGAACAATTCAACACCAACTCAGTGCAATCTTCTAAGGGATGCTTCCAATATGTTTAAATTGTACACCATCTGACAATGATCACCATTCAAGAAAATGCATGAAACAATAGACGTGTAACGACTTATGATTAAGCTCATTTCATTCCAGTTGACCACGCAAGGCACACTTACCATCAGCAAGAGGCTAGTGGTTTGGATTAGACGGATTCCACATAGGTGCATTCAACAATTTCCTTCATTCGATCTAATCATCTACCATCTAGAATTGAAGATTCAACAAGAAACCATGCATATTGCAAGAAACGACACACTTCACCATTACTTCAATGAAAATGGAGTTTGTTTACAATCAATGGCAACAATTTCTTGCCTTGTCCTCCTATTCTACTCTAATTGCTACCCTATCAACTGACTATTCACCTTCTAACTACTCTCCATTCACTAACTCCTTTCTATTTTCTCTCTATATTAGCCTTTACAAAATGAAGAGTCGAGGCTTATATAGTGCCCATAATACAATTCGATGGCTAAGATCAATTTGAGATCAATGGCCAAGATTCAATAATGAAAACCCTAATTAAGGTTTGTTACAACCATTACATAGCATTTAATGCTTGACCAATGATAAAATTACATTTTTAGGACACATGCCTTCTCTGGAAAAATCGACCAATGGATAGCTGGGCTAGGTACATCGAAGTTTGTGCCACCTCCCATGAGTTAGGTACATTGAATCTGGACACGCTGAGGTGGACCTATCCGACTGGAGGAGTGATGACTGGGATGCCACCTCGTTTGACACTTGGTTGATGCCAATTTGATGTTGCTGAGAAGCTAGCTTTAATTAACTCTTCTGGAACTATCTGCTTCTTCAACGAACCCTTGCTCTGACTTCTTTTTTCTTTGATGTGCAAGACGATTGATGTACCTCGCCTTGGAATGCTGGATTGGAAGAAGTTATTCCTGATGATGCTTGACCGAAGAAGGCCGTCCTTGTCGATGCTAGACTGGAGGAGGTCGCTCTTGTCCTTGCTTGATCTTCTTGGATGAGAACCTACCAACTTGTAGATCCTTCGGACTTTGGAGTCGCCATCTTGATACCTACACAACATTTCAAAATTAGTAATATATCTTGAAGTCTAGAAATTAAACTTAAAAGGAAGATTTAAGATTTTAATTAGGAAACCTCATGATAAATCTTGAGTTATCATTTCCTAATTAACCATGTAATACTTAGATTTTTCCAAAACAAATGTCCAAAAATCAAACCTTAAAAAAGGGTGTCAAGATGATTTTGCCATACCTCCTCCTGAGTATTAAACTCTAAGAAATGATGTAAAAATAGATGAATTTCGCTAGGCAAAGTTTAAATCATAGCCTCCTCTTGGATGAATCACGCCTACATTAACCTCCAACACTTAGCAAACTTCGCCTCCAATCTTCTGGATTTCGCTCCTCAAATTGCTCCTCAATTAGTAGAATTTTGCCTCCAACATGCTATATTTTGCTCCTCCAATTCGCACTTCAACTTTGCACTTGAAAAAGGATGAATGAATGATTAAAACTTGAACAAAGCATCTCCAATTATATAGAGCGCTTCACCCCTTTTCTCTCCAAGGCCGACTTGCCAAATAAAAGGTGAAATAATAAATAAAACCTCAAAAGAGTAGGCCGACTTGTCAAATAAAGGCAAAATAATGCCTTGTGCGCTCAACTTGTAATCTTTTATTTTTTTTTTAAATTAATTTTAGTGCCTCCAAGGTAGATTTTTTAATTATTTCAAGGCTTAAAATTAATTTATTAAATGCAAAATGCTTTTAAATTAATGCGAATTTTAATTTTCCAAACGTCTCAAATTTAGCAATTTTGATGATTTAGTGCAAACTGGGAAATATCAATTTTTGATCAAGGGTCTCAATGAAGCTTGCTAATAATTTCGCCCTGGACCCTCTCTGAGGGTCAAGAGCGATTTTTCAATTATAGCCTTGAATACTTCGCATCTTGACTTCAAAGTTTCCTGGAAGACAAATTGATATCCAATTAAGGCGTTGCACTTCAAATTTTGACACTTTTCATGAGGAAAATAGGTGGAATTGTCAATTTCGCCCTGGACCCTCTGCAAGGGTCAGGAGCGATTTTTCATTTTCTAGCTGGAATCCACCTTAACTTGTTTGTTGAACTCACAGTGTCACTTCCAAGATCCATTCCCTTACACTACCAAGTTAATTCATCAATAATTTTGAAGGAAATAATGTCCTTGAAGGCAATTTCTCTCTGGACCCTCTCTGAGGGTCAGGAGCGATTTTTCATTTTTTGCTCAAATTTAGCATTTTTCAACCTCCAAAATCTCTTTAAGACATTTCAACTAGGCCCCCTCACTGACTTGCAAACTTAACCTTGTCAAATTTTGGGGAAAAGAAGTGTTTTTGGTGTTTTTCGCTCTGGGCCCTCCCTGAGGGTCAAGAGCAACTTTTTGATTTTGAGCTTGATTATCCACCATTTTTCATTGAAACTTTATTCATCATTTGGCAATGTTCTTCCTTTATCCATCTCATCCAAACTCGCTTTGTTGTTGCAAGGTAAAATGAGGATTTTCAATAATTTCGCTCTGGGCACTCTCTGAGGGTCAGGGGCGATTTTCGCTCTAGGCCCTCTCTGAGGGTCAGGAGCGATTTTTCATTTTCTGACCAAAATCATCAAGTTTCAAAGGCAAAACAATATTCATCATGTTTTTGGAGGTCTCTTCGCCTTATCCTAACCTTGCCTTAGCACCATTTTGAAGAAAACAAGCATTTTTTGAAAATCTCGCTCTGGACCTTCAGTGAGGGTCAGGAGCGACTTTTTGGTTTTAGGCAAATTCCTTTATCTTTTAATCTTCAAATTACCTCCAAGGCATAACACATCACGTTCTCCTCCTGTCCAAGCAAGATTTTATCTCAATTCTTCAAACAAAGGAGAGAAACCTGGAAAATCGCTATAGGCCCTCTTTGAGGGTCCAGAGCGATTTTTGTAATTGCCTTCAAAATTTTGATTCTCAACGATTTCTTTTCACTTCAAGGCTTTTCAAACATCGTTTCAAACCCATGCCTAACCTCAGCTTTCCTCAAACTTGGATGAAAAGTTCCCATATTAGGTTTCTCGCTGTGGGCCCTCTCTGAGGGTCAGGAGCGATTTTTTTATTTTGGGTTGATTTCATTTTTCGTTGATCATCCAAATTATATTCAATGGGTAGAACATGCTTTCCTTCATCCCTTCCAATCATAAAAATCACTTTGATCTTGCAAGAATAATGCATTTTTGAAAATCTCGCTCTGGGCCTTCACTGAGGGTCAGGAGCGATTTTTTGACCTTTTGAACTCTCCGTCAGGATAATTTTATGGAATATAACATTTAAGTATAAGTGACATTTCTTATACTTTAAGTTATATTCCATATATACTTTCAGGATGTTTGAGAATGGTTTCAGACCTCCAGGAGTTATATTGCAAAATCTAGTTTTTGGAGATTTTTCAGTTTCCAGACTTAGTCAAATTTCAGGATCAGGATATTCCAGACTTGGCCAAATTTCAGGATCAGGACTTTCCAAACTTAGCCAAATTTCAGGATAAGGACATCACTCCAGCAGGACCTGCTATCCAGGTGATCCCCTTGGCGACACTCAAAATGCAAAGGCTAACAGACAAAACCCTAAAAGACCTAGAAAACAAACCCTAAAAAGCAAAAAGCAGGGGTCCCCATTTGCAATGGGGCGATGTGTGAATACGTCACAACAGGACCCTAGCCCCAAAATTTCAAAACATATCGAGTTTGTAAAAAGCGCCTTTTAGGTCCGATGTTGGTGCGAGTTTGTAAAAGGCGCGTTTGAAGTCTGAAGTAATCGCGAAGGGCATTTAGGTCCGAAACCCCCTTTTTTTTAGATAGCGAAAACATCTAAGAGCGAAAGTTGCAAAGCGCTTAAAGCTCCGAAGAAGCCTGAAAATCGCGAAATATACTTCAAACGCCCAAAGCCCCAGCTGGTGAAAATCGCAAACTTTCCAAATCGCAAAAGAAGTGTTGAGCTCCGAAGTTTTTTTTTTTCAAGGCTTTGAGCTCCGAAATTCGCCAGAAATCACTAAAATCGCGAAGGGTGCCATGACTCCAAGGTTTTGCGGAGCTTGCAGATAGCGTTAAATTGCCTAAGGTAGGTCCGAAGTTTTCTTGCAAACAGTGTGATTCCTCCGAAAACTTCAGTTCGCCAAAACGTTGAGAGCTCCGAAATTCGCCAGAAACCTGCAAATCGCGAAATGTAAAACGCGAAATTTGCGATCTTGCAAAGAAGAAAGCGTTATTGATCCGAAGTTTGCCCTTGGGATTGAATAGAAGGCAAAATTTAAATTTCAAAGGGGTCCCCAATCTCTCCAAGGTCTGAAGTTGAAAGGTGGCATCATTCGAAATTTTAAAATCCTCCATTTCTCCAAAATAGTTGCGCGCAGGCCCAGATTGGGAAATTCAAAATTTGATATACCCCCTCCATGCTGCTGCATTTCGTTCGGAGGAGATCACGACAGATTTGAAACAAAGACAGAGCCATTTCGTGTAAATCATATTCAAGGTAAGGCATTGTGTAAACTTTTCCAAAGCATCCAAATTTAAATTGCCAATTGCCCAGGGTAAAAACCATTTAAAATGATAAATTCTCTCTCGTCCAACAACCGCGAAAAAATTTAAACCAAAGAGATAACTGTTGGAATTCGAAACTTTGTAGGATCGTCCGTTCATTTCACGCGGCAAGGTCGGGCAATCTCTCGCCATCCGCTCTCATCAGGTAAGTACGCTTTGTCTCGTATGATCATTTGAAAATGCTTAAATCGAATAGACAAATGCGTGAAATTTGATCAAAATGCTTGAATTCTTAAAATCTGCATCTCTTTCGCTCATAAAACGTTGTTCAACTTCAAAGCACTCGAAATTTAGAATTCACCCCTAAGGCTTCGCCAGAAATTGCATCTCTTTTCAAACTTAGGAGAACTTTTCATGCTTTGTCTCTGTTGAAATTAATTCAAAATCCAGAAAGCGTTAAGTATAAATTCGCAATCAAAAATCTTCATGAATGCTGTGGTTAAAATTGATCAAGCCCTTTTAGCTAGAAACGTCACCCCATGTCCAATCTAAATTTTAAATTAATCCCGGCATGCTGGAGCATTTTTCTATCTAAACCGCCTTGCTTTTCTTGTATCACCTCGTAATCCGCATCCGGCTATGCAGGATAAATGCTTAAATCAGCAGTGGAATCATCAAAAACGCCCGCTGCAGCCAAGACCTCACGAGCATCCAAATCAGATATCCCGCGTAAGGTTGAAAGGATGAAGTATCAATATCAGAGGGGAGGATTGAGGGAGTCGAAGGTTCAGAGCGTCTGGGACAATATCAGTGATACCGACCTTGCCCATATCGATATTCAAGACTTTAGGAATCGGGTCTTCTCACCCAACGCATATGGCAGGCCTAGGCAGATGGTGGAAAGTGGCATCGCCCAAGCGGCGGGATTTCCTCCAGCAATACAAAACTATGAATTAGTAGTAGAGGCTGCTCGGCATTATGAACCGAATTCCAGACTAGTGCTCCTCGAGAATATGACTATCGCCGACTTCTCTCCTGAGGCCATTGGTGATGCATTTGACATCCCCTTTCCAAACAATCCCACAGCTACAACTATAGATGAAGCACAAGGGGCATATGATATGAATCCGGCTCGATGCAAAGCACTAATCAACGAAGAATGGTTCAAGGAGAAAAGTCCTTCAAGCGCCAGAATTGTGAAAAAGACCCCCAGGAGTGATTTTCATAATGAGCATGGGGATATGGTCACGTTGCTCAGCCGAGTCATGGGACTTCCTAAGTCCAACTACTTTGAAGAGTGGATGTTCTATTTTACAGAGCAGGTCTTCGCCGGGAAGTCTAAGTTTGGCTGGGCCCAGATCATAA
Organism: Cryptomeria japonica; assembly: GCF_030272615.1. Lineage (NCBI taxonomy): Eukaryota > Viridiplantae > Streptophyta > Pinopsida > Cupressales > Cupressaceae > Cryptomeria > Cryptomeria japonica. Next base: position 606,484,163 of record NC_081413.1, on the reverse strand, counting down.
GCGATAACATCCACACTCAGCTGATTGAGCTCGAAACGAAGAAGTACTTCACCATGACCTCTTATTTGGTCTATATGTTCGCCAAGAACCAGCCACTGCCAGGATTGATAATGAAAGGGGAAATCGAGAATGGGCCCAGTCAGGTGAAGGTCTATGATTGTTACCCGCAACTGCACTACCAAGATATAGCTCAGAGGGAAAAGAGCAGCCCGGCTTATGCAGTTGGTCAGTATGAACGCGTCAATGATGCCTTCACAATGCGCCTAGTCAGGCTAATGCAGGGAGGATTACACATAAGGCTCTCAGAGCAAGCTACTACTCTAGTACAGAGGTATGGAGACTGGTTCATTCAGTTCCCAAGGTTTTCCTACATCTGAATAGCTGGCTTCGATGGTGCCCCTCTCCGACTTCCACGGTACCCAACCGACAAAGTAATTCTTATGGAGGTTGCAAGGCAGTCACGCTCGACCGACATCTTACTTCGAGAAAGCAAGCAGGCTGGATTCACATTCCCTATGACCATAGGCAACCATGATGTCCACTTGAAGACCCCTACCCTAGCAGAGGAGTCCCTTGCAGAGCTGGCCTCTTATGGCCTACAAGACCATTTTCCAAGAAAATATTTCGATCATGATAATCTGGCAAAAAGAGCCTATGGTAGAAGGTACTAAGCAAAGGAATCAATTGAAGACTATTGGAAGAATTGCTCTGATGACTGCGAGGTCAGGCAACGAGAATATTCTAGACTGAGTGTGCAGCAGATGCGACTCTTTGAATACTGTCGGGTCCCAGATCAGCTCACTGATTCAGGGAATTGCCTCCAGGTCCAAGAATTTGAAGCAATAAGGCATCTCTTGCCAGGCGTTGATTGGTCCCAGGACCCAATCACTGATTTCGAGGCAGTCATGGCAGCCCCAGCAAGGTACACAGATCATTGGTTGCATCAGCAGATCGAAAGGCTAATCCATGAGGGAGTCCAGTTCACTTACCACTTAATGGGCAGCCTCGATTCTCAGTCTTCAGAAGATGAAGGAACGTCTAGTGCACCCCGGGAAGGAACTGAGAAACCAGAGAAAAGGAAGAAGGCTAAGGCTTGCAGAGGGACTAGGATGTCCAAAAGAACAAGAAGGGAAAAGATTCCTATAAAGAGACCAGAGGTCACTTCATCTTCAAAAGACCCCAGTTCGTCCGAGGATGTAGTAGAATTGGATTGTATACCTGCTCCGCCTTCCAAAAGCAACATCGATGCATTTGAAGCCAACGATCCTCCTGCGCTCGATGTGCTAGACATTGAGCTAAGAGCCCTCGAATTGACTGAACTGGGTAACCAAATAGAAGAAGGAGAGATTCCATCCACCCAGGGGGTCAAAGTGCATGAACCTACTCAACAGAGCCGTCACGAGTTGCTGCTCCACAATACAACCAAAGATGACTCCACCGTCGAAGGAGAACAAAGGATAGATGAGACTCATGAGCTCGAAAGAGCTGAAGAACGACCATCACATGAGGAGGTCAGGCAGTTGTTCAACGAAATAGGGGAGAATTCAGCTGCAAGCAAAGGGCTTCACACCTCTTTCACTCCTCCAGTGGCAGGGCAGCTGCGAATCTGTGGTGAGTCAACTGAGAACGTCAGAGAACAGAATGCTGACTTGACCTTATCATCAACCCAAACAGTGCCTCAAGAGTGGCTGATTGCCAGAGCCCAGCGCAAGGCCGCCACCAAACCACCCATTGATCTAGAGGATATCTTCTCGCATATAGATCAAGCAAAAGCTAAGGGGAAGAAAAAGCCCAGGGCATATTCTAGAGTGATCAAAGACGAAAAAAGGAACCGCACTCTTCATATTGCCACCTGTTATGACCATTTCACACATCGCCCCATTAGAACAGGGACCCCCTCTTTTGCTTTTGTTTTGCTTTCTCTCTGCTTGTTCTTCTCTCTGCCTTTTTGGTATTTTGAGTGAGTGGTTGTCTGTCTGGGCTAGGGCTAATCCTTAAGGGTTCTTTTTTGGCATCATTCAAGTTAAGTCCAATCGAATTTTGGAAAATTGTTAAATGTCTCCCTGAAGAATTGAGATTGTCAGACTGAGGTAAACCTTTCAGGAGAGTCAAATTGGTTAGGTCAGGGGAGTCAAATAGGTCTCAGGTTAGGTCTTGATTGAAAGAAACTTTTTTGGGTAAGGTCCAGTTTGTTTCTAAGTCTAAATTAACTAAGCATGGTCAGTGAAGAAAGGGAATCTAGTCGGCCAAGTTAAATAGGGAATGAAATGGATCAAGAGCCTGAAAATGTCAAGTTTGCTCCTGACCCTTGTTGAGGGTCTAGGGCGAAATTCCTTGTAGAGTGAATTTCCTTCACAATTTTGACTAAGTTTTGACATGTTTGAGGGTGAATTTGTGTGTTCTTGCCTGGAGAGTTTTTGATCGATTTTTGGAGAGCAAGATGATGCCTGAAATAGAAAATTCGCTCCTGACCCTTGCTGAGGGCCCAGGGCGAACTTCACTCTAAACACAGTTTCTTGTTTTGAGAGGATTTGCTAACTGGTTCCTGGCCTTGAAAATGACCTGACTTTGCCTTGTGAAGTGGTTTGAGACTTAAATTTTGAGCAGTTTAGCCTAAAATGGTAATTTCGCTCCTGACCCTTGGAGAGGGTCTAGGGCGAAAATGTTGTTTAAAGTTTATTTGTCACTGATTTTGTCTAACTTGTTTTGTGCAGGGTCTCCCGGAAGGAAGATTGGACGTCACTTGATGCAATTGAGGATTTGAAAACATGAGAATTGATGAATTTTGGGCAATAAAGGCAAATTCGCTCCTGACCCTTGCTGAGGGCCCAGGGCGAAATTTTGAATTTTCCTTATTTTGCAGTGAAAAAAGATCAAGTTTTGAACATGAATGGAAAATGAACAACTCCCTTTACCTGCCTGAGAAAGTTTTAACTTGAAAAGATGAAGAACTTTGTTGAAAACCTAAAATTCGCTCCTAACCCTTGCTGAGGGTCCAGGGCGAAAATTTCCATTAGAGTCATCTCTGGCCTTGTTTGGTCAAATTGAGATGTCAGAGGCGTGATGAATGGTGAAGTGAACATAATAGAACCCCCTAACTTGCTTGGAGATCAAAAGATGAAGGAGTTTTGCCCAGGAAAGGCAATTTTGCTCCTGACCCTTGCTGAGGGTCCAGGGCGAAATTCTTTATAAACACATTATTTTACCTTTCTTGGACATAAAATCCTATTCATAGCATATTGCAAGATGAAATCTTACTTGGCAAAGAGGTTTTAAGGTGAAAAGTGAAGCATTTTGGTCAATATTACAAAATTTGCTCCTGACCCTCTCAGGAGGTCCAAGGCGAAATTCTCAAAAACACCTTTTTCTTGCAACGTCAAAATGATTTTTATGGTTGGAGTGGATGTGAAAAGGTATGTTTTACCCTTTGAAGATAATTTGGATGGTAAACAAGAAGCAACCAAGCCCAAAAAAGGAAAAATCACTCCTGACCCTTGGAGAGGGTCCAGCGCGAAAATTCTAAAACCTGTTTTTTCCTCCAAAGTTTGAGCAAAGCTAAGCCTAGGCATGAGTTTGAAATGATGTTTGAATTGCCTTGAAGTGAAGAAGGATTGTTGAAGATGAAAGTTTTGAAGGCAATTATCAAAATCGCTCCTGACCCTTGGAGAGGGTCCAGAGCGAATTTCCAAGGTTCTCTCCTTTTTTTTGAATTAAGACAAAATCTTGCTATATCTTCCTTGGATAGGAGGAGGACGTGATATGTTATGCCTTAGAAGTGATTTGAAGATAAAAGAAAGAAGGAATGTGTTCAAAATTTAAAATTCGCTCCTGACCCTTGGAGAATGCCCAAGGTGAAAATCACAAAAACTACCTATTTCTTTGAAGATTTTGCTAAGGCAAGGATGCACTAAGGTAAAGATGCCCTTTAAGATCATGATGAGTAGTGGTTTGCTTCAAAACTTGATGATTCTCTTCGCTCCTGACCCTTGCAGAAGGCCCAGGGCGAAAATTTGAAAAACCTCCACTTTGCCCTGCAGAAACAAAACAAGCTTGAATGAGTGGATGAAGGACATTACCTAGTGATGAATGAAAGATTCGAGAGAAGTTGATGATGGATTGAGCCTAATTTGCAAAAATCGCTCCCGACCCTTGGAGAGGGTCCAGGGCGAAAAAACTTGGAAGGAGGATTTTCTTGCTTGGTTTGGAGGTATAAACATGATCTTGCTTGGTGAAGAGGTTTTTAGATAAGGAAATGAGGATTTTTAGTCAAAGTTGCAAAAGTCGCTCCTGACCCTTGCTAAGGGTCCAGGGCGATAATCTTTCAAACACCTATTTTGCCTAACAACAACAAACCAAGCATGCATGGAATGAATGAAGAAGATCCTTGCTTAACCTTGTGAAAAAAGATTGGAGCAAAATGATGGAGGAGTAAGAGCAAATTTGAAAAATCGCTCCTAACCCTTGGAGAGGGTCCAGGGTGAAAAACACCAAAATCACACTTTTTCTCCTAAGTTGGATAGAACTAAGTCTGGAATTCAGTGAGAAGACCTATTTGAGATGCCTTGAAGAGATTTTGAACTTTGAAAAATGTCAATTTTGAGCCAAATTATGAAAATCGCTCCTGACCCTTGGAGAGGTTCCAGGGCGAAATTCCTCTAAAAGCATTATTTCCTTCAAGATTTTTGATGAAGTAACTCAGTGGTGCAAGGAAATGGATCTTGGAAATTGAGTTGAGAGTTCAACAATCAAGCTAAGGTGGATTATAACCTAAAATGAGAAAATCGCTCCTGACCCTTGGAGAGGGTCCAGGGCGAAATCTACATTTCCACCTAAATTCCTCATGCAGAATACCAAAATTTGAAATGCAAGACCTAAACTGGATATGAATTCACCCTCCAAGAGATTTTAGAGTCAAGGTATGAAATATTTAAGGTTAAATTTGGAAAATCGCTCCTAACCCTTGGAGAGGGTCCAGGGTGAAATCATTAGCAAGCTTCATTGAGACCTTGATCAAAAAATTAATATTCTCCAGTTTGCACTAAATCACCAAAATTGCTAAATTTGAGACATTTGAAAAATTAAATTCGCATTAATTTAAAAGCATTTTGCATTTAATAAATTAATTTTAAGCCCTGAAATAATCAAAATTTTACCTTGGAGGATTAAAATTAATTTTTTTTTTTAAATTTAAAATGAGCGCTCAAGGGAATTGTTTTGCCTTTATAGGCAAGTCGGCCACCCTTTGTTGGAGATTTTATTTATTTTTTTACCCCTTTTTTTGCCAAGTCGGCCTTGAAGGGAGTAGGGTGAGCGCTCTATATAATGGAGGATTGTTGCTTCACATTTCAAATCATTCATTCATTCCTTCTAAGTGCGAAATTGAAGAGTAAATGGAGGAGCGAAATCCAGCAGATTGGAGGCGAAATTTTGCTAAGTGTTAAAGGCTAAGTGGGGTGAAGCTCTTTGGAGGCTAAGGGAGGCATAATTCATCCAAGAGAGGGCTATGATTTAAACCTTGCCTACCAAAATCCATTTTTCTTGCATAATTTTCAAAGGTCTTAGAGTTTAGTACTCAAGAGAAGGTATGGACTCGTTTCGATATTCCTTGTCAAGGCTTGTTTTAATAGCATTTTATTGAAAGGGTCTAAAACTTGAGAAGAGTTGATTAATTAATTAGGAAATGATAATTCTAGATTTATCATGAAATTTCCTAATTAATATCTTAAATCCTCTTTTTGAGTCTTATTTTCTACCCGTTAATGTTCAAGGACTAATTTTGAAATGTTGTGTAGGTGTCAAGATGGCGACTCCAAAGGCTGGAGTATCTACTAGTCGCCCGGCTCTCATCAAAGAAGATCAGAAGAATGACGAATTGGAGACCAGGATCATGTCCAAATGGAGTAATATCAGAGACACCAACTTAGGAAACTTCAATGTGAAGAAGTTTCGAGAGGTCCCCTACATTGGCAAGCCATCACCTGTTGCGAAGAAGATAATTGAAAGTGGCATCATCAAGGCTGCAGGTTTCCCTCCCGCAGTCAAGTGTCATGAGCTGATGATCGAGTGTGCCCGCCATTATGACTCACAATCAAGGACGATCGTTTCCAAGGAAGGGAACATCTTAGCTTACCTTTCAGAAGAAGCTATAAATGAAGCTCTTCATCTTCCAGAACATAAGGATATGATTTACAAAAGCCTAGAAAGAGCGAGGTCGATCTATGAAGATGATCCCGATACTTGTCTGAATCTCATCAACAAGAATTGGTTGCTCAAAAGTCGGCCTCGCCTGAACAAGATTCCCAATACACCGCATAGGATCGACTTTCAGGAGGAGTACAGAGATTTGATAACTTTGCTCAATCGAGTTATAGGGGCTCCTCAAGCTTTCTACTTCGAAAAGTGGATGTTTTTCATTCAAATGATAGTCCAAGGAAAAGGAATGCTTCATTGGGCCAGAATTATTAGCAATTGTCTGGATGTGCAGTTGAGAAGGCTAAGACCTACCAAATCATTTCACATGAGCTCATATGTTATATATGCCTTAATCAGGAGTTTTGAGTATGCAGAGCTACCTCATAGAGGAGTGATCAAAAGAGGACCCGGAGAAATGAAAGTTTGTGATTCTTATGTTCATCTGCATCATCCGCCTAGAAGTGACTACAAGTTAGTCAATGACACCTTCACGATGAACATTACTAGGATATTGCAAGATGGGATTCACAATCGACTATCTCTGGATGCACAAGAGCTTGTGAAGAAGTATGGTGCATGGTTCATCCAGTTTCCAAAGTTTACATACATCAGAGTTCATGGGTGTCCTTCATCTCCCTACATGTTGCCGAGGTATCCGACAGACAGGATAGTGCTACTTGAGGTGACTAGACAGTTGGCCGCTTATGCGAAGGCATCCCGACACAAGCATGGAAATGGAATTCCCGTGCCCATCATACTAGGGAATTCACTTGAAGTATGTCCTAACACTCAAACCTCGAAAGATGCAGAGAAGGAATTATCTTTATACTCATTCACATCCTTTGCCTCACGGGAGAATTTTGACCCTCATGGTTATATGGAGGAGACAGTCGGCAGGAAGTACAAGCATGAGTTTCAGGTAGAAGACTTTTGGATGAATCTCCCAAGTGATTTAGAGGTTAAGGGAAAGATGCATTCCAGGCTACCCTTAGATTTCATCAGGAAATGCAAGGTTTATAGAGCAGCTGATCAAGCCCAAGATAATGGTAAATACCTCCAGTCATCCTATGAGAAAGAAGACAAAGGAGTGAAGATAGATTGGAATGAGCCCGAGGTTTTAGACTTGAGAGTTTTGATGGCTCTTGTCTTATCGTGTACTCGCAGATGGGTGGATGTACAGCATCAGAAGTTGAGGGAGCAGAATGTATCAATGACTTTTACTTTGGAGGCAAGACCAGAAGAAGGAGAAGCAAGCGTGAGTGAGAACACTTCTCATCCTAGAGGTGCAAAGAGGAAAGAAAGACCTGAGAAAAGGGAACCTTCCAAGAAGAAACAAGAAGCCAATCTTGGTCACCCATCAAGCACATCTTCTCGACATGAAAAGAAGGCAGATCAGAAGAGGATGGTACATGAAATTGATGAATCTATGGAATCCATGGTACAAAATGACAAGCCAGAAAAGGGACAGACGCCTCAACATTCATCAAGTCAATCCCCTCAAGTTGATGTTAATGAGCTCCATGAAGAGAAAAATGATGATGAAGCGACATCTCCTTTCCGAGAGGATGGACCACTGCTTAAAGAAATACAAGTAAAGGAAACAAGATCTGCCATTCCGGATTGGTTAAAGGAGAGACTAACAAGGGTAGTTGTGGTTGAAGAGGAAGAAGATGTATTTGATTTAGAAAGCCTTATAGGAAATTCTCAAGAGGTAATAGAAAAGAAGAAGGCCACAAAGATGTCCAAGGTACTAAGGGATGAGACAAGATCCAGGAAATTGCAAATAGCTACACCAGTAGTGGACAAGTATGAGGGTGAGATTCTTGCAGATCAAAATGACTTAGAAACATTTGAGCTTGGTCCACTTACCACCGAACAAGCAATGGAAGAGGCAACTGATTCATTTGAAGCACTTAAAGACAAACTTAAAGAAGAAATGGAAAAGAATAGGAAGCTTGAGAGAGAGGTCGGTGCTTGGAGAGGCTATTTTAGTCATCTCAATCAGCCCTTGAGACGTCAGGATCCAGCAGTATCTCCTTTACAAGCACTTCCTCTTGAATCAGTTGGCAAAGCAGAAAGGGTCAAGAGCTTGGTTCAGCTTATGAGCTCTTGGATTGACAAATCTCACACTGTAGCTGTTGAATTTGCAACAAGAATGATGAAGACAATTCATCGAGCTATCCAGGTCCTTGAGATTATCCATAATCTAATGATAACTGTAGCCGCTTTCACTCACACTAGAGATGTTATCATTCTTGTCCTGCAAGTAATAAGACACACACCAAGACGGATCCTGGCACAAGAAAAGATAATGGATGGAGGAACTCATAACCTCCTACAGTGGTCAGCTCTGCTCCAAATGAAAGAGGTTCTTTTTGAAGACATCAACACCAAATGCAATCAAGTTGAAGGTGTCATCCATCCAATTCAAGATAAGGTGTTTGAAGTGTTGCGTACCATTCTTGGCAGGCGGATCGAGATTGAGACAGGTGTGGACATCCAAGAGTTGGAGGAGAGAGTCAAAGTCATCTTTTGCAAAGAGGAGAACGTCATCACAGATGAGCAACGAGATCTGATGTTCACTACCATGTTCCTGATTGAGAAGATCAAAGAACTTGAACCTGGATGGGAGATGGCCCTTCTCACTGCTTTTGATCAAGTCCTTCATTTGGAAGAACGAATGAAAAATCTTCCTGAGATTCCCATTGCTGAGATTGAGGGAATTGTGTCCAGATTCGTTGGATATGCTAAAAAAGAGCATAGGAAAGGGAACAAAATTTTAGATGAAAAGTTGTTATAGGATGATGTGGCAGCTTAATTCCTATTGGTCTATGTTTCCCCGATATTTGTGCCAATTAAATATTTGGCTATGCATTTAATAATGTTCATCTAAATGGCGACCTTTTTGTAACAAACCCTAATTAGGGTTTAGGTGCCAAAATCTTGGCCATTGATCTTCTTTCGATCTAGACCGTTCATTGTATTTGAGGATGCTATATATACCCTCACTCATTTTCATTTTGATAATAGTTAGAAGTTAGAGAAGAGAGGGAGCTTAGAGAAGAAAGTTATTGTGTAGCAAGATTGAGTAGTGAAGAAAGAATTTTGAACAATTGTTGTCTATTTGGCTTTGAGATCAATAAAATATTGAAGTTATGGTGTTTTATTGCAATACTTGTGGCTATCTTCATGATTGTTTATCTTCTTGAATCATTCTCAGTCGAAGTAGTATTTAAGTTTAAAGGACTAAGTGTTGTGCTTGATCTTTGGTGAGATTCATGTTCCAAACCACTAGCTTCTTACTAATTGTAAGGACGCCTTGTGTGGTCAACTGGAGATATTGAGATTGCTTAAACATTCAATCTTTGTTGAAATATTGATATGTATCTCTATGATAGTATCTTTATCCTTGATGATTTGAAAATCACTGAATCACCTTAGAAGATCGCATCAATTCCAGTAGAGTTGTAATTGCTTGGCAATACTGAAATTGGTAGAATCTTACCAAGTCTAGCCTACATTGAATCATTCTTAGGATTAGATTAGTATTCATCCCTTGAAACCCTTATCTTTTGCTATTTTTTGAAAATTTGTTAGTATTAGGAAAATCTTGTTCCTGCAGTCAAAAGAGAGTAACACGGACAAGCTTTCTCAGAAAGTACGTAAGACCCCTTGAAGAAACAGCATATACAACGACCACTGGTGCTTATCCACATGTAGAGATCCTACAACGAAGAACCTTGAAGTAATCCTGGACGATCCTTTTTCGCGATATCTTCAGCATTCAGAGGCTTTAATCAAGAGAGGGTAAGGTACCATTTGGGTATTTTATTCTGTGTTTGGCTGTGTACAAAATACACATCAACACCACCCAGCCTGTAGACAAGCCAGTAGATCAGATAACACTGGCAGATTATAGCATCACAACTGTCCCCATCGGACGAGCCACTAAAGAGCAAGAAAAGGAAGAATTTAAGGATTCAATGCAGAATATACTCAGGCAGCTCGAAGAGATCACAGCTGAAAAGTACATGTATCGGGCCCGTGCTGAGCAAGCCGAAGGATACATCGATCAATTCCTAAGGCCATTGCACAATGCCTCCGAATCCCATATTCCCCCGACAGCATTGGCGCAAAGGACCACAACTGAATTTGAAGGAGTACGGGACACCGCAAAGGCCGTCAAGGAATGGATGCAAGACATCAAGAAAAAGGGAGAGCAGATCCTTAAGGAAGTAAAAGAAATGGCCCTCCATCGAGAGCTCACTCTAGTCAAGTTATTGGAGGTAAAGAAGGAATCCCTTCACATGCACGAAGTGGCAGCCACTACCCTTCCCCTCATGAGAGCTCTTTTCTGGACACACGCGCAAATTCCTACATTGTTCGCCATCCTAGATCCTCATAGCATCAGTGTTCTTAAGGAGTGGTACTGGACTATCACCATGAAGAACGACACCAAAGAAATTATTGACAAGGAAAGTGACGCATGTGAAGTGATTCTAGGAAACATGCAAGAACTAGGTAAGACCATCCTTCGATCAATGGTTTCAGGATGGATAAACGACTTGTCCAATAATGCAATCCAACCAAACTGGGAAGAAAGATTGGGGACGGATAAGATTTCCTATTCCATTAAGGACTTGAGTTTTGCTAGTCAGTTCCATTCAGACATATTATGCTTTGAGCGTAATTGCTCCAGCTGGAAGGACGTTTTAAAACACGTGGACCAGTATCTCGAAGGCATGCAATACAAAATTCGCCATCCTCCCATGCCTCCATTCAGTCTGCTCTTCCAGTTATGTATCAGGATCTAGGAATACGTTCGCGAGGAACAGGCAGCAGGTCGTGATTTATGGCAGGAATACCTGCATGGCGAGGATCAATTTCTAGAAAAGGAGTGTGAGACCGAAATAGAGAAAGTAATTTCTCAAAAGTGCTTTTTTCCCTCTAAATCTTAAAAGTGCACTTTTGCACCAAAAGGTGACAATTGACTTTTGGTCAACAAATGTAAAGCTTTATTTGATGCACCTTTTTGGATTATTTCAAATTGCTGTAATTATCCCTTTTTGGGTAGTTATTGCCCATTTTGAGGTGGTTGTTGATATTTGCCTCCAATTATGGGTATGGGCAGCCATGCTTTATGGATGAATCTGGGCCACTTGTTTAGATTAAATCTAGGCCATTCATCCTTTTTGAAGCCTATTTAAGGGACTGGTTTTCCCTCTTTTTTGTAAGAAGTTCTTGGATTGTTGCGAAAGCTCTGGAGAAATTTACAGGAATTAATGCAAAGAATTAAGACTGTTTTCAAGTTTCCTTGTGAGTGCATGGTCTCCTTCTTCACTTAATTTAGAAATCTTTCAGTTATGTCTATTTATTTTGCATAGCATTTTTCAATCAAGCATCTGATAGAATCCTTGCAGTCCACACCATTAGGGAACGGTTGATTGCCTTTCTTTCTGCATGGTTAATCTGGACCTTTCATGCTTAGTTCGGTTATCAAACACATACTATGAATGTAGAAGTTCTAATATTGTACTTGATAACATGAAAATCTTGTTTCTCCTTTGAAGATTGCACTGGATTTATGCAAACATTGTGCTTGAGCAGCTGGTGATGTTTAATCTAGTTTCCTGGAGGTGTCTGTCTGCTTGACTGAATTTGCTATTTTAGTTAGAATTTACATTTCATGTCTCTTTCTCTCTCTATCCTTCCCTCCTTTTTCCCCTTTTTTATTCATAAAATCTGCAATCCCGTTAAAACAGTATCAAATTAATCGAAATCATCTGATAGAAAGATCATAAAAGTTCTAGGGAACTTGTCTATAAATTACCAGTTCAACATAAGTCTCCCTTGTGTTTCCAGCATAAACACATCAAGCCACTGAAAAATCCCGCAGTCAAGACCTGACAAAAGAAACCTTGAGGTAGTCTCCTTTGATCAAACTTAGAAAACAGCATTGGAGACTTCCTTATCTCAAGAGAGAGTAGGATAATCAATTGGCTATTCTATTCTGCGTTGGCCGTATGGAGTTTGCAGCAATGTGATTTCAGACACGTCAACAGAGTCCAGCATTTGTATTTGGCAGCTTGAAAATTCAAAGTTCCTAGATGATTGCACTGGTTTTTACCTAGTTGTGCTAATTAGCTAGCAAAGTAACTTCTGGTTATTTTAAGATTTTCGTCTATGTGTTCAAATATGTTGTCTTAGTTAAGTTAGCTAGTTGTTCTTATTACTCTTTATCCTCATTCCCCCTTTTCCCCTTTTTTAAAAAGAAACCCGCAAGTCGAGTTGAAGTAGCATCAAGTTAAAAGCAAATCAGATGAAATAAGATTGTAAGATTTTAGGGAACCTGTGTGAAACCAATTCCATCTAATTGTAAGTCCCCTTTGTGTTTCCAGCAAAACACATCAACTGCTGAGCTATCCTACAGTCAAGACCTGACAACCGAAACCTTGAGGTCATCCCCCATTGATCAATTTAAAACAACATTAGGGATTTCCTTATCTCAAGAGAGGATAGGATACTAAGCATTCTATTCTGCGTTGGCCGGATGAAGTCGTAGTTCCGCGATTTTAGCCACGTCAATAATATCTATAGTTAAAATAAAATTGTTTGGCAATCTAATCACTATTTTTATCCCAAAATAATTTTAGTATCTATTGATTTTTTTAGATTAATTTTTAATTTTTGAATTGCTTTTTGTTTTTATATACATGGATGAATGAGGTGCATATGCGATTGTAGACTTACGTCTATCAACATAATAACACAAAGATACAGAAATGAGAAAACCCTTATAAGGGTAAAACCCCAGTTGGTAGGAGCAGATGCTCTCTACCAAAGTGTATTACTCAATAAACCAATACAGGATATTATAATTTTCTTGTCCAGCCTACAGCTACTTCAGCTTCTACTTCTGTATGGTAGAACCTCCAATTGTCCTCCAGCCTTCCCTCCCTTTGATTCGGACTTTCAATTTTCTAAGTGTATATGCAAAACTAACATATATATCTTAAGGATAATCTATATAAAGTACATCAATATATATCTTATTATATTGTAATTTATATTACATTATCATTATAAAAATAAAAATGATTTTACAAATAATAAGAATGTTTTTTTATTTATATTTTAATCTCATTGTAGAAATAAAAATTTAATAGAAAAATGGTTTAAAAATACTTAATGTTTATCCGTTATTAAAAAAAAAAGATATTTCTTATTTTTTATTTGTCTCATTATAGGAATAAAAATTAAAATTAAAATGGTTTACAAATATTTGATGTTTATCTGTTATAAAAATATAAATAAAAATGATTTTACAAATGTTTAATGCTTATCTCATTATAGAAATAAAAATAAAAATAAAATGATTTACAAATACTTAATGTTTATCCCTTATAATAATGAAAAAATAATAATAATAATTATCTACATATCTACAATTAAAATAAAATTGTTTGGCAATCTAATCATTATTTTTATCCCAAAATAATTTTAGTATCTATTGATTTTTTTAGATTAATTTTTCATCTTTAAACTGCTTTTTGTTTTTATATACATGGATGAATGAGGTGCATATGTGATTGTAGACTTACGTCTATCGACGTAATAACACAAAGATACAGAAATGAGAAAACCCTTATAAGGGGTGAAAACCCCAGTTGGTAGGAGCAGTTGCTCTCTACCAAAGTGTATTACTCAATAGACTAGTACAGGATATTATAATTTTCCTATCCAGCCTACAGCTACTTCAGCTTCTACTTTTGTATGGTAGAACCTCCAATTGTCCTCCAGCCTTCCCTTCCTTTGATTCGGACTTTCCATCTTCTTGAAAGTGCTAGAAGAATCCCCTAATATGTGACAAGCCTTCCCCTCAGGACTTGAAAAGACGAGGATGCATGTTCATTCCAAGTTTTGTACATTCTTACAGCTAGTGAAAAACTACCACTAATCAGCCAGAATTGATCACAAATTTGACCTATTAATTACAAGATTGCTACTGTCAATTACAAGATCACAACTTGATCACATTAATGCCCCCACAATCACAGAATTACAACCTGCTTAAACTAGCAATTTTGTCTGTAATAAAACAATGAGAATCTGCACATCCAATATTTGAACCAAATCCTTTTCTAGATGCTATGAACCTACTTGATGCTATGTCTGTATGGTTTTGGCCCTGCAACATACTGAAGTGTCTTTCTCTAGAATGAGTTTTACTCAATCCAATATGGATCATCACCCCTTATTAAAGAGGTTTTGATCCTAAAAAAGCTTACATTTGGGATATAGGATGATCCCTTTCCATGTGTACGGCATCTTAACAACATCCATTGTTTCCATTTCTTTTATAATCCCCTGTGATACACACACACTTGTGCTAAAATTATTGTCTTGTTACAATATATCCTGCAAATGGTCCCTCTTACGAATACCATTTTACAATATTTATACAAGCTATTATAAGGTGGTCCTTCCTATTGCATATTTGCTTTGTACATTGAATGGCCGTACATCTTTATAATGTTCATAAGATTTCAGATCCAACAACTATGTAAATGCTACAGCTATGAAGAAAATTTGTGCAAGTACCGTAATCCAAACCAAAATGTGATGCCCTTGGCTGTCCTCATGCTCATCTATGATGCATAAAGTGTCTCCCTTTTTGTGCACATACAAGAGGAGATTCTTTACATTTCTTGCCATACCAACCAACAAGTGAGACAAGTTACACGCTCCAATGTTACATTGCCATGGTATGAAAATATACATGCTTACAACACCCACAAATGCTTCATACTGCTGTCCATGCACGATACAAAGATGCATTAATGATTTACAACACCCAAAAATGTTTGTGCTGTCCATGCTCAATGCAAAGATACGTTCATGATTTACAACACCCACAAAACTGTCATATTGCCGTCCATGCCATGCAATCAATGGAAATCAACATGACTACAATAACAAATTTCTTCATAGTGATGTGCATGTTCTAACTCAAGAAGTATATATGTTTTGCAGCACCCAAGAACATACTATAGTGCTGCTCATTTACCAAAACTTGCTTATCTTGCTAAAAGTATCTTGTTTTCATCTAACAATGGAGAATACATGAATGCAATACCTAATAGAACTTGCAAATGATGTAGATACTCTCAAAAAAAAAGTGTACATGTTTTACAACGCACAAGAACATGCTATAGTGCTGTCCATGTTATGTGTTGGGTCCCAAAACTGCTGCTCCACTTCCTAGAATAAAATTTCACCATCAAGTCCAAGCCTGTCATCATGAAGGTAAAACTTATTCATCCACAAACCATGGAGGGCTAGAAATCATCAACTCAATGAGAGTGGGTTTTCTCTCCTATGCTTTAAAATCATCTTAAACTCAGGAGGGTGCTCCTAGAGGTAGATTAAATAAAATGTACAATTGAAAAAGCTGATAGCCAAACCCAAACTATTGATTCAACTCCAAAGATTCTCACAAAGTTGAGAGCAACTAGCTATCCTAATACCTTAATATCACTGATTAGACACCATTGCAACAAGTGCAAGGTGGAGGCAAGATACGTGATCCACAAAACATTGGATGTGAAATGTAATATGCAGCCGTATTCTGCCTTGTTATTTTTGGTTTTTGGTTTTTTGTTTTGCAAATGTTTTGATTGATAAAGAAAGTGCAGATAATAGAATACTTGCAAACAACTCACAAAATTGACAATATTTAGAAATTCACAAGGCTGAAATATGTTGTCCTCATTTTTGTTTTTAAAAATATGGACTATTACATAGAAATTTTTGTCAAAAAATGAAAATTTTACTCTATGGCATGCTTCCCGAGGTAGAATTTTGCCCTGCCTCTGGACTGGACTAATCCTCAGTCCATCCTCAAACCACATTTCAAATTTCATCGTGTTTCGAGTTCGTTTGCTTTGTTTTTCCTTCAATTTCGGGGTTTTTTCTCCCTGACTGCAGGTGGGAAATTTTCCTTAAGTTGCAAGTTTGAATTTCCCCCTTGTTCCTTTTTTTCCTTTTAAGTCATTGTAGGAACTTTTTGAACATATTACAAGTGAACTTTAAATTATAAAGTTAAAATAAAACTTGTGATTTATTTAAAAAGAGTTTCACATAAGTGATTTTAAGTTATGGTAGGGGTTTTTCTCCTCCATTAACAAGTTTTATAAAGTCACTTTAAGTTGTAATAGGGATTTTATTTCCCTATTAAAGGGTTTATTTTTAAGTTAAGTTATTTTTTGACTTGTTAAAGGAATTTTATTTTCCCTTTACTAGTCTTTTGTTGAGTTGTTTAAACTTTAAAACTTGTAAAGGGAGTTTTATTTCCCTATTACATGTATTTTAAACTTGTAGTTTTCTCTCACAAACCCGATTTTGCCTTAATGCATGAAAAGTGAACATATTAAAACTTGCAAATGGGTTTTATAAACCCTATTTCATATGTTCTTTGCAAATTTTAAACTTGTTTCCCTTCTCCAAGAACCCGACCAGCTATTGAAGTCAAATTTGTTGAAGGATTCAATCGATTTTTGTGGAGAGATTTTAGGAGGAAGGCGTTTTAAATCCTAAGCTATTTTCATGCATTTTGAAACTCTTTTTGTGCCATATGGTAGTCGTTTTTGCTAGTTCAAAGGCATTAAAATAGCAAACACGTGTTCTTCAAATGCCACGATTTACCTCTTGGAAGTGCCACGAATCCTCCTTCTCCTAAGTTGTTTTGGCTTCTCTTACCTAGGCGTGGGGATTGGAAGCTTCATTTGACCGATTCTTCATGCATTTGTTAGGCGTTTTGCTGCATATGGCATTTTTAAGAAACGTGGCTAGCGTTTGAATTGTCTTCTTTTGTCTATTTAAGAGATTCATTCTCTCCTTTCAAGGATTGCTTCTTGTTCTTAGGAGGTCGTTTTGTTGATCAAGGTATGTTTTCTTCTCTTGTTCTTCATTTCCTTTCTCTTGTTTTAGTTTGTTTTAGTTTCCTTGATTAAGTTGTATATATGTTAGTTTTGTTTTGCTCTTGCCTAAAATCAGTTTTGTGAGAGATTTTCCCCTTTGTTCCAAGTTTGCAAAGCAATTTGCAAATTGCATTATCTTTCCCCATTTTCCCTCTTTGCTTGCATTTGGGATTTAAAAACCCGATTGCAAGTGAGATGAAAATAGTTGATCTACCCCATTGGTTGAAAAATGTTAACCATCTTTTGTTGAAATTCCAAGTTTCAAAGTTGGAAAAATACTCATCCTTTCAAAATCGGGTTCTTAAAACTTGATTACAAGTTGAAAGTTCTTCCCATTTTCATAAAGATGATCTTCCCAAAATCTTTTCATTTTCATTCATATTCATTGCCATCATCCGTACATACCATTCCCGCCATTTCCTACATGTCAAAATCTCATTTTTCACTCACTACTTCATTTTCCTTTTTACAAGTATACTTGCATTTGGGTTTCAAAAGCTCGATTGCACATTTGTTCTTCCCCACTTGTATACTTGTAAAACGTTCCCCAAGATCCGAAATTGGCCAAAATCCAAGTTCCAAGCATCCCTATTTATTTACCATCTTCCTCTCACAAAGTTGTGAAGTGCAAGAATTAGAATTTTTCCCATTTGAAGAGGAAAGATGATAGTTGCAGCTGATCTTGATGTTGCTTTGACACTTTTAAGTCTTCATCGCAGCATACCAGGTTGTTCTTCAATGTCAAATTTACCATCATCTTCCACTTCAAAGAAGATGAAATACAAATTTGATAAGTAGCAGAATGAGGTCTCCCCTTCACAAGTTTCCTCTCCTATGGATCATATCAAGAATACGGAAATAGGGCATGTTGACATGTCAAATTTCATCAAAAGGGTGGAGAATCCAAAGGATAGCAATATGCAGCGATTGTTGGACGGCCACATTCACCATGCTTCTTCTTTTCCGGTGGCTGCCCTAGAACCCGAGTTCGTTCTTGCTTGTGCTCACCATTTTGACAAGGAGACAAGAACCATCAAGAATGATGATGGAGAAGCCATAATCCATCTTGATGCGGACACCATTGAGAAAGTTTTCAGAATCCCATATGCTGTCCTATACATGGAGATTTCCAAAAGTAGTGCAGCTTATTACTATGCCAAAAGGAAAAAGGATTGCAAGCGCCACATTAACAGGTGGATTCATGAACCACAGGTAACTCTCACAAGATGGGCCAAATTGCATCGTTGTGATTTCAAGTGGAAAATCGGAGACACCATCACTCTCCTTAGCAGGATGTTGGGTTTGGAACATTCTAATGTTTTTGAACCCTGGATGTATCAATTTATCATGTTCATAAGGCAGTCCCATCACATCTCTTGGGGAGAAGTAATCAGTGACGCTTTGTGTGAACAACTTGCAGCAGTCCCTACCACTATGAAGTTCTATATGAACTCATATCTTGTGTATATAGCAGCATCACTTAGACATTTCCCTAGTCTTTCTACCAAGGGTGATCGCTCGCTTATACCTGTGTGGGAGTACTATGATCAGTTGCCCTTGGGGCCGAGTAGATTGCATTATAGGAGGGTTCAGGATGCTTTCTTTGGTCACTACATGTGTCAATTTGACAAGACATTGAGAAACAAAAGAGCGTCAGACGAAACATGGGAGAAGGTGAATGAGTATGGCTGTTTGTTTCTTCAGTTCTCAACTTTCACATACATGAGAGTTGGATGTTACGGTGGGCAGCCATACATGCTTCCTAGATACCCAACCGATAAGATTATTCTTATGGATTTGGGAAGATAGATCATGGCTATTCATGCATATCAATCGGTCAAGCATAAGGTTAGAATGGGAATCTCTTCAACTAACCCATTGAAGTTTGGCCGATATTCCCTCATCACGTCTACCAAAGCCAAGGCCATGGAGACCGAGTTGCAGGAGATTAAACTTAAAAGGTTCAAGTCAAGGGCAGATTTTGACTACCGAGGCATGAAAGAAAGGATCAAAAAATCCTTTATACATGCGCATCACATAGAAGACATTTGGGCGGATCTTCGAATAGAAAAGGAGGTTCATAAGATGGATTATTGCAGGCTCACCCTTGAGCAGATTGTTGATTTGAACCTAGTGAACATTCCACAAGGAATGGGAATGTGCTTGATCTAGAGTATGTTTCACGAAGAGTTGATGAAGCCCCACTTCCATTAATTCAGCAGTCACACAAAGAATGCACTTCCATTCTTGAGAGATTTCAGCCTATCCTAGCTAACACCAACACTTGGCTCAAAGGTAATGGTGTTAAACTTATCAAGATCAAAATTGGTAAGGAAGATGACTCTACAAGACTCCTTGGTCATAGGTCCGAGATTCAAATAGATAACAAGGAAGGTGCATCATGTTCAGGCACTAAAATTAAGTTGCGGGTGAGTCGGGCAATGGTACTTCCTCCTGAGGAGGTGACAGTTTGTGGGAAGGAGAAATCCCAGCTTCATATTCAAGTGATTGATCCTGAAAATCAAGAGGAAGAACAACAATCAGATGATTCTCCTAAGTCGCCAACTTCAGAGTCACCTCATGAGGTTCCTTCCTCAATCCCCATGGAGCTACTTTTATCTCCTCATGACACAGATGTGGATGCTTCTTCCACTATTCATGATGTTCCTATAGTAGTGGATGAGTCCCCTCAAAATGCCATTCCCATTTCAGCCATTGAGCCACATCTTGATCATCAACAAGAGAGTTTGCTGGAAATCTTCGAAGATACTCTGCATGTATTCATTTGTCAGAAATTGATACCTCTACTTCCATCTTTGAGGAGTTTATGAGACAATCTTCATGTCCTTTGGTTACCGAGCAAGCCATGGTTGCCATCCAGACAGATACTTTCCCCAGGATGACCATGGTTGTTCAAACAGAAACTGCTTCTCCTTTGCTTTCAGTTGCTACTGAAGGAGAGCTAATGGCTTTACCTCCATGGCTCAGTTTTTCCACTCCCAAGAGAAAGAAGTAGGAAATTTCTCCCAATGTCTTTGATTATCAGCAGCTTAAGCAATCTAAGCCCAAGGTTGCTAAAAGAGCCAAGACAATCTCAAGGGTAACAGTTGACAACAACAAGATGAAGGTGGCTGAAATTGTTGAGCCTCTTGTAGACAAGCCACATGAGGAAATGCAAGTTGTTGATTATAGGGTCACAAGGGTAGAGTTGGGTAAGCAAACACATGAAGTAGTCAAGCATGATGCCCAGCAGTCCGTAGCTTCACTAGTATAGCGATATGATGAGCTTCTAGCGAAGAAGGACAAGCTAGAAGAGGAGAATAGGCAACTTGTTGCAGCTGTTCAAAAGATCACTAAATCCGCTAGTAAAGGGAGCAATCCTTCAAGTTCTTCCGGTCCACGAGAATCAATTCAAGGAGTTGAGAGAGCTGCTCAAAAGGTACAAGCATTGGAATCCTGGGTAGATCAGCTTCATGATTTGTGTGCACAGGTCTTGAAGGAGGTTTTTCAAATGATGGTCAAATTGAAGACCATTGAGGAACAATTGAGCCAGGTTTCTGACACTTTCAAACAGGACTTGAGAAAGGTGGAAGATAGCTTGACAACTTGACTCAAGATTCCTCAACAAAAGTTAAGTGTTCTTCCAGAACATCAAGTTATTCCTTTGAGGGTTGTGCATCTAAAATACCAAGAGCTCTTGGAGAACAAAGCCCTTGTTCTCAAGTCACTTGTTGAAGACATTGATGATGCCATGGGATTGCGAGTAGAAGTATTTCAAGATGTTGTTTCTCGTTGTGAGAAAGCTTCTTGTAATATCATGGATCAGAATGGGGAATTATTATCAGAAGAAAGGGTTCTCTCAGATCTACAGTTGAAGATTCATCATAAGTGGAAGAGTGAACCATTTTCAGCTGCATCTATTCAAGCTTTGGTTACATACCAAGTCTTCTTACAGGAAATTCAATCTTCCTTTGAAAAGAATGATGCCACAATCCTTCGTTGCAGCGATATTATTGTAAAGACCATGATCGTGGCAAAGAATACCCATGAACTGAATCCTAATGAGCTGCAAATGATCATCCAAAAGTTTGAAGGATTCATGTCTACACATGCTGCAACATAAGTGTTTTTCAACACTTAGTTGCATTTTCAGAATTGTAATTTCTTAGTTGTAATTTCTCTTTTGACATGTTTACTTGTAAAAACATTTTTTGTAAATTGCAAGTTAAGTCATTACTTTTCTTTTGTAAATACAAATAGACAAGTTACAAGTCAATTTAGAATAGGACTTATAACTTTGAATAAGTCATAGTTAGTTGTTGAATAAGTCTTGGTGGTTGAGAGAATTTCTCAAGTTAGTTAGGATCCTCCCACCTTTTTCTCAAGGTTCTCCTCCTATAAATTCTAGAGGGGGTCTATTGTATTTACTTATCTTTTGGAAAGCAAGCAAAAACTCTGACAAATTTGCAACAAAAAAGTCTTTGAGCTTTTATGTGTAAATTGAAAAATTGAAAGAAATAGAAGAAGATTGCTCAAGTGTTGAGTCTTTGTGCTACATTCTTGAGTTTGTGCTCCACATTATCTTTCTTGCAAGTGTTTCTTAGAGAGCTTAATCGAATTTGATTTGCAGTCTTTTTGTTGCAAGTATTGGAGGTTAATATCAATTAGAGTAAATATTCTCTTGGGAAGAGTTGTAAGTATT
Source organism: Cryptomeria japonica (assembly GCF_030272615.1). Lineage (NCBI taxonomy): Eukaryota > Viridiplantae > Streptophyta > Pinopsida > Cupressales > Cupressaceae > Cryptomeria > Cryptomeria japonica. The sequence goes on along the minus strand of NC_081413.1, from coordinate 606,462,290 downwards.
TGTGCTCACACTTATTCTTGAGAGAGAGATTAGAAATAGATTTTGTGATAAGAAATAGTTGTGAGTCTTGAGCTCATACTAGTTCTTACTGTTTTGTGTAGAAGAGAATAAGATATTTCAGACTTTGTGCTGCTATAATTTGTTCTTGATATCATTAGCATAGAAAAGGGTAGAAGGGACGCTCATCAACTTTTAAGTGGCTTCAGGAGGCAACAAATCTTTATAAAATCAATTGATATATCCAACAAAATAAAAAATGAAGAGACCTTGTGCAACATGTTGGAAAAGGTGGTAATGGAGGTGGAAGTGGAAAATGTCATTCAAATAGTGACCAACAATGCAACTACATATGTGGCAACTAGTAGACTTCTATTGATGAAGCACCCAACATTATTTTTGGAGTCCTTGTGCTGCCCACTATCTTGAACTACTCCTTGAGGACATAGGGAAAATAAGTTGGGTAAAGAATGTGGTTGAAGATGCAAGGAATATTATAAAGTACATCGACAACCACACATGGGTCCTAAATCTTATGAAAGAGTACACTAATGGAAAGGATTTTGTGCGATGGGTCCAACACTTTGCCATTAATTTTCACACCTTGCAAACTATAGTAACTACAATGCCCAACCTTAAGCACATATTTGTGATTGAAAGGTGGTTAGAGATTCCTTATTGTAGGAAGGTTGAAGCAAAGGTTGTGAAAGCCATTTTTTATGATAAATTTGCCAAATTCATGGAGATCATCAATGTATGTTTTCAAACTCCAATTTCTTTTCTTTTTTTCTTTCTAATGTTACAATTTTTTTATTTTGTGAAATTTTGATATTTAAGAGTCAAAACCATTGGTTAGGATTCTATGATTGGTGGATGGGGATCAAAACCCGATTGCGTATCTATGTGAGACCTGTTGTCGGGAATAATCATTATGTTATGTTGTTATATTATGTTTATGTTGTCGTCGGTAATAATGAGTTACGGCGGTAAGTTAGTTAGCCGACGGGTAGGTAGTTGGAGTCGTGACGGTTGTGTCGCACCCCTTCGGCTGTCATATATTGTACCACCTCCGGGTGTTGGAGGACATGTAATATTGACGACAGATATAATATGAACATCCTTTGACATTAATGGCAAGATTATTCTGGTACTTCTTTTGTATTTGCATTGTGCATTACTGTTCGATTTCTGTATTCTTCCTGTTTACCCAGTAAGGTAAACATTTGGCGCCGTTGCCGACACGAACTCGAAACAGGAGACACGGATGGCGCACAGACACAATGGGCCTACCCGTTGGTGAGGTGAACCCGGAAGTCGACGATGCCCAAACAGAACTCTACGTAGGAGAAGACAACGCGACGAGAGAATTTTCAATTCTACTCCAAGTAGCCATTCAGACCTACATGCGACAAGAGGCGGCGGAGGCGGAAGTCCCACCAAGTGCCGTGTGGACAGCGTTGGAAGTGAGTCCGGAGGTAAATCGGTTGATGAACCATCTCCCCCGATTGCTAGCACAAGCATCGTTGGCACAACAAGCTCGCCTGGAGGAGATTGCTCGGGAGGAGCGACGCCAAGAAATTTTGCAACGGTACGAGGAACGGGAAGCAGAACGAGATGGCGCCAGGTCAGGGGCATTTGAACCGTGAAGGACGGAATAAAGAACACTTATTGTAATAATTATGTCATATTGTTGGCATAAACTTGTCTTCCACATTATGAATGAATAAAAGTGTTCTACTTTTTATGTCATTAAGTATATAGAAAGTTGTTTGGGAATTAATGCCCAATACACTGAATAAAGACAAAAATAAGCAACAATATATAGATGAACGTGCAGTAGCCCAACGTGCCTTGATCCTTGAACAACAAGCGGAAAGGCGACAGAGGTATAAGCGAAGAGAGGAGGAACGCTCCGAAGGGGACGGTGAGGCCAGCGGCCACCCACGGAGTCGGGAGGAGTTACTTGCGGAAACCCGCCGCAGGATAGAGTGTACCAAAACTCAGTTGAGGGATTTGAGGGACTTGCCACACACACCAGAGGCTAGGAAAACTCCAAGGAGTGGGGAGGAGGCAAAAGAGGGAGAAGACACCGGGGCTGCCAGGAGTGTCGGAGGGACACCGGGGCACGGCGGTCAAGCACCCCTTATAGGATCTGACCCATCCGGAGTAGGGCAACAGCCACCAGTAGTAAAAAGGCAAGGTATGGCACAAAAACAAAAACTTCCAAAGTTCCATGGGGATGGGAAAGAAGACCCTGTCCGCCACTGTCGCACTTGTGAAACAATTTGGGGAGCGAATTGTGTTACCGATGAGGACGAGTGGGTAACACAGTTTCCCGCAACCCTGAGGGGCGTAGCCATCGACTGGTTTTCAGATACGGATACGGCTAAAATTGGCACATCGGCAGACCTGAAGAAGGAATTTCAAGCAGAGTTTCGTCTCCTAAGAGACGATAATGAGATCGTAGCCGAAATCTACGGCACGAAACAGAGGAAGGACGAGACTGTCCGAACCTACAGCCGGCGGCTCAAAGAGCTGCTAGGAAAGATGGAGAACCAGCCGGCAGACGGACTGAAAAAACGGTGGTTCGTGGAAGGTCTAAAGAAATCCCTTAGACGAAAAATGAAGATAGTACCTCCTTCTTCATATTCCGACGCCTATAACAGGGCAATGGATTTAGAAAGTGAACAGAAGACGTCCAAGAAGAAGAAAAATAAATCCTCGTCGGAGGATGATTCCTCTTCTGACAAAAGTGATAGCAGTGATGACGATTCTAATCGAAAGGTACGGGCTCTCCAAAAAGATATGGAGCGAATGATGAGAGAGATAAAGGCAACCAAAGGAAGCACAAGCAAAGGCGACAAAGGGGACTTATGGTGCACGGACTGCCGTCCCGATGGACACACCAAGGGGTCTTGTCCGAAAAAAGCATTTTGCGATATTTGCCAGATTGCCGGACACCTTACCAAGGAGTGTCCGTACAATATGAGGACACGTAACCAACAGGTTCTCTTTACAGAACCATCTGCGTCAGCGGGCACGTCCCAGCCTGCGAGCAACAACGCCTCGTCTAGCGGCTATCGAAACAACAGGCGAGGAAGAGGTAATAATAACAATACGAACAATAACGGAAGCCGTCTCCAGTATGACGCCAAGGGCCGGCCAATTATCCAATGTAGGGCCTGTAATCAGTGGGGAACTTCGCCCGTGATTGCACGAAGGAAGCCACCCCTCAGCACCTCTGCCGTTGGTGTGGGCCAGGCGACCATGAGGACGCAAATTGCCCGCAGGCAGGGGTTAATCTCCTGAACATTGAGAAGGCTGAGAAGACTGGTGAGAAAGAAGTACTGGCGATCACCCGCGCCCAGACGAAAAAAGCCACTTATCCCGACCCCCGTACGGAGAAGGAGAGATTACGGGAGGCAAAGGCCAATATTGAACGCGAGATGACGACCGAACGATGGGACAACGAGGTGGCGAGTACATCATTCCGTACGGAAGCGGAAAATAACATCATTGAGCAAATCTTGCAGATAGAGGTACCGATAAAGGTAAAAGACCTTCTAGACTCTATGCCACAATTGAGGACTGCCATCCTCACCAATGTGCAAAGCACCGCATCGTCGAGTGCACCACAGGTAGGGGTTCCCGCCACCGCTACGAAGAGTACACCACAAGTGGAGGTTTCCGTCAGCCCTTCGACTGACCCGATGTTACTAGCCGTGAGCAGTGGTAGACACCCAGCTGTGGTAGAAATGGGTATCCGTGGGACCATTCTGAAGGACACCATTGTGGACGGTGGATCTGGGGTGAATGTACTACTAGAAGAAACATGGAAGTGGCTGGGGAAGCCCACCCTGTGGCCACCCACATTCAACTTGGTGGGAGCGGACCAACACGGCATTAAGCCACTCGGCCTGTTGATGGCCCAGCAAGTGACGATTGGCACGCAACCATTCTTGTTAGATTTCGTGGTTATTCCCTCGAAGAAGAAAGGCTATGACGCCATCCTGGGGAGAGCGTGGTTGATCAACGCAAGGGTAAACCACAACTGGAAGAAAAATACACTTTCCATAGAGAAGGGAGGGCGAAAATATACCATTGACCTACACACCCAAGATGTCGGTGAAGAGCTCGCCTCTTCAGACTCGGACTCAGAGGACTCTAATAAAGGGGAAGGGGTCCCAATGAAAGTAAGGGCAAGAACGCGATGGAGCCGAACAGTGAAGGGGTGCTCGAATTGGAGGGATGTTCTGAAGATGAGGTATGCTCGAGTAACGGGCTCTTCCACTAGCAAATGGAGGATTACGAAATGTTCCAAAGCTACAGGCTCGAAGTAGAGGAACCAGAGCAACCAACAGAGGTGTACCTGCCGGAATACAAAGAATATTGGAAGGGAGACGCCCCAAACCCTGGCGACGTAAATAATCCGAAGAGTGTCGGCAACGATCGGAACCCTGTGTGGAAGGCCGCAGCCTTCAAAATCTTTATTATTCTTCTTCTTCTTATGTACAGGAAGGAGGTCGTGGTCCCTGTAGAATTTGTGGTTCCAAGTCTTCCGATGGCCATTGAAAATAGATTGGCCATCAATAGGTTCAAATTGAAACCCTACCACGCGAAGCGCGCAGGGGACCCAAGAGGCTGGAAGGACACCCGGGAGTCCGGAGGAGGACCCGAGGGGATGGAAGGGGACTCGAGAGGCCGGGCAGGCGACTCGCCAGGTATAGGACCAAAACAGGAGACTCTCGAACGAGGAAAACCGAGAAGGATGAAGGGCAATCTCAGAGACAGGGGACCCCAGCAGAAGACTCTCTAGCAGAAAGAAATTAAAAAGAAAAAAAAAAAAGTATGGCCGTACGGGTCAGCTGACCGTACGGGGAAAAAAAAAAGGAGAAGAAAGCCACGGTGGAACCACCGTACGGTCGCACCACTGTGCGGTGGCAACACCGACGGTGGAACCACCGTGCGGTGTAACCACTGTACGGTAGCACCACCGTGCGGTGGCAACACCGACGGTGGAACCACCGTGCGGTGGGGCCACCGGCGGTGGAACCACCGTACGGTAGCACCACCGGGCGGTGGCAACACCGATGGTGGAACCACCGTGCGGTGGCACCACCGACGGTGGAACCACCGTGCGGTGGCAACACCGGCGGTGGGACCACCGTGCGGTGGAACCATCGTACGGTAGCACGTCCACCACCATGCGGTGGAAACCACTGCTGTCGCGGAGCACGAACACATAAACACAGCCCCCGCACAAACAAACACAGTCGTACGGTGGAGGGTGTTGACCGCACGATCGGAGGTGCCAGTGCTGTTGCTGCCCCAGGACCCCGCGAGGGGCGCTGCCCCTCGACCCCCAGTTTATTTTGAGCTACAGAAGACCACGGGAAGTGTTGTGGTTGTCCGTCTTGTGAGAAAGAAGCCTGCAGCTAAGCATTGGCGGGGAAGCCATAAGCCGTAGAGGGAGACGGATTTGGAGGTTGGGAACAAATAGAGTTTGAGGGAAGGCATTGCAGGTCCGCACAGTTGTATGACACCAAGGAGTTATTCAGTTCAGTTTTTAGCCTTTGGGGAGTGTGATGGAGGATTTCAAGTGTCTCCTAGTATTTGTGCCAGCGGATTGTGGCCACCTCCAGGCATGACTGGTACGCTTTGAGGAACTCGAAGGATGTCTCGGCTGGACGTGAGGTTGCCGTGGTGGATGCACAAAGGGCTCGGGAGGAGCTGACCACCAAGTTGGAGGCAATAGTCGCGTGAGACTTAGTTCAGCGTACCCAGGAGTTGGATGCTGGGAGAGCAGCACGGGTGGCTATCGAGGACAAATTGGCTAGGGAGACAATATCAATTGAGTAGCAGTTGGTGGAAGCTGAGACTGAAAAACGTGTTTTGTAGACAAGTTTGGGTTAGGCACAGGAGGACTGTGATGGCAAAGGAAGCAATATTGGTGAAATCCACACTTGAGCATCGGCTGGTAGCAGAAAAGGTTTTCAGGCGAGGACGCAGCAAGTGTATAAGATCTGGGCCCGACTAGCGTCAGTAGTTCCTGCCGTTCATCTCTATTTTGTATTAAGTCGTCGGAGTCGACTTCTTTTCTTGGGGGGGATGATGTTGTCGGGAATAATCATTATGTTATGTTGTTATATTATGTTTATGTTGTCGTCGGTAATAATGAGTTACGGCGGTAAGTTAGTTAGCCGACGGGTAGGTAGTTGGAGTCGCGACGGTTGTGTCGCACCCCTTCGGCTGTCATATATTGTACCACCTCCGGGTGTTGGAGGACATGTAATATTGACGACAGATATAATATGAACATCCTTTGACATTAATGGCAAGATTATTCTGGTACTTCTTTTGTATTTGCATTGTGCATTACTGTTCGATTTCTGTATTCTTCCTGTTTACCCGGTGAGGTAAACAAGACCATGGATTCAGCATTTGTATGGGTCAAAGAAGACCAAATATGAACCCATATGGCACATAATTGATCGGCGATGGAAATGACAACTGCACCAACATATTCACAGTGCTACCTACTACTTGAACCCCAATTTTTTCTCCCCTTCTTTCAAAGTATATGTAGAGGTTATTCTTGGTCTCATCATGTATTGAGAGATTAATTGATGATGATAACCTTCAAGACCTCATACTTGATCAGATATAGAGCTATGAGATAGTCGAGGAACATTATTTTCTTCAACTTTTTGCATTTGTAGAAGAGCCACTTTAAAGCTAGATAAACAAAATTGTGTTTACTTTTGATTTACTATTTATTTTAATTTTTAAGTTTATTAAAATCCTTACAAGTTATCAAAAGAAAATGTTATCCTTGTAGATTTATGGTGAGAAGATTACGGTGCCACAATGCCTTTCTTCAAAAGTTTTCCATCTGCATTTTATCCCAACCTTATAATGCTTCTAGTTGTGGGTAGAACTATAGTGTTTTTGAAGCCATTCACACGAAGAAGCACAATAGGTTGACAAAACAATGCCTAATTGACTTTGTATATGTGTCATACAACCTTCGATTGCATGAAAAGAAGATACAAGGGCAAGCTATACATGAAGCACTTGACCTTCATGACTTTGATCCATATTTAGATTGGATTGCCAAGCCTAATGATGTTGATGTGGATTAATGGTTAAACAACAAGGAGTTAGCTAATTTGGAGAGAGAGGTGGCTAAATGGGAAGTGAATGTGGCAATATATGAGATAGAAGATAAGGTTGCTGAGCCATTAGAGGTGGATTCCTTACTACATAGCTCAATCCTATCACACTATAGATGAAGCACCTGTTGATGATATTGCAACTATACCACCCACTTCTGCAACACCCACACAATGGCAACAAACTGTTTTGAGCTTTAGTTGTAGACAAAACTTATGATTTATAATTTTCATTGTTATTGAAACTTGAAGTTCCTATGTATTTAGAGTTTGAACTCTTTTTTTGGTTTATGATATGTATTAAACTCTGATTTTGATTTATATATGATAGAAAATTTAGAAATCAATAATACATTCTACAAATTTAGTAATATATGTGTTTTTGAAGAATTTCTTTAAAACTTTGTATTTCCAAATGTTTGATAAATTTGCCAAGTTTTTTCTCAAGGTTCTTTCAATTCCAAGTTTTTAAAATTTTTGGGCCTGCCAAGTAATTGCTGAGTCCAATTTTTTCAACTATGTTGGATCCTCCTTTCATTTTCCATACAGTTTTTCACTTTGCATGGCATGTATCAGAATCAAGTGAATCAGTCCACTATTTTTGGTATCGATGCAATTCCACTTGTATTCGACCAGTTTGGCTTGATTGGAATTTGTATTCATTATTAGATAGTTTAGCTTGATCAATTCTATGATTGTAAATTACACAACAAGCCACCAATATCTTTGATGTAATTCATTGTACTCATTCTAATATTTGTATGCTCTCACCATGCCCACCTCAAGAACTTAGTGATCAGAACAAATTAGAATTTGAATGATCACAAAAATTTCTTGTGGTTTTGAGCTAATGCCCTTCAGAGGTTACTACATTGCCCTTCACTCATGATGTTTCTGTGCAACATCCCAATGGTCTTCAAAGGCAGTGCTTTTCCAATTTTATCCCCTGTAAATCCATAAATATAGAGAATAAGACTTTATCTCTAGTTCCTTACTTGACTATACCTACTATAAATGTGGGATTGTGTATAGTCACTTGATCTGAGGTTAATAGATTCATGCAAGACTGAATTAATCTGTTCTTTTCTTCAGTAACACAGCAAACTAACCTAGTTACTAATTTGCAAGCCATAACTAGATCGTCTCCAGCATTTATCTGGTCCTAGATATATTATAAATCCTATTGAACCTCTGCATGCGATAATTGTAGTCTAGGGTCCTAGACTATACAGCAAACAAATGTTTCGACAGCACAAAACAATATTACAAGTGTAGGGAGATAAAGATGTTAAGCTATAATTCACAGTAGACTAACAAACATTGTACAAATTCATCTAACAGTGCTGCTTGTTTTTAAAGTATGCATTAAAAACTCCCAAAGAGCAGGAATATTGGAAGAATAACCTAATAGAAAAAGGTCATATAAAATGTCAAGATAATTATTATTGAAATAGGAAACATGCCCTAGCCATAATCACCTTTAAACTTTCAAATTAAAAATTGAAAACCAGAAGAGAAAACATCATTTTTTATATGACAAATTCAAGACAAGTCTTTTCCTTAGCTTTCTTTCACCCAGTAAGTCAAAGCTACTTGAATTCAAAAATCCAAGGTTATTCTCATGCATTTGTATCTAATATGTGTAAGAGTGATAAATCCAGTTATCAAATTTATGACTGAGTTTCAAAATCTAGTCTAAAACACAACAAACGTGTACCATTTGCATTGTCAATGGGTTCTACAAGAACAAGAAGTTCATGTAGAGCTCAGTGGTGATCATCCACAGACAAAGAAGAATTATTGAGATCTGCAATTGCTATCTTCATAAGCTCTGCATCAGATGGCATCCGCAACTTTTCCATTAACTCCTGCTTTCACAATGGATTTGTTAGCACATCTTAAACAAGTTTCCACTCAAAACAACAATTAACAACAAAATCCTAACTATGAACTTAATGACTGGTCTATGTGTAACATCTTACATGAGCTCTTTAAAAATTGTCACCTAAAAGCAGCAGAGATCTAAATTCTCTACAACATTTTAGCCTCTGAAAATATTATAATTAAAAATAACAAATCTCCAACTAATTACTTTTTGATACTGTGATAAGGGAGGCTCAATATCTTGTCCAACACTGATTTTATCTCAGTCTTGTATCCAAAAATTGGTTGAATGAAATTACAACCAATCTTCAAGTAAACCTTCAGCATTGTGCATTACTGTTTTCGATTGATCATTACTTTTCCTTGTTTAATAAAACAGAAAATTTAGTTAGGGAGGTGAAAGAAAATTTACAATAGTGTAAGCCATGGTATAGACTGGACTTGGGGCAGAACATTTGCTTTTGTATTCCCATTAGCTATAAAGGCCAGGGAAAAAAAACTTATGAGCTAGAATTTACAATTTGAGCTTGACTAATTCAAAACAAGACCCCAACATTGGAGATAGAGCTCAAAAATGCCCTTACAATACGAACAGTGGGCATATTAAGGCAGGTATTGCATATGCTGCTTCCACACCAAAACTGATATATTATATAATTATATTGCAGACAGGAAACAATAAGTTACAACAAAAAATACCCATACCCGGTAGCACATTCCATTTCAAGCTTTAGCCCCCACTCAGACCATGGTGCAGCTCCTCCCTTGTGAGTAGGGAAGGTGGCCACTGGGCCTTCATTCTCAAGCGGGAGCCAATAAGCAGCTGCATCACAAGGCAGAGGTTTATAGAGGGAGAAAAATCACTCCCCACCCCAGCAGTGACTTAAACAATTTTTTCTTGGGGCTAGACAAATGGTGTCTGGCATTGGTTTGTTGGCTTCTTTGCTGGATCACCACTGTGGACCAGGAGAACCCGACAATACTAGGTGCCCCAAACAAAAAAAGCCTTATCTAAACATTATGTACTTATTTTTAAAAATCTATACAATATTTTCTAGGGTGGTTCATGCTCATGCCGAATAAAGCTAAAAGTGTCTTTGTATTCACCTAGGGCAAAATCCTAAGTGCTCATCAATCAAAACAACAATTTTTATACTTCACTGAAAAAAATCCTACAATTACTACAAGCTTACATTGTTCAGCTAAAAACAGAGATTGAGCAATGAAATTACACAAAGATTGAATTGGTTTAAAGTTTAAACAATACACAAACACTTTATAATTAAGGAATCGATACAAAGCCACAATCTTCAACTCTAAGTAAGCCTGCCATACAAGCTTGCAAACTTGCTAGAAGCTAATTAATCTATCTCAACACAAAGAGAAAAAACGTCTAGATAGCAATTTAGAAGCGAGATAGGCATTACTAAATATTAAATGAATAATGAATTCTAGATTAGCAATACTCAATGACTAGCAATTTTAACAACAAGAAGGCATGAGAATTAACATTAAAAATCTAAATGCAAAAGGCACTTATTTATAACAAACACAAGATATTACATGAAAATAAATGAAAGAGACTAATTGCACTTCTACCTTAGGAACTAACTACATATGGCAATGCAAGTTTTATTACAATATCTTATCCACTAATTCTAAAACTAAACTCCAACAAACTCAAGTTAAACTACCGTTTAAATTATTACAAATTAGCTCTTAGAACTCACATCTCTCACCTGACAAGAAATCTAAAGACAAACGATCTAATGATAGCTAACCCTAAACTTCAAAAAAAAATGTTAAAAATTAGAAGAAAGCTAAAAATGGAATAAGCTATAAATAGTTATAGCTAAAAATAGCACAACTCAAAATGTGCTCTTTCATTTGAAAAGGATGATGGCATGAGCTAAAAAATAGACTTCTGGTTAGGTAGCTCTAGAGACAATTATGAAAACCTCTTTTCTGATCAAGGTAGATCCTCTAAAAACACTTTGAAACTGTAATGTTTCTTTCATCCACTAAATTCAAACACCTTTTTCTTTGATTGATCTCAAATCTGATTTTGCAGAAAATTGATAGAAGAGAAGAAGATTTTGAAGAATTTTAAATGTTGTCTGATACAATTGCTATTGTGAGTAGTTTTCCTTCAAAAATATTGCTGATTTGAGTCTTGTGCTTGATGACCAATTCTTCTGTTTCTGAAAATGGCATTTTTCTACTGCTAAAAACTGTTAAAACCCTGTTCTACTGTTGATAAAAATCTGATTTTGGTGTACTGCTTTGTTGAATGGAGCTCACTAGGAGTTTGGCCATTTTATCCAAGTTTGGGCAAAACTTTTAAGTGGCAAGACCACTTAGAAAGTGTGCCTTCATAATGTTTTTGAACTTTTTTATTTCCTTTCACATATTAGGCACCTTTCACTAAACCTTTCGCCATTTGTCTTGTATTTGAGGCAGAGAATTAGGGTGGTAAGCACCAAAGAAAGTGTGTCAAGTTCATAATCTGTTATATCCTTGTTTTTGGCACATTTATTTGCTACCATTAACATAGGGGCATTCCGCTAAAGCTTTTGCCAACCTTTTGTTGTTTTCAGACACAGACTTGAATAGTTAGGGCCAAAAAAAACTGTCACATCTAAGTCTCTTTTCTTTCTCATACCAGGCACAAACTTTCATGACCAATTTGTCACTTTTTAGGGCAGAGAATTACATAAGATTTCCACCTAAAAAGGGTGCTTCACTTGCTGGGCGTGGATAACTTAGACTTCTGCCACCTTTCACTGTTATTGGCAAAACTTTACCTAGCTTATGCCACCTAAAAGTGCACTTAGTTTTGTATTTAAAATACTTCAAGCTTTGGCAGAGATTTTGCTGGTTGGTGTAACACAAAAAGGACCTATCTATATGCACATTGACAATGAAAGCAATTCACGTCATTAATTTGTTTGTCAGTTCTCATGTGAAATCTCAATTCAAGTCTAGTGTTATGTATTAAGGTTCTATAATGTGAAAAAAAAAGTAGTCATCCCCTGCCGTCCCCTAAAAATGGCCTAAGAAAAACCAATACAGTCGTCCCCTGCTGTCCCCTAAAAATGGCCTAAGAAAAACCAATACAGTCGTCCCCTGAAAATGGCCTAAGAAAAACCAATACTGGAAAGACATCCCCCTATTCCTTGTCATCCCCATCCCAAAAACTTAGGGGAGCATAGTTTTTAAAAAACAAATAAAAAATGAGATACAAAATGTAGAAACAAAGGATGAGACTAAACATCCAAAACAAATCTATAGTACATCTGAAGCCAATAAACAATAATTTGCAAAAAGGACAAATTGGACAAGGTAAAGTTGATATGCAACCTAAGACACAAGCAATAGATCAATTGTCTGTATTCTAGACTTCGACATTGAAAAGTTCTACCATCTCATGCCTTGATCTAAGGTGGACTCTTAGTGCTAGTAGCCATAAGCAAATAAGATGATGAGGCAAGAAGAGGATTTTGTGATCCAAATAGATTCATTTATCAAACTAAATCCAAGAGTCAATCATATGCCTCTATAAAATTATAAATAGACCAAGGAAGTTCAAAAACCAATCCTCAATTTTGTACTGTTAATGCCTAAAACTACACCCAAAAACTAAGCTATTAAAACCTAGCACTTTTGGTTAACATGGGAACAATCATGAGTCTGTCGGTAAACTATTACTATGATTGGACCTCCGGATTAGGCCGGTTCCTGATATTGATGGATCATCTACTCTAATAAGACCTTAAGAAAACTTTTGAGGAAAAGGGAGAGGGAATAAGAAAATAAGGATGAAAGAAATGCTACAACATAAATAAGGTGATACACCAAATTATCTGAAAGATAACAGAAAACTCTTTTAAATGCACCTGTTCTACACATATGACATCTCTGAATTCATATCACAAAAGTGTTTCATACAAAGAGTTCTTGCTCAAAAAGTTGAAAGGAAATGACTTTCACAAACAATTTTTTTGATAAACTACAATGCATGACCTGTGATTCATGCATGAGACAGAAAAATTCAAGAAAGGTTATTTCACAAATAACACAAAAATGAAAAGTTGCTCTCAATCACACAATAAAAAAAAAATTAACTCAGAAAATGGTAAGGCATGAACTGATATTTTTATTCAAATCTTCTATCAAAAACTGCAAAATGGGTTACAAGATACAATAACTCAGCTAGGCTTGAGAAAAAATCCAGAACCTTTTGAAACTGAAAACCTTTCTTCCTTTATGCAAAAAAGCCTTCCAAAGGCAAGGAAGAGATGACTAGTGTTCAACTGAAAGTCTCCATGAGTGATCTGCAAGTGAAAAATATCTCCATTTCTGAAAAGGGAAAGAAACCCCCACAAAAAGGCTTCAAACTCTGCATGAATGTGTGAAATCAGGTGTAAACTCTTGGTCAACTGAAGGTTGACCCATTAAATACTCAAAATCAGGCTTTAACTGTTGGAGAACTAGCCCAAACTCATGAATAACTGCATTCTAAGCCCAAATTCGCCCCCCAATTTCATGTGATCACTTCACCTATCTAAGGTTCAATATTTTCCTTCCATGTGCATATCCATTGATTTTTAAAACACAATTATAATAAATATTAATTGGATTTATAATCCACCCAATTAAATATTCATTTTACATTGTCTTGTGTCTATGGAAGAAAGGTATTTGAACCTTGGAGTTAAAAGATCCAAGAAATTTTAATTTCCTTTTAATAATATAGCTAGGAAATTAATATGTGCAAAAAATAATTAATTAGATATTTATTAATTATATAAATGTTGTTTTAGAAAATATCCATTTTTTACAACATTTATGTAGTTAATAAATATTTAATTTACATACATCTTTTTACTATTTCATAAGTCTAAAAAGACTTAAGGGTTTTAAAGCCCCCCTACGGCTAGGCAAATTTTATTATTAAACATGTAAGTGGGAGTTTATGAAAACTTCGACCACCATGCAATTATGAACTTGTGTTAATAAAATGCGATCCCATTACATAGGAAAAAGGAGAGATGAAAGGGGGAATAAAGAGATGAAAAACCCTAAAATGATATTCATTTTGCACTTTGAAACTTTGCCGAGGAAGAACTGTCGAGCTACTAGGGTTTTCAGACTGCTGATGAAATTGCATGTTTACTCCTCTTCGACCTGCAGCTATCTGGAACATCACTCGGTCTGCTTCAGCTAGAAATCAAAAGGGTTTTCCTCTAAAACCTACGGCATTCCTTCATTCGCAGATATGAAAAGGTATCTTCAAAGATTCAAACTGCGGACTTGATCTTTTATGAGTTTCGCCTATTTTTTTCTTCTTAGAAAAACTCTACTATCTTCTGCACTCCAAAATTCTGTGAACTGGGCATTTGTTTATGGTGTGAGCTCTGATAGTGGGGTTTTTGTGTTTTTGCATTTTCTGGAAAAAAGAATTCTGTGAACTTCACTTTTGCTTTGAAAATCTGCATTTTTCGAAAAAGTTTTCTTCTGAGAATTCATTTCCTGTTCTTTTAAAAGGAATTTTGGGGTTTTTAAACAACTTGAATTTCAGTCTTAAAGGAAAAATGCCTTGTCTCTGTAAGATCTTATCTTTAGTTTCAAAGGAAGAAACCTACGCATTTTATGAAACCCTGTCTGTTATCTGCATGAAAATTATGCAAATCTTCACAACACAAAATGTAAAAATGGTTTTCTATTATTTCTGCACTTCTGAAAAGAATTCTGTAAATTTCCTGTGGATATAAAAATTGTTGATAGTCTCTTTAACGCACTAATTTTTTGCAAATTTCCTATTCATCAGTTTGCTGGAAAAGTAAATGAGGAATTAGATGGTTTTATTGAACAAAATTTCTGCAAATTTTAAAAGAAACCCTCTCTGCAAATTTTTTTAGTTTTATGTGGTATCTTTGAAGAGGGAATCTCTGAAATTTTGAATGGTAAACTCTGAAATTCCTTTATTATTTCTGAGAAACAGGCAGAAACTGTAAAATCTGCACTTTCTGAAGATGACATTCTTGAATGAAAATCTGTTGATAAATATTGTTTAAGCCCAGCTTGCTATGTACGTCTCACCTTCTTCACGCCTTTGATTGAAAAGATTCTAAAAGCATTCTAATGCCCTTTTACCTTTTGCATTAGAATTAGTTATCACAGCTTCAGCTTTACTTGTGCTTGCAATATAGATATGGTCTTCCTTTCCTTCTGTACATTAGCAATTGCTTGGCATATTCCTTTAGACTCCAAAAACTCGGGCTCTCTTTTTCCCCTCTAGATCTGCCTTCATCTTCATGGCTGCCCATTCAGTGACTTATGCTTCATGTGTATCCCTACAAATATCCTCTGAACAATCAGATAGTTTTCATGAGCTGGGCTCAACCCTTGTGGGAGCCTCATTTAACCCCACTCATAATAAACCCTATGGATTTTTTGCAATTCTTTACCTGTCTCTGCACATTAAACAAACAGTTAGAAAACAATAATTCTCCAGGCAATGAAGACCATCTTTTATTCTTTGTCTTCCAGGATGTTTATTTTTCTGTCAAGGGGCTTGATTTAATGATGCAAATGTATAGGTGAGATCAATAAGCATTTAGTCATTGCTTAGATATTTTGATCTAACCCACTTCACCTTTTTGACTTTTTTTTAGGACCAGGAAGAGACTCGAGGAGAATGGATTTCAAAATTGCAGACCTACAACTTTGAGAGCAGACTTACACCAGCCATAGACCCCCAGGCAAAGGCTGGTTCCTTTCTTATCATATCTATGCATTTGCTTTATTTAATCAGTTTTTCTCCTTTGCATAGGAAAGTAAGGATTACTCACACGGTCTTTGTGTGAGAGAGAATTTATTTTAGATTACTTCTCGTAATCATTTCCTCCTTTCTGTAGATTACTTCTCGTAATCATTTCAACTGTATAAAATATAATGAATTAAATAACAATTGAAAGATTTCACTTATGTGACTGTAATCTTTGCCCAGATACTTAAATTTTCCATTGAGTTATAAATATAATGAAAATTTCAGTAACATTTTTGGCGATTTCTGCTTTATGTCTGCCTACTAGTCATAGGAAAACCAGTAGCCTTAATCAGTCTATTGGGCGGATAGAGTCCTATTTCAGCTTTAGGAATCAATAAAATCTCATGAACTCAAAACACAGCCTGACAGCAAAAATGAAACAGCAGACTAGAAAAACTAGGGAGGTTTTAGGCAAAACTTCAAATGTGCAAGTACACTTTTGGGAAAACAAAAAATGACAAAGCAAGAAAACCAGTTGTATTTCTTTCACATTTATGACTATAAAGGTTTCATGAATTAATCATGTCCCTTTCAAAAGTCATTTTTAACTTTAGGCATCAAAAGAAATCTGTTATATAACCCCCTCTCTATCTTTAACAATTTGACTCTTTTGGTAATTATAAGGTTTCAGAATAACAATCCCGTCCCTTAAATAATTTTGATTAAAACTTTATATCTCTGACTCTACTCAGATCCAATGTTTCTGTTGTGTGATTACACTGATAATTCATCAGTGAGTTATTTAGCAGGAACACTGAACCTGAATGGTTTGAGGGGTAAAGTAACAGATTTTAAAACACAAACAAAGGGCTTTTGCTAAAACAGAACAGAACTGAAAAAACACAAGAAAACAGGGAAAAACGTCCAAAGCACTTATTAGGAAAACCTGGCTCAAAAGCATGCTTTGAGATGGATCCCATTGACTGGGATTGGTAGAATTTCTCCATCCATCTTTGAGAGCTGGAATGCGTTATGCTCCTTACATTCTACAATCATGAAAGGACCAGTCCAAATGTTGTCAAATTTTGTATGGTGTCCTGGTCTGCTTTTGAGAACATCCCACTTGAGAACCACATCCCCCTCTTTAAAGCTTTTGAAATTTGCCTTTTTGTCAAAGGCTCTCTTTGTCTGGAGCTGATGATACTCCATTGTCTTGAAAGACTTTTCTCTCTCTTCCTCTAGCTGAAGTAATTGTGTATATCTTTGTTGTAAGGGGTCTCCTTCTTCAAACAAAACAAGCTGGTTAGCAAGGTCTAATGCTGGAAACTCAGTTGAAATAGGCAGTTTAGCTTCTTTTCCATATACCAACATGTAGGGAGAATTACCTATAATCTGCTTAGGAGTAATTCTATCAAACCATAATGCAGATTTGAGTTTAGAATGCCAATCTCTCTGGTTCTCTTGTAATGTCCTTTTAATAATCCTGATTAAGTTCTTATTGGTAGATTCAGCTAACCCATTACCCTGTGGGTAATAGTTAGAAGAAGTATTCAGAACAATACCATTTTTTAAAGCCCATTCAGTGACTTTAGAACCAACAAATGCCAAAGCATTATCTGATATAATTGACTCAGGTATACCAAATCTGGTTATGATATCTTCAGTCCAACGGGTGAAATAGTCTGTTGCTGTTAAAATCCATTTATGACCAGCACTAGATTTTGGGTTAATGGGGCCTATGAAATCAATTCCCCATCTTGCAAATGGTTGTTCAACTAAAATAGGCTGCAAAGGGAATGCAGCCAATCTTTCTTTTCTTGCAAACATAGCACACTTACCACATTTTCTAACCCAAGAGTGAGAATCTTTGAATAATGTCGGCCAATAAAACCCAACCCTTCTAATTTTCCAAGCTGTGGTTCTTGGATTAAAATGTCCTCCAGAAGACCCATCATGGAATTCAAATAGAATCTTTTGGGTTTCAGCAGTATCAATACATTTAAGAAGCATTCCACTATAATCTTTCCTAATTAAATTTCCATTGATTAAAACATAAGGAACAGATTGGAGACAGAAATACCTTCTCTTTACTCTGTCAAGGCTAGCTGGACACTCTCCAGTCTGAAGGAAATTGGTCATATTTGTTACCCAACTTGCTGATTGATTCTGATCAATAGGATCATCTTGAACCAAGACAACTTCCTTATCAGTTTCTGCATTAGAACCTTCCTCATCAGTCAGTTGCATACATAAACCTTTTCCTCTTACCAATTTAGTAACATGAAAACTGACATCATACTCCATTACTTTAGTGATCCAACCTGCCCTTTTTTCATTTAAATCCCTGCTTAGTAAGAAATCTTTGACACTTGGGTGGGTAACCATTAAATGAATTCTGTTGTTAGAGACCAAATGTCTGAATTTTTTAAGACTTTTAACAACTGCTAGTACATGCTTTTCAATAAAACTATACCTTTGTTCATACTCTTCCAATCCTTTGCTAAAAAAGGCAATAGGCTGTTCAAGTCCATCATCATTTTTCTGAACTAACATAGCAGAAATAGTATCAAGTCCCCCATAAGCATATAAAATAAAATCTTTTGAAAAATTAGGATTTACCAATGTAGGGGCAGCAGATAAGGCCTTTTTAATTTCCTCAAAAGTACTTCTTCCCTCTTTAGACCATCTGAAAATAGCATTCTTTTTCAACATTGTTATCAAAGGCTTTAACAAGTCAGCAATATCAAGTATAAAGCGCCTTACAAAATTAATTCTGCCAATAAAACTTTGTAACTCCTTTTTATGGCTTGGTAAAGGCAGATCCAAAAAAGCTTGAATCCTTTCGGAATCAACTGTAGTACCATATTTGGAGACCTGGTAACCCAGAAGTCTCCCTTCATGCACAACAAATATAGATTTTTTAGGATTTAGAGAAATACCAAACTCCCTGCATCTTTGAAGAACTTGTCTAAGATGATCAATATGATCATCAGCTTGCTTGTTGTAAACAGTGATGTCATCCAAATAAACCAGCACAAAATCATACATAAGATTGTAAAAAGCGATATCCATAGCCTTTTGGAAGATAGCACCAGCATTTGACAGCCCAAAAGGCATCCTTCTGTAAGCCATAGTGCCCCACTTGGTAGTGAAGGCAGTCTTGAATTGATCTTCTTCTTTTACACGGACTTGGTTATAGCCTAAATAGCCATCTAACAAGGAAAACCTTTCAGATCCAGAAACAAACTGCAAGATTTGTTCCATGGAAGGCAATGGGTGTCTATCTTTCAGAGAAGCCCTGTTCAAATCTCTAAAATCCACACAAAGGCGGAGTTCTCCATTCTTCATTCTTTTTCCTAACTGGAACTAAATTAGAAACCCATGAAGTGTGTTTGATAGGAAAAATAATACCACTATCTAAGAGCTTATTCAATTCTTTAAGCATAAGGGGTTCTAATCTGGGATTAATAGGTCTCTGTTTTTGCCTAATTGGCTTGGCATTTGGCTCTAACTCAATGGTATGCTAGGTAAGTTGAGGATCAAACCCTTTTAAGTCAGAATAGTCCCAAGCAAATACATCATTAAATTCTTGAAATAAAGCAATACAAGCTTCTCTTTCTTTATGAGAGTTAATCTTACCAATTTTGAGGAGTTTATTTTGGAATATTTCAACTACTTCATAGTGCTCCTCTTTAATCAGTATGCTGGTTTTATTCTTTTTTGCTTGGTCATCTGGATTAAAGATTGTTTCCAAAGTGACCAATCCTCTTGGCAACTTATTAGATTTCAGTTGTATAATCTGATCACTGAATTGCTGATTCAATTTGTTCTGATCTGCAACTGAAAACACATCCTCTTCTTTGAGAAAATTCAAAATCTGTTCATCACTATCAAAAACTTGCCAATTAAACTTGTTATCAGGAATTGATGACCTAACAACAACTTTCACATGATGCTGCATATTTTCCATACTTTCTAAAATATTGAGCTATGCACCTACAGCAGCAAGTCTATCAGCATGCTGATTCTTGCTTCTAGGAATGGATATCAAGTTAAATGCATCAAAATCTTCTATAATATCCCAAACCCTATTCTTGTACAACTTTAAAACATCATTCTTAACAGTATGCAAACCTCTGACTTGATTGACAATTAACTCACTATCACCAAAGACCTGCAAACATCTGATTTGCCTTTTCCTAGCCCACTCCAATCCTTGAATCAAACCTTCATATTCAACATTATTATTAGAACAAGGAAAAGCAAAGTGATAAGCTGAAAAATATTTCTCACCTTGTGGAGATAAAAGCATTGCACCTCCACCTGCCCCATTTTTGCTTTAGATCCATCAAAGAACAATTGCCACATTTGATTCTGCTGTTCAAAAGCTTGGCTTGTGTCTTTTACAAGATTAGGCATAATGGAATCTAGTTCACAAATCATATAAATCCCGAAACCAGCATCTTCCACCTTGTTGTTTTCTGCATAATGAGCATCTTCAGCTGCCCATTCATCCAAAAGGATGTCTGGAATACCATCAATCTGTGTATTAGGAGATGATGCAGAAAGATCTTTTGGTTCAAAGGCCAAACAATTAGCATTAATCGGACTGGGCACATAAGGTTCAATGTGATCTTTAGCAAGAACCTCGGATTTTATAGTGACCTTTGTACCATATCTGGTTCGAAAAAGCATATGAGACCAGTCTGATGAAAGATATCCCCCTATTTTAGCTGTGAATTCCCTTGATAAACAAAGAGCAAAGTATGCGGGTAAATCAATCACATAAATGTCTTGAGATATGGAGAAATTGGGTCAAGCATGAAGGGTTAAACTTGCTTCTTTTATGAGACCAATTGTATTAACAGATGAGCCATCTAATTGTACCACTCCTTTCTCAAGAGGTTCATATACTAATCCTAACTGATCTGCTACCCTTTTTGGCATTACTGAGCTCGTAGCTCCACTATCCACCATACAATTATGAACCAGCTTATCCCCAATGATCAAAGAGACATAAAAAGGAGGAGGTTTCACATCTTTACCTTGTGTTTTAATCCCTTTCTTGTCGCTGTTCTGAGGTGCAGCTTCTTGATTGATCAACACTACCTTGCGAGGTTCATTTGCAGCTTGTTTGGAAGCTACCTCATCTGATAAGGCCTGCTTCAACAAGTCAGTCTGCCCTGGAATAGCTAAAGAATCCCACATAGACATAGTCACATTCATTTTTTTCATATTTTCAACTATATTGAACAAAACAGTAGCGTGTACCTTAGGCTGGACCTTAGCAACAGCAGGGTGTAATTGTTGTTGTTGCTGCTCATGAGTTGTCACGAGATGAGTTTTTTGTAGAATATGCTGCACTCTAGGCACAGCCGAGTCTGCTACTGTTGTATCTTTATTTTTGTGTGCAGAATCATTATCTAAGGCTCTTTTCTTAGCTCTGTTGTATACAGCAACAGGAGGATCATCTGTGCCTATAGCACAGCACTCATCTCCTTGCCAATTTATGTAAGTAGCATCAGCTGGGATTATATCCTGTTGTTGCTTAGGTTCAGTCTCAGGCACATGTTGTGAAGTTGAAGTACCCTGAACCATTAGAGCCTGATTTATAACTCCATCTGAACACGTAGCTTGATTGTGAGGTTGATTGCAAGGATAACACCAGTCAAATTCTGAGGCTAGATTATTTTGAGTAGGGACGATATCTCTTACTGCATTCAAAGGTGCAAGTGCATAAGGCCTATAAAGTCTTTGATTGACATTCTGCCTATTTCCAGCAGCATTATTATTTTGATATGGTTGCCTATTACCTTGGTATTGGCCTTGGTTTGGTTGCTGGAAAGGCTGATTTACACCTTGATTCTGAGCCTGATAAGTTTGTCTAGGCTGAAACTGCTGTTTTTTAAGGTTTACAAGCTCATTGCTGAAAGTTTGCAGCAACCCTTCAATCTTTTGTTGGCTATTCTTAATATCCTGAAGCTCAGGAGAAGGTCCTGCAACCATTATTTCTTGGCTAGGAACAGTTGGCAAAGGATTGAATGGTGGTATACTTAATGGCATGTTAGACTGGATATTGGGAAAAATAGGCATTGGAGGTCTGGGTGCTATTTTACCCACTTGGATAAGACTATTTTCAGCTCTCACAGAAATACCAAAAGCTTGGGGCAAAGATACACCCCCCATAGACTGTATCATCACTGATATATCACTATTTAAGCTTTTCAGATAATATAAAAAGGCATGATCAACTGAAGGTCTTACCGAAACAGGAATCCTATTCCACGTCCTTTGAAAACGGTTGTTGAAGTCCATCATCTGCTCTTGAGGAGCACGTTTGATGGTGGTCAGTTGTTCTACCAAAGACAAGTGATCTGATTTGTCTTCAAAATTTTTGGTAAATTGTTCACCAAGCGTATCCCATGAATTTATTGAGGCTACAGCCAACGTTCTATACCATTCTAGGGCTTTACCCTTGAATGATGCTGCCAATAATTTAACAGCCACATCTTCTTCAGTGACATGATGTACACTACATAGGGACGCGACATCTCTGATGTGATCAATCGCTGTAGTCTGACTTTCACCAGTAAAATCAGGCAAACTTTTAAGTGTTGCCAATGGCACATCATGATGTTGTACAAAGTTCAAGGGGTTGCCTTGATCAAAAAGAACAAATACATGCACTCTTGGGAGTGCCATTATAGGAAAAACAGGAGGAACAACAGCTGTAAATAAAGAAACAGCAGGTAAAACAGTTGCTGTAGCAGATGTAGTACTTACTGTCAACAATGGAAATGTTGAAATTTGAGGATCAGATGCTGCTGATCTGCAAGATGGACTTGCTGAATGCCTGATTTCCTTTCCTTTGGATGGTCTTTCTCTCCTTCTGTACACCTGAAAATCAGGTGTTGATGACTGAAAACGGTTCAAAGGCTGAGCCCTTGCAAGTGTTCTTCCTTTTTTCCTAGGAGGCTCTAGCTGCAAATACTCAAAAGAACTTGAGCTCCTAGTCTGGATCAGTCTCATAAAATATGAGAAACACTGATCTTCTCCAGTCTTTTAACAAACAGAGTCGCCAGATATAAAAATATATCAATAAAAAATCTCTGACCTTAAGGAAAAGGTCCCACCGAGCGTGCCAAAACTGTTAATGCCTAAAAGTGCACCCAAAAACTAAGCTATTAAAACCTAGCACTTTTGGTTAACATGGGAACAATCACGAGTCTTTGGGTAAACAATTACTATGATTGGACCTCCGGATTAGGCCGGTTCCTGATATTGATGGATCATCTACTCTAATAAGACCTTAAGAAAACATTTGAGGAAAAGGGAGAGGGAATAAGAAAATAAGGATGAAAGAAATGCTACAACATAAATAAGGTGATACACCAAATTATCTGAAAGATAACAGAAAACTCTTTTAAATGCACCTGTTCTACACATATGACATCTCTGAATTCATATCACAAAAGTGTTTCATACAAAGAGTTCTTGCTCAAAAAGTTGAAAGGAAATGACTTTCACAAACAATTTTTTTGATAAACTACAATGCATGACCTGTGATTCATGCATGAGACAGAAAAATTCAAGAAAGGTTATTTCACAAATAACACAAAAATGAAAAGTTGCTCTCAATCACACAATAAAAAAAAATTTAACTCAGAAAATGGTAAGGCATGAACTGATAATTTTATTCAAATCTTCTGTCAAAAACTGCAAAATGGGTTACAAGATACAATAACTCAGCTAGGCTTGAGAAAAAATCCAGAACCTTTTGAAACTGAAAACCTTTCTTCCTTTATGCAAAAAAGCCTTCCAAAGGCAAGGAAGAGATGACTAGTGTTCAACTGAAAGTCTCCATGAGTGATCTGCAAGTGAAAAATATCTCCATTTCCGAAAAGGGAAAGAAACCCCCACAAAAAGGCTTCAAACTCTGCATGAATGTGTGAAATCAGGTGTAAACTCTTGGTCAACTGAAGGTTGACCCATGAAATACTCAAAATCAGGCTTTAACTGCTGGAGAACTAGCCCAAACTCATGAATAGCTGCATTCCAAATTCGCCCCCCAAATTCATGTGATCACTTCACCTATCTAAGGTTCAATATTTTCCTTCCATGTGCATATCCATTGATTTTTAAAACACAATTATAATAAATATTAATTGGATTTATAATCCACCCAATTAAATATTCATTTTACATTATCTTGTGTATATGGAAGAAAGGTAATTGAACCTTGCAGTTAAAAGATCCAAGAAATTTTAATTTCCTTTTAATAATATAGCTAGGAAATTAATATGTGCAAAAAATAATTAATTAGATATTTATTAATTATATAAATGTTGTTTTAGAAAATATCCATTTTTTACAACATTTATGTAGTTAATAAATATTTAATTTACATACATCTTTTTACTATTTCATAAGTCTAAAAAGACTTAAGGGTTTTAAAGGCCCCCCACAGCTAGGCAAATTTTATTATTAAACATGTAAGTGGGAGTTTATGAAAACTTCGACCACCATGCAATTATGAACTTGTTTTAATAAAATGCAATCCCATTACATAGGAAAAAGGAGAGATGAAAGGGGGAATAAAGAGATGAAAAACCCTAAAATGATATTCATTTTGCACTTTGAAACTTTGCCGAGGAAGAACTGCCGAGCTACTAGGGTTTTCGGACTGCTGATGAAAAATGGAAATTGCATGTTTACTCCTCTTCGACCTGCAACTATCTGGAACATCACTCGGTCTGCTTCAGCTAGAAATCAAAAGGGTTTTCCTCTAAAACCTACGGCATTCCTTCATTCGCAGATATGAAAAGGTATCTTCAAAGATTCAAACTGCGAACTTGATCTTTTATGAGTTTCGCCTATCTTTTTCTTGTTAGAAAAACTCTGCTATCTTCTGCACTCCGAAATTCTGTGAACTGGGCATTTGTTTTTGGCGTGAGCTCTGATAGTGGGGTTTTTGTGTTTTTTGCATTTTCTGGAAAAAAGAATTCTGTGAACTTCGCTTTTGCTTTGAAAATCTGCATTTTTCGAAAAAGTTTTCTTCTAAGAATTCATTTCTTGTTCTTTTAAAAGGAATTTTGGGGTTTTTAAACAGCTTGAATTTCAGTCTTAAAGGAAAACTGCCTCGTCTCTGTAAGATCTTATCTTTAGTTTCAAAGGAAGAAACCTACGCATTTTATGAAACCCTCTCTGTTATCTGCATGAAAATTATGCAAATCTTCACAACACAAAACGTAAAAATGGTTTTCTATTATTTCTACACTTTTGAAAAGAATTCTGTAAATTTCCTGTGGATATAAAAATTGTTGATAGTCTCTTTAACGCACTAATTTTTTGCAAATTTCTTGTTCATCACTTTGCTGGAAAAGTAAATGAGGAATTAGATGGTTTTATTGAACAAAATTTCTGCAAATTTTAAAAGAAACCCTCTCTGCAAATTTTTTTAGTTTTATGTGGTATCTTTGAAGAAGGAATCTCTGAAATTTTGAATGGTAAACTCTGAAATTCCTTTATTATTTCTGAGAAACAGGCAGAAACTGTAAAATCTGCACTTTCTGAAGATGACATTCTTGAATGAAAATCTGTTGATAAATATTGTTTAAGCCCAGCTTGCTATGTACGTCTCACCTTCTTCACGCCTTTGATTGAAAAGATTCTGAAAGCATTCTAATGCCCTTTTACCTTTTGCATTAGAATTAGTTATCACAGCTTCAGCTTTACTTGTGCTTGCAATATAGATATGGTCTTCCTTTCCTTCTGTACATTAGCAATTGCTTGGCATATTCCTTTAGACTCCAAAAACTCGGGCTCTCTTTTTCCCCTCTAGATCTGCCTTCATCTTCATGGCTGCCCATTCAGTGACTTACGCTTCATGTGTATCCCTGCAAATATCCTCTGAACAATCAGATAGTTTTCATGAGCTGGGCTCAACCCTTGTGGGAGCCTCATTTAACCCCACTCATAATAAACCCTATGGATTTTTTGCAATTCTTTACCTGTCTCTGCACATTAAACAAACAGTTAGAAAACAATAATTCTCCAGGCAATGAAGACCATCTTTTATTCTTTGTCTTCCAGGATGTTTATTTTTCTGTCAAGGGGCTTGATTTAATGATGCAAATGTATAGGTGAGATCAATAAGCATTTAGTCATTGCTTAGATATTTTGATCTAACCCACTTCACCTTTTTGACTTTTTTTTAGGACCAGGAAGAGACTCGAGGAGAATGGATTTCAAAATTGCAGACCTACAACTTTGAGAGCAGACTTACACCAGCCATAGACCCCCAGGCAAAGGCTGGTTCCTTTCTTATCATATCTATGCATTTGCTTTATTTAATCAGTTTTTCTCCTTTGCATAGGAAAGTAAGGATTACTCACACGGTCTTTGTGTGAGAGAGAATTTATTTTAGATTACTTCTCGTAATCATTTCCTCCTTTCTGTAGATTACTTCTCGTAATCATTTCAACTGTATAAAATATAATGAATTAAATAACAATTGAAAGATTTCACTTATGTGACTGTAATCTTTGCCCAAATACTTAAATTTTCCATTGAGTTATAAATATAATGAAAATTTCAGTAACATGTACATAAGGAGAAAATAGTACTAAATAATAAAGTGGATGGGACATCTGCAACAAGTGGCACAATCAATTTTTGGTAGATTTCAAATTGTAAAAATGTGTTCTTTCAACCTATGTTCCACTAAATTTCCTTTAGTGGGAAAGAGAAAATGCAAGGAAAATAGGGGGTGCCCAAAATACCCAATAACCCTATAAATGGTATTTGAAGATGAAAATAATAGGGGTATTGTTGATGTGTTTTTTAGGCACATGCGAACACAGAATAAAATACCATAAGTATCTTATCCTCTCTTGAACAAAATCTCTCGGATTTTGAAGATTAGCTTAGGGATCATTCGAGAAGACTCCAAGGTTCATATATGTAGGATCACTACGTGTGGGTAAGCTTTGTTGGTCGTTGTGATTGTTGTTTCATCTAGGGGCATTTATGGTTCGAAAAGATCTCATGAAGTGGTTTGCAAATGATATGCAATCAAGTTTCTTCCTAAGACTACTAAATGATTATCAAAAAATGGCAAAAGATAGGGGGTTTATAGAAGTTATAAGCTATCCTAAAATGAATGAATGAAGAATGACACAAGTGAAACTCAACTAGTTATAGCATCGCCATACATGAACAACTCCACTAGAACTAGTGCAATCTTCTAAGGATGTTTAGGGATTTTCAAATCACTACTAATCATAGACAGCATTAGTTGAATGCATATCAATGATTGAGCAATAATTGAACTTAAACAATTACAAAGGTTCCAGTTGACCACACAAGGCTCGCTTACAATCAGCAAAAAAGCAAGTGGTATGGATAACGAGCTTCACGATATATCAAGTGCAACATTCCGTCATTTAATCTAAACACTAAAACTAACATCAAAGATTGACTTGAGAAGATAAAAGAACCATGCAATAAGCTTCGAGGATTGAGCAAAAACACCATAACTTCAATGTTTTATTGATCCAATAGCCAAACAACAACAATTATTCAAGTCTTTCTCTTGTCAATATTCTAACACCTTAGCCTATTTTTCTCCTATTGCTCTTAATCTTATTCTATTGCTATTAACCATTACAAATGAAATGAGGGGAGTTTATATAAGACTCCCAAATACAATGAAGGGTCGTGATCGAATGAAGATCAAGGGCCAAGATATTGCCACCTAAACCCTAATTAGGGTTTGACACAAATGAAAACCCTATCTAGATAATCATCATCATGAAACAACCAATGAGAAAATAGCATGTGTCAGCACGGAAATCGAGGAAGCATCCTCCAATAGGAAAATGGAACGCCAAGTGGGATCATAACAAACTTTCTTCTAGAGCTTTGTCCCCTTTCTCCTTTTCTTTTTTGGCATATTTAATGAATCTGGACGTCATACTCTCAACTTCAGAAATTGGAATCTCGGGTAGATTCTTCATTCGTTCTTCTAGGTGGATCACTTCATCAAAGGCTGCAAGAATTGTTATCCCCCATGCATGCTCAAGTTCTTTTGTCATATCAATAAGGAACATAGTGGTATACATACAATCCAACTGTTTTTCTGTGATTAGTCCACCTTCTCCCTGAAAGATGACTTTTATCATGTCCTCCAATTCTTGAATGTCCACATTTGTTTCAATCTTTGCCCTTTTGTCAAGAATGGCACACATTACCTCAATTATCTTGTCATGAATGGGATGGACGGTATTGTCAACTTGACTACATCTGTTACTAACGTCTTCAAAAGGGAGTTTCTTCATTTGAAGCAAAGTCGAGCACTGTAACAAATTAGGAGTCGATTCCTTTCTAATTATCCCTTCTTGTGCTAGTATCTGTCTAGGTTCTTTCCTTATTGCTTGCAATACTGGGATGGTGACGTCTTTAGTATGAGTGAAGGCATCAGCTGTCACCATGAGGTTATGAACTATCTCAAGAACCCGAATGGCTCTACCAAGTATTTTCATCATATTTCTTACAAACTCATTAGCCATTGTGAAGGATCTATTGACCCATGCATCTAGAAGTTGTGCCGAGTTTGCTATCTTCTCCATATGATTTACCGATTCATGAGGAAGCATTAGTGGAGGCGTGTTTGTTGGGTTATGTTGCCTTAGTGGTTCCTTGAATCGATGGAAATAGTTCCTCCATGCATTTATCAACTTTTCTAACCTTTTGTTCTTCTCTATTTCAGCCTTTAGCTTCTCATTGACCACCTTCACTGAATCGGTTGCTTCCTCCATGGCTTGCTCAGAAGTAAGTGGACCTATGTCAAATGTCTCCAAATCATATTCATCTTCCATAATCTCATCCTCATATTTATCTATTGTTGGAGTGGCAATCTGTATCTTCCTAGAGCCTGTATCATCTCTTATTACTTTAGACATCTTTGAAGCTTTCTTCTTCTCAATGACTTCTTGAGGTCCATTTAGAAGACTCTCCACATCAAATACTTTTTCTTCTTCTTCCACTATTACTTCCTTGGCAAGTCTTTCCTTTAGCCAATCGGGGATAGAAGATCTTCCTTCTTTTACTTGCACTTCTTCTGGCAATGGCTCATTTCTAGGAGGGGAAGTCGCTTCATTATTATCTCGTTGTTCTTCATCATCACAAATCTGGATATGAAGGGTCGGATTTGATGATTCTTGTGTCATCTTTCCTTTATCTTGTCTATCATTCCTGTCATTTTGTATTGTAGACTCCATTGATTCATCTACTCCATGGACCATGCTTTCATCTATCCTTTGATCCTTGCCTTGAATTATTTCTCTCTCAAGCCTAGACGAAGCACTAGGAGGCTGATCAGAATTTGTCTTTTGCTTCTTCTTGGATGTCTCCTTCTTTCCTTCTTCATTCTTCCTCTTTGATCCTTTAGAATGAGAAGTACTCTCACTTGCACTGGCCCTTTCTTCCTCTTTTTCCCTTGTCTCCAAATTGAATGTCATTGTTCCATCTTGCTCCAATTTCTGATGCTGAATATCTACCCATCTGCGTGTGCAAGTTAAGACTTGATTCATCAATTCCCTCAAATCCGTGACTTCCTTTTCATCCCAATTAATTTTTATTTTTTTATCTTCCATCTCATAGGTAGATTGGATATATCTACCACTATCTTGTGCTTGATCGGCCACTCTATAAACTTTGCATTTCCTAATAAGATCAAGAGGTAGCCATGAGTGCATCTTCTTCTTTATCTCGAAGTCATCTTGTGCGTTCATCCAAAAGTCTTCTACTTGAAACACATGCTTATGCTTTCTTCCAGCCATTTCTTCTACATTACCATAGGAATCAAAGTTATCTCTAGAAGCAAATTGTGTAAACAAATAGAGAGATAACTCTTGCTCGGCATTTTCAGCTATTTGAAGAGAAGGACAAACTTCTACTGAATTTCCAAGTGAAATGGAATTAGTGATGACACCTCCATGTTTGTACCTCAATGACTTGGTACATGATAACAATTGTCTTGCCACTTCAAGTAGTACTACCCTGTTTGTTGGATAACGTGGCAACATATAAGGAGGAGAAGGACATCCTTGGATCCTTATGTATGTGAATTTGGGAAATTGAATGAACCATGCACCATATTGTTTGACAAGTGCTTGTGCCTCCAGAGACAATCTCTAATGGATTCCACCTTGTAGGATCCTAGTGATGTGCATTGTGAAAGTATCATTGACTGTTCTATAGTGCTTCTTAGGTAGGTGATGCAATATTTCATATGAATCACAAACCCTTATCTCTCTGTGCCTCCTTCCAACTCTGCCTCTATATGGTAGTCCCGCATATTCATAATTCCTTGCTAGAGAATATATGACATATGAGCTCATGTGGAATGACTTGGTGGGAACTAACCTTCTCAATTATACATCTAGGCTATTACTAATGGTTCTTGCCCAATTGATCATTCCTTTCCCTTGGATGATTATTTGTATGAAGAAGAATATCCATTTATCAAAACAAAAGGCTTGAGGAGCACCTATAACTCGACCAAGCATGGTGATCAAATCCCTGAATTCCTCTTGGAAGTCGATTTGGTGTGGCCATTAGGTATCTTGTTCAAGAAAGGTCTGCTCTTTTGCAACCAATCCCTATTGATGACTGCTAGGCATGCATCAAGATCATCTTCATATAATGATTTAGCTCCTTCCAAGCTTCTATAGATCATGTCCCTTTGTTTTGGTAGGTGGAATGCTTCACTTATAGCTGTTTCTGATAGGTACGCAAGGACGGTTCCAGCCTCAGCCACAATTGTCCTTGAGTGTGAATCATAGTGTTTGGCGCACTCAATCATTAGTTCATGACATCTAACTGCAGGAGGGAAGCCGGCTGCCTTGATGATGCCACTTTCTATTATCCTCTTAGCTATAGGTGATGGTTTGCCAATTTATGGTGCCTCATGAAACTTCTTCACATTGAAGTTCCCAAGGTTTGTATCTCCAATGTTGTTCCACCGGGATGTAATTTTGGTCTCCAAGTCATCATTCTTCTGATCTTCTTTGATGAGAGCTTGCCGGGAGGTAGATCCACTTGCCTTGGGTGCTGCCATCATTCACCTATTAAAAATGTTCAAGTTAAGTCTTGACAAGGTTATGAAAATTATTGACTTCAGGCTTGCAATACCTTAGAATGAAGATGAAATGCTGATTTAAACCAGTCCTACACTCTAATGATTCTAATCAAATGCTTAATAAGACTGATCTGACTCTTTACATGCATCCTAAATTGAATGAATTATGATATTCTGCCTCTAATCAGACCTAATTTTTTATCTTAAATGCAGTCCTTACTTCTGATTTTGATGATTTGCTTAACTAATGAATTCACTATTTGGAATGCAATTCTGAAGTCTACGGCAAATCTGGGCTGTTCCAAGGTGAATTTGCTGTATGATAGGCTCCTAGCTGAGTACAATTCGCTCCCTCTTGATTAATTCAGATGCTTCATGGTGAATTCGCCTTCCTAAAACATCAGATCTGTATCTTTGGTGCTCGAATTTATCTTCTTTGATTAGCAGGTCTGCACTTTCAATGTCCAATTTCATCTTTGCGCTGGAGCAATTCGCCTATATTCTGATGAAATTCGCTTATGTGCTGACAAAATTTGATGCCTAGCTGAAGAAGTTCGCTGAATCTGTTCCCAAATTCGCATTTGGAGAGAAGAAAATGTTTTGAGTTGATGATTAAAATAAATGTTCTAACTTCTCCTTTATAAGCGCCTAGGGTAAAAGTCATGTCTTTTGGGGTGCAAGGACGACTTGATTTAGCAAAAATAAAACAACAAATTACCTTTCTCATGCTGGCCGACTCAACACAAACTTTCTTCATCTCCTTTGCAGTTCGAATTTTGAATATTATTTTGGCACCAAAATGCTTTTCTTTGAGAATTTTGCTTTGGGTTATTGGCAAGGTACACACATGATTCGCTCTAGGACCCTTGGAAGGACATGACTTGGAAATTTGCTCTAGGACCCTTGGAAGGACAAGAAACAAGTTCGCTCTAGGACCTTAGCAAGGACAAGGTCGAAAGTCCGCTCCATGTCCTTAGCAAGGACATGAATCTTGATAAAAATTTCGCTCTAGGTCCTCTCCAAGGACATGACTCAAAAATAAAATTCGCTCTGTGTTCTTTCCAAGGACATGACCTTCAGGAGGTACATCAATTGGAAATAACTCACTCTAGGACCTTGGGAAGGTACGCCATCTTGAAATAAGTTCACTCTATGTCCTTCGCAAGGACATGAATCTCAATAAGTATTTCGCTCTATGTCCTTAGCAAGGACAGGGTCAAGGTGAAAAAGTTCGCTCCATGACCTCTCCAAGGACAAGACTTGGATGAAAATTTTTGCTCTATGTCCTTCAAAAGGTACAAGACTTACTAGGAAAGTTTGATCTCAACAAGGTACATGCTTGAACAAATTCGCCCTTGATCCTCAACAAGGTACTCAACTTAGCAAAATTTCGCTCTAGACCCTTAGCAAGGACATGAAAATTTCGCTTTGGATCCTTTGGAAGGACATGACTCAAATAAAATTTGCTCTATGACCTTTCTAAGGACATGGCTTGAAAATCGCTCTTTCACTTGGTTGATTTTGACCTTGACTTTTCCAATCTGTCCATATGAAAGCATTATCAATTCGACCCTTAAGAACACCTATGGAGGAAATTCGCTCTGTGACCTTTGGAAGGTACATGCCCTTGGTGAATTTTTTTCTCTAGGACCTTGGCAAGGACAAGGTCAAGGGACTTAGGCAAATTCACTCCAATGAGGGAGCAAGGTACACTGTCTTGATGAAAATCTTGCTCTCAAGTTACAAGGTACGTAACCTTATGAACGACTCTTCACTTAACTCTTTCACCTGATTTTGCTTAGTTTGTTCAATCTTGAGTCCTTCATCTTCGAATCATTCTTGCAACGCTTGATAACCTACTCCACTCCATTCACTAGAAAAGAGCATAGAGAGACTACTCCTAGAGAAGACAAAAACCTAGAAAAAAAGGGGGGCTCCCCATCTTGATGGGGCGATGTGTGATGTGGTCACAACAAGTATGAGGGCAGGCAAACAAGAACAAGGACAAGGAATTCATAAGTAGTGATGCATCCCTGTTGAACATAGTTGTAAATCCATTCAAATACTAACCAACAAAAAGTATTGACTGACATATGCAACAGTAAAACAAGAAACACACAAATATATAGAAAAGCACCATACAACAAAAAATATATTGTAGAAGTATAATGGCTATACAATTGCATATAACTTGATAAAATGGAACAATGGTGAAAAATAACACAACCAAAGGATTATTTCACAAGAATCATACCTCTTTGAGGGGCTTTTGCATAGCTACGGCTTCAACAAATCATTAAAGAAGATATAAATCTTCACTATTAATTCATTTTAACCATTGATAAGTAGGAGACATTTTCCATAGCAATTCAATTTATGATATGGTTATCAAGATTCAACTATGTAGTTTTTGAGTCAAGCTCATTGACCCATGTTTCATGAGTAGTGCTTCACAAGAACACATCTTTCATGAGAATGAATGGTACACTTAGCACCTACTGCATCTAGGTGATGCTCGCAGAGATGAAACATTGGGCCTTCCCGATAGGTCACCCATCACAATACTACTCCAACTCAAGTGTGCTTATCCATGTAGTTTTCCCCAAGGTTAAGCCCACTTAGCTTGCTACCCCATTTGCAAAACCTTCAGCAAGTGTTGTGCCTTGTGAACCATTCATTACAGAGCCCCTTTAGCTCATCAATCGATAAGTAGGAGACATTTTCCACAGCAAGTCAAATTATGATATTGCTATCAAGATTCAACTATGTAGTTTGAATCAAATTCATTGACCCATGTTTCATGAGTAGTGGTTCATAGGAACCCATCTCTCATGAGAATGAATGGTACGTGTTGACGTGGCTAAACTTGCGTATTGCTACAACTCTATCCGAGGCCAACACAGAATAGAATTTACTAGCTGAGTATCCTATCCTCTCTTGAAATAAGGAGATCCCTAATGCTGTTTGGATTGATCATTTGGGCGTTACCTCAATGTTTTGGTTGTCAGATCATGACTACAGGATAACTCAACGGTATGATGTGCTTTGCTAGATACACAAAGGGGACTTACGGTTAGGCAGAATTGGTTCCGTTCGTACCGGTTCCCTAGGACTCTACGGTTTTGATTTCATCAGATTTTTTTACCTTAACATGAAGTTGTTTAAACTCCAATTTGATAAAAAAAAAAGGAAAAAAGGAAAGGGAAAGAGAGAGAAAATCTAATTAATCTACCTAAGATAGCATGTTCATAAAAATAGACAGAAACCTTGAAAAAACCAGATTAAACATTATCAGCTAATTAAAGCACAATTCTATAAAATCTAGTGCAATCTTCAAAGGGAGTTGGATTTTCATGTTATTAAACATAAATATAGAATCAGACATCCATTCTTTTGATGTTTAACAACCGAACAAGAGCATAAAATTTGGTTCAGATTAAACCATGCAAGAGGAAATGACAATTAGTCAATCCTTAATGGTATGAACACTAAGGTTTCTATCAAATATTATCCTAAAAGTACCATCTGAAATCAAAATACATAACAGGAAAAGTAAAAGGTGAAGAAGGAGACCATGCACTCATAAGGAAACAAGACAGCTTTAATATCCATTAATTCTACATAAATTTTGCCAAAATTTCAACAACAATCTTAAACTTCTTACAAAATGAGGGAGAAACCATCCCTTATATAGATTTTCAAAAATGGATGAATGGCCAAGATCTATTCTTACAAGTGGCCCAAATTCATCCTACAAAATATGGCTGCCCATACCTATTAATGAGGAACAAAATATCCCCCACCAACTATCAACAAACTAATAACTACCAACTACCCAACATAAAGCTGCTCCCCAAAAAGTGCACCTGCACGGAGCTCAAAATCTGCAATGACTTTGGGTAGTTGGAAAGAAACTTTATCCTGAAAAAGTGCATTTAAAATTTAAAAGAAACAAATACTTTTTAAGAAAGCACTTTTTCTTTCCCTGAGGTAGACTCTTTCTCCAAAAATTCAACTTCCCCTCGCAAGTATCCTTTCTAGATGTCTCGGTTTGCCACACGCTCTTCCCGAACATATTCTTGAAACCTTATGCAAACAGGGAACAACTCCTTATTAGAGGGAAAAGGAGGATTACGCATTTTGAACAGTGTGCCCTCGAGATGAGTGTCCACTATCCTCAGTTGCTCGCGCCAATCAAATTGATGATCACCAAAACGCAGTATGTCTGCGTGCAGCTTGCTGATGCACTCTAAGTCTTCCACATAGTATGTAGTTTTATCGGCCCTCAACCTGGCATTCCATCACAACACTACATCAGCATCTCCCATGGTATCCTTCCAACCAATGACCAATGCCTTAAGGATATCTTCACCAATGCTCTCAATACCAGACAAGTCCTCCTCGCATTCCTCTTGAGTTTTTCTAACGATGTCGGCCATGTCCATTTTCATGCTGACAATCCAAAACCACTCCTTGAAAGTATTGATGTCATAGGGATCCAGGATAGTATTTAGTGTGGGAATCTAAGCGTGAGTCCAGAAAAGAGACCTCATGAGTGGTTGAGCCAAGCCAATTGTCTTCTGGATTTTGGCGTACTCCTTTTCTACCTCCACCATCTTTATCCGAGTTGCATGTATTTTGAGTGTTACTTCAAATACATCATCAATGATCCTCTTTCCTCTTGTCTTGATGCCCCGGATCCATTCTCTAACTGCCTTGGCAGTGTCGCGCACTCCCTCAAATTCAGTTGTAATTTTTTGGGGGAATATGGGACTCGGCGGTATGTTGCAGTGGTCTTAATAGGTGATCTATGTATCCCTCGGCTTGCTCAGCACGAGCTCGGTACATATCCCTCTCAGCAGTTATTTCATCTAGTTGCTCAGCAGTTATTTCATCTAGTTGCCAGAGCATATTTTGTACGGAATCCTTAAATTCTTCCCTTTCCTTCTCTTTGGTTGCTCGCCCTATTGGGATGGACGTGACGCTATAGTCAGCCAATGCAACCTAATCTGCCGGTTTGTCTGAAGGTGGGGCAGCAATATGAATTGTCTGATTCCTTTGCTCATACTTGGTAATCCTGGAGTAAGTCTTTGGCCTTTTCTTTCCTTTAGCTTTTATTTCTACTATCCGAGAGAAGATATCCTCCAGGTTAATCGGTGACTTGACAGTCGCTTTCCGCTATGCCCAAGCTATCAACCAATCATGAGGGATGGTTTGTCTAGAGGTTACTACCAAATCCCCACTCTGTTCTTTGGATGCCCCAGCCGATTCACTACCTATCTGCAACTGATCGGGCATAGAAGGAGGAATGGGTGCAGTGTCCAATCCTTTACTCACCGTTGAGTTTTCTCCCACCTCATTGAGCAACTGCTGGGTAGCTTCTAGTAGTGGTTTCTCCTCAGTTCTACTGGGTTCTTGGGTTCTATCTTCTTCCTTTTCTCCCTCAACTGTGGTATCATCCTTGTAGCCACCTTCCTCCTGCCGCAACTCATGTTTGCTTCCTTGCGTGGACTCTTGTTTGTCAACCCCTTGATCTGGTGCAATCTCTCCATCCTCGACCTGATTTTCAGGTCCATCCAAACCAACGATCCTTGCCTCTATTTCATGCTCACTTTGTGTTTGTGGATCATTTGCCTCTAATGCAATCGGATCATTTTGTGGAGGTGGAGTTGGTAGGTGATCAAGCTCAACCACATCATCCTCTGAACTGGGGTCCTTGGATGAGGTAGTAACTTCTAGCCACATGATTGGTATCTTTTCTCTTCTTGTCCTTTTTGACGTCCGGGTTCCCCTACTGGCCCTTGCCTTCTTTCTTTTCTTTTCAGGTTTTTCAACCTCCTCCCTTGGTGCGCTTGATGTTCCCTCGTCTTCTGAAGAATGGGAATCTAGACTACCCATCATATCATATGTAAATTGGGTTCCCTCATGGGTTAGCCTTTCTATTTGCTGGGCTAGCCAGTAGTCTGTATATCTTCTTGGGCCCTCCATGACGGCTTCAAAGTCCGTGATTGGGTCTTGAGCCCAATCAATGGCTGGCGGGAGGTCCTTGACTACCTTGAACTCCTGAACTTGCAAACAATTCCCATAGTCCATGACCTGATCTAGGACCTAGTGGTACTCATAAAGTCGCATTTGTTGAACACTCAAGCTTGAGTATTCCCACCAGCGGATCTCAAAATCATCTGAACAATTTCTCCAGTAGTCCTCTATGGACGCCTTAGCCCTGTAATGCCTGCCATAGGCCTTCATTCCCAATCCAACAGGATCAAAGTACTTCCTGGGGAAGTGCTCCTGCAAACAATATGATGCCAGCTGGTCGAATGATTCGTTGGCTTGCACAGAATTCTTGAAGTGCACATCAAGGTTGCCTATGATCATAGGGAATGTGAATCCTGACTGCTTTTTGTCCCTGAGTATGCTACCTGTTGGGTGTGCCTGTTGTGCAACCTACATGAGGACCAATATGTCTGATGGGTAACGGGGGAGCCGATACGGTGTTCCCTCAAAGCCTAATATTTTGATGTAGGAGAATCTAGGGAACTGGATAAACCATGCACCGTACTTCCGACTCAGTGTGATAGCTTGCTTTGATAGTCTTATGTGCAAACCCCCCTGCATTAGCTTGACCATGCGCATTGTAAAAGCGTCATTTACACACTCATACTGACCAATCGCATATGCAATGTTATTCTTCTCTCTCTGAGTTATGTCATAGTAATGCAGTTGGGGGTAGCAGTCATATACTTTCACCTGATTTGGCCCATTCCCAATCTCACCCCTTTTGATCAATCTTGGTAGCGACTGGTGCCGAGCAAACATATAGACTAAGTAGGAGGTCATGGTGAAGTACTTTTTCTCTTCAAGCTGAACTAGTTGTGTATGAATGTTATCGCTAATGATTTGAGCCCAGTCAAACTTAGCTTTCCCAACGAAGACTTGCTCGGTGAAGTAAAACATCCATTCCTCAAATAGGTTGGAGTGTGGAAGTCCCATGACCCGGCTAAGCAAGGTAACCATGTCCCCATATTCGTTGTTAAACTCGCTTCTGCGAGTCTTTTTGCCAATCCTAGTGCTCGGGGCTTTTCTTTCTTTAAACCATTGTTAATTTATTAGTGTTTTGCACTGACTAGGATTCATGTCATAGGCAATTTAGGCTTCATCAATGGTTACTGCAGTGGCGCGCTCAGGAAGTGGGATATCGAAGGTTTCCCCAATAGCCTCAGGTGTGAAGTCAGCCATTACCATTCCCTTTACCACCACTAATTTGGTTTCCGGCTGATAATGCTTAGTGGCTTCAACCACCAACTCATAGTTTTGCATGGCCGGTGGGAAACCAACAGCCTGAGCAATACCACTCTCCAACATCTGTCTGGGCTTGCCATAGGCGTTAGGAGAGTACACCATGTTCCTGAAATCCTGAATGTCGATATGCCCGAGGTTTGTATCTCCTATTTTGTCCCACACACTTTGGACCTTGGACTCTTTGATTACTCCTCCCTGGTACTGATATTTCATATTCTCAAGCTTGCAAAGGATGTCAACTCTGGAGGTCTGTGATGCTCCTAGCGCGTCGGGTGCCTTTGAAGACTTTGTTTAGGCATTTATCCTGCACACCTGGACACGGATTACGAGGCAAGCCTTAATGCAAAAATATGGGTTAGTAGTGCCCATAGACGGCGTTAGCATGAGAAATTATTTAAACAGCCACACAATTTTGAAATTTAAAAGTGTTTTGAAACAGACTTTTTAAACAACTGTAATTCTACGCCTGGGACTAAATGCAATTTGAATTTGAAAATCAGTCGGTTTGGTTAATTGGTTTGATCAAATTTTCAAAAAGTTGCTCTTTATGCTGCTGACAACGAAAAGGTCACAAAATGTATTGATTTCGCGACTCGGCATTTAAGTTTTCAATTTTCCTTGTGCTAATCGTTCTGAATGTGCGCTTCGAAAAGACAACTATGTTTGCAGTTTTTGGACCAGAATTGTTAAATTTGCCTAAGTCTGAATTTTTTTGGCTAGAGGGTCGATTTTGACAGTTTACGGTTGAATGTTGCTGCTTGGGTGCTAAGTTGTCAAAACTAATTTGAATTTTACCTTTGCATTTTTAAACCCTAGATCAAGTAACACTATTATTCTGCATAATTTAAATCATTTCAAAGGAGGAATTCAAACTTACCTGGCAGCGATGAGCTTGTCTTGGGTGTCCTTCCTCTTGGTGAAAGAAATCGGCTATCTAGCTAAGAATGAACGATTTTAGAGGGCGTCTTGACTTTGGTCTCCGAATTTTCACCTTTAAAATACGATTTTGACCTTCCTCTCTTGGCTAGAATGAGGGCTTTCAAGCCGATACGATGAGCCTCTTTCCTTTGATATTCGCGGCCAGAATGGGGGAGGTTAAACATTTTACCTTTCGGCCTCCTGATTTATTTGGTGAGATTTCATGAATTCAGTCTTTTGCTTGCCCTCTGAAAAATCAGGTATCTGAAGCAAAACGTGCGCCTTCAACTCAATTTGACATTGGGTTTCTCTGGTCCAAATTCGGCATGGAAAGGAAAGTCGCAATTTTAGCTCCCCTTGAATGATTTTGGCTCAAATCACATATATTGCGCAATTTTCCTCCTTGAATGATTTCGGCTCATATCACATATATTGCTCGATTTTCAGGTGATTACATTTTCGGTCTAGAAAGGCAATTTGTCAACTTAACTCCTTTTCGGCCTTTCGAACTTGTTTGTCATTATATCGGGCCTCGGCTAAAAGACTCGATGTGAAAGTTTTAATCTCCTCTTTTGCGCGATTTTTGGCCTGAAAGACCAAAATGTGTGATTTTCCTTCTAATTTCAATTTCAGCTAAGAAGATACTTTTGTGAGTTTTATTCATTTTCGGCCCATGGGGTCTTTTTGCCCGATTTTGATTGATCGATCAATTTCGGACTATAAACGATTGTGTGTAACTTGGGAGACTTTGAACTTTATCTCACATTTCGGCCTTGGAGGCCGATTTGTGAGCTTCACCTTTTCTTTCGACCTTGGAACGATTTTGGGGTCTTCATCTAGCATTTTGGCCTTTTAGGCCGAATTTTCCTCTTGTGTCTCTCATTTTGGTCCTTTAGGCCGAATTTGTCTTTAAGGGTTATTACCTTTTTTGGCTTATGAAGGTGCTCTAGCGACTTTTCTCTCATTTTGGCATTGGAGGCCAATTTTGAGCTTTAAGATTTTGAATTTCGGGTCTAAAGGCCGATTTGAGATGCCCTTCCTTCACTTCAACCCATTAGGCCGATTTGAGAGTTTTATGACTTTGCATTTTGGGTTAAGAAGCTGCTTTTGGGCCCTCTATGTTTGAATTTCGAGTCTCAAGGCCGATTTGCCAACTTTTGTTTCAAATTTCGGCCCAAGAG
Source organism: Cryptomeria japonica (assembly GCF_030272615.1). NCBI lineage: Eukaryota > Viridiplantae > Streptophyta > Pinopsida > Cupressales > Cupressaceae > Cryptomeria > Cryptomeria japonica. Next base: position 606,421,922 of record NC_081413.1, on the reverse strand, counting down.
GCCGATTTTTTAGACCTTTCCTTCATTTCGACCCTTTAAGCCGATTTTTTTAGTTTTTGACTTGGATTTTGGCCTTAGAAGCCGATTTTAGTAAATGGAGCTCTCATTTTGGCCATTTAGGCCGATTTTGGCTTGGAAAGGGATTTGACTTGGATTCCGGCCTAGGAAAAACGTCCTTACATCTCGCAATTTGGCCTTTGAGGCCGATTGTCCCCTTTTGTCTCTCACTTTGGCCTTTTAGGCCGAATTTATCTTTAAAGACCGAATCTTGAGAGATTAGTTTCAAATATCTTGCTCACAAGTCTTGTTGCCTCGCCAATATTCGTGATTTTACCTTAAGGCTCCTTATTCATCTTCCCTTTAAGAACAGAATCGCGATCGACTCTCAGGTTATGGAATCTCCAGGGCTTAGGACTCAAACCTGGCTCAATTGTAGGTAGGATCATTTCCCTAACACTCCAACCTCTTCAATGTTGCATCTTCTCTTTGCGAATCAACCAAAATTTTCCCACTAGGGACCTCAACGAGGACGTGACCAACAAATTAAAAAAGGGGGGCCCCTGTCAACGATAGGGAGTGTGTGCAAGGCACAACAGTACACTTAGCACTCAATGCATCTAGCTGAAGCTCACAGAGGTGAAGCCTTGGGCCTCCGAAGAAGCCACCCATCCTAGTACTACTCCAAATCAAGCACACTTAACCATGGAGTTTTCCCCAAGGTTAAACCCACTTAGCTCACTACCCCATTTCCAAAACCTTCAGCAAGTGTTGTTCATTATGAACCATTCATTATAGAGCCCCTTTCGCTCATCAATTGATAAGTAGGAGACATCTTCCACAACAAGTCAAACTATGATATTGACATCAAGGTCAATGAGTTTAATTCAAAAACTATACAATTAAATCCTAATAGCAATATCATTATCTGACTTGCTCTAGAAAATGTCTCTTGCTTATCAATTAATGAGTTAAAGGGGCTCTCTAATGAATGGTTAATAAGGCGCAACACTTGCTAAAGGTTTTGCAAATGGATTAGCAAGATAGGTAGGCTTAACCTTGGCAAAAACTCCATGGTTAAGCATGCTTGAGTTGAAGTAGTACTGGGATGGGTGACCTCTTGGGAAAGCCCAATGCTCCACCATTGTGAGCATCACCTAGATGCAATGAGTGCTAAATATGCCATTCATACTCATGAGAGATGGGTTCTTGTAAACCACTATTCATGAAACATGGGTCAATGAATTTGACTCAAAAACTACATAGTTGAATCCTAGCAATATTATAAATTGATTTGTTGTGGAAAATGTCTCCTACTAATCAATTGATGAGCTAAAGGGGCTCTATAACAAATGGTTCATAAGGCACAACACTTGTTGAAGGTTTGCAAATGGGGTAGCAAGCTAAGTGGGCTTAACATTGGGGAAAACTCCATGGTTAAGCATGCTTGAGTTCGAGCTTGACTCGAAAACTATACGATTGAATCCTAATAGCAATATCATCATTTTACCCATGTTAACATAAAATCTAAATATTAAATCCCAACCTATAAGTTTTCAATTTGTAGGCTTACATGTCAAATATATCGCCTCCAAAAGAATCATCAATCTCCTACCTACCTCAATAGAGAGATCTTCAGTAGGTCAATGTAGTTTCATTATGGCTACTAAAGAGATTTCTATATTCCTTTCACAATGTTTTAGCTATTTTTTGCCTTCATTATTATAGTTAAACACTATAAAATTCAATCTTGATTCTAGACACAAACTATGTTAAGAGTGAGCACATCATGCTACACTAAAAAGTGAATTTCATTTTTCATTGTCTTGCAACATAATTAGCTAGAGACTCGTAGGCTAACCCCTAGTACTCATCTCCTATCTCAGAAACACATCTCCATCTTGGAAATGCATATACAAACATCTCCAAACAACATGGGGGCCTTGAGTTAATGTATCTAGATGTCTCCAGAAATATCTCTCAAAAATCAAGAAACTTCTTGTAGGTGACTCTTAAATGTCACATGATATTTTGTTTTCCTCTATGTTAGTAATTGCTTGAAGAGAGTTAAAAGAACAAAAAGCATGTATTTTCCTTCAAAATGTAAGGCCATAATTTGTAGTAGACAATATTATCATCTAATGCCAAATTGTTAATAAAAAGATAATACCAGTAGAGGGTTTAAAGCATTCATGTATAGATTTCTATCAATTGATTGAAGTACAAAAGTGCAGCACTATATACCAATAACTTGTGCTATTAAACAGTACTGTTACAATATTCATATATGTGATTTTGTTTTTTAAATAGCAAAATACAAGATAAGAAATTGTCTATAGTTATCAGCTTCTACAAAAATTGAAAATCATCTTCAAGATTAACCATCCATTGTAAATGATATCAAGATTATCCATCTATAGGTGACAATATATGTTAAGCGGGACTTTTATACAACTAAGTGTAGAAGCAAATATTAAATAGTCACTTTGAACGATTCTAGGTATATGATCTCTAAAAATATAAATTAGAGTTGTGTTTCCAAGAAACTTACTGAACAGATGGATTTTTATTTGATCTTTGTTGAGAGTTTTGAACTCATCTGATTTAATGAAAGCTCTAGGCCATTCATTTATTAGCACCTATGATTTATCCAGCTTTCCCAATATCATGACCATAGATTTGAGTGAGACATATCATGATAAGCCATTTGCCAATGACACAACCTTCTACCAGAATGCCTATTAACTTTGGAGCACTTCTGTACATGGAGAACCATCTCTTTGTCAACTTCAAATTGTCTAACTTAATTAGAGATGCTGCTTACGCTTGATGTTTTTTATTGAGTTAATGCCATAGTACAAGGATTCATCATCAATTTCATAGCACCAAATTTTGTAAAAAAATCATTTATCATGCTGATCCTGTAAGGTCTTGTCTTAATCATGGACATCCTAATAAAGCATCATATTATTTTTAAACAATCAAAGGTGGTTAAGCCCTAGGCTATGGTGAACATATTTGAAGAAGCAAACCCATGACAATGATAAAAGCACTCATATTCCTGCATATCCATACTCCATCACTTGTCCCTTCTTCCCACAAGACTCATCAACTCTTCAACCTAGCCAGGAAGACGCTATGGCCTCCCCGATTAATTAGTCCTCCAAACACCAAAATTCTTCAAGAATGTAACAGCTTCAAAACCAGCAAAACTAAACAATACAGAACTCAAAGGTTTTATGCAATATCAGATCAAAAGACAATTAACCATCCAAATTTTCAGATCAAGGAGAATTATGGCTACTTAAAAATGGAAAATCCTTTAAAAACCAGCTTTTCCCTTGCATACATGGAGAAGAGATCATGATTGTTATAAGCTAATACTGTAATAGCTCTGTTATGAAAACAATACCAGAACTTAGAACACTTAAGACTTTGATTCGAGAAAAATAATGTTCATGTGTATAGTGGAGACTCTTATGATGCCCAAAGGATATCTCTGATTTTATGAGAGTCTTCACCTCAAAACAGGAAAAGAGCGCATCTTCCAAGGAGGACCATGATTCTTCAACACATTTGAGCTCTTCATGAAATATTGGGCTCTTTCCTTCCACCCAACCAAGGATCTCCCAACTACAGATCCTATTGGATCCAGCTACCACTTCTCCCAACTGGAAACTGGCAAGAGAAATCACTACAATTTATATAAGTTGTCATTGGGGAATATTTAACAACCTCTAAGACGACATGAAATTCAAGATTGAACAATGCGCAAATTTGTATTAATCTAGATCTGGAAAAGATACTCCTGAATATGATTATTCTGGAACTAGATAGACTACAATGGGAACCAACATTGGACTATAAGAATATCCCCTTCCAATGCCAAACCTGACACAAACATGGCCATTTGGCAAGAGTGTCTCCACTCCTGATGAACCAGCAGGCCCCAATCTACAGAAAGTAAGCCGTGAGCCAAGCCTAGGTTGGAGCAAGATTTCCAACAAACACTACATAAAATGAGAATTACACCCACAATAGATCAATAAGAACAAGTTTAGTGGAGCTTCTGCCAGAAAAGTAAAGGAGCAAAATATGATAAACTTTTAGATACCAGTAGCGAATACAGCTCGTCTTAAATACAAAGTCCAACCAAAGTAGTGGTAATAGATATCAATTAACTCAAAAATAAAGAAAAAGAGGAAATCTAACTCTGAACTTCATCAAAATCTCCTGTAGAAAACCCTAATGATTAGAGCAAATGTTTGAAAAGCACAAGCTAATGATGACTACCATGGTAAGCCTGCAAATAAAAAATCTCATCCTCTCCCTGCAAACTGCCAAGGGATTAAAGCCGTAATCAATGAACAACATATAGGTCTAAAAGCTTTTTCTGTTTCTATTGAATAAATTGGTTTCTGCTCCATAGGATACAAAAAACTATAGAACTCTAGATCCACAAATACATGATAATTGTTTTCAAGAAAAACAATCTAGAGAAACCATATCATCAATCAAAACCAACAATGAGTATTTTTCAAGCTACATGGATAGAGAGAAGTATAATGAAGATAAACATGAGCAATAGAGCACAGCAGCCAATATGTGTTATGCATTTCCACAAAAATGGGAGGTTATTAACCTCATTTTCCAAACTCATCAAAATGTCACCATTCAGGAACATATAATCCTGACTCAGAAGTCACACAAACTTATTACAACATATAAATTGGACAAATTAAATATCATGAACATCCATATTTATTTGCCAGTGCTGCTTTATCTTTATAGAAAAGAGAAGTTGTATCTATGCTTCAATTCGAAAGTTTCCTTGAAAATTCTTTTGGCAAAGTGACTCTTTACAAATTAATACTTATACGTTGAGAAATGTGATCTCTGTAAACAGATAGAGTGATATTATCTTGTTAAAGTGGATCAGATTTATATATAGGTAATTTTTATAAATTATAATATAGTAATTATGCACAAAGATGTCAACTGCTGTAAGTGCAATGATATTGACTGCTATTCGTTATCACAACAATATTGATTGCTCCCTGTTTGTCACATCAACTTCGTCTTCAATCTGAGTAGTCACAGATTACAATGTATAGAATAAGATGCGATTCACCCACAAGTATTTTATCGCTTCCACGGCTGTCTCTCTTTTTTCACATATATTGGTATATCGATCTGCTATATATTGTCATTGTTACGTTCTAAGTAAATCATATCATCTATACATATGTCATCCACAGGCTTCCTTAAGAGAGTCGTGTCCCTTTAACACGTAGTGGTGGCCACAGAAGACCCGTAACGATTCATTACTGAATCGGAATACTAACTAACACGAATTTTCCATTAGTTAAACATAACTTATTACCATCGGTCATTAACAATCAATTACTATAGAATAGAAATCGATTAACTATTAAATCGATAATAGATGTAAACTGATAGCAATAGAAATAGATGACAAGCAGATAAAGGTTAATAACTAATCCGAAGACAGAGTCTAATGATAAGAACAGCCATTCAAACGTCTAAGGCCGATAGGCCAATTAGACCGTTTGAATTGTATAGTCTTGATCAGTGAATTCCGACCGAAGCTATACACATTCAACATATCTTTCATTTATATGTATGCTTGCATATAAGGACATCACAAACCTTTATTTCTTCTCGACGCCTCTCCAGCTCTTTTGAACTTAACTTCTGAATTTCCTGTGCAGTCACCCTTAACTTCCCTGGATCAGAATGGCCTGAATTACACAGCACATATACTTTCTTGATTTACAGCTAAAAAATATAAAGAATAATTATAACATATACACCACCTTCCCTTCAACTCATTAAGCATATTTATATCCATTGTAAGAAACCTCTAGTAATGTTTTACAATTATTGCAATATAACAATATCTCTATCGGAACTACAAACTCAGAAAAGAGGGTTAATGCTGATCAAAGGCTTAAAGAATAGGAATTTGCATATAGTTAAAGTAGCTCTAAATATATTTATCTACTAGCAATATGTATCATTGTATACCATAAAGGTATTGTACCATTATATGAAAGTGGATGAGCATCTGTCATTTGCACACTGAAGAGTATGTCTGTCATGTTAAAACTTATGAAACAACTCCTATAATAAAAATATTGCAAACTGTAAGGTCAGCCATTATAAATAATCAAAATGATACCCTCCCTAAGGAAAGAAGATTAATGCCGATTGAAGGCTTCAAGAATAGAAATTTGCATATAGTTAAAGTAGCTGTGTTGGAAATATTGTCATTGATGTCAAAGGAGCATATTGTACAAATAATTAGGGTTGTCATTAATGTTGTATTTAATGTCAGAGCTCACTAATATCAATTGATTTTTTCTCTAAGTGAAAAAGATAAATTAATTAAGGGTCTGATCTGGAGCAGGAGGTGCTGGAATGAGCAGAGATGGAAAATATTGAAAATCCAATTTTTTTCAGTATTTCTATGTTCTAGTAAATCAAATTTTTGGAGGCCTTCGGAGCAGAATTCGGCATCAAAATTGTCGTCAGTCCTTTAAACTGACTAGCCTCTAACATGGCTGATTATAGCATTTAATCAAAACATGGCTGATTATAACATTTAATCAAAGCATACAAAATATATATATATATATATATAAGCAATCATATATTAATATCTTTTTCCTAGACTGTATACACATTCTTCAGTACTGAGTAATCATAAACAGATACATTATGTTGTATGTTGATGCGGGAAAAGTAAGCACTAATCCTTTGTCAACACAGAATAGAATGCTAAGTATCTTATTCTCTCCTCAAAATGGAAATCCCTAATGCTGCTCAGACTGATCAAAGGGGATAACCTCAAGGTTCCAACTGTCAGGTCTTGACGACTTAGGATAACTCAGCGGTTATGTGTTTTGTTGGTAAACATGAGGGGGCTTACGAATGCCGCAAGCTGATCTGCATCTGGCGATGTTGTGATTCTCGAACTGAGGAAAAATAAAAGCAAAAGGATAAGGTTTAGGAATCCTATGGACAATTATAGTAATGATTGATGTTGCGGGTAGACAAATTTCTCACAAACTAATCCCTTCTTAGCTAAAGATATACTCACAACTCCACAAGAATAGTGCAAGCTCCAAGGGATAAAAGGGTTTTCAGACTATGGATATCCATTCAGGCACACCATAGTTGAACTACTCGCCGAAAACTCGGCGAGTTGCAAAAACTCGCCAAGTTTTTGTATCCGGCGAGTTCCAAAAACTCGCCGATTTTTTGTATCCGGCGAGTATTAACAATTTTTACTCGCCGAGTTTTGGCCAAAAACTCAGCGAGTCCGAGTCAAAAACTCACCCGCCTGTGCCTGAAAACGCAAAACGACGGAAAGGTTATTCATTTTGTGTTTTTTGATTGGGTTTTGGGCTGAGAAGGGTGAAGGTTGAGTTGGAGTGATTTTTGAGTTATTCCAAGTGGATTTGACGGGGATTTTCAAGAAAAATCAGATTCCCAAGTTTTTTTTTGTTTTTTTTTCCTATGCTTTTTTAAAACATTTTGTTTATATTTTGTTGAATTTAGATGAGTTAAAAATCATTCCTAAGTAGTTTAAAATCTTTTTAACTTATTTGAACAAGATTTAACACTAGTTTTGACAAGTTTTGTAGATTTTTTCACTATTGTTTTGAAGAATATCTAGTTTTCAAAACAAAATCAAACCCTAATAGTTTTTTTTCTTTTTAAACTTTAAATGATATCTAAATGCTTTTCAACTAATTTAGATAGTTTGCTAAATTGTTTAACTAAAATGTTAACTTTTTTTTTCACTTTGTATGTGTAGGTTAACTAAGCATTAAATATGGCAAGTCATGATTGGTCACTAGAACCATGCCCATCCGGTTATATAGGCACCCGTCCTAGAGGTGCTAGAGATAGGGCTTGGAATTATGCATATGAGGGACCCGAACCTGGGGAAGTTATTTGCATAAAGTGTGAAAGAGTACTTCATGGAGGCATCAACCACCTCAAATACCACCTTGCTAGCATAGACAAACATGATGCTAGAGAATGCATAGGGAGAACTCCTGAAATAAAAAGAGAAATGAATGCCCTACTTGCAGCTGGGGAAGAGAAGAAATTGCAAAGGGAGAGGGTAAAGCTAGCCACGAGATCAGCCATAGCTGAATCTCAAGGTGCTTCTATTGATATTGAAGAGGAACAAGATGCACTTTAGAGCATAGTGGGCTCTCGGCGTGGCCCACGTATCCACAAACCCACCACCACCTCGCCCATTGCATCTGGTTCCTCTAGTAGAGTACCTGGCTCTAGCAGTGCCAGTGCCACTATTGCATCACGATCAAGGTCCATAGGTGACTATTTTGTGCCCAAGAACAAACCTAGAGCACAACCATCATTAGATGTCACTGGATGGAATAGGGAGGCACATGAGAAATGCCACATTGCATGTGTTGAGTTTTGGTACTTCAACAACATTCCATTCAATGTGGCGGAAAATCCTTATTGGTTGAATTTGGTGACCGCAATGACAATTGTAGGAAAGGGGTACAAGGCCCCTACTCGCAAGGAGTTGAGTGAGAGGTTAGTAAATTACTAAATAGTCCACTTGATTTCATTTTTAATTTTTTTGTAGATTTCTTGTTTATTAAATCAAAATTGTGTACTAAGAACTAATTTCAGTTTGTTCTTGTAGGTTGCTCACAAATGTTGTTGGTAGGGCAAAGGAAGTGGTAGAGGAACAAAAAAATGAATGGGCAAAATATGGCTGCACCATTCTTTCTGATGGATGGACAGATGGCACGAACCACACCATTATAAAAATTTTGGTTGCTTGCAAGGACAATGTAGTGTTCTTGAAGTTGGTTGATACCTCCAACAAGGTGAAAAATGCAGAAACATTAGCTGGAATGTTGGAGCAAGTTGTGATGGAGGTGAGGCTAGAGAATGTGGTGCAAATCATCACAATTAATGCAGCAACATATGTGTGAGCAGGTAGAATCCTTTTGAATTATCACCTTTAGGCATTACCAATATTTTCATTTGTTGTACTTGTGGCTTTGTTTTACTTGGTTGCGTCTTTCTTAAGAATAACTTCTTTTGCAGGAAGAATCCTCCAAGAGAGGCACCCCACTCTGTTTTGGACACCTTGTGCAACACATGTCCTTGACCTTCTTTTGGAGGACATAGGCAAACTTGAGTGGGTGACTCCAGTTGTGGAAAATGCAAGGAGGATCACCAAATATATTTACAATCACCCTAGGGTTCTAAATTTGATGAGACAGCACACCCAAAGGAGAGATTTGGTGAGAGGTGGTGTCACAAGGTTTGCAATGATTTTCTTGACGTTGCAAAGTGTTCTTGCTGCATTGACTTCTTTGAAACAAATGTTTGTGAGTGGAGAATGGCTTAACTCACCTTATTCAAAGAAGCCTGAAGGAGAGGTTGTGGCATTCATAGTGTTCGACAACCAGTTTGCATAAAGGGCTGCGAAGATTGTGAAGGTAACTTCAAAACTTTAATTTTTACTTATTCTTGATTCAAGTCTCTCATTACTAATTTGTAACTTCATTAATTAATCTTTTTGTAATTTGTATTTTTCAATTGTAGGTGTCAGAGCCCTTGGTTCGAGTTCTCCACTTGGTGGATGGGGATAAAACCACAATGGGATATCTTTATGAGGCCATGGATAGGGCCAAGGAGTCTATCAAAAACTACTACAAGGGGGATAGACTCAAATTTGACCCATTTGGGAAATTGTTGATAGGAGGTGGAACAATCAGCTCCACCAACCCATTCATGCAGCAGGGTACTTCCTCAACCCTTCGGGGGTTCTTACTCAAATCCGAATGGAGAGGTCATGGAGGGCCTCAATACATGCATTGAGAGGATGGTACCCAATGTCCAGGAGAGAGACCTCATTGTGAGTGAGCTCCAAAATTATGAGGAAGGAAGGGGTAAGCTATTCTCTTCAGAGTTGGCTAGGAGAGGAAGAACCACTCAAACCCTAAGTATAACATTTGCCATTTGGATTTTGGGATCTAAAGTGATTGATAAACTGATAAATTATGTTCTCTTTTCTCTTTGCTTTCTATCTTTTCAAAAAAAAATTATTTTGCAGATGCTTGGTGACAAAATTGGGGTGGAAACACCCCCCATCTCAAAAAAAATTCCCTCGGAGTCTTATGTCAACTTTGTAGTTCATCCAATTGTGAGCGCAATTGGAGCTTGTTTGAAGCAATCCACACGAAGAAGAGGAGCAAGTTAGCGCAGAAACGCCTCAATGACCTTGTCTTCGTGCAATATAACCTTCGATTGCGTGTAAGGAAGGTAGAGGAAGTAGAAGGTGGTCCAATTGACTTGGATGATATAGATCCTTACAGTGATTGGACATCGCAGGAGCAGCCTCCATTGTTTTCCGAGGGTGAGATCACTAATTTGGAGAGGCAGGCTATGGAGGAGGGGGGTGGATTTGGTTTCACACTGGATGACATTGAGGAGGAAGAGGATGAGGATGAGGAGTCATTGCCAGTGCCACAAGAAGGTGGAAACATAGCTTCAGCCATGATGGAGGATGAGCCAGCCATACCGAGAGAGGAGGCACAGACACTCACACGCCCACTGCAGACTTCTAGGACTGGACCCTCTAGATCTACCTCTCCCAGTTTTTTTGCTAGAGCTGGGAAGAGGAAGTTGCAATTCTAATTTGTAATGATGTATTTACTTTTGGTTTTACAAAAACTATTTACTATATTGCTTTTAGGCTTCCAGCTATCAACATTCCTCATGAGGATGCGATTTTTTAGACACTTTGCATTTAAATATATCTAGAATCAGCTTGTTTCTTTTGTGTTGTCATTTATTGACTCATTGGATGCATCTTCTCATTAAATTTTGCAAAAAAATGCATTTTTTATTAAATTTAAGCGTGTTTTTAAGTTGTCGAGCTTTTCGCCGAGTTTTTGCCTAGTGGCGAGTAGTTCAACTTTGATGCACACAATTCTGGTGCAGCCTGAAACAAACACCTACAATTGAATTAAGAACAGTATTGAGTTCAGACTAACCATACACATAGGCCTACAATCAGCAAGCCCCCAATGGTATGAACTTGAAATCAAATCAGATACCTTCACATTTCACCATTAAAATCATTGAACTCTAACTCTAATTAACCAGATGAAAAGAAACCATGCAAACAAAAGAGAACAAATGACAAACACTATAATTTAATGTTTATTTATCTGTTTCAACTACCATTACAACAATTTCTACTCAACGGTCCATTCTATTCTACTTCTACTCCTAATCTGCTAGTTGTCTAGACTCTAACTGCTCTAACTCCTAAATCTAACCCTTTACAAAGAGAGAGGGATTCTCCTTTTATAGCTTTTACATTCTAGAATCAAAGGCCAAGATTTAAATCATCCAGTGGTTGTGATATGTCTTCTAGAAGCCTAACGGCTTTAGCCCATACCTAATAATTCCCATAACTTCCCAACTGCCTCTTTCAACCACCTATCCAACTACCTGCAACTCTTCTCAATCAATTTTATAAATCAAGTAGCTGAGAAATAACTAACTCGTGTCCCCTTTGTTTTAAATTGCATTAATGGGGCTCACAAGTAGTTCTTTTACAATAAAGCAATTCTGTTTTTTACAAACAAACTGATTTTTGTAATTTCCTACTCTGTATTCTTTATTTCTGCATATCCTTGTAGCATTCTGAGTGTTTTGTTGATGCCTTCCAAAATTTTGGAATAACATCATTTCGGTCCTACGCTGCAGCACATTCCTCACAAGCACTACTCTGTGATCACCATTTTGATCTTGCATGTTGGATCTTCATCCTCCGGCCTTGGCGACCTTCAATCTATGCATTAAATTTCCCCTTGGCTCCTTCCAGCACCTCATCCTGCATGAACACATGGGTCAAAGATCAATTATCATCTCATATTTCATTTGTTCTATGAAGGATTTGAACAAAAACACCAAACTCTCTTTAAACATTATGGCCAAGAAGAATTTCATCTTGCTGAGGCCTAGCTATTTCTCAATATTATTTTCAGTATTGTGAAGGGAGATAGCAAAAAGGCGCTTTGTTTAAAATGCCCGAGCCTTTACCTATTTCACTTTTGTGTTTGATTAAAAATTTGAACGTTATATCAAACGTCATGACCATGCTCGACATTCTTGACAGGCATATGAAGGTGTAGTATCGACCCGATATTACTTTGCCTTCTTCATTTAGGCTTTCTTTTCAATTTTACGCCCAAGCTTACTTATGAATTTCGACTTATTTTACAACTTAGTCAATCACGGCATTTACTTCAGGCTTTGAAAACAAAATGTTCTCCTTTCATTTTATTCGACTCCCTTTTAATTACTTTGCTAACACTCGGGCGCTTTAGGAAGTTTCGGTATTTTGTTCAATATTTTATGAAGGCATTGTGACACTTTCTCGAGATTTTATGATTATTATTTTTGGCAAAAATAAGTGGCGTAGAAGACAACATTTTAACTTTGCCACCTTCCTTTTAATGTTGACCGACTTTTACTTGCTTTTTTTGATCCTCTTTATAATGACTGAATACCCTTTTTATATTTCCTTGGGCCTATACAGAGCCGACGATAATACCAAAACGACTTTGTTCTTTCTTTAAAACATTTGAACTTCATTATACTTCATTTCAACCTTATTTTATGATAACCTAACATCTCAATATTATTTTTGGGCTATCTAAGGTGAATACAAAAGCACCTTGTTCTAAAAGGCACACGGACTTGGAAGGTGATGACAAAATGACTTGCTTCTTTATAAAAAAGAACGTTGTCATGTCCCCTCCTTGATCGTTAATTATAATCTAAATGAAACAATTATTATTATAAACTAATACAATCAACAAATGATTATTTGAAATTATTAATATTTAATTATTAAATATTATTATTAATATCTATTAATATTTAATTATTAAATATTATTATTATTATTCACAAATTAATATTGAAAATTATTATACAAAAATTATTTAGTAATATGTGAATCACATTTTATTATTAATAGAATTTAATATTGTTAATACAATTAATATTACTAATGCCCTCACAATTAATTTTGACAATTCCTTGTGTTACGAGTATGACACTTTTTGGTATGGCCTCACAACTTCGGAATGTGTAATGTACCCAACTTAACCTTACAACGTTAGTACTTCTTCAATTTTGTGAAATCTCTAAAAGAAACAAAATTGCAAAATGAATCGAAAGGTCATTAAAGGAAGTAGACAAAGAAATGAATGATCTATTACAATCATATCTTTATAATCCAGATTCTCTTGTGTTTGTGGCTCCTTGATTTGAGAATCCTTAATTTGTTGTAATATCCCTTATATTTTGAGCATTCTATTTGAAGAGGATCTAAACTATTTATTTTGTTCATTAATCAATATTCACAATAATTATTAAATAAATACTGATTTGTATTTATAATCACAAGCAATATTTATTAACTAATATTTCCAATAATTATTAATATCCACAATAAATATTAACTTGCATTAATAATAATTACTGTTAAGTAATATCTGCAATATCTATTAAATGTATTGCTAACCGGTGCTTGTCTTGATCACTGATTATATTTGCTAAACTAGGGAGTAAAACACATAATGGCAGACCAGATCTGACGCATGTCAGATCTGTCTGCCTTTGCAAACACTTAATTACCATTACAAGTATAAAAGAGGCAAGCTAAGTTGTGTTAGGAGATATAATAACTAAACAAGAGGGTAGTCTATCATATCCTCGTGTCACTAGTACTTGATTAAATAATAATATTTAATATCATGATTAATAATAATATTTAATTACTTTGGTCATCGATGATTGTTTATTCATTAAATAGAATGAATACCTAAATATTAATAAGACATCAATAAAACAAGATCGTTGCCACTAACCATTGTATCTCTTGAGCGTGGCTATTGACCACGAAAGAAAAGGGATAAATACGTCCAAAAGGAATTAGCAAAACATAAGGATAGAAAACGAGAATAAACTACTTCAATAATCAGACTGGCACTTGGAAGGAAGGCGCCCAGGTATGGACTCTCAGCAATATTCCGCACTATCCATATATATATCTAAATAACTGATTCCGGTAATAGTATTTACAGATCTCATACATATGTGGAAATAATATTCTGTATACTTGAATATAATTATATTATAAGGCTGTAACAAACCAAAGTCTGATATGCTTAGTCATTCTGGATTTCTGTGCACATTAATCTACATTCTGAAACAAATCTGTATAAACACATCACTGTATCAAATGCATATATATTTTTGCATACCTCGTATGGTGAATACCAATTATACTTGGAAATCTTATGTTAGAAAATACACTCAATTCATGTTGGTTACTTAGACTCAAACTATGTTATAATACTGAGAGACTGTTCTGAAGTAAGCATGATGGAAGGGGGAGAAATTATTATATATAGTCTGTGATTATAAAGGGAAGTCAAGTTGCATCACTGATGAGCACCATCAATCACATTAGATCAGAACTGTTATTAAATTACAGGCAGTGACATCCTTGTTCTTGGTGGTATGCATGGGGACGTGCTTAATATATGAAGCACAGTAATGTTCTTACACAAAATTTATTAATAATATAATAATAGAATGATTATAATTATTATAATATTTTATAAGAATAGGTAATTGATAAATAGATAACTAATAGACATATAAATGATTTATAATATAATATAGTTCATTTATGTCAAAATCAGATTAAAGATTATATATAAACATATAATGTCTTAATAAGACACAAATTAAAATAATAGATTATAAAACTGAAAGAGCTAATTAGATAGTGAACGGTAAGAAGAATTATGAATGACAAAAATTAATTACCTAGTATAGGGGATGAACAATTTTATAATTGATAATCCGATTGAACTATGAAATATCCCTGATTTGGTTCATGGTTAAGATAGGTTTACTTCCTAACCAATCTAGTTTAAGTCATAAGAATATGGAAATAGATTAATTATGGTTAAATCAGGGCTAAACCTAGAAGGGGACATTACAAATGGTATCAGAGCTATGATCTTGCCATCCTGTAGGGTAAGATTGAATCAACGAATTATTCTGGTCAATAAACAGAGGCAAGTACCATGACCGATAAGCAACGAAGGTTCTATCTCGTAAGATGAATTTAAAATATATTATTATCAGCCAAATAGATATTGAAATGGTATGACTTCAGAGTAATTTAAATTAAAATAGTGCAATTATCTCATTGATAACAGTATAATCTTAAAGAAATTGACTAATAATAGATGTAGACTTCACATTCACCACTAGTGTGGGAGAGAGATAGAACGATGAGGTCAGCAGGAACTAGGCCTCTGTCAGGTAGCCCACCCACTGCAGTTGACAAAGGGCTTCTGGCAGGAGGGCCAAGGGGGAGTGTACCGCTCTTGGGCCTGATAAGCGCTACGGGCGTCTCGTTGTGTCTAAATCTCTTCTCTCTCATTAATGGCAAATAGGGAGTTAAGCATAGTCCATTTAATACTTGAGGAAAGTATCCAAACATTGTGCTATCTATCCTCTTTGTCGATATGGCTAATCAGACTCATTACATTTATTCCAATTGAAATCCTTAATAATATAAGTTACTACCAAGATAATGAATAAAACAATTGCATATCCAAACCCAGTGAGATAAATGAGGAATTAGGCAACAGGGATAGCAGGAACTAGGCCTCTGTCAGGTAGCCCACCCACTGCAGTTGACAAAGGGCTTCTAACAGGAGGGCCAAGGGGGTATGTACCGTCCTTGGGCCTGATAAGCCAGGAACTAGGCCTCTGTCAGGTAGCCCACCCACTGCAGTTGACAAAGGGCTTCTAGCAGGAGGGCCAAGGGGGTATGCACCGTCCTTGGGCCTGATAAGCGCTACGGGCATCCTAAGGTAGCTTATCCCTTTTATCCCACTAGGAATTAAATATGGAATTGACTTATTGATAACAAATAAACTCAAATGAATTTAGACAAATTACACCCTAAATGAATTAATCAATCATTAAAATTCATCGTTTATATGTTTTCTCTAGATTGCGGAGTTGGGGACATCACAAACTAGATTGGATGTTTATATTTTTGCATCAGGCAAGTGTTGATTTGTGTTTCTACTCATAACAAGAAAGAAATTTCACAATGTGTGTATTCACATGTATACTCCGTGTTTGCATATATGTATGCTTCGTGTTTTCCATGTGTATGCTCTGTGCCTTCCACGTGTATGCTTCGTGTTTCCCATGGATATGCTTTGTGTTGTTTAGACTCATGTTGGTAGATCACTTAGTTGAGGAAATTAAAATAAACATTTGCTTGAGGACAAGCAAATTCGGGAAGGGCGGACTGTCATGTCCCCTCCTTGATCGTTAATTATAATCTAAATGAAACAATTATTATTATAAACTAATACAATCAACAAATGATTATTTGAAATTATTAATATTTAATTATTAAATATTATTATTAATATCTATTAATATTTAATTATTAAATATTATTATTATTATTCACAAATTAATATTGAAAATTATTATACAAAAATTATTTAGTAATATGTGAATCACATTTTATTATTAATAGAATTTAATATTGTTAATACAATTAATATTACTAATGCCCTCACAATTAATTTTGACAATTCCTTGTGTTACGAGTATGACACTTTTTGGTATGGCCTCACAACTTCGGAATGTGTAATGTACCCAACTTAACCTTACAACGTTAGTACTTCTTCAATTTTGTGAAATCTCTAAAAGAAACAAAATTGCAAAATGAATCGAAAGGTCATTAAAGGAAGTAGACAAAGAAATGAATGATCTATTACAATCATATCTTTATAATCCAGATTCTCTTGTGTTTGTGGCTCCTTGATTTGAGAATCCTTAATTTGTTGTAATATCCCTTATATTTTGAGCATTCTATTTGAAGAGGATCTAAACTATTTATTTTGTTCATTAATCAATATTCACAATAATTATTAAATAAATACTGATTTGTATTTATAATCACAAGCAATATTTATTAACTAATATTTCCAATAATTATTAATATCCACAATAAATATTAACTTGCATTAATAATAATTACTGTTAAGTAATATCTGCAATATCTATTAAATGTATTGCTAACCGGTGCTTGTCTTGATCACTGATTATATTTGCTAAACTAGGGAGTAAAACACATAATGGCAGACCAGATCTGACGCATGTCAGATCTGTCTGCCTTTGCAAACACTTAATTACCATTACAAGTATAAAAGAGGCAAGCTAAGTTGTGTTAGGAGATATAATAACTAAACAAGAGGGTAGTCTATCATATCCTCGTGTCACTAGTACTTGATTAAATAATAATATTTAATATCATGATTAATAATAATATTTAATTACTTTGGTCATCGATGATTGTTTATTCATTAAATAGAATGAATACCTAAATATTAATAAGACATCAATAAAACAAGATCGTTGCCACTAACCATTGTATCTCTTGAGCGTGGCTATTGACCACGAAAGAAAAGGGATAAATACGTCCAAAAGGAATTAGCAAAACATAAGGATAGAAAACGAGAATAAACTACTTCAATAATCAGACTGGCACTTGGAAGGAAGGCGCCCAGGTATGGACTCTCAGCAATATTCCGCACTATCCATATATATATCTAAATAACTGATTCCGGTAATAGTATTTACAGATCTCATACATATGTGGAAATAATATTCTGTATACTTGAATATAATTATATTATAAGGCAGTAACAAACCAAAGTCTGATATGCTTAGTCATTCTGGATTTCTGTGCACATTAATCTACATTCTGAAACAAATCTGTATAAACACATCACTGTATCAAATGCATATATATTTTTGCATACCTCGTATGGTGAATACCAATTATACTTGGAAATCTTATGTTAGAAAATACACTCAATTCATGTTGGTTACTTAGACTCAAACTATGTTATAATACTGAGAGACTGTTCTGAAGTAAGCATGATGGAAGGGGGAGAAATTATTATATATAGTCTGTGATTATAAAGGGAAGTCAAGTTGCATCACTGATGAGCACCATCAATCACATTAGATCAGAACTGTTATTAAATTACAGGCAGTGACATCCTTGTTCTTGGTGGTATGCATGGGGACGTGCTTAATATATGAAGCACAGTAATGTTCTTACACAAAATTTATTAATAATATAATAATAGAATGATTATAATTATTATAATATTTTATAAGAATAGGTAATTGATAAATAGATAACTAATAGACATATAAATGATTTATAATATAATATAGTTCATTTATGTCAAAATCAGATTAAAGATTATATATAAACATATAATGTCTTAATAAGACACAAATTAAAATAATAGATTATAAAACTGAAAGAGCTAATTAGATAGTGAACGGTAAGAAGAATTATGAATGACAAAAATTAATTACCTAGTATAGGGGATGAACAATTTTATAATTGATAATCCGATTGAACTATGAAATATCCCTGATTTGGTTCATGGTTAAGATAGGTTTACTTCCTAATCAATCTAGTTTAAGTCATAAGAATATGGAAATAGATTAATTATGGTTAAATCAGGGCTAAACCTAGAAGGGGACATTACAAACGCCAAAATTCATTCCCTTACTACGTTGGCTAATACATTCGAGATTATTTTCGATAGAAAGAAAGGTCATTGGATGAGTAAAAATGAAACGACTTTGTTCCTCCCACTTTCTCACATTAAAACTCCGAATTTCTTTTTGTGTTTTGACTTCAAGCAATGCTTTTTTTTTCTTTTTGAGGCACTTCAATATTTTCCTCAGCATTATCAGGGACGAAACAAATGTATCACTTGCTTTTTTTAAAATATCAACCTCCCACTCAATGGTCAAAGAGCCTTCGATATTTTCAACGAGCTTTGCAGGGTCGGGGAAAGCAACATGATCCGATGCAACATGATAGGCAAGATTGGACATAGTCTAGAGAACACAAGTACTAGAAGTAATAAATCATGTCACTTGTGCTTTTGGGAGTGAGGATCGATTGTAACCTAAGAAACCTATTTCAGAAGGAAAGGACGGGAACAGAAAGAGAAAGGGAGCAATTTGTTAAGTATCACTCTTATTCAAGGCAGACTTGAGCAGACCCTATGAGCAGATTGTTTCAGACTTATGGGCAGAAAGACTTATGGGCAGAAAGATGGGGTTAGACCCATTTTCTGGCTCAAAATGGATTATGGGCAGAAGGATGGGTTAGGCCCACTTTCTGGCTCAAAATGGATTATGGGCAGAAGGATGGGTTAGGCCCACTTTCTGACTCAAGATGGATTATGGGCAAAAGGATGGGGTTAGGTCCATTTTCTAGCTCAAAATAGATTATGGGCAGGAGGATGTGGTTAGGCCCACTTTCTGGCTCAAAATGGATTATGGGCAGAAATATGGGGTTAGGCCCACTTTCTGTCTCAAGATGGATTATGGGCAGAAGGATGGGGTTAGGCCCACTTTCTGGCTCAAGATGGATTATGGGCAAAAGGATTGGGGTTAGTGTAATGTCACGTGTATTTGTGTAATGTCCCCCACTGGGAGTAAGCTTATTTCCCATAATTAAAACATATATCACCACATTTATCATGCCTTCAATCAGATTATTAAAACAAGAGAACAATTAATTATTCATAATACAATCAATAAATATTATATTTAGGCCCCATCCTTACTTCTTTCCTAATCCTAATGAAGGATGGGGATTTACTGTCGTAGGGCACTTGGAAACCAGTCTACAAGTAAGCTCCCTCAAGGTTTCAGAACTCCGTCCATACCCCATCTTGGGCTTACCTATCTTGTGAGGATTTACTCCGCCTCTCCCTATACACACCAACCTTTCCTCTCGCAAGCAATAGAGAATGATTAAACACTAGGCCATTCATATAATAGTCTTTCATGCATTATGAATATATAAGAAATTAAGTATAAATCTGATATATTATTATGATCAAATGCAATCTTATTGACAACGCTTCTTTGCATGTATTTATTACTGAATATACAATAACTTGTACTAAATTTATATATAGAAATGCAGACATAACACAACATAAATGAACCAGTATATGATCATAAGTATGATACAGCATACCAATCTATTGTAATAGCAGTGATTTCCAGTAATTTAATTATTATCTGCCTGTAAATTAATACGATCTGCAGAGAGTATTATCTGTCAGTAATTAAAAATCATTTGCTCCTTCTCCAATCTGCCTTATATACCCTTCATATGGTAATAAAGAGTTATGTCTCTTTCCTCAATCACAATCTTCCCAAAGGTGGCGTCTCTTCTACCTATTCATTGCCTCTTCATTAAGGAATCGTTGTGTTATCACTCAAATTGCACCCGTAATGCACAAGCTGAAAGCTCAAGCAACTTGGTGACACATGGGATAATTCTCAGGGTTGTGGGTTGCCTATAGTGAGAATTAACTCCAGATGAAGGGCTGGTTCCCTGTGAATAAGTCTAAATTCTTTACCAAGAAAAAGGATAAGAAAACTAAAAATGAAACTAGAATGACTTTGCGAATGCTAAACTAAGGTGATGCATCAATATGATATCTCAAAATGACAGAAATACACTCCTAAAAACACCAATTTGCACAAATAGACTTCTGGTTCACAGCACATAAATATTTCATGCAAAGAATTTAAACTCAAGAAATTGAAAGGAAAGAAAAACTTTCACAATCAACCAAATGAACCAATTAATCACAATGCACAACCTGAGACTTACAAATGAGACAGAAAATTTAAAGGTTATCTAGACAATAACACAATAAACTAACTCTCAATCATGAATAAGAAAATGAACTCCAAAGATATAAGGCATAAGCTGATAATTTTATTCAATATTTTGTCATAAAACTGCACAGGAGCTACAAGAATGTATTCTTTGCTAAAACCAGCAAGAGAATGATCAAGAACTAGTGAAGAAAGATAAAACTTTTTCACTTTATACAAAAACCTTCCAAAAAGGTAGAGGAAAGATGACTCCAGAATGACTAAAGATGAACCCCCACTGAAAATATCTTCTCTAAAAACTGATCCTCGAGCAGAAATGAAAAGCCACCAAAATAGGCTTCAAAACATGCAAAAATGTGGGTAGCTCAAACTCTTGGTCACCTAAAGGTTGACCCATGTGGCACTCAAAATCAAACCTTATCACCTCAAAATCATGAGAAAAACTCATGTAAACCTGCACTCAAGCTCAAATCCGACCCCAAACTGCAAGATGACTTCTCATGATGAGTTTGATATTTTAGCATGTATGCATATTAGGAAGATTTCTAAAGTAAATATCTAAGACACATCATAATAAACACTAAGTGGATTCATAATTTATCCAACTTGGATATTTATTTTACAATTTTTCATATTGTGTCTACATGCTAAAGACCAAACTCAAAGTGCCTATTAAGATGCTAAATATTAATTACCTTCACATATATATATAAGGATATAGAAATTAAAAATATTCCTATATATGTGTGTGAAAATAATTAATAATAATAATAATTAATTATTATACTAATATTGGCTCATGATTTGTTGTTTTTATTTGCCAATATTAATATATTAATTAATAATTTACATATGATAAAGGAAAAGCATCTTAATACAGTTAAGTCTTAAAAGACTTAAGGGTTTTAAAGCCACCCCACGGCTTAGTCACGATATCATATGAAAGCTTATTCTTTTAAAAGAAACCTAAGCGAAGTAAAAGGGTT
Organism: Cryptomeria japonica; assembly: GCF_030272615.1. Lineage (NCBI taxonomy): Eukaryota > Viridiplantae > Streptophyta > Pinopsida > Cupressales > Cupressaceae > Cryptomeria > Cryptomeria japonica. Next base: position 606,400,044 of record NC_081413.1, on the reverse strand, counting down.
TTCAAACCCTAAAATCGCTCATCGAACACTTGTTGTTCGAGAAGCTTCACGGGAAGCCTAGCTGCCATGCTTGCTATGAGAGCTCAAAGTAGGGCTTGATTTGAGGCTTTGAAAACTAAACTGGACATCAAACATGAAGTTTATTGATCGGGTATGCTTCTCTTTTCATCAATCTTGTCATTTGCAAAGAGATTTGTTGCAAAAGCTTTTTCGTTTTAAATCCATGCATGCATAGGGTTTTCAAAAAATAAATTTTCAGATATGCGCCTTCTGTGCATGATCTTGAACTGTAGCTGTTACTTTCATATTTTGTCTCTATCTCTCCTTTGCTTCGAAAATGTGTAAAGAAGCTGAACCCTAGCCTGTTTGAGGTTTTTGTGCATGGATACACTATTACAAGCTCTATTATTTACTGCAATCTAAAAATGCTCCATACATTCTCCTCTCAGTGATGAATTTCATGATATTGCTCACTGTTATGTTTCTTCAGGCCGCATGATTACTTTGTGTTTTGTGCCTTGTTATAGCTCTTTGTGATGTCGATCTGACATCTCTTCAATCAGATTTCCCCTTTTGCTCTTTGGATATGCTGCATTTATGCATTGCCTTCCCAGCCTTTATCATTTTGTGGTTCATTGAATGCTTTTGGGGTGACTATGAAAGGGCTGTAAGGTTTTGCATCTCCTCTGATTTCTTTCCTGTAGTTGCTTATGTATGCATCTATTTAAGTGAATGTGTATCGCTGCATTTCTGAGATATGTGCTACAAATTCTTAGATGGTTATTCTATATGACTGTCAATCACTGCTCTTTTGGCATGTTTAAATCGGGGTTTATATGAACATTACCTTTAAGATTCTTTTCTGTTGAAAAGGTTGTTCTATCATCATGCTTTGGTACACTAAGTCTGTTGCTAGTAATTCGCAGTAGCTCTTTCTCTATTCTCTAGGTACTATGTTGTCTTTTGGAGTTGTACACATTGATTTGCCTTATGATTTTGTCACTGTGTTTATCTTTCTTCCTTATGATGACTGTAGCTGTTACTTTCTCAGTCATTCTCCATTGTTGACTGTGTCATGCTCACTGTAAAATAAATCTCTTTGCAACTGTTGTTTTATCTTTTGTAAATATTTGAATGTTGTATATGTTGCATTTTTGTCCTTCCTGTCACGTTTTTGGACAGGGATATTCTATTTTGTATTGCAGGTCCTGTCACATTTTTGGACAGGGATATGTTATTGTAGCTCCTTGTCTTAAATTACTTGCACGTTGGGCTCAACCCTTGTGGGAGCCCATTTTACCCCACATGCATAATTCATAAATCAACATCAAGACTTTTCCTATGCCTGCACAATGAACAAACAAATTAGCAAAAACATGATGAAGCTGAAAGCTTTAGTGAATTTGAACTCCTTTTTCCCTTCTAATCTTGATGACTAACACTTAATGGATGCCTCTGATGACTGTATGTGATATGTCTAATTGTGATGTAGAAATGCCGATTGCATTTGCTTCATCATTGCTTGGAGTTTTTTCTCTAACCTTTTCTCTTTTATTCATTTTTATTGTTTGCAGGATTAGGAGAACCTGGAGCTGCCTTCTTTGAGACGTTCAACCACAGCTAGAGGAAGACAGAAATGCAGATATCATCGCGCACGCAATGATGGAACACTTCCCTTCTGTCTTTTTTCATTACAGTTAGCTATACCATTTACATTTATCACATGTATTCTTTACTTGTTTCATGCATCATGAATCAAATGAAGCTAATCCCACGGCTTGTTTGGGATTCTGATTTTTACATTATGAATACAAATACAGAATTTATGAAAATGTAAAATATTCTTTTGTTTTATGTATTTGCACAAAAACTGAAAATGACAACTGTGATCAAAATCTAGATAAATGATGTTCAGTAGAACATTTGTGTACCTTTTCAATATGAATGAATGCAATTCAGCTCTACCTGTTTGAGTTGTGATGAAAAATAGGTAACACGCTGCTAGTGAATGATTTGTTTTGAGACAGCCATTCGTCGATTTACCTAAGTCAACCAGCCTTAATGCATTGCCGATTATATCAAGAAGCATCAGATCGAAGGTGTCTTTTTATTTATTTATTTCTGTTCTTTTCTTGCTCAAAGATGGTTATGAGATTATTAATAGGCGGGGGAGCATGACAATATCGTGGAATGATTAAGTCCTTGGTGTAACTGTCGACTTCAGCATTAGAGGCAATCATGAAATCTTATTTCATAATATGATTTCCTGATATATATCGTCTTCTTTGTGGCGGGGTCATGACAATTTGTGTGTATACTCCGTGTCTGCATATATTCATGTGTATACTTCGAGTATTTATGTACATGCTTCGTGCCTGCATATATTTGTGTGTATAATTTGTGTTGTTATGTGTATGCTCCGTGTTTGGTTCATACTTGATATGTTCTAGATATGAGTATAACTAGAAAGATATGAATTACATTTGAGGTCATAGATGTGTGTCATGCTTCTAATCCTCATCTTAATATATGTTAAGATCACCTTGCTTTAATGCAGAGAGATATCCAAGATTTTGTGCAAACAATGGGTCAACCAAATTAAATAAGGAATACAAATCTCCAAGGATTGATTTTGTGGCCTTCATGATTCGGTTCATAAAAACCTACATTGCTTGAGGACAAGCAATCTTGGGAAGGACGGATTGTCATGCTCCCTAGCTGTAGTAGTTTTAGAACCTTAAACACAGCAATCCTTAACTCTAGTCGCAGAATTTTAAACCCTCGTTGCAGAAGTTTAAACCCAGTCGCAAATTTGTGTAAATAAGAATGAGTGATTAAATGATACAAGGGGCTGACCCAGGATTAAGGCAAATAGGTCTGGAGTGATCAATTATAAGGGGGGCCAACCTCACTCATAACCCTTGGCAAGTTGATAAATAAGTTTGCATTTAATTCTAATAGGCCAACTTGCCTAGGTGGAGCACCACCTTTGGAAATAATAACAATTATATAATTAAACCTGCTTAGCCACCCTATTTAGAAAGGTTGCAACCTTTGATGAAGAGGTGTATTAGAAAGCTATAAATAGGAGGTGCTTATGGATCATTCAAGCATGAATTCAGGGTATAATATTCCTATTTCCAAGAACAGATGCAGAATAGAATAAAGAACCAGATCAGAAAAATTAAAATAATTATAATCCGCATAAATCAAGGAGAATTACATCTGCAAATCAGTCATAAAACATCAACCATCAAGACAGAACATCGAAGAACAGCAAGGATCCTCATATGCAGCAATCAAAACTGATCTGAACCGAGATGCTCTAATCTCTTGTGGGAAAAATATAAGGTGATCCGGAAAGGCGACATTACATCCCATGGAGTGCTTAGATTGGGATCTTGGTCAATTTAACCATTATGACAAAATCTATGATGGAGGAGGTGGGTGCATGGTGCATGGTGCATAAGACGAGTTACTATTTAGAGTATACTGATTGTTTTGGTGAGATGTGATAATCTCCATGAGGATTTAGATGCCTCATTTTGAATGTGGTATTGGCCATCTGTTTTAGGATAACATTTGTCGTGTCTTGTATTCATCTATCCTATATATCGGTGCCTTGAGATTGTAGTATTATTACTAATAGAACGTTTTACAAGTTATTAGAGTGCAATTATATTGTAAGAGTTTAAGGGGATAAGCTAATGTATTGTAACATATTTTATCATTAATGTAAGCTTAGATTTGTTGAACGTAGATTTTTTCCAAAAAAAACTTTCCATGCAAATCTTCTAGTTATTTATAGTTTACATGTGTTTTATGGTTGATTTTCATTTCCATTTGTAATCTATCAATTGTCATTAAATTTGATTGTATCTCATTGTATAGTTACCCCAATTGTCATTAAATTTGATTGCGTTAAAATCAATATCTCATTGTATAATTACACTTTGTTTCATCATTTGCAATCTCCAATTGTTATTTAATTTTGAACATTCTCTCCAAAAGAACAAATCTTGTAGTTCAATTTTTTTCATATATGCTCACTCCATTAGTTTAGATACTATGTGTAGTATTTCTCAACAAGTTTTACCCCAATAATATGAAAAAGATGCCAAGATATCTATTTGAAACGTCAATCGTATTCAAGCTTTATTACAATACATTCACTTTTCCCTGCACAGCCGCTGACCAAACATCTTCATTTTTTTCAGAATTGCAAAACCAAAAAAAATATTCATATTTATTTACTTGAGAAGCTTGGTTAAATGTTGCTTCTTATTTTAAAATATAATTAAACTGGAAATTTGCCCTAATACAGTGAAAAATAACGGTAAGCTTTCATTTTATTCACAGAAAATTGAACCTACCGATCGCCCACTGCAACATGTTATCGAGAGAAGAGAATGAATTTTCTACTGTACGCTTCTGTTCCTTCATTTCCATTTCCTTCTCCAGAGCTTCCACATCTTTGGCTGTTGCCCACGCAAATCCCCCGATGAATGACTTATTATAATTGTATGCACACGCCAAACTGCAAAATGTTGCTAAACTAACAAGAAGTGTGACCAATTTCGACATTCCGATCGTAAATTTTCCTACACTGCACGTAATCATTTTCTCCGCAGTGAAGAATAGCACTCTTTAACACCTGAGGATGTGTCTGATTTATATCTTCGTCAACGCCGTGGGTTCGAAACTTCGAGATGATTGTGAAAAACTCTAACTGCCATTTTCCTTGCCTTCTATATAACATTATGCTTTGTTCGCCGTATCTGCTTTTCCGTTTAAAATGAAAAATAAATTACCTTTTCAAAATATTAATAATAAATAAATGAACACAGAGACATATACAATTAAATGTGCTGATTTTTTATTATTATAATAATATATTTTTGTTTGAGATTTTACTAATATATTTTTTAAAGTAGAGAAAAATAAGTAGAACTAAAAATTATATATCATAACTAAAATTTTATCTTAGTTGAAATTTGATTAAAATTAAATTATACCATGTTTCAAATTTTGAATTTAGTATAATTATTGGTTTCAAAAATTTTGAATTTTGAATTATCATTGGTTTTAATAAGAATGTATTTTAGAAAAAATGTTGGAATTAAAATAAATTTCTTATAGCATTTGAATATTTCCATCATGAGGGTAAGTAGATTAATGGTGAAAAATTATACAGGTTACAAATAGGTTCCAAATGAGGGCAAGTAGATTAATGGTGGAAAATTCTACTAGTTACAAATAGGTTCCAAGTTTGAATTGACCAATCCATCCAATATTCTCATTAATGTACATATAATTCCTTGTAGAAATAAATACAATCCCAATAGAAAAATAGTATAAAATAATTAAAATTAAAATCTACATAAAAATATCTAAAATGGCTCAAATATATCTTGTATACATGATGGTGTGCATACACTCCAAGCTCTTAGGAATGAATCTACACATTTATGTTGTTTAATAATTTTAGCTCCTTCAAAGAACTCCAATTCATTCATTATTTAGGAACGAGTTGGGCTTCATTAATTATCACTTTTTGGTAGGGATGAGGTGTAAAATTGTTATTGATTATTTTGACCATTGAGGAGTGATGTTTAAGGAGAGTGTAGAGTGATTGAAAAAATTTGAACCATAAAACCTTTCTACATAGTCTAGTGTGTTTATATCACCATGGACATAGTAACATGAAAGGACTAAAAAAAAAATGCCCCTAATTGGGAGATTTGTTTAAGCATGAAAATAAAATTTATCATGGAAGTCTAATTAAAGTTGGACTCAATACAAAATTTGAAATATATCAAGCTACCATTTATGTCGCACCTACAAAATCTTTTCACCAAAAGATTAAAAAAAAAAATCTTATAAAAACAATAAAGAAAAAAGACAAGAAAGAAAACTAAGATATTATGTTCCTACTAAAACCAAAGACTTTGTCAGAGTGAAGAGGGATTTTTAACCATCCAACTTATACACAAAATCCTTTCACCAAAAGATTAAAAAATCAATTCTTATAAAGACAATTAAAAAAAGAAAGAAAGAAAGAAAACTAATGCACTCTTTTATTACTAAAATCAAGCACTTTACCATAATAAAGAGAGGTTTTCGACCATCCAACTTATCTTCACGATAGTCTTCCCATCTCTGGTATAGATTGGAAAGTTGCAAAGGGAGATACACAACCTCATAATCAATTAAATAGTAGAATATGCAAAACAAAATATAGAAATGATATACCTTGTAGTGTAGTGTGAGAAATGGTTTGACCTAAGTGTCCATGAGAATAAGGTGGTTGGAAGTGAGGGTGTATATGTCCACTCCAAAGAGTAATCTTTGATTGGAATCAAAGATTGTGAAGCCCTTACCAAAAAATTTACAATTTGATGAATAGAAAATATATTTTCTTGAATCAAATCAAAGATGTCAATTATTATAAAATCACATAACTTATTTTCTACAAAACTAAAATTATACTTGAAGTTTGCTTAAAAACCATAAGACTCCATTAATCGCTTATGCAAAGTTTTTTCTAAAAAATATATATATTTAATAACCAACTTGTCTTAAAAATAAAATGATTAGCCCAAGAAAAGCCATATGTCATCTCATACACATGCACACACACATTTGGTAAGAAAAAACATATGTTTATTTGTAATTTTCTCAATGTGTAAATGATTGAATGGCTATAAGAATTTAATAACTCTCTTACACTTACAAAGAGATTCTTAAACATGGATAACATTATAAAATAAAAGGAAATATCATATTGCATTCTTATAACTATAACACATTTTTTAAGGCTCAACATAGGCCTAGAACATTAATTATTTAAAATCTTTTGATCCAAAAATATTTAGGACATGCACAAAGCATCAAACAATCACAAATTCATCAAACAAATTATGTGAAATAAAATATTAAATACAAGAATTATGAAAATTGCATAAAGTAATATATTCATATTGTGTACAATAGAATTGGGAATTCAAAATATTGTAAAATCTAATAAAATCAAACCACATAAAACCCTAGTTCTACAATGAAATCCACCATACACCAATGAAGAACCTAAACACGTGCAAAACATCAAATATGAAAGACTATACCATTCACATGTTAATTAGGGTTTGATCTTCATTGTTTCCTATCTCCATTGATCTTGCTTTGATTTGTTGGTTGCTCTCAGATTTTATGTGTGCACAAAAGTTCAACAAAGAACAGATTGTGGTTGTGTAGACACTTGATTGCTATGAGGATTCACACGAACATTAGGATTATGATTTGCATTAGGGATTGATAAGGATGAAAGGATCCTCCTTTATAGAGAGCACCCTAGAAATGAAGGGATAGAATTAAGAGGTGAAGGGATAAATGGTCGGCTAGGATTAGAGGGTAGGTATAGAAAATAGGAAAATATTAGGGAGGTGGTTAGACCTAAATTAGGATATGAATGACAATTGTCATGGAGGGAAAAAGCTAATGAATTAATTAAATAAATGAATATTTATTTAATTAATAGAAGAAGTGGGACACATTAAATAAATAAAATATTTATTTAATTTAAAGAAAGGATAATTTAAATAAATAAAAATATTTATTAGTTCCTGCCTTTCAAGAACTATTGGTCAGGGTTGGTTTTTAACTTTTGGATAGTTTTTCCTCATGCAGCCAATCACAATTCATCCAAGAAATTTTATGAAATGCACTCTCTCCATTTTGCAATGTTTAAATTGTTGAAACTAATCAATTTTTAACCAAAATACATTAAAGACAAATTTTGTGTCTTCTAATTGGCTCAAATTATTTGAGTGATATGGTTGGCTTCACATGAAATGAGCTCATATTAAATGCTTGAAGCTTCTCATTAGCTTCTTTTTCGGTTACTCCAGGATTGCAAAGGAGAGAAGGTCGACAAGAACAGTTGGCCGACAGCCAAGAGAAGGCGTGGAAACCTACACTTTTTGAAATGTGTGATATTGCATAAGCTGGTGCAAAGCATATAAATACAAAGGATACGTGGCCATAGGGTTTGTAGAGCTACTTTGCATGCAAAGTAGATGTGTCTATTATGTTTGTAAAGCTAATGTATTCTCAAAAATGTCAAGACAAGTTTTTGGCAAGAGTTATCATACATTGTATAAAATTTACAGAGAAGACAGATATCTGCAATCTTGGGCCAAGTTTAGAATATGCAAGCCTTGTTATCAAGCCAAGGTCGAATTCCACTTGCACCTACAATTAAAGAGCAAAAAAAATTATTTAGGGCTCCTACCGGCAAGAATTATATCATTTTTATTTCACAAAGATTATAATTGCACTAGCAATGGAAGAGTAAGAAGCAGAAAATTTTCTTTAGGGTTTCTACAAAAGAAATATGTCATTTTTATTGAAACAAAGAGCTTTTGCATTGCAAGAATGTTGAGATTCGATTTAGACAATTTTGATTGAAGAGAATTGGTAAAGTTTCATTTTTGAATAAATTATGTACAGTGGAATTGGGTGCATATAGCAGTTCATCTATTTGTATTAATATTTGGTTTTTTTCTTTGTGCTAGATCCAGTCCCAATCGGTTGAAACGTTTTTTTGGCAGATACCCTAACTAAAATCCTCTTGTAAGCTCTGGCTCCTTGTAGTCCTTTAAAATCAATTAATGTCATTTTAGGGTTATGGTTGTTAGCATGAAGTCACTAACATTAATAAAGAACTATGCAGTTGGGTCCAGAAATTCATCATGAAATTCCTCTCTATTGTCTTGTTGAAAGTTTTTTTAACCTATAACTTATCATATTTTTATAAAAGTATGTTTTGCAATGATATGAATTATTTAGAAGAAATTATTTTTTGGAAGTGAACCAGTTGTCTAGTAGAAAACTCATATTCTTTTAATACGGCAATGAAAAAAGCTGGAAACACCATTTTGATGAGAAAGATAGAAATGAAAAAATATCACTCTTTGAGGTTTTTGGTCATCATTTACTTCTGTAAATGAACATTTCATCTAGCACATAGCTCTTTATTCTTGAATGCTACAGCATAACTTTAAAACCTTTTCTGATGGTAATGCAATTTTTTTTTTTTGAACTATCTAATGGATTCCTCTTTCCATTCTTGAACCCATTTTATGGTTGGGTTGTTCAAAAGCTTTTAAGATTTCATTGTGGGACTTCATTTACAATATTTTGTTTGCTCACAGTTTTCTTACTTGCAAGGAATAGACATCAGAATTTTGGTCATTCAAGCTTATTTTTATCTTTACTAGGTATATGTAGAGCCTCGTGTTTCTTGTTATAGTATCAAAACACTGCAATTGGCTGAATCGACCTCCTCGATATTGGCAAGAGATGGACTAATAAACAATTTTTGTATTCCTTCTTTAATCTCAAAAGGAGTCGCTGCCTTTTTCTTTATTATTACTAGATATAGTTTTTGTAAGGGTGACTGTTGTCAAACGAAATTTATTACCAAAATCATTTACTATGGACTAATGGATCATTAATTAACCATCTTACTTTTCAATTAGATATGAAGCAAGGGAAAACTAATGCAAGGTTAGTAGGTTAGTTTATACCCAAATAAACATAAAAAATCAAATAAAGCATAAACCAAGCTTCTTATACCTTACAAGAGAGAATTTTCTCTTGTTTCTCTGATTGAGCTATTGGTGAAGCCAAGGATGCGCCCCTCCTTAACTTGTTTGGATTAGCTCCTTGATTGGGATGTGGATTGTTCTCCACACACAACAAGATTGGTTGGATTTGGGTTGGATTTGATTGATGATGGATATGGATTAGATGAGAGAAGATTTGGGCATTATGATGGCGTGATGGATGGTTTTGATTCTCAAATGGACAACATAAGCTTAGATGAGAACTGGATCAAGGGATGAAATGGATAGCATAAGAATGTATGAAAAGTGGATGATTTGTGAGGAGAGGAGACTCTGATTTGTGGATTGGAGGAGGCCAAAATGGAGGGCCAAGATTGATTTTGGAGTGAAGTGTTGAGATCAATTTGAGAGGGAGCACATAGATTGGGAGGACAAGGTGTGGGATTCAAGAGATATGCAATAAAGGCATTTCTTGTCCCCACACCTCTCAAGGTTCACGGGGAAGATCTCCCAAGCACATTGGGAAGAGAAAAAGGAATAAAAAATTCCTTCGGGGGAGGGAGGAGGAATTAAAAATTCCAAAATATGAGGATGTGTGGGAAGACTAAATGGATAAAGGAATTAAAAATTCCTTGGAAAGAGGATGCATGGGGATATTCAAAGAATTTGAATTTCTTTGAAATGACCAAGGTGATTAGGGATGTGCAAATGATGAAGGCGATTGATTAGGTGGCTTAATGAGTGATTAGAGTGCAAGTGGGAAAGTTAGGAGGATGTGACATGAGGAGAGAGAATGATTGGAGGAATATAAAATTGAGGAATGATGATAATCATGCTTCTAGAAGAATTAATTAGGCTAAGTGAGGATTAGAAGTGATTTGTAGGAATCACTTTAGTTAGGTTAATTAATTAAACTTAATTAACTAAGTGGGTTTTAGAAGAATTAATGGTTGAGGTGACTTTAGAAGAATGGGGAAATAATTAATTTATTGATAATTAATTAATTTATTGATAAATTAATTATTGGACTATAGTGATAAGATTGATTAAATGTGATTTAATTAACCTTAAGAAGAAGGGAATTAACACAATTAAACTGGTTAATTATGTTGACAGGATTAAATTAATTAAATATTAATTTAATTAATTTTAGGTCTCTACAAGAGAAACTCAATATGTAAACACATGCAATGGTGTTATGACTTGGTTCTACTAAACATTGAAACTGGTGTGGCTTTCAAGATGGAAATGTCTTCAGAACTATCTTAGAATTGTGCTATGAATTCTCAAGAGGTGTATTAGTTTGTGTATAGTTTGTCAGGCATCAATGGAAGTTCTTGAAATGTACACAAAGTGATGTATACGATGTAATAATTTGGTATTTGAGTGTCATGACAACAATGAACATAAGTTGCATGTTTTTTCTTTGTCAGAGTTTGTCAAATTTAAATGCCTTTAAAGAATTGTTGTTGTGGTTGAACGTAAGACGTGGATAAGGCCCCTTAAGCATTTAAGCATTTTGCTAGCACTTATTTAAATGGTACTTAGCAGATTTTTGTCGTTAACTGGATGGATTCTTACTATTATTTGAATAAGCTTTACATAATTGAATTATTTTATCTTCATATTAGAGTTTCAGTGTCAAGTATGATTTGTTGTTTCCTAGTTATGCTTGATAATGTCATTACATGTGGAAAATGCATTTGTCTAATATTTATTTGTATTAATGGGTTTCTTCTTTGTCTTACCTTGTAATTGTAATTAGAGAATACACATGATCCTTTACATGTTCTAACTAAGCTTTTTTTGTTTTACTTTGTTGTCTCATTTCTAGGTAAAGACGGGCTCAATGCTATTATTGCCTCGCCAAAAAGAGTTGGCATCAGCATTAGAACCTATTCATGCAAAATTGGTAATGGAGAATGAGCCGTCAGGAAGACACCCTTTGTACAAGTGCAACGAAGTGTAGGTGATGTTAAAAGTTCAAGGCTTTTTTATCAGACCTAATGTGCTCTATTTCCCTTCAAAGTGAACATGGACAATTTGACAAGTTTAATATGATAATTTATCAAGTAGAAAAGCAAATATTGAATCCACAGTGACAGAAGCTAACATTTAGTTAGATAGTTTGTTGGCTAATTAGCTTTTGCTAAGTGTTTGAAAAAATGAGTCCTTTGTATTGTGGCATATTTATGAAGTGACTTTAGGATTTTATTTTTTGATAGTATTATTTTAATCATGATGATTTATCTTCATGCCACTCCATGACAAGAAAGTTTTAGATTATTGTTTGTAAAATGCATATTTTCAAGGAATAAAGAGGGTTAGATAAAAAATATATACATAATTATAGGAAGCTAATAACTAGATCTATAAAACTGAACATGAATTCTTACTCATTGTTGCCATTACCTTCAGAATCATCATTGAACTCTACAATGCAGTGATGAAAAGTATCTAGCACCTAATCTAGCACCTGAAAAGGCGGTTCCTATTTTAGTAATATTACAACATTATATGAGGAGTCGGGATCAACCTATACTCCAAATGTTGGTAAAGAATAACTTTCATTGTGAGAAATTTATCAAAAGAGAATGAGAATAATATATCAATATCAAGTAGAATGATCGATTGAACCTACAAATGCACCCTGAGTCAGTGGTTATCATATCAGATCCTTTTGTTTTTACTTAATCATTAATTCAGGTCACTCAATTATTTGTAGATGTATGACACTGATGTGAATCTTAATGAAACAGAATGGGCTACACCATATACTTAATATTGTAACCACTTCCTCCCTCTGCCTTTGCTTGTTGATATCTAGATTTGTTGTAGGCGATGATGATGTTGAAAGAACAGTCCTTAGAAAATTGTACTGATTATTCTCTTTGAAATCAAACATTTTGTCACTTGAATTATTTGATTATAACAAAAAAAAAAACAAGGCATTTATTTTTTCTTGGCATAGATAACAAACTTTTTCTATTTCATATACATACTACATGACAAAGTTGATTAACAACTAGTGTTGACACTAGATACAAAACCTTTTGCAGATCAATGACAAGTCATAGACCATGCCTATATGTTGAAAAACTTAGAAAAACAAAGCATGTGAGGGAACTAGAAACAAATCCATTTAACAAAAGCTATAGGAAGAGATACATTTCATTTTATTGTTGATAAAAATATATCTTTGATTGAATTAAATACAAATTTTAGGCCTAGTCTAGACAGATCCCTTCAGGTCATATGTGATCCCCTTTATGGCTGGAAATATGGGGACTTTTTCATGATGTGTACTCTAGCTAAGCAGTTGTTTTGTGTTGTCCAATCTGCATTTCCATTGGTGCTATGCTACATAAAGAAACATAATCTATGCATAGAAAATTATAGATGCTTTGCTTTGCCAAGGATGATGAGCTATCATGGAGCCATGTCTCATCCATCTGTTTTCTCTTTGCTTGCTACCGCAACTGTTTGTGTTTCTGTATGTTTGCTAATTGAGGGACTCCCAAAAGTTAGTTCAATAAACGAGAGTGACAAAGAGACCGACAATGGGCAGGATCTTAATACATTTATAAAGGGTTTGGCCTCAAATCTCTTCGATTTTGGTATGAAGTTGAAGCCTTACTATGGAGTCCCATCGAAGGAAAAAATATGTTTCACGCAGAAAAACCCTTTCCTTGCCCACTGTTTTTATCACATATACTTCATAGATGATCTTCAAGAATCTGATGGTTATGAAGGTGTGTCACCCAAAATGTATGACACATTCAAGTAGAGCAGATGAAAATTTACTCCATTGAAAAATGAGGGGAGCCATCTCATTAACAAATTGGTGTATTGTCATCGGTCTTACCAATTCGCCCAACATTAACGTTGTGTACAGTGTGTCATTCATTCCTTATTACATGGGTTGTGTACAATGTGTCATTCATTCCTCATTCCATGAACCCATGTAATAGAATGATTTGTAAAACAAATTTGTGTTTAGATTAACGTTTAACTGTTGATTGGTAAATAGGAGTCTGTAGTCTTGAGACTGTTGATTTGATTAAGTATTGTGATTAGTAGATGACCCACTCCAGTTAAGGTATAAGAGACAAAAGTGGGTGGTGGTATGAGTAGGAGAGAACTCTATATCTAAAGACCCTTTTTTGGGACTTCAGCACAGAAAAAAATTTGTTACCATTTCAGTTATATACCATCAATCTAAGTCACACAGTAGTAGAATTCGAGGGAAATTCTCAACGGAACTCAGACCAATGAGTACAAAAAAGGCCTAAGAACTACCTCACGTTTTTGCCACTATCTTCATACTACCTTGAAAATGGGAGTGTTGATGTCCTCAATGGCGGGTAGAGGACGTAGATTGAGGCGATATTTTCCTTCATTCTGGCAAAGCAAGCAACAAGCACTAGCGCCAGGCTCCCATGACCTCCACATCATTTAAACATATTTAACTGTCTTTCTTGATGTAGAATTGATTGTATGATTGTATCTCTAGATCAAGCTATTTATTTGTTACTTTCCTTACTTTCTTAAGAACTCACATATGTTCTTTTCTTACAAACTGGTATATATCTCGTGGTGGCTACAAGGAAATGAAATTAATATCAAGTTTCAGGTGTCAATAAGGTCCCCTGTTATCCATGGCTACCAGGGATGCTACCCTTGGTAGTTTCTTTGTCTTAGTAGTTTTACTTTGCTTAGTAGCCCAAAAAAATAGTTCTATTTATGAGTTCTTACCAGACCTCAATGTATGGTCACGATATTCATATATACAATGATTTTCTTCTTATCTATAAATTTAATTATTTTAAAACCAAAGCCATCTAGTTTGAAAAGGTTGCTAGTAAGATCATCTTGTGGACAGAAGAAAACATATTTTATTATTATTATATTTATTGATTTTTATTTATTTTAAGGAACCCAGTTGATACTAGACCTTGAATCTATTAAGAAGGATAAAAGGCAGAAATTCAAGTTTGGACAATTGATCATAGGTTTGTTTTTCTATTTTTAGAATTCCTTTCCTAGTATTGGTGATATTCAATGGTCAAATGATACACCGACAATGTTACAGATTAAGAACAACATCAAGATGATCGGTAATGAGTTTACAAAGGTAATTTGGGGATGTTTCAAACATTTTTCTGAAGAGGATGCATGAAAGATAAAGGATACCGGAACAAGTTGTTAAAAGGTATGAAGATACTATTTATTTCACGGTGGATATTGACACATGTCAGATGGAGGCAGCAAACCCTAGGACATCATGGGTGATGTCGATGGGTTATGAAGTTGAAGCTGATTTATTGATTGCTTATGTTGATCATCTCCTAGAACAACCAGTAGATTCTAATGCAACCAGGTTTGGAACCTTTAAATAAAAATCTATTGAGGTGCATTCTAAGCTTGCCAAACCGGTTATTGCTAAGAAGGTAAGAAAAGAAGTGGAACAATTTACAATTGAACAAGGATTTACAAAAGAGGCAATTGCAGAGGCTAGAGGTAAGTTTGAAGCAAGGAAGGTTGAATCCTCTAGTGCCCCAACCAATACCAACACCGGTAGACAAACAAGGAGTATAGTGGTGAAGGAGAAGCCCCCTCCTACTCCTAAGATCCAGATTAGAAGAAAATCTAAAGAAGTTAAGCCTGAAACACCCAAGGTGAAAGAAGTATACAGGAAAAGGAAGAAATAGCAAGCACAAAGGACACTTGAAACTGTTGAGGAAGAAGATACGGATTCTGAAGGTGAGAAGAAGGAATTAAGAGCCAGTGGGAAGAAATCCAAAGTGGTCGAATCTCCTACTGTAAAATATGTAAAGCAACAGGTAAGTAAACTCACTTTACTTGAAAGGATTTTAGAGAAAATAAGAAAGTATGGTATTTTGATTGATGTAAAGAGACATTATAACATTTTTGGTGAAGATGAGCAAATGCAAGTAGAAGATACTTGTGTTTGGTTCATGAATAGGTATTGTAAAGCATTGATAGAATTAGAAGGTTTGATTCCTAATTTTTTGTACAATAAATTGGAGGCAAGATGGAAAACTGCTATAAAGCAAGACAAAGAATTGATTGAATTTGTATTGATGCATCTACAACCGGAAACCTCTAGGGAAGATATTCAAGAAACTATTTCTAAGACAAGGGCATTATTTTTTACAAAGAAAAGGTTGACAAGATTGTTAATTGGTGAATCTCAGCCTGTACATGCTAAAACTAAGCAAATTTTGAAGAAGTTTTTAGGATTAGTACCTGAGGAAAAAAGAAGAGGAACCAACGAGATTAAAGGGAGAAGATTTCCCTGACAATTTGAACATTAATGACATTATTCTGGATGAGATTGTTTTTGTTGACAGAAGCACTAAGAAAGATCCAATCGTTATATTTGATGAAGAGACTGTGTTACCGGGAGCTACTTCAACTGGTACAGGTGAAGAAAGGACAGAAGCAGAGAAAGAAGATGAAGAAAAGACTGATGAAGAAATGATAGAGCAACCAGTGAATGAGCAAATAGAAAATGTACATCCCACTGAGCAACCAGACAAGACAGAAGCACAAGAGACACCAGTGATCACACAAACAAAAGATGTGCAAACCACTGCACCACCGATGGAGGACAAGGAGAAGGAAGAGGAGAAAGTTGAAGAGAAAGTAGAGGAGCATGAGAAGGATGCAAAGAAACAGAAGGAGGAAGAAAAACAGAAGGAAGAGCAAGAACAGAAAGTGACTCCCTAGTCACTTACATCAAAGAAAATTGTTGATGATGAGGAGGAGGATGACATTGTATATCTATACAAGGATCTATTAACATGGACATTTTGAGTCCAGCTGAGCTGATGGAGATTACATCTGCCATGCAATCTTAGGCACAAAAGAAGATTATGAAGGCTCGAAGAAAAGAAGCACAAACTATTCAAAGTGTTGTTGATATTCTATCCACTATATTACCAGAGATTGATATAGACAGTCTTCCTAATCCTATTGGCAAACTGGAGCAACTGGTCACAACAACAGGAGATCAAATGAAAAGCCTGGAGGAAGTTGCAATTAAGAATGTGGAAAAGGAATATGAGAAGAGAAGAATTGAACAATTAATGAAGGCTATTGACAGAGATAGGGTAGGTCTTACTGTCAACATGGACCTAATAAAAGAAGCTTTACTAACTAGAGATAAAATCCTTTCCATGATTTCAAACTTTTCATTATTTTGTGATGATCTTGAGAAGAAGAAACAGGAAGCTCGGTAGGAGCTAAAAGTTTTGAGTGAATCATTCAATCCCTTGAATGATTTTGCAATCAATTTTGGTAGATCAATTTCTGGACTACAGTAAAAGCTTAAGGTTTATGAAGCTGAACAGGTAAAAAGGACAACTTCATTGTAGGAGTTACTGACTTTATTAGTCCCTACGATTGAAATTTTGCAAAGAGGCTACAAGGAGACTGAAGCAATTTTGGCTACACCAGAGATGAGCACACTTGCTGCCATGGAAAAGCTTGCATCTTAGATCTGGACACATACTGAGATAACAGGGACACTTTTGGAGGCTTGGCACAATGATTTGACACTTTTGAAGTCTATTTTTGCAGATGTATTTCATAAGATGACATTGTAAAACATTCTAAACTCCTATATATATTTTGGTAATGCAAATTTTGATACATATTGCATTTATATTTTCATATATTTGTTTACCTTTGTTATTGTTGTCAAAGGGGGAGTAGTATTGGTCAGTTAAAATTTTGTAATAGCATGTAATTACTAAGGGGGAGTTTTGTATGTATTTGAGTCATGAGTCATAATTTTTGTAATCTAACACTTAGTTGACAATTTTTTTCCTAAGTGTTGCCATCAATGCCAAAGGGGGAGATTGTTGGCTTGATGATGATGTTAGAGTTGTAATAGGTTGATTGATGACTTGTTTTGTGTTGTCATTGATGGCAACCATATTTTGCTAGTCATCTAAGTCATTTAGTCCAATCGGTAAAGCCTAACCTGTAGTGGAAGCAGTTAAACAGTGAACTAGTAAACATGACAACAAACCAGTAAATAGCGACAGTGTTATGATCAAGCGACCAATATGGAATATCAATGAAGAGTTAAGTGTTGCGGTTTGGAACGTATGTTCATGACACTGGCATGAGTCTATGACTAGAACTGCATTAGTAGATTCGATGGAATGAGCGAGTTATGATGTACTGAGAAGTCAGTCAAGAAGAACAGTTAACTGGTAGAGCAGAGTTACTTAGATCGGTAAATCGAAGACATAATGTTTTATTTTTGAGTTATGAATTATGTGGCTGACATGTGTAAAGCGTAATGAGGAAGATTGACTAGATACATTGAACCTAGGAAATTGTTCCAAAGGCTTTTAGCCGACTTAGTAGAGTTGTTTATAAAAAGGTGTATATTGTGTGATGATGTATCAGACATGAGATCTATAGTGCGAAATTGATTGTGCGGTGAAAGAAGAATCTTTGTATTGATGTTTAGTCAGTGTTAGAAGCAAATTTGAAGCGGATCTAATCAGGCACAGAGGTGCTAACAATAGATCAGTCACTTGTTGTTCCCTAATAGTTGTAGCAACATAAAATCCTCTAACAAGGTCACTCTTGACAGGATGCAGTAGGATCCTCACAGGTCCGAAGGTTTAAATCCTCTAACCAGGTGACACATTAGCTTGTGTTTTGAAATCCAATAGCTGGATAGCTCCTAACAAGGCTAGTCCTAAAAGACCTTATTGTAATAGCTCTTAACCGGGCTAAGACACTCTTAACCGGGTGTGCTCCTAAAAGATCAGTTGTAAGACCTTAATCGGTCAGATCCCTATTTTGCAGATAGTTGACCTTGTGGGTACCTATTCCCACCATGGTTATACCCATTTGGGTTAAAACATTGTGTTATGAGTTGCATGTTTTCTTGGGTGTTAGCTTATGTGTTTATTTTCCTTGCATGTTTGATAAGCTTCAAGTTGATTAAAGTGGTGATCAGATGTATATTGTTTTTGTTTGCACTGATTCAACCCCCCTCTCAGTGCCTTATAAGTTTATCAATAGTGTGATTGCTCTGTGACAATACTGATGTCCTTTGTAGGCTGCTATAATTCCATTACATTAGATGTTGTCTCATTCCTTTCTTCATGTTATGTTTGTTTGGTAGGTTTATAATGAAAAATTCTTAAGCGTATAAAAATAGATAGGCATTTATTGCATAAATGATAGTGTGTTCATCTTATTATCTCGTGTTCTCTTCAGTGACACAATGTCTCAGTAATATTTATTTTGTTCATTACACTCTTCCTTCTTCCCATCCACCACACCTATCCCTACCTCCTATCAAACTTTATATTGGTTTTACCATTATGCAATTGTGAAATAATGACTACTACCATTTAACACGCTACAAAACTATTCATAGCAGTGTAAACCAAAGGCTCGAGAAATGGCTCATATTTTTGTTTCAGACAATTAAATGCATGAATAGACCTTCAAGACTATGATTTTTAAAACAAAACAATTACACGACCACCTTTGCAGTACTGGGCGAGAACAACCCTCATTTAAATAGGGAAAGGCTAGAAGAGGATAAGTGAATTAATTAAATAAATAAAGATCTATTTAATTAATAAAAGGCTTAAGACAAATAGTATGGAGTGCAGGAGGAGGTTAGGGTTTGCAGGTGGCGGAGAATTTCGAACGCGAGAGCTCGAGAATGGCTCACGGCGTCTTGACAACCATTGGCCTTGGTTTCCACCTCGTGCTAACCAGTTTCAGTGTTATGGTTCAGATCAAAGAAGGGGAGATAGGGGTAGTTTTGGTGATGCTTGCATTTCCTTTGATACAGACAAGAATGTCATGCCCAAAATTTAGGGCAAAAAAAAAAAAACGGAATGATATTTTTTTTTTTAAAATAACTAGGTAACATAAAGTTTGCTAACACGACATGCACTAATGTATTTTGCCCAAATTATATTCGAGCTAATTTTGTTATTAAATCAAGTAACGAAATTAATTTAAAATTTATTGCGGAATACCGTGAGAATATATTTATTAACTCGTCAAGTTGGTTAATAGTTATTTCAAATCAAACTCCCTAAAACATTTGGCGAGGATATTATTAATCTCCAATAAGTCCATGTTCTCTAAAATTCATTTTAAATTAGTAATTAAAATTAAAGTGTCAATTAATTTCTTAATAAATGTCTCCCATAAGTTTATTTTTATTAAAATCAAAAGAACACAATCATTTTCATTTATAGTTCCATGATTGGCAA
Source organism: Cryptomeria japonica (assembly GCF_030272615.1). NCBI lineage: Eukaryota > Viridiplantae > Streptophyta > Pinopsida > Cupressales > Cupressaceae > Cryptomeria > Cryptomeria japonica. The sequence continues at coordinate 606,380,129 of NC_081413.1, read as the reverse complement.
CCAACTCTTAATTAAATAGTTGATTTGCCATTCGTCCTATAAACAACCTTATTATTAATTGTTTAAAAATAAAATAAACATTAATACACATAATGTATCCTAAAATATCTTTATTATATGTAACTAAATTAGATATATTTTTCCTTAGCAAATATTAATACAACGTACTCATTCTCGTTCAAATATTTTAACTCTTAGAAAACCCCATGCAAACCCTAACATTTAAATTATGATACTAAATACCCTATCTACAACTCTCTTTTTTTCCATTAATATCTAATTCGTATCTCCACCATATATATATATATATATATATATATATATATATATATATATATATATATATATATATATATATATATATATATATATATATATATATATATATATATATATATATATATATATATATATTTATTTATTTATTTATGTTTTTATTCTCCATTTAATCCTAACCCTTTCTTTATTTTCTCTTTATATATATATTATTATTATTATTTAAAACATCACACTTCACATATTTACCCTAGCCCGGTTTTTATTTCCTATGTTTTGCAGGGGGGGGTGCTCGGGCATTTTGTGCAGGGTCGAAACCCATCAAGCGGCGGCCATGGTGAAGTTCGCAGGTCAAAGGGGCGACAGGGGCGCCACTGTGGCGGCGCGGCACCACTATGTGGACACACAATGGCGGTCGTTTTGCAGGGGGGGGGTGCTCGGGCGTTTTGTGCAGGGTCGAAACCCATCAAGCGGCGGCCATGGTGAAGTTCGCAGGTCAAAGGGGCGACAGGGGCGCCACTGTGGCGGCGCGGCACCACTATGTGTCCACACAATGGCGGCCGCGGCCGACACTGTGTGTCCACACAGTGGGAGCCGCAACGGCCCACACTGTGTGACCACATAGTGGAAGCCACGGCCCAAACTGTGTGTTCACACAATGGAAGCCGCGAGGCCGACCACTGTGTGTACGCACAGTGGGGTCCGCGGCAATACTAGAAAAAAAATCCCTTTTTTTTTAAAGTTATAATATTTTTATTTTTATGTATTTTTATTTAAAATATATATATATATATATTGATATACACCTTTTTTTTTATATATATTTAGATACATTTATTTTTAAGTATATATATATATATATATATATATATATATATATATATATATATATATATATATATATATATATATATATATATATATATATATATATATATATATATATTCAATGCATTTTATTTTATTTTCTTTTAAACATAGTTATAATGATATACATGCAAACTGCCTTAATACTATATTTGTATGAATTTACAAATTCCATGAGGCATCCAATTAAAATAAATAGGCTCTAGTATTTTGATTTAGATGAAGAGGTTATAGATGGGTTAATTATTTTCAAACTTCATTCTACTATATTGCTTTTACAGAATACAGAAATAAATAATTTATTTTTCGATATACAATATGCATGCAAATCTAACTTATGCCTTTTCTATTTTATTTTTTTTTGAATGCCTAAGAATGGAATAAATTTCCTGCTAAACTATTTATCATAACACATTGGATATATTTTTTTTTTCTGAACTTAGGGAATACTAGTTTAGGAATACATAATTTCTTTCTGCAATAAATACATTTAGTGATTCTATAATTACTATAGCAACTGACTAGATATTTTTATTAAAATCTAACAACAACTACCACTCATATTTTCTGCAATTAAAATGAAGACAAATTCACAGATAAAAAGAAAAACACAGAATTAAATAAAACTGATTTTCATATTTCAATGACTATTGCATGCAATTCAAAAGTAATTCTTTTCAAATAGAATATAGGAATATATCTAGCTTTTTACATTATTAAAGATATTCTGCAAAGTTTACAAGATGTTTCTTTATTTAAACAAAATAACTAATCTCATGTCTATACTTCGAATTTACAATTAGCCTCTCATTCCAACGAATGAGGGTGTATTTCTCCTTTTAAAACTAATAAATACAATTGCAATTAAATTTCTGCAACAATCATCTCCTGCAACTTTTCACTTGTCCTATTCTTTTCTCCCGACAATCCTGCATAATAAATCACAAATATGACCATGAAGTGCTCACCTCCCAGCCTAGGCTAACTGGTAGCCACCCCCGAGCTTGGAGAACCAAGCCCTAGACGGGATACAAACATGCAAACACATAGAAGACAAAAAAATACACATAGATTTCAGACACACTCCCATCCTGGCTACACTGCACCACACTTTGGTGATGACCTTTTTAAGGGTGGTAGTGGACCAATACCCTGAAGAGAACTGCAAGTATGGAAAACATGTAGCCACCTCATGGCACAACAAATACATCAAGAATTTCACCCCCTTATTCCTTATGCCCCCCAAGGAATTCTAGCCTTATATCCCTCCTTATGACCCCCATTGCACAAAAAGGCCATGTAGCAAGGGTCACACAAAAATCCCTTGTGATCGCTCTCAAAACGAGAGTCTCTCACCCGAGGGTTGTCACTGCTACCACCCACAAGATCCTCCTCTCTCCCAAGAGAGAGAGGTCTTGAAAAACTCCCAAAACACATACCAAAACATAATACAAAATACCAAATGAAATTCCCAAAAAGGACATACAAGAAAACAGAGTTCTTACACCAACATACCTCCAAAACACATGCAAACAGAAGTCATTTAAAGAAGAATGTAACCAACCTTAATCTACCCAAAGGTAGGATAGTATTTGGGGAAGAGCTGCCCAATTCCATGGATCTTCTTCTTCTACCCTTAGCCAAATTTTACTATTCAAATCTATTCTATTCTTTTTCAAAAATTCTCTTGTCTCCAAAAATGGAGAGTGGGTGATTACCCTCAAATTTTCAAATTCTTGCTTAAGAAGCTCATTCTCCCAATTCTCACGAGTTTCTAAAAATCTATTCTATTCTTTTTCAAAAATTCTCTTGTCTCCAAAAATGGAGAGTGGGTGATTACCCTCAAATTTTCAAATTCTTGCTTAAGAAGCTCATTCTCCCAATTCTCACGAGTTTCTAAAAACTAAAGAGGAAGGTAAGACAAAATGGGAAAGAGAACTCTCATTCGAAAAGGAAAGTTTACAACTAGGTCCAAACTTCTAATTTCAATTTTCGCACAACTCAGAAAAGTCAAATTTTAGAGTGTCAAAAAGGTCACTTAGGAGTAGAAACTTGCCTAAAATTACCCCTAACCCTTAGGTATACCTTATGGGCTTTAGGAAACCCTATTAAACTACCCCTAGGTGTTCATTTAACCCATTTTAAACCCCTCTGAAGTTTATTTTCAGGTCAAACATATGTTGACCTCTCCAAAGATTCTTTTCCCAAGGTATTTATGACATCACGTTACATTAATTGAAAAAGCTATAGTTGAACACTTTCCCACCAAGAGACAAAAATAAAACATTTAAACTTAAATCCACACATGTGCCAAGTGACACAAATAAAACACTTTTACAATTTAAAACATGAAATCGTCTCTTGTGGATTTTACACAATAAATTCAAATAACACTTAACACACATGCAGCATATACTTGTTACGAATAAAATACAACACAAACGGTGTGTTGTCTCTCCAAATAGACAACCCCTGGCTTACGAACATACATAAGTCTAGGTTTGGTTCTCCGTAAATTTTCCATGGTCACATTGTTAATTTCCTGCGCATCTCAATTTACACATTAGTACTTTCAAATATACACATATAATATAATTCCAAGGAATAATAATACACATCATCACTTGCATACAATTTATATCTGAACAAATTAAATACATCTTTTATCCAGGCAATTTCACATAAGCAATTCATCCTAATTCTCATAAACTTAAACATACATCATAATTCTATTATCCTAGTAAAGTCCTGCAAAATCAATAACGATATTTATCACCGCAATTTCATCTTATTCAAAAATCATGTAGTGTTCTATCTCATAAAACATATAATAAATCATCAATATATAGCAATGTTATCCAAATCCTGAAATCATATAAGTTCTAAGTTTCAAAATGCATCAAAATAAAGTATCCATAATAGTCTCAATATAAAAATCACTGAAATGTCGAACTGAGTCGAGGTGAGGCCTCACACCCTCCCCCTCTAGGCATGAACTTCCTCCTGGAGTTCATCAAAGATGTGGGGGTACTCTGATCTCATGCGTGTTGCGTCCTCCCATGAAGCCGTAACCTCATCATAGCCATCCCACTGGACCCTAACCTGGTCCAGCTCTCGACCTCAAAGGGCCAGTGTCCGGCGTGCCAAAATGCAAATGAGCTCCAAAGCTAGCTGTCCATCCGACTCCACCTGCAAGGCATCCCAATCTAAAATGTGAGACTCATCATAGATATATTTTCTCAAAACTGATACATGAAACACATCGTGGATGCATGACAGGCTAGGCGGCAATGGTAAACAATAGGTAACTGGGCTTATCCTCTCAAGAATCTCAAAAGGTCCTACAAAGCGAGGTGCAAGCTTAGAACCCTTTCCGTAACGGATTGGACTCTTATGCGGTCGCACTCTCAAGAAGACTCTGTCTCCAACCAAGTAGCTACGATCTATCCTCTTTGCATCAACATATTTCTTCTGTCTATCCTGAGCCTCTCTAAGACGTTGCCTAATCAAATCCACCTATTGTTCCATATCCCGAACTATCTCAGGACCAATAGCAACTCTGTCCTCTATGTGATCCCAACTCAAGGGCGTCCTGCAAGGCCTGCCATATAATGCCTGATAGGGTGGCATTCCCAAAGAAGTGTGATGCCCATTGTTATAGGCAAACTCCACTATGGGAAGATACTCCTCCCACTGGGTCTGATGATCCATGACGTACATGCGAAGAATATCTTCTAACACCTAATTGACCCTCTCTGTCTGACCATCTGTTTCCGGGTGATAGGTTGTACTGAAATTGAGCTTAGTGCCCATAGCTGCCTGTAATGACTTCCAAAAGGAAGAAGTGAAAAGAGAATCCTTGTCAGAAATAATCTTGCGGGGCACACCATGAAGTCTAACAATGTCTCGCAAGAACACCTATGCTACTGCTAGAGTTGTGAATGTAGTACGGACTGCTGAAAAGTGAGCTACTTTGGTCAACTTGTCAACTGTCACCAAGATAGCATCATGGCGACGAGAAGACATAGGAAGACCAATGATGAAATCCATGGATATAGTATCCCACTTCCACTCTGGTATAGCATGAGACTGGAGCAACCCACCTGGATGGCAGTGCTCTGCCTTTACTCTCTGACACTCGAGGCATCGAGCTACTATCTCAGCAATGAGTTGCCGCATTCCTGGCCAATGATATAACTGCCTCAAATCAGCATGCAACTTTTTAACTCCGGGATGCACTACATAGGGAGCTCTATGAGCCTCTGTGACAATGAACTCTCGCAACCCTCTGAAGGAAGGTACATAAATGCGCCCTATGTGGCGTAACAGTCCATCGGACTCCAAAGAGTAATCCACATATTTCCCTTCTAGAGTAACATGAGATCGTATTACCTGACCAACCTCTGCATACCATCCATCCTTTGGCAAGTGTTGTAGTATACGGTCTCTCAAATCCATGCCCATAGATATGGTGTAAATCTCGTGACGTCTCCTACTCAAAGCATCTGCAACTACGTTTTCCTTTCCTTTGATGTAGTGAATGTCAAAATCATATTCGCACAAGAACTCCATCCATCTCCTCTGACGTGCATTAAGGTTCGGCTGAGTGAAGATGTACTGAAGACTCTGATGATCTGAATGCAACTCAAAGTGATGACCTAAAAGGAAGTGTCTCCACCTCACAAGTGCATGCACTACTGCTGCGAGCTCAAGGTCATGAGTGGGGTAATTAAGTTCATGAGTCTTAAGTTTCCTAGACTCAAAAGCTATGGCCCTACCATCCTGCATAAGAACTGCTCTTAAACCCTCTAGTGAAGCATTTGTACAAACCATGAAGTCCATTGTGGGATCTGGTACAACAAGGATCGGAGCGCTAGTAAGTACCTTCTTGAGTTCCTGAAAGGCCTTCTTGCACTTCTCTATCCACTCAAATTTCTTCCCTTTACGCTGAAGAGAAGTAATAGGGTGTGCAACTCTGGAGAATCTCTCGACAAAACGTCGGTAATACCCTGCTAAGCCCATGAAACTCCTAACCTCTGTCACACTGGTTAGCGCTGGCCAATCCATAATAGCCCTAATCTTTGATGGGTCAACTAAGATCCCATCACCGGAAATAACATGCCCAAGGTACTTGACCTCTGACCGAAAGAAAGCACACTTCGACAAACTGCCAAACAACTGGTTATCCCACAAACACTGCAATACCTGTTTCAGGTGCTCCTCATGCTCCTTCTCATTCCAAGAATATATCAGTATATCATCGAGAAACACAATAACAAAACGGTCCAGAAATGTATGGAACACCCCATTCATGAGGCTCATAAAAATTGTTGGGGCATTCGTAAGTCCGAATGGGACTACGGTGAACTCATAGTGACCATATCTAGTGCGAAATGCGGTCTTGTGGATATCACTCTCCACTATTCTCAGCTGATGGTATCCTGACTTCAGATCTATTTTGGAAAAGACTTTGGCACCCTGAAGTTGGTCGAATAAATCATCAATTCTGGGCAAAGGATACCGGTTCTTGATGGTTACTTTATTTAGTTGCCAATAATCCATACATAATCAGAGAGATCTGTCCTTCTTCTTAACAAAGATGACTGGTGCACCCCAAGGGGATACGCTAGGACGAATATGGCCCTTCTCAAGGAGTTCCTCAAGCTGTATTTTGAGTTCATTAAGCTCATTTGTGGTCATCCTATAAGGTGCTCTGGAAACTGGCTCGGCTCCTGGTACTAGGTCTATATGAAAATCAATCTCTCTATGGGGCGGCATTCCCGGTAACTCTGAAGGAAATACATCTGAATATCCCTTAAGGATAGGATGGTCATCAAGCGATGTTTCTTTTTCTTCCTCTTCTCCTCTGTCACTGATAGTGATAGCAAAAAGCTAACATCCCTTTCACATGCTCTGCTTAAGCTGCATTGCGGAGATCATACGAAGAGACACAGGCCTCTGAATCCCGGTAATAACTATGGGCGAACCATGATCATCCTCACACTCGATCTTTTTCAGGCGGCAATCCATCCTGACTCTGTGAGCATAAAGCCAATCCATGCCAAGTACGATTCCGTAAGATCCAAGTGGAGTCACTCTAAGGTTTACTAAAGTGGTGGTCTTGCCAATCTGCAGCTGACATGCTCTAACCTCTGATTCCACTGACACTCTAGCCCCTGAAGCTAATTCCACTTCCCAATTGACACCCTGTCTAGTTGCCACTAGCCCGCAACACTCCACAATCAATGGAGATATAAAGGAGTCAGTAGCTCCTAAATCAAACAAAATAGATACATTGTTACCTTTGATCATACCTGTAGATTCGATAACCGTGGCCTGATGCTCAGCCTAGCGGTTGTCAACCGCTACGAATACTCTATGGGACCTGCCCATATCACCAACTGTCGGCTCTGAAGCGGCCATCCGCTGATTCCCTGCCACCTGACCCTAAGGGCAATCCCTCGCCATATGCCCCATGGCTCCACACGTAAAGCAAGCACCCCGTGCCTGGAACTGGGCGCCCTGAGGCCTAGAGAAAGCCTGACCTCCTGTCCTACTGGGTCCGCTGTACCCACCCCTGGAGGACTGCTAAGTCCTCGCCGACTATGTGTACTACCCCTGTGCTCTCTGATCGCGTCTCTGTCCCTGAGTCTGCCACTACTTGGGCTTGGAGCCCTGTTGATACTGTGGGGGCTTCTGCCTCTGGTTCTGTGGTGTCTATTGCAGAGGAGGGGGTTTGGAGAACCCCTGAGAATTTCGGTTGTTTCCTTTCCAATGAGGTTTCTGGAATCTATAAGTCTGAGGTGTGGGATTTCAGTTCTGAAACCGATCCCTATTGTCCTGTGGTCTGACCTGAATTTCCTCAGCAATCAGTGCCTTCTCCATAGCAACTCGAAGGCTCTCTAGAGCAGACATCCTAACAGGCCTGGCTATCCCGGCATTTAACCCTCTAATGAAGCAGTTTACAAGAAGTTTCTCATCCTTTAGATAATCTACATAAGGCAACAACTCAAAGAATTTGCTTTCATATTGGGTTACTGATAAGCCTTTTTCTTGGAGATCGTGAAATTCATCTATACGACACTGCCTGAAGTGTTCTGATAGGTACCTCTCGCGGAACCTCTCTGTGAATATCTCCCAAGTGAGAGTATCAGGAACTAATCTACATTTGTACTCTTCCTGTCTCTACCAAGTGGAGGCCGATCCTCTCAGCAGATGGACTGCGACACTTGCTTTTAACTTGCTCTCGTAAGAACGCAACGCAAAGCACCTCTCAAGACTCAAAAGCCATGCCTCGGCCTCTACCCCGTCGGTAGAACCTCCGAAGGATGGTGGCTGGAGGCACATGACCTCCTTGATAAGATCCCCTGGATCCTAATGAGCTCTCTCAAAATAAACTGGTTCTACCGTTGGAGGTGGTCCTGGCATATGCACAGACTCTGGCTCATTTCCACCCTGACACTCTATAGGAATAGGAGCAGGGCTCCTGCTTCGTTCTCTATCAACAGATCTATGACTCCCAGAGTCATGACTTCTAACCTGAGGGTTCTCTGCTGGGATCCTTTCCTGAACTATGCCAATAAGATTCTGTATTGTTGCTAAGAGGTCTCGGTTAGGTTCATTTGGTTGTTCGCGAGGTGCTCCTGGGTTCTCTTCTGGAACCGATGCCTCCCTCACTACCTCTTCGCATGCTATGCGCACACGTCTAGGACCCCGTCCGCGCTTGCGAGCTTGTCGCATTGTCGGAGGCATCCTAAGAGGAAAATAAGGCAAAATAAATAATTAATTTCTTTTAGAATAATATTAATTCAATTAAATTTAAATGTCTTATAAAATCAATTTAACAAAAATAATTTAAATAATCTAAGCCGAAACGTCAGTGGAGTAAGGTTCCTAGTGTGGAAACCTTGCTCTGATACCAAAATGTCATGCCCAAAATTTAGGGCAAAAAATAAATAAAATGCAATGATTTTTTTTTTTTTTAAAGTAACTAGGTAACATAAAGTTTGCTAACATGACATGCACTAATGTATTTTGTCCAAACTATATTCGAGCTATTTTGTTATTAAATCAAGTAACGAAATTAATTTAAAATTTATTGCAGAATACCATGAGAATATATTTATTAACTCGTCAAGTTGGTTAATAGTTATTTAAAATCAAAACTCCCTAAAACATTTGGCGAGGATATTATTAATCTCCAATAAGTCCATGTTATCTAAAATTCATTTTAAATCAATAATTAAAATAATCGATTAAAATGTCAATTAATTTCTTAAGAAATGTCTCCCATAAGTTTATTTTTATTAAAATCAAAACAACACAACCCTTTTCTTTTATAGTTCCATGATTGGCAACCAACTCTTAATTAAATAGTTGATTTACCATTCGTCCTATAAACAACCTTATTATTAATTGTTTAAAAATAAAATAAACATTAATACACATAATGTATCCTAAAATATCTTTATTATAGGTAACTAAATTACATATATTTTTCCTTAGCAAATATTAATACAACGTACTCATTCTCGTTCAAATATTTTAACTCTTAGAAAACCCATGCAAACCCTAACATTTAAATTACGATACTAAATACCCTATCTACACCTTCTTCTTTTTCCCATTAATATCTAATTTGTATCTCCACCATTCTTATATATATATATATATATATATATATATATATATATATATATATATATATATATATATGCAAACTCTAACATTTAAATTACGATACTAAATACCCTATCTACACCACCTTCTTTTTCCCATTAATATCTAATTCGTATCTCCACCATTCTTTTATATATATATGTGTGTGTGTGTGTGTGTGTGTGTGTGTGTGTGTGTGTGTGTGTGTGTGTTTTTATTCTCCATTTAACCCTAACCCTTTCTTTATTTTCTCTTTATATATATATTATTTTTTATTTTTTTTAAAACATCACACTTCACTTATTTACCCTAGCCCTAACTGGGCTAGGGTTCCATTTTATTTCCTATGTTTTGCAGCAGGGGAGGGGGGGGTGCTCAGGCGTTTTGTGCAGGGTCGAAACCCATCGAGCGGCGGCCATGGTGAAGTTCGCAGGTCAAAGGGGCGACGGGGGCGCCACTGTGGCAGCGCGGCACCACTGTGTGTCCACACAGTGGCGGTCGCGGCCGACACTGTGTGTCCACACAGTGGGAGCCGCAGCGGCCCACACTATGTGACCACACAGTGGAAGCCACGGCCCACACTGTGTGTTCACACAGTGGAAGCCGTGAGGCCGACCACTGTGTGTACGCACAGTGGGGTCCGCAGCAATACTAGAAAAAAAAACCATTTTTTTTTAAAGTTATAAATATTTTTATTTTTATATATATATTTTTTAAATAAATATATATATATACACCTCTTTTTTTTAATATATTTAGATACATTTATTTTTAAGTATATATATATATATATATATATATATATATATATATATATAAATTCAACGCATTTTCTTTTCTTTTCTTTTAAACATAGTTATAATGATATACATGCATACTGCCTTAATACTATATTTGTATGAATTTACAAATTCCATGAGGCATCCAATTAAAATAAATAGGCTCTAGTATTTTGATTTAGATGAAGAGGTTATAGATGGGTTAATGATTTTCAAACTTCATTCTACTATATTGCTTTTACAAAATACAGAAATATATAATTTATTTTTCGATATACAATATGCATGCAAATCTAACTTATGCCTTTTCTATTTATTTTTTTTTTGAATGCCTAAGAATGGAATAAATTTCCTGCTAAACTATTTATCATAACACATCGGATATATTTTTTTTTCTGAACTTAGGGAATACTAGTTTAGGAATACATAATTTCTTTCTGCAATAAATACATTTACTGATTATGTAATTACTACAGCAACTGACTAGATATTTTTATTAAAATCTAACAACAACTACCACTCATATTTTCTGCAATTAAAATGAAGACAAATTCACAGATAAAAAGAAAAACACAGAATTAAATAAAACTGATTTTCATATTTCAATGACTATTGCATGCAATTCAAAAATAATTCTTTTCAAATAGAGTATAGGAATATATCTAGCTTTTTACATTATTAAAGATATTCTGCAAAGTTTACAAGATGTTTCTTTATTTAAACACAATAACTAATCTCATGTTTATACTTTGAATTTACAATTAGCCTCTCATTCCAACGAATGAGGGTGTATTTCTCCTTTTAAAACTAATAAATACAATTGCAATTAAATTTCTGCAACAATCATCTCTTGCAACTTTTCACTTCTCCTATTCTTTTCTCCCGACAATCTTGCATAATAAATCACAAATATGACCATGGAGTGCTCACCTCCCAGCCTAGGCTAACTGGTAGCCACCCCCGAGCTCGGAGAACCAAGCCCTAGATGGGATACAAACATGCAAACACATAGAAGACAAAAAAATACACACAGATTTCAGACACACTCCCATCCCGACTACACTGCACCACACTTTGGTGATGACCTTTTTAAGGGTGGTAGTAGACAATACCCTGAGGAGAACTGCAAGTATGGAAAACATGTAGCCACCTCATGGCACAACAAATACATCAAGAATTTCACCCCCTTATTCCTTATGCCCCCCAAGGCATTCTAGCCTTATATCCCTCCTTATGACCCCCATTGCACAAACAGGCCATGCAGCAAGGGTCACACAAAAATCCCTTGTGATCGCTCTCAAGACGAGAGTCTCTCACCCGAGGGTTGTCACTGCTACCACCCACAAGATCCTCCTCTCTCCCAAGAGAAAGAGGTCTTGAAAAACTCCCAAAACACATACCAAAACATAATACAAAATACCAAATGAAATTCCCAAAAAGGACATACAAGAAAACAGAGTTCTTACACCAACATACCTCCAAAACACATGCAAACAAAAGTCATTTAAAGAAAAATGTAACCAACCTTAATCTGCCCAAAGGTAGGATAGTATTTGGGGAAGAGCTGCCCAATTCCACATATCTTCTTCTTCTACCCTTAGCCAAATTTTACTATTCAAATCTATTCTATTCTTTTTCAAAAATTCTCTTGTCTCCAAAAATGGAGAGTGGGTGATTACCCTCAAATTTTCAAATTCTTGCTTAAGAAGCACATTCTCCCAGTTCTCAAAAGTTTCTAAAAACTAAAGAAGAAGGTAAGACAGAATGGGAAAGAGAACTCTCATTCGAAAAGGAAAGTTTACAACTAGGTCCAAACTTCTAATTTCAATTTTCGCACAACTCAGAAAAGTCAAATTTTAGAGTGTCAAAAAGGTCACTTAGGAGTAGAAACTTGCCTAAAATTACCCCTAACCCTTAGGTATACCTTATGGGCTTTAGGAAACCCTATTAAACTACCCCTAGGTGTTCATTTAACCCATTTTAATCCCCTCTGAAGTTTATTTTCGGGTCAAACATATGTTGACCTCTCCAAAGATTCTTTTCCCAAGGTATTTATGACATCACGTTACATTAATTGAAAAAGCTATAGTTGAACACTTTCCCACCAAGAGACAAAAATAAAACATTTAAACTTAAATCCACACATGTGTCAAGTGACACAAATAAAACACTTTTACAATTTAAAACATGAAATCGTCTCTTGTGGATTTTACACAATAAATTCAAATAACACTTAACACACATGCAGCATATACTTGTTACGAATAAAATACAACACAAACGGGGTGTTGTCTCTCCAAATAGACAACCGCTGGCTTATGAACATACATAAGTCTAGGTTTGGTTCTCCGTAAATTTTCCATGGTCACATGGTTAATTTCCTGTGCATCTCAATTTACACATTAGTACTTTCAAATATCCACATATAATATAATTCCAAGGAATAATAATACACATCAACACTTGCATACAATTTACATCTGAACAAATTAAATACATCTTTTATCCAGGCAATTTCACATAAGCAATTCATCCTAATTCTCATAAACTTAAACATACATCATAATTCTATTATCCTAGTAAAGTCCTGCAAAATCAATAACGACATTTATCACCACAATTTCATCTTATTCAAAAATCATGTAGTGTTCTATCTCATAAAGCATATAATAAATCATCAATATATAGCAATGTTATCCAAATCCTGAAATCATATAAGTTCTAAGTTCCAAAATGCATCAAAATAAAGCATCCATAATAGTCTCAATATAAAAATCACTGAAATGTCGGACTGAGTCGAGGTGAGGCCTCACAAAGAATAAATGGGGCCATTCCAGGATCCTGAATTTCCCTAAGTGGAGTAATAAGCAGACTGAGGAGCGGTTTTGGAAGAAAAAACCAGCAGCTACTAAGAAACCCATCATTGTGGAGGCACCAACGACGATGGAAAAGAGAACCATTAGCATCTTTATTGATTCATCGGCTTGGAAGGAATCGGTTCAAGTTTTGTGGGCTAGAGCCTTCTTCATGAAGTGGGGAGGAGATTGGCCTGCTTTTTAAAAGATAAGGAAATGGGTTGATGAGGAATGGGGGGGCCATTTCGAGATCAAAACCCTAACTAACGGCTTTTTCCTAATCATTGTTGGGTCAAAAGTGGAAAAAACTAGAATCATGTATAATGGGTCTTGCATGATGAAGAGAGTAGGGTTCTACATTAAAGATTGGATCCCAACTTTGATCCCCATTAAGCCTCCATTGAGGAAATTCCAGTATGGATTAGGTTGTACAACTTACCGCATGAGTATTGGAAGGAGGAAGTTTTCAAGATAATCGGTGACAAGCTAGGGAGATTCATCAAATCAGATGAAGCCATTGATAAACTGGACTCATGCATGTATGCTTGAATCTGCATAATGTGGAAACCCCATCCCTTTCTCCCCAAGGCCATTGAAATCCGCTCCCTTGAGGGCTTCTGGCGGTAAGAGATAGAAGTTGAAGAGATCATGGTGAAATGTAAGTCATGTAAAGAGTGGAGGCATGAGGAATTTGAATGTATGGCAGGTCAGTAAGGCAAAGGCAGGGCTGACAGAGCATTGGAGGTCCAGTTGGTAGCATCAACAGAATCTGCAAAGGACGTGTCGGATGTCACGCTCACAGAATTGGCTCTGGCCACCAATTCTATTGTTTGTCTAGGTGCGACAAGCCTAAAATGCGATGCTAAAAAGGATCAATTGTTAGTGTCCACGGAAGTTGCCGAAGATGTAATGGAGACTAAGTTGGTTGACCAATCTCTGGTCATTGTTTCTGCAGTAGGTTTAGATGCTGCAAATTTGAAAGGTGTTGAAGGGGAGGTTGCATTGACACGTGGATTGCTCCTAGCAGGATATGATGGGGAGACCCACGCAGTTTCAGCAAGTGTTGAAGTGCTTAGGGGCGGTCTCATTCCAACGATTGGATCAATCTCGGTGTCGGACCCAGTTTTTAAACCTCAAGCTAGGGTAGGCGGTGTGGGATTTCCTTTTCCTCCCCCACCACCTCCTCCCCTTAGGACTGGAAGGGAGGTACCTTTGGCTGGAATCATGGGAAGACTACTGGTGACACTAATTTCTGACACTGTTGTAGAGTTTGAAGAGTTAAAGGCGGGCAAGTTCAAAGATATTCATGTTTCCCCGGCCAAGCAGAACAATGCGAAATCCAAGGAGATGGAATCTGGAGATGAAGATGACTTAAGTGATGATTCATTGGGGTTGTCTGTGGAGGTAGGGGAGATGGACACAAGGACCACCAAACAGACCAAATCAAAGCCCAATAAGGCGACTAAAGGGAGTATGAGGGGAAGGAAAAATAGACAAAATTTGTTGGAGGAAGCAGGCAATATGAAGGGACAGACCAGACTTCTTAGATCCAGGAGAGACTTGTTCTCTCCTGGGCAGCAATGAAATTCCTAACATGGAATGTCATGGGTTGCAATGCTCCTAACAAGCGTCACATGATCAAAAGAGGATTTGATCAGGCAAAACCAGAGGTAATTTGCATTCAGGAAACAAAGTTAGGTAGTGAAGAGGCGGCTAGGATACTTGGTGTTAGACAGAGGTGGTCTGGTTTTTTTTTATGTGGAGGGGGCTTCAGGTGGCCTGGGAATCTTGTGGAACCCCCAATTAGTGAAAGTGGAAGCAGACTCAAGCTCTAGATACTAGCAGATGGCAAAGGTAAGCTCACAGACTATTAATTTCTCAGGTTTCTTAATCAATATTTATGGCCCTATTAAAACAACAGATAAGTACCAGCTCTAGGAGGAAATTACCAAGACTCTAGAGGAAATTAAGTTTGCCATAACAATTGTAGCAGGAAATTTCAATGCCACCCTTTCCTACTCGGACAAGCGAGGAGGGGTGAGAAGGATGTGCAGGATCCAAATAGATTTTCAGACCTTTGTGGATTCTAATGCTTTGTTTGAAATAGCTGCTAAAGGTGGGAACTTCACATGGACTAATAGGCGTTTGGGTTTCTCTAACATAGCAGAGAAACTAGATAGGTTCTTTTTGGCAGGGGGATGGAACCTGGCTCGCCTTATTTTTGAGGCGGAAGATTTGGCAATCTCCGGCTCGGATCATTTCCCAGTCTCACTAGTTTTGCAGAAGGATGGAGTTCCGCTCAGATGCCCTTTTAAGGTGGAAAAGATGTGGTTAAGGGAGCAGGGCTTCAGCGATCAGGTTGTTCAATGGTAGAAGGAGGCCCCTGTGGCTGATGGAATCTTGTCCTTTCAGTTCTTTAAGAATTTAAGCTATGTCAAACAGAAACTGAAAAGTTGGAATAGAGTGTATTTGGAAATATCTTCGAAGAGAAATGAAAGATTGAAGGAGAGTTGGGGGATCTAAACTCAAAACTCTTAGCAGAGGGAATGAACGAGGTGGACTATCTCACGGAGAAAGACCTACTCTATAGATATGGGGAAGTTTTGCAGAGGGAAGAGATTTTTTGGAGGCAAAAATCGTGCGGGAATTGGATTAGAGCAGGAGATAGAAATACAAAATTCTTCCACAGTTCTATCAAGGTGAAGAGAAGCCTTAATAGAATTTTATCTCTGTGTCTGAAGGATGGAACTTCGACGGATGATTCTGACCGGATTAACCAGGAGGCTGTTGATTTTTTTGGAAATTTATGAAACAAGAGCGAGATTGATCAGGTCAGATTGAAAGAGGATTTTTTGGCTATGATCCCACAATTAGATACTTGGGAGGACAATCAGATGCTTGAGGAGCCAGTTTCTCTAAAGGAACTGAAAGCAACTATTTTTGGTCTTGGTGGGGAGAAAGCGTCGGGCCCGGACGACTTTCAAGCTTTCTTTTACCAGTATTTTTGGGATTTGTTAGGCGGTGAGTTGCTGGCAATGGTTGAAGAGTCCAAGACTAGGGGATTTATCCTGAAAGAATTTAATAGTACTATGGTGGCGCTTATCCCAAATATAGATAAACTGGTGTGCTTTGAGGAATTCCGACCGATCTCGCTGTGCAATACTATTTACAAAATCATTTCAAAAGTTATTGCCAATAGACTCAAATTGATCCTGGAAAAACTTATATCCTGCGAACAGAGTGGCTTCACCCCTAGGAGGAACATTGTTGATGGGATTATTGTGGCTCATGAGGCGATACACACGGCTATGAAGAGAAGACAGAGAAGAATGATGTTGAAGTTCGACATCAGGAAAGCCTATGATAGAGTTGGCAGGTCCTTTCTATTGGTTGTGTTTGCTAAGTTTGGTTTCAATAATGGTTGGATTAAGTTGATTTCTAGTATGATTATGCAGTTCAATGTTTTGGTATTAGTCAATGGCAGCCCCCAAGGTTCTTTTCCTACCTTGCAGGGTATTCCCCAAGGGGATCCCATCTCCCCCTTTCTATTCATCTTGTTGGCAAAATTATTAGGCCAATCGATTGCAAGAAAGCGATCTCAGGGGATGTGGAAAGGCATTGAGAATGCTAAAGGGGTGGAACTGACTACACATTCTCAGTTTGTTGATTATACTTGCCTTTTCAGAGTCGCTTCCATGCAAGAAGCAACGGTGATGAAACAAGTTCTTGATAGATTTAGCTGGGCCACTGGACAGGAGGTCAATTGGCAAAAGTCGGAGATATTCTTTTTTCACATAGAGGTAGGCACTCAGAGGGTCATTGCTAGACTCTTTGGCATTACAATTGGACATCTCCTAGGGAAGTTTCTTGGTACGCCACTCTTTGTTGGAGCTGGTAAGACGGAGATTTAGAAAGGGCTAATTGATCGTTGTAAAGTAAAAATGGAGGGTTGGAAAAGCAAATGGCTCACGTTGGTCGGTCACATTTTAATGTTGAAATCAGTAATCTCAGCAATGCCAATTTTTTCCATGGCTTGCTTCAAACTTCCAAGTATGATCATCAACAACATTCAATAGAAAATGAGGAAATTCTTGTGGAATGGTAACCAGGATCAGGACAAAATTCCTTTAATGGCTTGGGATAGAGTTTGCAAACCAAAAGGGGGTGGTGGTGCGGGGCTCCATGACTGGAAGTTAATCAATGAAGCTATGGGGCGAAGTTGGTGTGGCAGATGTATAGTAAGCCGGAGCAGAGATGGTTACGAATTCTTTAGGCCAAGTATCTGGACAATGAAGATAGGGAGAGAATACTCACGGTTGAAAATCCCACTAGAGGATATGCCCTTTGGAACTTTCTAATGAATTGTAGAAGCCTAGTTACCAATCACCTGACATGGCGAATAGGAGATGGCCATAAGGCTAGTTTTTGGTAGGATTCTTGGGACGGACGCCCATCCTTGGATGTCAGGGTTCCTCCGTGAATTGTTCAAAAGACCACCCAACAATGGGGAGACAAAGTGAGTGATTTTCTGGTCCCAGAATCATTCGATCTGGGACAGAGAATGACTTGGAAGGATCCTAGCAATCTAGATTTGGGGGAGGATGATCAAAGGACGTTGAGGAATATCCTAGCAAGTAGAGAGGTGACGAGTTCCAGGGAGCAAGATGAACTCATTTGGTGTGGTGCGAAGAGTAGAATTTATTTTGTCAAGATGGGGTACACCTTGTTGGAGAAAGATGTCAGGAAGGTGGATTGGGAAGCAAAGATATATTGGAACAATGCTTGTCTACCCAAAGCAGGTGCGTTCTCATGGCTGGCAGGTAACAACCGTATTTTGACCGGGGATAGACTTAAAAGAATGGGGTTTGCGGATCCCTTCCATTGTGTGCTTTGTAAGAAGGAGGAGGAAGATGTGGACCATCTTCTTCTAGGATGCGAATTTGCCCAGGAAGCATGGCGATTCGCGTTGTAGAGGTTGAGTTGGAAGGGGCCGTTGGCAGGGAACCTAAGAGATTGGCTGAAATCATGGCCAGTTTTCAACAATTCTTCAACTTTCACTACAATTTGGAAGGTCATGCCATCAACAATAATGTGGTAAGTTTGGAAAGAATGGAATCGACAGATCTTTGAGGATAAAACAGAACCCATAGAGCGATTTCTGATTAAATTGGAGAGGGAAATTTCAGAATTAGTCTCTAATGCTGCTTCCTAGGTAAACCTGGTGAAGACCCCATTCACTCAGTTTGATGTTGGTATCCTGGTGGGTTGGCCTTTGATCAAGTTCAGGCCTGCTAATGGGATTTTGAGGGCTTATCCTCCTAGGGTTGTTGAAAAAATTCATGTGTGGATGCCGCCAGACAGGGGATGGATCAAAATCAACTTTGACGGGGCATCTAGGGGGAATCTTGGGATCTCCGGTGCAGGGGTCATTGCTCGAGATGAGAAAGGTAGTATTTTAGCATTTGGAGAAAAGAAATTGGTGGATGGCACTAACAATGAAGCTGAGTGTCAGGCGACAATTGAAGCAATTCTTATGGCAAAAAAATTGGAGGTGAAAAAACTACACCTTGGAGGGGACTCCTAGATAGTGGTGAATGGCATCGCTAGGGGTAGGATGGATGCTTGGCACCTAGATAAACATATCAGAAGAATACATGACCTCCTGAATGGGTTCGAGGACTTTAAAGTATCGCATGTTCTAAGGGAAGTGAATGTAGAAGTTGATGTGCTCTCGAACGTAGGTGCAAATGGTTCCTTGGTTGAACATTTTAATTTCTTTGAAGACTTAAGGGATTTTGATCCCTTAGAATTTGTATGAAGAAGCATTGAGTATGAAAGGGGAACCCGAGAAGTTGTGAAAAGCTATGTGTGAACCCATTTTAGATATGCATGTGAGGGTTAGGGAAGGCTTATGTGGAATGACTACATTACGATGGCAACAAGTAGAGAAAATGGCGGCATAGGTGCAATCATGACAGTGAATGGAACTTTGGATTTCCTGGCGATGTGCGGTGTGAGGTGGTGTGTGTGGTGTAATAAATGGAAGGGGTGGCAACGTTTTGTGACATTATGGTCCTCATTTTTTGGCATTTTGAAGAGGGATTGCAATTTCCTTTGCGAGCGTTGTTTCTTGGTTGTGTGGCAGGAGAACGATGGAAGCAAATTTCTTGTTGCTCACTCTGGGCCAAATGCCTGCCTTTCGAGGCCCTATTTCAAGCCATCGTCTGAAGAATGTATTTAGGGTGGACAAGGAAGAATTTTGGAAGGTTGTTTGTTTGATGTTTGGAGACGAATTCTTGGACACTGACTGTCACCCATGAACTAATTTGGACGTATCATTCCTTTCTTTAGCACTGGCACTGATGGTGGGAAGTTCAAGGGAGGAGGTGGTGCGGGTGGCATCTCTAGTTCTGAGACCAAAATGGTCAGTTGGCCTGGCGGAGTTGGTGAAACGTGCGAAGATTGGTGTGGGTTTGTAAATGGAGCAAGGGTCATGGAGGCACTTAGGCGGGCGGAATGATGCAGTGTAGCCTCTGGTGGTGTGGTTGGCCTCTCGCTTGGTTCAAACCTAGTTGGAGGATACAAGGAAAGAGTGGCGGGATCTGCTGGACTTTGTGCGGAACATGGGTCCGACAGAGCGGACGAAACTACACAACAAGCAGACCCTGGTGAAGTCGCAGGCTCTGATTGGTGAGGATGGGCGGCCGATGGTGCGACATCAAATCCCACAGAAGATTGTGAAGATCATGGAACGCAACAAGTTGTGAGGAGGATGACAGGGAACTATGACCAGTGCTAGGATGGCACAGTCTAATGCAGGACCCAGTCATGTCATCCCCAATTTCTCCAAGGAGGAGGCCTTTGGCTAGTTCCGGTAGGATGGTTTCGTGAGGAATTTCTGTTAGTAGGTTGTTGGTTTTTTGGTGGGTTTTCACTGATATAAGGAATGTAACCTTAGTGGTAGGCATAGTTAGTGTTGTTTTTTTGTCTCGGGTTTCATTTTGAGTTTTGTAGGTTCAATACCCCATATAGTCTTATGATAGTGGAAAAGTTGCAAAGCAGCTGAAGGCATGTAATTCTCTCCTTTCAATCAATACAAATATTAAACCTGTTATCGATCCAAAAAAAAAGAAGGCTTAGGACAAATTAATTAAATAAATTAAATATTTATTTAATTAGGCTATGACAATTTTAGGTGTCTATGTGCATACAAATAGTTTTATCTCATTTATTATGCATTCCTTCTAAATATGGTAATCATGAAAAGTTTAAAAATTATCCACTAACTCAAAGTAACAATTACAGTCAATTATTATGTTTTCTTAATGATAATAAAAGGCAACAAATTAACTAAAGAAAATGTGTTTATTTATGTGAAGATTAAATAGAGTTCTTATCTCCATCTAAAGAAATTCAAATTAAAAATGAGAATGTAAGCTCAAGATCTCATTGGTTCCCCATCATTTTATTTTAGAAAATATATTAAATGTAAGTCAAGATTCTTTCATAAAAACACATTTAAAACATGCACATAGGATCAAATGATATGGATTTCACTCAACAACATACCTATGAAATAAACCTTTATAATATCATAAATTGCTTACCCTAATAATTACAAACTCAACTCGGTACTTGTTTTAGTGTGGTTTCCCCTTGTTTGTTTTAAGCCCTTTTATGCTCTATGCTACACTAAAACTTCAACAATGTGTCTACAAGTAAATCATTGTCAAAAGAATTTTTTAAGATAGGTCTTACGTAAACGGCCCCAATACTTGGTTTTCTCTTTTCGAGGGTCGCTTTTGGAAGGACTAGGGTGCCCAGTGTCCCAATACCACCAAAAGGGATTCAAGTTTTGAATATTGCAAGTGTCGGCCTTTAACTTCCATCATATGATCTTGATCTTCATATTTGATCATTATTTGTCAACCTATACTTGAAAGAACCTTGTTATCCATATATAAAGAACATATATTATCATTCATAAAGGCTAGCAGGCATTTTCAATCCAATTCAATCTAGAGCAATCAAAGAGCAGCAAGCTACAAGCACTTTACATCTTCAACATCATCAGAACAAAGCTATAAACAACTGTTTATTCATATTTCTTATGCATCATGTGATGCACTAACATTTTATAAGGCTTCAAGGAACATTGTACATCAAAACTTTACGTGGAACTCCTTGAGAGGGTTTCATAACTAAGGTAATATTGTCATTTTATCATTCATCATTTATTCAACCTTTGTCCTTGCAATTGCACACACTCTGTCACTCATCATTGTTGTTGTGGAGGCGGGAAAATCAATACAAGAGTTGACTTAGGTAAACCCCTATACATCACAACCATTTTTCCCCATTTTCTATGTGTAGGTTCATATTCAACTACGAGAGAGGTACAAATAAGCAAAAAAAATAGTTAAAGAGAATGTTACAGTGGCCCAAATTTTTGGGAGACAAATGTGGAGAGCTTCTCAAGTGATTGCATTTTTTCACAATACCTAATGCTTTTGTCTAACACAGTCAACTCTAGATTTCAAATCCAAGTTCCTCTCTATATCTCCATCTTACACATGCCTTACTATTTATGTTTTTCACTCTGTAGTTGCTATATTTTATCAAATTTAGTCATTTTACCATAGCTAACCAAGTTCATTTATACACACACACACACACACAATCAATTCCAATCACATGTAATCAACAAAAGTGTGAGACGAAGACAACTTGGCTCTTCCTTGTGGATAGTAAGGCAAGCCCACTCACACCTCTACATGTTGTATAGGAAAAACAATAGATCCTAGGTTAATGCACATGTTAGTCTAGATCACTTTTCCTATATTACAACCTTAAATGCAAGAATTATGAAAAATACCTTAAAAGGTAATATCATTCAAATGGGTTTATTTCATTTATTATGCATTTCTTCTAAATATGGTATTCATGAATAAAATTAGAAATTATTTGTCACAACCCTCCTCTATCACTTTTGATTTAAATAGAATTCTATTATGTTTTTGGTTAAATTACTTAAAATGATTGAATAAATGTTATAAAAGAATAAAATGAATACACACACACACCCTTGGAGAATATAATTCAAAAGGCATTATTTTTATTTATTTATTTTTCCACTCCCAATTATGGCACATGTTGTAGGAAGAATAAGAAGCTTCTAGATGAATCTCCACCACCTTGCATGTAACTCCCCCCACTAAGTTTAATCAATTTACATCAAACCATAGAGTAGAAAATGGAACTACATACTTTACGCCTTGATCCCGTGCCGAAGTGGGTATGTAGGCAGTCTTGGGACGGAGTTGTCCCTCGTACTTAGGCGTTCATGGGTGGGGTCTAGGCTTGGTATAGAAGGATTGAATAGAATCATAATTTGAAAGATAATTAAAATGGAAAAAGTAATTCAATGCATACTCGGAAGGAATCCCATATGGATTCGCTTGACTTCTCGAGGCTTTAAGCCAAATTCCGAGTCGGAATTCGAGCTTGTATTATGTTATTTAATTACTCCTAAGGACAGCGACCTCGGTGCACTTCTATTAGAAGAGTGTAGTACTTAGTGAGTGGCTCAGGACCCGAATGGTCCCGATGAGTCTAAGTCTCTGGCCAGAGCACCTCCTATCTCGATTGGATAAATGCCTACCCCGTATGGGTAGATGCCTATCTCGTATTGGATAGATGAAATCTTATGTCCCTTATGGACAAATGCCTAACCTGTATGGTTAGATGCTCATCCCGGATGGATGAATGCCTAATCCAAATGGATGGATGCCCAGAGTATGCGATTGAATCAAACACAACGATTAAACTAAACAAAAAAAAAAGAATGATCAATTTTGTTGAGTTAATTATGGTGGGTTATTACATGTGGTATCAGAGCAAAGGTTCAAATCTACGCCTTGTGCTCACTTCAATTTATACAACTAAGGGAATGTTTTGCAATGGTAGAAATTAAATTTTAAAATCCTAAACCAAGAAACTAACTACATAATTTAACTTTTAGGTAAAAACCTAGAATGGCTAGAGGAAGAGGAAGAGGAAGAGGAAGAGGAAGAGGAAGGGGTAATGGAAGACGTACTACCACTAGGAGTCAAAGGGAAGAAAACCATGAGGAAAACCATGAAGAAAACCATGAGGAAGACCATGAAGGGGATCAACATAACTCAGGAAATAATGAAGATGGGTTCGAGGCTATAATCAACCTTCTAACCAAGCAAAGAGATAAAATCAACTTCTTGGAACAATCAATGCAGGACCTTAGGGCAAGGCAAAATGACTTTGAAAATCGAAGTGGTACTGAAAATGGAAACCCTGGTAGCAATCAAGGGAATATAATGAGTAATAGAAAAGGAAATAACATATTGGAACTCTCCAAGGATCTAAACAAAATCACCCCTCCCAAGTTCGATGTGAGGCAAATTGGTGAAGGAGCTGAGAATTGGTTAAATGAAATGGAAAAGTATTTTGAACTAAGAGATTTTAGCGAAATAACCAATTTCAATTCTAATTGACACTGGGTCATCTGAACGTTTCATCTCACCGGAATTAGTAAGCAAATATGCATTAAAAGTTAATCAAATGGAGTCATCATGGACAGTTCAATATGGGGATAAGGCAACTAGTAACGAAGTGTATGTGGCACCCATAGGATTATATGATGTAATTATTAGAATGAGTTGGTTAACAGGCCATCAAGCTAATGTAGATTGCTATAATAAAGTTGTTGAATGTTTGGATGACGGAGGAAGAAGGTTCAAAATCCAAGGAAAGTTTAATCCCATTAATATAGAAACCATATCAGCCATGCAATTAAAGACGGAAAGAAGAAGAGGAGGCCAAATCTATATGGTTGAAATTGACGAAGGGAAGGAGGAAAATACCCCGACCTTTGAAAGTACCCCTTTCTTAAAAGAATTCAAGGATGTTTTTCCAGAAGAATTACCCGGCTTACCCCCTAAAAGGAAGTTTGCCTTTTCTATCGAAGTACTACTAGGAGCTGAACCAGTATCAAGGGCACCTTACCGAATGAACACAACTGAATTGCAAGAGCTCAAGATGCAATTAGAGGAACTCTTAGCTAAGGGATTAATAAGGCCAAGTGTATCACCATGGGGAGTGTCAGTCTTGTTTGTTAAGAAGAAGGATGGAACCTTAAGACTATGCACCGACTATAGGATGTTGAACAAGGTCACAATAAAGAATAGGTATCCCTTACCTCGCATAGAGGAACTTTTTGACCAAATGAAAGGAGCAGTAGTTTTCTCAAAGATAGACCTCTGGTCAGGGTACCATCAACTTAAAATTAAGGAGGAAGACATTCCGAAGACAACTTTCAAGACTAGATATGGGCATTATGAATTCATAGTAGTTCCTTTTGGTGTAACCAACACCCTAGCTGCATTTATGAACCTAATGAATAGTGTACTCCATGACTACTTGGATAAATTTGCTTTGGTATTTCTGGATGACATATTGATTTACTCTAGGAATGAGGAGGAACATTTAGTACACCTACAAATTGTTTTGCAAAGGTCGAGAGAACACGATTTATATGGGAAATTGTCAAAATGTGCCTTCTTCGAGGAAAATATTCACTACCTTGGGCATATAATATCAAAGGAAGGAATAGCAATTGATCCAGATAAGATAAAGGAAATAGTAGAATGGTCAATCCCTAAAAATGTTTCAGAGGTAAGAAGCTTTATGGGGCTAGTAGGTTACTATAGGAGGTTTGTGGAAGGATTCTCTAAGATAGCAAACCCCATCACCTCATTACAAAGGAAGGGTAAAAGGTTTGTGTGGACAGAACAAAGTGATAAGGTATTCCAAATCTTGAAGGGGAAACTAACTTTAGCACCCATTCTAAAAGTACCAGATCTGAATGGACACTTCATGGTCGTAACTGATGCTTCTATTGAATGTTTAGGAGGAGTACTTGTCCAAGATGAAGGGGTAGTAGCTTACGAATCCAGAAAGCTAAAGACTCATGAAGTCAATTATGCACCCCACGACTTAGAGTTAGCAGGGATTGTGCATGCCCTACAGAAATGGAGACACTTCTTACTAGGGAAGCCCTTTGAGTTGAAGTCAGATAACCAAGGACTAAAGTACATCTTTACCCAACCCCACTTAAATGCCAAACAAAGAAGGTGGTTAGAGTTTCTAAGTGAATATGATTTTGAAATTGAATATATTAAGGGGAAGGAAAATAGGGTGGCAGATGCTTTAAGTAGGAGGAGACACTTGATGACTATAGCAACATTCAAAACTTCTTTCAAAAGACAAGTAATGGATGAGCAGGAACATGACCCATGGTATGAGCAAGTCAAATTGACTTTAGAACACGATCCAACCGATCCTAAGGTTGAAGGGTATACATTAGACGAAGATGGGTTGCTCAGATTCAATAATAGAATCTATATTCCTAATTCAGGAAACTTAAGGGAAGTAGTCTTGTCGGAGGCTCACAATGCCCCTTATTCAAGGCACCTAGGAGTTAACAAACTTTATGCAGATTTAAAGAAGTTATACTTTTGGCAAGGGATGAAGAAAGACATAGTCAAGTATGTGGCTAAATGTTTGGAGTGTCAAAGAGTAAAGGCAAAACATAGACATCCAGCTGGATTGTTACAATTACATGATGTACCTCAACACAATTGGCAAGTTATTAGCATGGATTTTGTACAAGGGTTACCCATGTCACCTTCTAGACATGATACAATAATGGTGGTAATTGACAAACTCACTAAGGTGGCACACTTTATACCAGGGAACCTGACGGATGATGCACCTACCTTGGCTAGGCATTTTGTTAAGGAAATATTTAGGTTGCATGGAATACCAGACAAAATCATATCAGATAGAGATGCTAGATTCACTTCAAGGTTTTGGACAACTCTTCAGTCAACTCTAGGAACTCAACTAAATTTTAGCACTGCATACCATCCTGAAACCGACGATCAGACAGAAAGGACAAATCAGATTATGGAAGACCTACTTCGCATGTACTGCATGGACCAACAGAAGAAATGGGAAGAGTACCTACCTCTGGTAGAGTTTGCTTACAATAATACATATCAAACATCTTTGGGAATGGCACCTTTCGAAGCATTGTATGGTAGACCATGTCGAACACCTTTGAGTTGGGATAGTCTTGAAGATAGGGTAATTATTGGACCAGATATGTTGAAGGAGATGGAAAGAAAAACTAAGGAAATTAGACAGAGATTGAAGGAAGCCTCAGATAGGCAGAAAAGTTATGCCGACAAGAACAAGACACCAAGGGAGTTTGAGGTGGGAGAGAAAGTCTTCCTAAGGGTTAGGCCAACAAGAGTTCCATAAGGTTTGGGAAAAAGACCTAGCTTGCACCTCGTTATGTTGGGCCTTTGAAATATTGGGAAGGATTAATCCAGTTGCATACCGGTTGGCCTTACCTCCCCAGTTGAGCCGAATCCATGATGTCTTCCATGTATCTCTTCTTAAAAAGTATGTACCTAATGAGAAACACATTTTGAATTGGGATGCTTTACAAGTCCAGGAAATGGGAGGAATAATGATAGAGCCATTCAAAATCTTGGAGAGGCGCCAGTGCCAATTGCGCAACAGAGAGGTTGATCAATGCAAAGTACAATGGAATCAATATGATGAAAGGAATGCCACGTGGGAGGATACTAAGGAAATGAAATAGTTGTTTCCTTTTTTTTTTTAAGATAATAATGAACTATAGACTCTTTTGGATGCGTTCAATAAGTGCATCGGGACGATGCACAAGTTAAGGGGGGGTGGATGTCACAACCCTCCTCTATCACTTTTGATTTAAATAGAATTCTATTATGTTTTTGGTTAAATTACTTAAAATGATTGAATAAATTTTATAAAAGAATAAAATGAATACACACACACACACTTGGAGAATATAATTCAAAAGGCATTATTTTTATTTATTTATTTTTCCACTCCCAATTATGGCACATGTTGTAGGAAGAATAAGAAGCTTCTAGATGAATCTCCACCACCTTGCATGGAACTCCCCCCACTAAGTTTAATCAATTTACATCAAACCATAGAGTAGAAAATGGAACTACATACTTTACGCCTTGATCCCGTGCCGAAGTTGGTATGTAGGCAGTCTTGGGACGGAGTTGTCCCTCGTACTCAGGCGTTCGTGGGTGGGGCCTAGGCTTGGTATAAAAGGATTGAATAGAATCATAATTTGAAAGATAATTAAAATGGAAAAAGTAATTCAATGCATACTCGGAAGGAATCCCATATGGATTCGCTTGACTTCCCGAGGCTTTAAGCCAAATTCCGAGGCGGAATTCGAGCTTGTATTATGTTATTTAATTACTCCTAAGGATGGCGACCTCGGTGCATTTCTGTTAGAAGAGTGTAGTACTTAGTGAGTGGCTCAGGACCCGAATGGTCCCGATGAGTCTAAGTCTTTGGCCAGAGCACCTCCTATCCCGATTGGATAGATGCCTTCCCCGTATGGGTAGATGCCTATCCCATATTGGATAGATGAAATCTTATGTCCCTTATGGACAAATGCCTAACCCGTATGGTTAGATGCTCATCCCGGATGGATGAATACCTAATCCAAATGGATGGATGCCCAGAGTATGCAATTGAATCAAACACAATGATTAAATTAAACAAAAAAAAAAGAATGACCAATTTTGTTGAGTTAATTATAGTGGGTTATTACATTATCATATCATTTGATAAAGTACAAACACTAGTATGTTGAACAACATCATCTCCAAACTCCAAATTAACAATTACAAGTTTATTTCACATATTTACTCAATGAAGATATAGTCCAACAAATTACCTAAATGAAATGTTTTTTGTTTATGTGAAGACTAAATACAGTTCTATCTCCATCTAAATAATTTTAAATTTAATATGAAAATAAAAGTACAATCAAGATTTTGTTGGTTCTACAACATTTTTGAGTATTTAAATAATTTTATTTTAAAAAATATAATAAATGTAAAGCCAAGACACTTTCCATACATCACAAATATGGATTTGTTGTAGCATAAAAAGATAATGTCACAATCATAAAACACATTTTAGACAAACACATAGAATCAATAATCGTGAAGTCACTAAAAATCTATGAAATAAAATCTTAAGTACAAAAATTATGAAAATTACATTAAAAAAACTATAATCATTAGAATTTGGTTTTATTGCATTTATCATATGCATTTATAAATATGGTAATTATCAATGTTTAGAAATTCTCATACCATTCCATAAAGTATAAACATCGATTTATTTCGACAACATCTACTGATTCAAACGTAACAATAACACTTTAATTTACATATGTGTTCAATGACGACAAAATGTAACAAATTGGCCAAATGATATGTGTTTATTTGATGCAACACAAAGAAACCAAAAGGAGAGAAGTCATGCTAGGGTATTTTGGTTATCCATGCTATGTTGCATTCTAATGTAGGATCACTTAGCCTTTTCTTGCATTTATTGTGACACACTTTAAGGTACCACACCTATAAATGGTCTCATCCTCTCATATCTCCATAGTTACTACTATTGGAGCTCAAGGATCAATTACCTCTATCAATAGCATCCCTATTGAAGTGCTCTCAAAATAATGTTTCCAAGGTGTATCATGAGGCATGTTGAATTATATCGTCATTGAGGTCAAAGGACAACAGAGAAAACATTAGAAGATAGTAGGATGTCGAATGGTTGAATGGACCAGAATACTAAGAGGGGGGGTGATTCAGTATTCCCAAAACAATAAAAACTTTCCACTAAGCAATCAATCTTATCAACATGAATCAACAAATGTAGAATAAATGGAAAACATAATCACAAGATAGACACCGAATTTTTATATATGGAAAACCCAAATGGGAAAAACCATGGAGAGGGTTAACTCCCAAGATAATATAACTAGTTATATGGTGTTTACAAAAGGGTGGCTCACCATCGGATGGCTCATTGTCTGATAACAACATGGCTTGCTACCAAATTACAACTAGACTTACTATCGGAATGCTCACTGCTATAAAAATAAGTGAACTGATGAAAATTGCATCTTCAAATGCATGAGATCAATTCCAAGATAAGCTCAGGTAGCAAAACAACAGGTTACAACATATCCAGTAAGGGATCTCCGCAACACAACTACTTGCAATAGATCTTGTAAGGGATTACTGCAACAATGTATTCAATTTGTCAATCGAACTACTTGCAGTAGATCCAATAAGGGATTACTGCAACACTATAACTGTACTCGCAATTTCCATGCTTATACACACCTTTGCTCTTGCACACACATCCCACATCACACTCTACAACTCACACTCTCATTAATCATCATATACATGTGTGTGGATGTGTGTGTGCGCGTGTGTGTGTGTAACCAACAAGAAAATATGTCGGCCAAGCACATCAACATGCTACTCAAATATGCCTTGACCAAAACAAGGTAACCAAGTTGGCCTTCACTGATCTTCTACACACTTCCTTTTTAATTACTGGAACAAAACAATGGTCTGTCAGGCCCATAGACACAAATTCCAAACATAACGACTTCCATCATCCAGATAACAATTCAACTATCACAACTAATACCAACACTTGATACAAAATGAAAAAATCAGCCATGACTAGATTCTGGAGCAAAGGATCTTCTAGAAATTACTCCTGTAAACCATACATGCCTCGCTGCTCAATATCACATGCATACCTATCTTCCACTACTACTCAACATGCTACATCTAGTCCTAACCATATCATAGGGTTTGACATCAATAACAACATTCATACAAGTCTAACACAGGTTATATTAAAAAGTATATTTGTGACCCTTTTTATAGGGCTTGCAAATAAATATATAAATAGAATAAACTTGCTATTTTGGCCAACCTAAAAGAGCAGGATTATTAACAAATGAAGAGGTCTATTAAATGATTGGACCAACCTCATGAGTTTAGGTGCCCTATTTTGGAATAAAAATTAAATTAAATAGCTAATTTATGCTCCCTAAAAATAGGGTCAACCCCCCTTAGAACTAGCGCCTATCTTGGGGAAGAGTTTTCAAAGCTATAAAAATTAAATAAATTACTCTTGCTAGCTAAGTTAGGTAGTTGTGTGCCCAAGTTTTTTTTTAAATAACTAAAATAAATGTAGTCACATAAATCTGTCCATTTTAATTAAATGAATATTTCGTATTTATTTGATCAAAAATCCACTAGCCACCAGTTAATTAAATTAATATTTAATTAATTCATCCCCAAACATTCTTCTATTAATTAAATAAATTATTCAATTTATTTTAATTAATTCATTAAATCCAATTCAAATCAATTAATTAAATAAAATCAATTTATTTAATTAAATCCCCCTATTCCTCTTTTAAATAAATTAAATAAAATATTTATTTAAATCATTATCCCCACCCCACTTGCATTTTCCTACAAATGCAACTTGCACACATTTTGAAATAAATGAATTTTTATTTTAAATAAAATCCTATTTTCCCTCACCCACCAAATCCACTTGCAAAATCTAATCCCCTTCTAGATTCTTCTAACCCCTTCCTAATTAGCCTAATCCATCCCCTAAATATTGTCACATTCCTAAGCAAAATGGAGTCACTTCTCAAAGCCTCAAAGTCTTTGATAACCATTAAAGGCTTCAAGTCTTCAACCACTAAATGGCTCAAAGTCTTTGATAACCATTGAAGGCTTCCAACTTTCAACCACTTAATCCCCAAAGTCTCCAATAACCATTAATGGTTAATTCAACCCTCCCACATGGTTAAAACATTTGTTTTGACTCAACATCTACCCAACCCAAGGGTCTCATCAAGCATTTAATGCTTTGACCATGATTATCTCTTAATCATTTGCACAAAGGTTTATCCTTGCATTAACTCCTAATCCAGTGGGTAATCCTACTTTAGACTTGACCCTTAGCCTTTAGATAACCATGAGGTCTTATCAGGCCTTTAATGCCTCCAACCTCTTCTCTCAACCCAATCCTATGTTGACACTTGTCACCATTTCATTGGTGCAAATTGTGCACATGGATCCCCAACTTTCAAGCTTGACCCTTGATTAAACCCTTCAATCCTGGCCATCCATTGCTCCATTTTTCCTATAAATAGAGCCCATTCCTTCATAATCCAGATCCTGAAAACTTGTAA
Organism: Cryptomeria japonica; assembly: GCF_030272615.1. NCBI lineage: Eukaryota > Viridiplantae > Streptophyta > Pinopsida > Cupressales > Cupressaceae > Cryptomeria > Cryptomeria japonica. The sequence continues at coordinate 606,348,486 of NC_081413.1, read as the reverse complement.
GCATTTAGACTATAGCCATTTTAGAGAGCATTTAGCATAGCATAACTAAATCTTGTCTTTTTGGTTAAAATATATCATTTTAGCATTAGCATTAGCTTTTCATTTCATATTTGAAGCTTAATACTACAATCTCAATCCTCCATAAGCATCCATAGTGCAAAAAGCTGCTGAGAGCTACACTATTTTGGAACTTGGAGAGGAGAGGAACAAGGGAGAAAGGAGCTAATATCATGTTAAGAGATAGTTGTAGATATCTCATTGTCTTACTTCTTTAGTTAGATTCATTAGCATGTTTTTAGTGTCTCCTTTGGAATGCCTTCATAGATTTAGTTTTTGATTGACTAACTCTAACGTCTTGTGTGTTTTGTGTTGTTTGATCTTAAACTAACATTTTGCCATTTAGGAGGGCATCATTTGGTGAACCCGACGTGAATCGAACACGCAACCTTCTGATATTTTTTTTGAAATTAACATTTTGCTTGTTGAAATTGCCACACAGGTCGCGCTTCGGCGCTATTGAACGCGTTTTAGCATTGTTGCAACAATTTCTTTTAGCGCTATTGACCCTAAAATAGCGCTATTGAAAATGTTTCAGCGCTATTGACAACATTCCAGCGCTATTGTCACAGTTTCAACGCTATTGACACACTTCCAGCGCCTTTGTCTTCTCGGATTTTTCTCTTCTTTCAGCGCTACCATTTAAATTAGCGCTTCTGCTCACGCAGACTAGCGCTATTGTATGAATCAGCGCTTCAGCAAAAACACAGAATAGCGCTATTGCGACAGAGTGTCGCCCAAATTGACTTGTAACCAAAAAATCAAAATTTAGGCTTGTGGAAGCCCCCCCCTTTGAGCATTGATTTTATTAACTTGTTTCTTTCCTTTGTGCAGGTTAACAACCCAACAAAAATCACAAAAAATTTCATTTAAGTGCTTAAAAAGAACTTAAAAACACAAAAAACAGTTTTTTTCTTGTTTTCTAGTTAGGCCTCATTTTCTTTGGTGCTTAAAATTAACAACGCAACTTTAATTTCATTTGCATCAATTGGGACTTAAAAAGCACAATCCACACTTCAATTTTTGGTGCAGTAAAAAGAACAATCCACTTGTCTTGATTTATTTTTGACAAACAAATTTTCCTTCAAAGCAAAACGTGTTTTTCATTAAGTTGACCAGGATTTTCAAAATTCTAGATTACAAAACACATTGCCTTTGAAGTTAAAAAGAACACCATGGCTGTTGGAGCAACATCTCCAAATACTTAGATCATCTTTGCAAATGTTGGATTAAAAGGAACAAGTGAATTTCGTGTTTGGCACGCTTGTGCACAAAAGTCAGTCGAGTGGACCTACTTCTAACACACACTATCCTCTCCCTTGGCTCTCGTGGTCCTAGGTGCAAGAGAAAAGTGTTAGTAACACTCAAATTTTATCTTTTTAAGAGAGGCCTACCAAGGGATCGATACTCTTGGGAACGACCTCGAGCGGTAAATCCTTCGAGCCGCTATAGAAATCAGGTGAGAGCAAAAGCTGTAGCCTTGGGTATAGCTGTTCCTACAGTGTAACTGGCCGAAAGGACAAATGGGCCCCACCACCAGTTACAAGGCTCTTAAGTGAGTCACTGCAGAATGAACTTATGTCCAAAGCCATCGAACATGACTAAACACCTTTAAGTAGTAGCCCACCCATTCTATTGATTGAGGATATTTGAGGTATAATTTAGTGCAAGAGCATAGATGGTTTTGCTCCCAAGATACTCACCATACATATTTCCTTGAGTAGAAACATAGCTTTTTGAAAATTCACTTGTGGCTTGATAAAAGTGGTGACTCCCCCATCATAGGGATCATCTATTTGTTATGCTCGTGCAAGACTTAGTATATCACATCCTTACCTGCCACGGCGGGATTCATAAGGTATGTAGTACCAAAGTCGAAGAAATATCAAGATGTGGGCTAAATTTATCACAACTGGCCATTTGACCTTAGGGATAAAAAGTGTTTGAAGTGTGTTCATTTTACAGACCTAGAGCAAATTGAGCCGACTTCAGGCTTTGGAATTACACCTTAAAATAAATCTAAAGGAAGGGTCAAAAACAAGTCCAAGGATTGGGTTAATCTAGACCCATACTCATTCGTGCCTTTGAGGCTACAATTTTGTGTTTGTGTGCTTGCTTTGTTTTCTTGTCAAAGAAAAATCAGAAAATCACTTTCAAAAACAAAGTACTCATCCAACATCTGTCAACACAACCAAAAATACCAAAAACAAAGTGCAAACAACAAAGAGACAAAATTTATGACCATTCTTCACATCTTGCGAAAGAAGAAGTGTCATCAGAATATTACCTTGAAAAGAAGACCATTAAGCTCAAAGGCTTTGATCAAAAGGAGGAAATTCTTCTATCTCAATAGACAAATCTTTGTCTCACATAGAGTCTTTCTACATCGCATGCGTCTCTATCTTCAAGGTAAAACAAACGAGTTTGATTCCAAATCATTGAACCGCAGAGCTTTTATGCAATATAGAGCTCTGAGTTATCACAAAAATCAAGGAGGAAAGATTAATCCCAAATTCTTCCCAAACATTTGTATCACCTACAACACAGCTCGAGAAGTGCCACCAACACCTGAAAGGGAAGAAGAAGAGTTTGTTCCATTTGTGACACAAAGTTTTTATTGAAAGATTGAAGTTGAAAACAAAAACATCCATCATCTCATTCATACATCATTATTCCATCATCAATCCATCCCAAAAATTCTCAAAGCATTAAGAGGTTCTTGTCCCAAATTCTCTTTTTAGATATTGCTTGAAATCAAACACATCACATCACTTTTTAGATTGTTTCTACATCTAGGATAAGCTCATCCTAAGAGACACATCTACGCAGGTTAAAAACTAGTTCATGAGTGAATCCTCTCATTGCTAGGTAGTTAAATCTGTAACACATCTCAGATTTCTCTGCACCTTATCACATCAAATCTTATCAAAACAAACAAGCAGTTCAAAAAAAAAAAAAAAAGAGAATTTCGGTTACATCTACCTTAGAGTGCTAGAGATCTACATACAACAAAAATCCACCAACCATCAATCTTTCATTTCATCACCAACTCATCATCATCTTCAATCAACTTCAAAACAAACTTGCAAACAAAATGGCTCAAACCCGATCACGATCAAGGCAACGAGAAATAGAAATTGAGGAAGAAGAGGACAATCTCAATGAATTTCAAGAAGCACTTGGAGGAAATGGGAATGATGAAAACCCAGGTACACCCACTCCTTCAACAATCGAAAGGGTTCAGCATAATCCTCATTTTAACAGATTATTTGATGAAATACTAAGGAGCAACGCAGATGCTCACTTCTTAAAACTCGCTCAAGAAGGAGCCAAACTCCCCTTAGACTTTGATCTTGCCCAATTAAGACAAGCATCAGAAAGACAAAGTCGCCATGAGGAGGAAAGGCGTAGAGATCACATCAGATATAACATTCCTCGAGGTAACCCACCACCTCCTCCTCCAAATGAAATGGAGATGTTGCGGCAACAAGTCGAGAATCTCGCCCAACAACTTCATAATGGTGTTAAGACCAATCAATTTTCACTTAACGACATCTGTCCCTATCCGTTTGATAGGAATCTTTATATGCCACCCTTTCCACGCGGGTTCGAAACACCAAAATTCGAAAAATATAGAGGAAAGGGAGATCCTCGTGATCATGTCTGAGAATTTCATTCCGCTTGTCTTGAAGTGGCTTATGAGGACACATACCTAATGCACCTTTTTCCCCAAAGCTTGGGAGGAACAACCACATAATGGTTTTCCCGACTACCAGGTGGCATTAGAACATTTGAGGAACTCATCCAGAAGTTCCTATCTCATTACTCTTATAATATTGAACGCGACATCACCATGGCTGATCTATGCAACACCAAACAAAAACCAGGTGAATTATTCTCAGTATTCCTGCAACGATGGCGCCAAATGTCTAGCAGACGTTCTCTTCAGTTACCTGAACGAGAACTAGTGGAAATTTTCATTTCCAACTTAAACGAAGAAATGGAATTTCACCTGGATGTCAAAGATACAGATTCTTTTAACGATATGATCACCAAAGGTATAAAATGTGAAAGGGCACTCATCAAAATCTTTAATGAACCCAAAGATGGTCCTCGCCCGCGCTTCAATAGCGATAAACCGAACTTCTGGAATAAGAATAAGAATATCGTCAACGATGGAGTTGTGGATGCTCGGACTGTCCAAAATGCACAACCTGTGGTTCAGTTTGCAGGACAAAATCCTCCACCTCAAAATAACACAAATGTTCTTCCTAATCAAGGTCGCATCACATCTCATGATGAACCAAGACCCCGTCCACAAAAACAAAAACGCACATACACTCCCTTAGGGGAACCCATTGAAACAGTGATGCGACAACTCATTTCTCAGAATTTGATCACTCTACCTAAGTTATCAAATTATGAGCCTCAGGTCAAACCGGCATGGTGGAGAGATATTGAACATTGTGAATTCCATCAAGGAAGAGGACACAAGACAAATAATTGTCATCGATTGAAAGATCTCATTCAGGATCTTATTGACCGAGGAGAAATTGAAATTGAAGGGCATGACCCAAAATAAACCAATAATGATCATCAGATGTTCAAGAATCCACTTCCATCGCAAGATCAAAGGGGTCCTTCCACGTCCAGACGAGGTCCTGGTACCACTGATTATACGCAAGCTGCGTATAATTACACTGTCAATCACCTGTATGATGCCAGTGAACAAATCGCAACCATAACCTTCAAAAATCCCACCTCAAATTGCAATGTTGTTACACGTCGTGGCAAGGTCACCATCAAGGTAGCTCCACAAGGCACCACCTCCATCCCAAAGCAATACAATCTTGTGGAACAATTAGATAAAACGCCTGTGCTTATATCCATTTTAGAGCTATTACGCCTGTCACCATCTCATAAAACTATCTTGGATCAAGCACTCCAAGAGGCGTCAGTCCCTGCAAACTTGAATACGGACCAATTTCAAGCCATGGTTGGAAATCTAAAGTCATCACCTTGTCTCACTTTTTCTGAAAGTGACAACTCTTCGTTCCAGCAACCTCATAACGCCTCACTCCACATTGAAGGCTTTGTCAACCAACACAGGATCAAGCGAGTCTTGATCGATAATGGAGCAGGCCTAAACATTTGCACACTTCAGTTGGTCACGGCATTGGGATATGCAATAGAATCAGTGGATCCTCGTAAGAAGATCACCATCAAAGCCTATGATGATGCAGAGCGTTCATCCAAAGGAGCTATGGTACTACCAATCCGAGTGGGCCCTGTGGTAAAGCATATCATTTGTCAGGTTCTGGACCTTCCTCTGCCATATAATCTATTGTTAGGGAGACCTTGGATACATGCCATGCAAGTTGTTCCATCTACCTACCATCAATGTATCAAGTTCCCACATAATGGTGCAGAGATCACAATCCTGGGCGATCCAAATCCCTTTGCATTTTGCCATAATATCAGCCATCAACCAGAAATTACTGTTCCTAATAATAGAGAAGCCATTTCCTCCACATCATATGTAAGTCCCGCCTCTCTTGCCAGTTCGAACACCCCTATACCCAAGCAAGAAAAGCTTAAGATGAAAGTAGCAGAGGAAGGTCTGGGAGAATACAACTTGAGTCAGCTCTTTTGTGTGGGACAAATGCCCACTTCTCCTAGAACACATGGTAAACCACAGCAGTTGCTCCGGCAACCACTAATCACGCCAGCATGTGCCTTAACGCCTTTCATCCTTGGAAAGAGTCAAGAGGAAGAAACACAAGATGAGGACCTAGCGGACTGGATCTATAAAGATCCCATCACCACTGACAAACCGCAAGTTACACTTCCTACGGAACAATATGGCAAAGGCCTCCTCATTATGCAAAGAATGGGATATGATGGTCAGAGTGCTTTGGGATACTGCAAACAAGGACGACACGAACCGCTACTGCCGGAATTCAAGCCCAAAGGTAATACAGGCCTAGGTTTTGAAAAAGAGATCCTTCCTAAACTCAGATTCAAAGGAAAACCTAGCAAACCATTTTGCCCACCTACTGCAAAGAGGACACCTTTCATAATCAAAGCACCATCAAACACTATCCCCACTGCCCCATCGAGGCTCACAAACCCACCACAACCATCTACAATGCTAATCATCCCACCAAACGAACCAGTAATCCCATCAATAACATCAATAGCAGCAGCAACTGTATCAGAACCCGCAGCAACATCTATGGCGCCAGTAATTCCAGCAGAAGCCACTGAGTCACCATTACCGATACTTCCAGTAACAAATCCTTTAAACCCCATCACGGTTCCTGCAGCACCGATCACCACAAAGATACATAAACCAATCACACCTGCCGTGTTCAACTCCAAAGACATCCCAGTATGGTATAGCAATCGGATGCTGGAAAGTGATTCAGAGACCGACTCACATGAGTGGGAATTTGATTCTGTACAGCTTAACACTTCAGATGAGGAAGACACATCACCACCTCCGCCACGCAAAGACATTCCTATTTACGAAGAAGCACAGATAAAGACCACTTGGGTACCTGAGCTGGAAACATCTTCCACAGACCCTACGTCTCATCCGACGCCTGATTCTGATAGGGAGAGTACCATCAACAACCTTCACCACACTGTCTTAACCCTCACTGATACCTCTAACGAACTTAATCTAATCGATGAAGTAATGCCCATTGTCCACCCTGAACTCATCGAATGGAACCAACCACATTCCCCATGTCTTGACCTCTTCCAAAACGATGAGGCTATCATTGACTTTTTGGAATTAAGGGATAATCTACCAAGAGGGGATCACAAAGCTGGATTCGCCATTGAACTTAATAGCGCCGCATACTTCGGGGCGGATGCCAAACCCTTCAGCTGCAAAAATATAACATTAAAACATGGATCTTCCAGTGAAAACCACACTGTGGCGCTGTTTGATCCGACAAAAGTAAAAAGAAAGAGCGTATCCAACGGTGAAAACCTCTCTGAGGTGCCTGAGGATGAAGGGTTTGACATTCTCCCTGCTAGTACACAACAGGAATGATCTATGATTCTTATTGAGGAGACCAAAGAATACAATGTGGGGACTCCTGAAAAACCTCATATCATACATCTGGCATCTCTTCTCACTCCAGAGGAACAGCCTCAATTCATAGAGTTCTTCCAGAAGCGTCAGATCAACTTCGTATGGTCATATGCAGACATGCCTGGGCTTGATCCTGATTTAGTCATGCATCACCTCACCATAGCAGAAGGAGCCAAACCTGTCAAGCAGAAGCTTCGTAAGATGCATCCCCAGATTGCAGTGCTAGTCAAAATAGAACTCAAGAAACTCCTAGATGTTGGTTTCATTAGACCAATTGATTATGAAGAATGGATCTCCAACATTGTGCCAGTCAGCAAACCAAAAGGGGGCATCCGCATTTGTACAGACTTCAGAGATCTAAATAAGGCTTTTCCTAAGGATGACTTCCCTCTACCAAATATCGACATCATAGTGGATTTGACAGCAGGACATGCCCTGCTTTCACTCATGGATGGCTTTTCAGGATACAATCAAATAAAGATCGCACCAGAGGACCAACATAAGACAGCCTTCACATGTCCATGGGGCACATACTGCTGGAATGTAATGCCTTTCAGTCTAAAGAATGCAGGAGTGACCTATCAGAGAGCAATGACCACCATCTTCCATGACATGATGCATACTATGATGGAAGATTATGTGGATGACTTACTAGCAAAATCACTTACTAGAGAAGGACATCTCCACATCTTAGATCAAATCTTTGATAGACTGGAACAATATCATGTTCGACTCAACCCAAAGAAATGTGTCTTTGGAGTGACCTCCAGGAAGCTTCTAGGATACATTGTCTCAAGCAAAGGCATTGAGGTCGATCCAGCAAAGGTTAAGGCAATAATGGACATGCCACCTCCAAAGAATATCAGTCAGCTAAGGACACTACAAGGACGGCTTCAATCCATCTGAAGATTCATTGCACAATTGGCTGATAAGTGTCACCCATTCACACACCTGCTACACAAGAACATCCGCTTTCAGTGGGATGACAAATGCCAGCAAGCATTTCAGGAACTTAAAGACTATCTCATGAATCCACCATTGCTGATGCCACCAGATCCAAGTAGACCGTTGTTACTTTATATCTCAGCGACAAGTACAGCATTAGGTGTATTATTGGCACAACATAATGCAGAAGGCAAAGAATGTGTTGTTTACTACATCTCTCGCACACTAGTTGGCTATGAACTCAATTACACACCTATTGAGCGAGCTTGCCTAGCAGTAATCTTAGCAGCCACTAAACTGAGGCACTATCTGTTGACGCACAAGGTACAACTCATCGCAAAGATTGATCCACTCAAGTATTTACTCAGCAAAGCAGCATTGACAAGCCGCTTGGCTAAATGGGTGATGATTCTAAGTGAATTTGACATTGAGTATGTGGACCGTAAAGCTATCAAAGGTCAAGTTATTGCAGATCAGTTGGTCGATGCACCACTCATAGGCGATCATCCTCTCATTTCCAATTTTCCAGATGAAGAGATATTCATGATCACAGAAGCACAGCCATGGAAACTATATTTTGATGGTTCATATACTAGGCATGGCTCGGGGGCAGGCATTTTGTTTATCACACCTCAAGGTGATAGCATCCCGAAGTCTTACAGGCTCACATTTCCATGCACCAACAATATAGCAGAGTATGAGGCCTTGATCATAGGACTCAGATTAGCCATACAATGGAAATTACAAGAACTACAAGTATATGGCGACTCACAACTGGTCATTCGACAAGCAACTGATGAATATCAGACCAAAGATGATAAACTCATGCCATACAAGCAAATGGTGGACACTCTAAAGACATCATTTACTACTATCACCTTTGAGCAGATACCAAGAGATCAGAATCGAGCTGCTGACACTATGGCTACCATCGCATCTCTACTAGATCTTCCACAGAATTCAACACGCTACGAGTTCTTGGTAGAACAGCTTTGGATCCCCGCTTATGATATCCCCGAATCTGAAATGATATGTCACCTTGTTGGTTCCGAATCCCCATGGTACGGTGAGTTCTACACCTATCTTCGCGATCATACCCTTCCTCCCAACCAATCGAATAACCAACGTAAAACCTTCATTCGCCAAACTGCTCGATATACCATTATTGCCGAAACCCTATACCGACGTAGTCTTCATGGTACTCTCCTTCGATGTCTGGAACAAGATGAGATAACAAAGGCTTTGGAAGCAGAACATGAAGGAATTTGCGGGACTCACTCCAGTGGTCCATCACTAGCCAAGAAACTCATGCGAGCTGGATACTATTGGCCATCTATGGAAAAGGATTCCTACTACTTTGTCAGAAAATGCAAGAAATGTCAAGTCCACGGCGACCTGATACATGCACCAGCACAAGAACTGCAACCAATCACAACACCATGGCCTTTTTGTCAATGGGGTCTTGACCTTGTGGGTAAGATTCATCCATCTTCATCCAATGGCCATAAATTCATTATTACCGCCACCGAATATTTCACCAAGTGGATCGAAGCTGTTCCACTTACCCAAGTCATCGGCAAGCAGATCGCCTCATTCATCCTCAACTACATCATCTGCCGGTATGGTGTGCCCATGTCCATTGTCACAGATAACGGTCTTCCTTTTAAAAATCAGGATGTCCGTGAGCTTTGTGAGAAATTTCATATCCAACATTGCTTTTCCACCCCCTATTACCCACAAGGCAATGGTCAGGCTGAAGCATCCAATAAAAACATATTGAGAATCCTAAAGAAGACAGTCAATGATGCCGGTCGTGATTGGCATGTTCAATTGAATCCAGCATTATGGGCATATCGAACTAGCATTCGAACCCCTACAGGTGCAACTCCTTATTCATTGGTCTATGGTGTTGAAGCTATCTTACCTATTGAGGTCGAGATCCCATCACTACGGGTTTCCTTGCACAATCTCATCGATGATGAAGCCTACAGAGTATCCTGTCTTCAGGACATAGAGTTACTTGATGAGAAGCGACAAGCTGCATACAACCATCTCAAAGCCTATCAGCAGCGCATGAGCAGAAGCTACAATCACCGAGTTATACCTCGTACATTTGAGGTAGGTGATCTTGTTCTTCGAGAAAATCCTCGCAACCAACCAAATAGAGAACATCAAGGCAAGTTTGAATCAAACTGGCTGGGCCTATATGTTGTCACTGCTGTATTCGGGTCCGGGGCATATCAGTTGGCTACATCAGAAGGAGAACCGCTTGCAGATCCAATCAACAACATGCACCTCAAACGGTTTTATACCTAAGGTATACAGAGCATCAGGCTCCCCTGCATATCAGAAAATATCAAAAACATTCAGAAAATGTCCTGAAGAAAATACAAAAACATTCACAAAAGTAAAAGAAAAAAATCATGCATCCAAACGATGAACAACCACTCCGGTGGCACCTTGGGTAAGTACGATGGTAAAAACCTGGCAAACAGGTGCCACTCGTAAAGGCAATGGCTCCAGTATCTTTCAGGCTCATTGCGATCACATTCATGCACACATACATCCATCCATCCCAACCATGGCTTGTTATTTGATCTACAATTAAGAAAGTACTCCATGCGTCTAGCATCCCACCTTTTCATAGTCAGGTCTACAAACTGGGGGCAATACCCTTACCCTCGTGATGGAAGTGGATTCTACATTGTCTTATATGTCATTACGCTCTTCATTCAGGCAATCATCAGAAAATATCAAAAACATTCAAAAAATGACTCTCAAAAATCCAAAAACATTCAAAAATGATTCACAAAATCCAAAAACATCAACAAAACCCATCGAAAATAAACAAAAACATGGCAACACCTTGTACATACCCATCCATGCAGATACCAAAATAAACATTGACAAACTACTCACACAATGACCACTTACCAAATGACCACACAATCCACATCAACAATCAAACTGTCTTCAACAAGGATGCATCCTTCCTTACCAAAACAAAGACAAAAGTGACGTTTTCTTTGACAAGAAAATTATGTTAAGCTATCAAATAATTGGTTGATTTGTGAGTACAATCGTTTGTTTATCTGTATCGGCATCTTGCAGCATTGTTTTATATCGTTTGCGCATTAACTCCGATGAAGTTCTGGGGCATGTCCTAATGGTGTCTACGTGGGAAGTTCACCAAGCTACATGATCTTATGCAAAATACAGTCATAGATCACTACGGCTTGCTGACTACAGCGTATACCTCGACCATATGGGCATGAACCATTACCAAGGATCCTTATTCTTTATTCTTTATGTATATATACTGTTTGGTTGCAGGTACAATGCTCATTCTTTGGTTCCTCTTCCTCCAGATTGGATAAAGGTTTTTATTTCTTAGTACGGTATGTACTTGTCTCAGGATCTGATCAAGCCTAAGATCAAGGAGGACGATCCAAGTCATGCATGAAAGGAGATGATCCTTGTCTGTTCCGCAAGCAATACTCTGGTTGACTTGACCCTTATATCAAGTCGTTTGTATTAACTTGCTATATTAAAATCCATGAAAGAAATACTCAGGTCATCTTGAATCATTGTGTCAAGATGCTTGTATTCTCTTTCAACATTTTAAAGCTCAATGATGAAAATAGAGCACTATGGATCGTCATTTCATCTCATCTATTTATATATTGCATTTCGTTGCATATCACCCATCTGTTCACTTATTCATATAGAGGTTTTATATGCAAAAATGAGAAAATTAAGCTAGTCTTGGATACAATCACGACCGAGTACTCTGATACATCATCAGTGCATCATGTAAAGTCTTAAAAACCTTGCATTCCTCATGGCAATATCATCATTGCATTTAGGTGCATCTTGCATTATGTCCATTCATGTCATTTTTTAACTTAAAACATTGCATATAGTTCATTATTGACATTAGTTTTCATTAAAAATCTTTTTCATCATTGCATCAATCATAAATAATTAGATTCATTCATGGGATCAAATTGTCTTTGGTTGTTTTAAATCATTTACTAAAACATTTCATCCAGTATAAATTATCCATTATCATCTTATCAACTTATTATCATCACACACATTCAGTTATCCATTTAGTTACAAAGTGCATTCATTCATTCATTAATAAGCATCTTATTATGTTCATTTTAGGATTCATTTCACATTACATTCATTATCATTACATTTAAGGTACAGTTATTATATCCATTAGTTATTGTATCATCCCATTTATCATTTGTACTTACAAAACATATTTAAAAGCATTTAGATTCATAAGACCATTTGTTTACAAAACATTGATTCATTTACCACATTATCATATAAACATTTGTACTTTACATTTGTTTATCCATTTACATTCATTTACCACATTATCATATAAACATGTGCACTTTACATTTTGTTTATCCATATTACATTCATCTAAACACATCTAGATGCATATTCATACATAACATCATTCATTCAAACATCATCACATAAATCATCTTATCATTGCATCGCAATAGGAAACATCAAAAATCTTGTTCATACATCACAGCATAAGCATATATCATCATGGCATTCCATACATAAAGCATTACATCACAAATCAAATACATCATATATATGTAAACCTGCATTCATATCTCAGTATCTCACATCATAAATCATCATAAAAACATGCATAAAAGAAACATCTCGTATACATCTAAGCAATAAATCATCATCATGCATAAACATCCATCCATCATCACATGCATAATCATCACAAATATGGGATCTCCTCATATATATCATCTCATATATCAGAGTACAATGAAGTCTACAAAATCGGCTACCAAAGAGCCATCCAAGATACAGTCCAAAAAATAGACAATGATACAATACATGTATGCAAAAATGCTCTCTCAAATGCCACTCTGGCCAGATGTTGTACCACCACCACCCCTACCTACTCCACCACTGGTACCTGCACCACCTGATCCATCTCTCCGTGGAGGCCTCATCGAACCCCCACTCCCTCCTGCATCCCCTGATCTCTCCTGCCATAGAGGACCCATCACACCCCCACTGCTCTGCATCCTCTGTGATCGCTCGGATCTGGCCTGCCGCATCTGTGAATAGCTGAGAGCTCGCTGGATAATCGGTACCACCTGCTCATATAACCCATGCCAGTACTCTATCTCCGCCTGTGCTCGCCGCATCTCCCTTATAATCTCCCCTGAAGGCCCCTGTGCACCAGTCCGCACTCTCTCCTGTAGCTCCGCCAATCTCTCCACCGCAGTATCTCTCTCCCGTAGCACCACTGTCAGCTCTGACTCACGTGCAAATAGCTGCACATCTCTAGCTGCTACCTCCGCCTCTAATCTCTCTACCCGGGTCTGCAAATAACCTATCATGTGCTCCCGCAGATCCCCAGTAGCTCCCTCCCCCATGTCCATGGCTGCTGCACCTGTATCACCCCCAGAACCACCCTCCCCTGTACCACCCTCTCCTGCACCTGTATCCATAGGGATCTCTCTCTCCATCCCCCTCCCACTCAGCTGCACTCCTCCCTGCATCAGAGGACCCTGTGATATCTGCAGCGGTAATCCACCTCTCCCTCTCCGCTGTCTCGGCATCCCCAAAGATCCTCCACCTCCTCCACTCCCTCCTCCACCTCCTCCACCACCTCCTCCACCTCCTCCTCCTCCACCTCCTCCACCACCTCCTCCTCCACCTCCACCTCCTCCCCCAACTCCTCCTCCTCGGCCTCCTGCTCTCCGTCCTCGTCCCCTCTCATCCTCAAACGCTGGGATCGGCTCAGCTGGGTCTGATATCCGCAGGATTGGGTGCGCCGCCCGATACTATGTATACTCTGCTGTAACCCCTGCATCCACGACCCTCGGTCGTAAGTCCCATGGCCTCGCCTGCAGTGTCCGGAACTCTGCCAGTGCCTGATCATACGGTAGCACTGGACCCCATGCATACCGCTCTTGGATCACTCGTGCATACTCCCCTGATCCACTCGGCAGTCCCTGCTGCCGTCCAAACTGCCTCATCACCCGTCCCGGCACCTGTCTCTCTACATGATACGAGGTCCTCCCAATGAGGAATCGGGTCATGAAGCAATACGGTAGTGCCTCTACATCATCCTCCCATGGCTCACACTCCAAGTATGGCCGCCAGATCACTGCATCCAAATCATCTAATGCCCGTCGCCACCACTCTAGCTTCCCCAAGTGGGGCTGGCTCATCATACCACTATACATAAACATATAGGGCTGGTCCACGGCTCGAAATCTCAGACTCACTGTTTGAGTCACTGGTAAGTGCTCCCATACCCACACATGCAGCAGCGTCATGCCCACTGCTAGAGACCCCCGCCCTCTGTACACTACCTCGTGTAACTCCTGATACATGTGCACTAACACGCACGGCCCCCAGGCATATCGGGTCCCCTCAGTCACCATCATCTCTATCACCTGTCCCCATCCCACCGCCAATCCATGTGACCGCCTGTCGGGACACAGAAGTCCTCCGACGATCCCTGACAATACTGCTGGAAGGGGCTCATATAGTGCCGCTATATCCTCCCATGCAATCGAGTCATCATCAATGTATACATCCTCATCAAATATCTGCTGACAGGACACTGTCCCCCAGGATCTATCATATGTCACTAGCTGCCCCCGAATCGGAATCCGAAGGATACGCCACACGTCCTCTAAAGTCACCGTCATCTCGCCCTGGGCTAGATGGAACATGCACATCTCACTGTGCCATCGCTCTGCCAATGTTGTGATTAGGTCGTGATTCATCCGAATCACGGGCATATGCATCACCTCGTAGAGGCCAGTAGCTGCAATACAGTCTATCTCTATCTGTGTCAATCGATCCCGCAATCCCTGTGTCGCGGGGTGGCGCTCGCGTAACTGCAACACGCGCAGATCCTCCTGCACATAGACATTCATCACAATCACCATCAATTGTTTTGTTATCAAACTTTCTTAAGTTTAAACCTAGACTATCATCAGATACTTTGATCAAGTATCTTTGGGTCTCAACAGGTAAGCAATCATGGCCGCCTAGACTTCAACAGGCATTTATCCTAACAAATGACCTAAGTCTCATCGGGCTGCTATGGTTCAAAACAACTCCCACTGCACCTCGCCATCCATCAATCGTTAGTCATCCGGAGATTTATTTTGTCCGAAACTGGGGCATCTCGTTATCCTAAGGCAAAAGCGCTATTTTATCTACAATAGCGCTATTTATATACAATAGCGCTACAACAACATCAATAGCGCTCAAACCTCTCTACAATAGCGCTAAAAAACCAAAAGCACTAAAAACGCTATACAATAGCGCTATTAAGGGCCAATAGCGCTCAATTAACCCTACGATAGCGCTAATTTGCCAAATGCGCTAAAACTTGCCTGCAAAAGCGCTAATTAATAGCAAAAGCGCTCAAACTAGCTTACAAAAGCGCTATTGCGGCACAATAGCGCTAATTCATGGAGCAAAAGCGCTAAAAACATAGTTCCAGCGCTCTTGCTCCGACTTGACTTGGACTCAGCTAAAAACATATTAAAAATGCATGAAAAGAAAGTTTTCGAATTTGCGTACCGCTGGTCACATAAATCTGTCCATTTTAATTAAATGAATATTTCGTATTTATTTGATCAAAAATCCACTAGCCACCAGTTAATTAAATTAATATTTAATTAATTCATCCCCAAACATTCTTCTATTAATTAAATAAATTATTCAATTTATTTTAATTAATTCATTAAATCCAATTCAAATCAATTAATTAAATAAAATCAATTTATTTAATTAAATCCCCCTATTCCTCTTTTAAATAAATTAAATAAAATATTTATTTAAATCATTATCCCCACCCCACTTGCATTTTCCTACAAATGCAACTTGCACACATTTTGAAATAAATGAATTTTTATTTTAAATAAAATCCTATTTTCCCTCACCCACCAAATCCACTTGCAAAATCTAATCCCCTTCTAGATTCTTCTAACCCCTTCCTAATTAGCCTAATCCATCCCCTAAATATTGTCACATTCCTAAGCAAAATGGAGTCACTTCTCAAAGCCTCAAAGTCTTTGATAACCATTAAAGGCTTCAAGTCTTCAACCACTAAATGGCTCAAAGTCTTTGATAACCATTGAAGGCTTCCAACTTTCAACCACTTAATCCCCAAAGTCTCCAATAACCATTAATGGTTAATTCAACCCTCCCACATGGTTAAAACATTTGTTTTGACTCAACATCTACCCAACCCAAGGGTCTCATCAAGCATTTAATGCTTTGACCATGATTATCTCTTAATCATTTGCACAAAGGTTTATCCTTGCATTAACTCCTAATCCAGTGGGTAATCCTACTTTAGACTTGACCCTTAGCCTTTAGATAACCATGAGGTCTTATCAGGCCTTTAATGCCTCCAACCTCTTCTCTCAACCCAATCCTATGTTGACACTTGTCACCATTTCATTGGTGCAAATTGTGCACATGGATCCCCAACTTTCAAGCTTGACCCTTGATTAAACCTTTCAATCCTGGCCATCCATTGCTCCATTTTTCCTATAAATAGAGCCCATTCCTTCATAATCCAGATCCTGAAAACTTGTAAGCATTTAGACTATAGCCATTTTAGAGAGCATTTAGCATAGCATAACTAAATCTTGTCTTTTTGGTTAAAATATATCATTTTAGCATTAGCATTAGCTTTTCATTTCATATTTGAAGCTTAATACTACAATCTCAATCCTCCATAAGCATCCATAGTGCAAAAAGCTGCTGAGAGCTACACTATTTTGGAACTTGGAGAGGAGAGGAACAAGGGAGAAAGGAGCTAATATCATGTTAAGAGATAGTTGGAGATATCTCATTGTCTTACTTCTTTAGTTAGATTCATTAGCATGTTTTTAGTGTCTCCTTTGGAATGCCTTCATAGATTTAGTTTTTGATTGACTAACTCTAACGTCTTGTGTGTTTTGTGTTGTTTGATCTTAAACTAACATTTTGCCATTTAGGAGGGCATCAATAAATATATTGATTCTTGTCTTGGTTGACATGATTGAATAGGCATAACTCTTAATGTGAAAGGACACATTTCAAGGTATAAATATAAGTTGCCTTGAGATCATTAAAGCGCCCATTCTTATACATCTCTTCGATTAAGAGCGGACATGAAGAGTCGGTTTGGAGTAGTCATAAAGAGAATTTTTTTTAGCAATCATAAAGAGCAGTTTTGGAGCGTTCATAAAGAGCAGTTTTTTAGCAATCATGAAGAGCGGTTTTGGAGCGTTCATAAAGAGAAATTTTGGAGTTGTCATAAAGAAAAAAACATAGTAGATATATGAAGGAAAATAAAAAGTTGCATACTAGTAACTTATGAAGTTAATTCAATCTCATGTAGAGGGCAAATTTATGCAAGTTGTGTTAGAATGATTTGTGAAGATTATAGTACACTTGGTGTAGATTCATTATGAATGAGGATATTAGATTTATGAGCACAATAAAGGAATATTACTTTTCAAATATAACTAAGGACTTTAAAGCAGGTTCTCAAAAAAGGAGTGGATAAATTATTGAAGCTCTTCAAAGGATCTAGGGTAGATCCATCAACATCATGAAGGTTGGAGTCTATTACTTGGCAATATTTGAAGTTGGAGCCTCTTATTCAAGAGTTTCTTATTCAAGAGCTTCTTATTCAAGAGATTGGGGTTTCTTCCTAAGTTAGAGCTCAGTGGAGGGCATTGGTGTCTCCTATGGGTTGGACTCTATGAAGTTGTAACAAGTTATAGAAAAGAAATATTTTGTCGTGATTTTCTCCCACAAGGATTTCCACGTAAAATCACGTGTGCATCTTGTCTTCTTGTGTTAGATCTTAATTATGTAAATGTTATATTCATTGATTTAAGATTTACAAAATTAAAAATTGATAAAGTTGATCTTATAATGATTCACCCCCCCCCCCCCCCTTCTCAATATGTTTGTGTGTGTGTGTGTGTGTGTTTTCTTCAGTTGGTATCAAAGCGGGTTCCTTCAAAAAAGTCTAACTAATTGAATGAAAGATCTTAAGAACACACATGAAAAGTCAAGAAGGGTTCTCTTCAAGCCAGGCTCCATTGTTTGATACGAACAACTATGATTTTTGGAGTCTTAGAATGTGCATCTATTTGATGGCCCATGGATTGGATATATGCCAAGTAGTTGTGGATGGCTATGTGATGTCTTCTACTCCACCTACTGATCAAGCCAAAAAAAGACCATTTAAGAATAATGCAAAAGCTATGAATGCAATTCTAAGTGGACTAACCAAAAATGAATGTCAAAGTCATGCAATGCACATCAAAAAAAGAAATATGGGAAAAAATTCAAAATAATATTGAAGAATACAACAAAGTGAAGAAGGCTAAGATCCAAACCCACAAGAGACAATTTGAAAGCCTAAAATGAAGGAAGAAGAAAATGTTCTTATTGGCTTTCTCTGTGTGGATGAAGTTGTAAACACTATTTGTGATCTTGGAGAAAATATTGATGAAGATGTTATTTTGCAAAAAAAATTAAGATCTCTTCCCATGAGATTAGATGCAAAAGTTTCATCCATTGAAGAAATGAAGGACTTGAATACCTTGAAGATGGACTAGTGGCATGGCATTCTTATGGCATATTAAATGAGGACCGAGAATGGAACAACATCAAAGCAAGAAGACACCCTTAAAGCATCAAAAAAGAAGACTACTTTGTGAATCAACCAACCACAAAGGTAAGTATACTCTTAAATATTTTAATTGTGGCAATATAGGTCATTATGTGGCCAAATGTCCATGGATAATTAGAAGTATATTATGATAAGAGAAAAGACAAGAAAAATCATCATAGTAAGAAGCAACACAATCAAGGAAAATTCAATAAGTTTTTGAATACACAACAAGGGCCTATATGCCCAAGGACTAATAGTTCATATGAAAGTGATGAATATTTTTTGAGAAGTGGAAGAGAATAAATTGTCTTCATAGCCATGGAAATAAAAGAAGAAGCTCAAGATGTGAAGACAAAGAAAATGAAAAACTTGAAAGTGAGGACAACACAATAGAGGATCTTGAGGAAGAACTTACCGTTGCTATTGAATAAATCAAAAGGCTCAGGAAAAAGAACTCAAAGCTAAAAGATCAAATCTGAGAGGATGGTAAACCATTCGAGAAGACAATAATGGATAAAAGGTTCAAGCTTAAGAGGCCGAACGCATTGAGAATGTCTTGAAAAAATAACTAAAGGCAAAAATTACAAAAGTTGAGAAGATTGAATCAGAGACTGTTTCCCTAAGGAAGGAGCTAGAAAAGATCAAAGACTAGTTGAGCAAAAACATGAAGTTTGACAAGAGTTTGGAAATGTTAGAAGACCTTATTAATTCACAAGGATCACCTTTTGACAAAAATGGTATTGGTTTTAATGGAAAAAGTTTCAATAAGGATGTAAGCAAGGAGGTGAGAAAAGAAGGGAATAAAAAGGAGTTCAATTATTCCTTTCATGGTTTTTTTTTCATGAAATCAATATGGTCATAAAGCAGTAGAATGTAGAATGCATACAAGGAATGATTTCAAATTTTCAAAAAAGAAATTCAACTGATTTGCTCCTCTAATGAATTATAAAGTCATATGTTATAAGTGTAACAATTTTGGGCACAACCAAGTTTTGTAGAATTACTTTTATTGAGCCTCCAAGACAAGAAAATAAAGAAGTTGTTTGTGATAAGAAAAAGAATGAACCAAATAAAGTTCGGAAGAAGGAGAAAGAGACAAAGGAGAGATCTATGCTTGTACAGGATTCTTTACATGCTCAAGATTAGAGAAACCAGTGGTATGTTGACAACAAATGCTCCACTCACACGACTAGTGACAAGAGTAATTTTTTGTCTTTGAAGAAGGTAGAAGAAGGAATGGTAAAATTCAAAGGCAATGATATAACAAATATAAAAGGAAAAGGTACACTCAGTCTCGACAATGGAATAACCAAAACTAAATATGTTTTATATGTAGTAGGACTGAAGCATAATCTACTAAGTGTGAGTCAAATGTGTGACTAACTTCACACCTTTACATTTCATTCCAAAGGATACAAAATTATGAAAGATAAAATTAATAGTTCGTCACCTATAGAAGAATGGGAAACTCTACATTCTAAATGAGCTAAGAAGTGAAAATTGCTATATGGGCTAAGAAGATGAGAATTTTCTATGGCACAAGAGGTTCAAACACCTAAATTTTGACAATATCATGAAGATTAGCAAAAATCAAGCCATAAGAGACATGACAAAATTAGCAAAGCCATCAAATACCATTTGAAAACAATGTCAATATGAGAAACAGACAAGGACAAGATTCAAATCAAAGGATTATTCTACATCAAAGCCTTTGGAACTTATTTACATTGATTTGTGTGGGTCCACGAGGACAAAAAACTTATAAGGTGAGTGTTATTTCATGTTTTTAAATGAATGATTATTCCAGGATGACGTGGGTAGCATTTATAAAAGAAAAATATAAAGCAATATAGAAGTTTAAGGCAATCATAGCCTTAGTAGAGAATGAAACAAGGTTGATCAAGTGTCTTAGATTTGACAAAGGAAGAGAATTTACATCAAATGAGTTTGAAGAATATTGTAGCAGGTAAGGGATAAAAAGACAATATTCAACTATAAGAACTCCATAGCAAAATGGAGTCATGGAGAGAAAGAATAGAACCATCCAAGGTATGGAAAGACTCATGCTCTATGAACCCAATATAGTTGGCACTTTTTGGAAATAAGTGGTTCACACAATTGTATACATCTCCAACTGAGCTTAAATCAAGGTTAACAATAACAAAAATCCATATGAACTTTGGAAGAGAAGGCCTACATCAATAAAGTATTTCACAGTTTTCAAAAGTAAATGTTATATAAGGATGGATGAAGAATATTGGTCAAATTAACTTCCAGAAGCGATGAAGGTAACTTCCTTGGATATTCCACAAGGAGCAAAGCTTACAAGTGCTATAAAAAGAGATTACACAAAGTTGTTGAAAGTGTGAATGTGAGAGTAACAAATAAAGGAATCAAAAGGATATAGAACAAGAGATTGATTATTAGAAGAAAGAAAGTTAAAAAAAAGAAGAAGCAAACGAAGAAAAGGAAATTGAAGAAGTTGAGCAAGGAAATCCAAAAACATTGTCAAAGGCAACACCCAAGAACCATCCAGATTTGTTCAAAATAACCATTCTAGAGATTTGATTATTGGAGGCAAAGACATAGAATTTCAAACAAAAAGAAGATTTGCAACTGTAACAAAACATACAAATATGTGTTTTCTTTCCAAAATTGAACCAAAGAACTTTTCGGAAGCTAGTGAAGACAAACACTGGATCAAATTTATGGAGGAAGAATTGGATCAAATAGACAAGAATGAAACTTGGTAGCTTGTCACAAGACCCAAGAACAAGAATTTTATTGGAATGTATATTTTGTAACAAGCTGAATGAAGATGGGGAAGTCGTAAGGAATAAAGAAAACCTTGTGTGAAAAAGGCTATGCACAAGTTGAAGGAATAGACTTCGAGGAAACATTTGCTCCTAATGCAAGATTAGAAGCCATCGGAATGTTTGTAGCTCTTGCAATTTTCAAGAACTTCAAAGTGTATCAGATGGACATAAAATTAGCTCTTCTAAATGTAAATCTTGTAGAAGAAGTGTATACTAAAGAACCTAAATTATTCATTCTAATAGAATGAGGATTATGTGTTTAGACTAAAGAAACCCCTCTATGGACTAAAGCAAGCCCAAAGGGCTTGGTATTCAATGTTAGATAAATATCTCCAAGAACAAGGCTTCAAAAGTGTAACATGCCACAAATTCTATACTTAAAATAAAATATCTATTGTTGTCTAAATTAAGATAAATTTCAAAGCTTTTCAAAAAAAGCATAACTACTTCACCTGAAATTGAAAACTAACTAACTAACTGCTCTTCAGCATAATAAAAATATAATTGATTTATTTGAAAGGAAGTTAATATTTTAATTGAACATATCATGTTATCATATTTAGTAAGATAAAGAAATCAATACGATAACTTTCATTTCAAAGGAAGAGACAAAATTCAAAGATTACAATCAATAAGCTTCCCAATTGGAGATCTTTTGTATCAAGCCTCGACATATGCTAGGAGAGGGAGAGCATCATCAAGGGCTTTTCCACCCAACCATAGACTTGGCAGTCTCTTGCACCCCTTCCAATTGGAAGTAGCCTGACCCTTCACAACGGTGTAGCTTAAGTATTGGATCTAGATCCCATCTTGCCACCTAAGTTTTATGTTTAGAACCTACACATACCTAGTTGATTATTAACTTTAGATACCCCCTAACTAGTATGACCATTTGACTGGTAGGTGTATCTGGTTCATGTGAACTGGTGGTCGCTTGCATAAAGCAGCACCACCTTGGCCAAGGTTTTAACATTGCAAGCACATTAAACACGATGTCATTATTCACCACCCTTGCTCGACTTGTACATATTGGAGTTCAATTGATTCACTGGTTACATATTGATTCTTTAATCACCAAGTCACAAATTTGTCTCATGTCTATTGACATCATCTGTTTAGAACAACCTTTTTATGATAATAACATGTGCTTGAGCCTAACTAACTCACTGGATAAATAAAGCATTAAGGTTCAGTTGACCCACTGAACCTTTAACCAACTAATTTTGTCACAATCACTTGCCAATAGACAATAACAGTCTTTATTGACCTTCATGGTAACATGACATTAACGGCCAACCTAGTGTTGTCTACCGACTCCTAACAAGCTCAGTTGTCACAAGGATACCTTTAGCTAAGTTATTCATTACACACTGCTCTCCTAAACATGGAAATATAATCCCAATAAACAAGAATACTAAATCAGTTATCTAACCATTCTTGAGCATGACTAAATATTCTTTACTGAATCCGATATTCTTTAAATTAAATCTTTTTCAATAAGATAATGAATTGATTAAGACTAAAATCTAAATGCTATTATTTGTGTCTCTAATATTCTTGTTGGTTAACTAGACCATATCATACTGCCTATTACTTAATAATCTTCATAGCATGAGTAACTATTTTTATTCCTTATAATAGATCAATAAAGCTTACTTGTTGGTGAAATAGTTTGCAGAAGTTACTCATTATACCACGGATCAGGTATGTAAGCAACCCATTGTTAAGCATTTTAGCAACAAATATTTATTGGTTTTAAAACATAAGGCACTTGACATTTCATGATAGAGAAATCACAAATCTAATGCAATGGTATGTTCATTGTTAAGCAACATTCTTGTAGGAAGATATAAGTATGAGATAATTTACTATTGATGATATTCAAACCAAAACATTATGATCGCTATTGTGATCAAATGACCTTTGCAGAATAAGAGATCGCGAAGGAAATTATTCATAAAAAAAAAACCATCCCTAATGCCCTCCACCTTCTTCAATTAAATAATCTCATTCTTCCTTAAGTTGTGCAGTGATAACCACTCCAAGAAAGGTTCAATCAAGAAATTGAAAACAGGATTCAACTCACACATTAGGTGGCGATGAAGCAACATTCCAAAGAATTAAGGCATAGCTAATAATAAGATTTTTACTTTGAATATTCAATTCTTATATTTTATTAAGAAAACATAACCTCATTTAAGTATCATATAACATAGATATATTTATATGTTTTATACATTCTTATCTGAGTTTATATTTATATGTTAAATAAATGAAATTTATTTGTTAGAAAAATAATTATGAATCCATTAATATCATTATAAAATAATTATTAAGCCAAGGGTATCAACGAACACATAACTCCAAAAGACGTCTAAGGTAAAGACCAACTTCCTACTAATTGACAAGACGTATAACCACCCTAAAAGCCAAGGTGACATCTTAACTTCACAATGACCTGACACCAGGTTCAAGGTTCGATGGCAAGTTCGATCAATCCCAAAGTTCACAAACCTCTCCTTGATGACACTCTCCCACAAAGGGGTAAGGTATGTACGCCTCGTTTGTAGTGCAGTTAGGTACCTCCTACAAGGAGTATGAGATAGTCTCATACTGCTCTAGGCCATCTGTAGACCCATACATAGATGACTGGCATCTTGGACTATAAAAGACATTATCATTATCATTATCCCTCCCTTCGAAGGTGTTGTTAATCTTGCATCCACTTGGTAACATAAAAATGGTTAGACCATTCATATATTCTCCAAATTCACAAATATATAAAATATCATTGTCAAATTAAATCATTCATAACTATTGTAGTCACATAAATCTGTCCACTTAATTTAATGAATATTCACTATTTATTTAATTATTTAACCATCAATAATCAGTTAATTAAATTAATATTTAATTAACTCATTCTCAACCTCTTCTCTTATTAATTAAATAAATTATTCAATTTATTTAAATTAATTCATTAAGCCATACTCTAAATCAATTAAATGAATAAAACATATTTATTTAATTTAACCATTTTCCTCCTTTAAATTAATAAATAAATATTTATTTAAATCCCTAAACTACCCCCCCACTTGCATTCTCCTACAAATCAAAGTTGCGCCTATTTAGTTGAAATAAATGAATTTTATTTTAATTAAAATCCTATTTTCTCTCACCCACCGAACCCACTTGCTCTTCTAACCCATTCTAGACTCTTCTAACCCATTCTAGATTCTTCTAACCCATTCTAATTTAGCCTAATCACCCTCCCTAATTATTGTCACATTCCTAAGCAACTTGGAGTCACTTCTCAAAGCCTCAAAGTCTTTGAAAAGCATTAAAGGCTTTATGTCTTCAACAAGTTAACCCCCTAAGTCCTCCAAACCATTAATGGCTCTTACATAACCATTAATGGTTAAACTCAACTCACCCACATGGTTAGAGACTTTCCCTCTAACTCAACCCTCATTTGACTCATGGGTCTCTTCAAGCATTTATTGCTTTGACCATGGTTATCCCCACTAACTCTTGCACAAGAGTTTGTCCATTGGATAAAGGCACTATTCATTGAATAAAAGCTTTATTCATTCAACTCGAGCCTAACCTTACCTCCTAAGGTAACCTTCAAGTGATCTCAAGCATTTAATGTTTCTTCCCTCTCCTCTCTAGCCATCTCATGTTGACATTTGTCATCCTAGGATTGGGTTGAAAGCCCTCACATGGATCACAAACCCATCAATCCTGACCCTTGTTGAGATTGCTCAATCTCAACCATTGCCCTATTTTTTCTATAAATAGAGCCCATTCCTTCTTTATCCAGATCCAGAAATCTTGTATAAATCAAACTTATACCAAATTTGAGAGAACATTTAGAAGCACTTTTATTTGTTATTTTGGCTAAAATTAACATAGATTAATTAGGTGCTTTCTCGTAATAGCTTGTTTGCATTTTCATAATTAGCCATTTTCATAATCTTGAATCTCCACAAGACATCCATAATAGTGCAAAAAGTTGAGGGCTACACTCATGTGGAACTTGGAGAGGAGAGGAACAAGGGAGGAGAAACTATGAGCATATTGGAGGGCATCTTGGAAGGTTTTGTGTCTTTCCTTAGTTTTTGTGTGCTTTCCATAATCTGTTTTATATCTCTCTTGATATGCATGCTTAGGATTGTAGTTTCATTCCTCTTTCATTTTTTATTGTTGCTAACAACACTAACGTTTGAATCTTATGTTTCTTGAATCCTTTTTGGCGTGCATCAACCATGGTACAACTCAATTAATGATTATGCATGTAAAAAAATATAAATAATATAATGATCACAAGTACCTCTACATTTAGCATCCTTTATTGAAAGAGGGATGTAACAAGAAGAAAAATAGTGGATAGCAAATTGTATATCAAGAGTGAATGGGATACATTAGTGATTGTTTAGGTATATGTCATTAACATCGTTTTTGGAGTTGACAGTGATAAGATGTGTCGGGAATTTGCTTCAAATATGTAAAAGGAATTTGAGATGTGAATATTAGGCAAGTTATCTTTCTTTCTTGGATGGCAAATTTCCCAATCAAATAAAGGAATTTTAATTTTTTTAAACCATGTATGTTGAAGAGATGTTGAAGAAGTTTAGAAAGGAGGATTGTAATCCGGTGAGTACTCCCATGGGTATTGGTAGCAAATTGAGCAAAGATAATGAATCTCCTACAACAAATCAAAATTTGTATAGATCTATGATTGGAATCTTGCTAAATCTAACAGCTACAAGGCCTGATATTATGCAAGCAATTGGTTTAGTGGCACGTTTACAAGTAGCTCCAAAAGAAAGTCATGTTTATGCGATCAAGAGAATATTGAAATATTTGAAGGGGGGTATGGACTTTAAATTGTGGTATCCAAAACGTGAATATTTCAATCTTACAACATACACAAATGTGGATTGGGTTGGGAGTATTCATGATAAAAATTAAAAAAGCATTGGTGGAGGTGCTTTTTTTCTTGGCAATTGTCTTGTATCTTGGCTAAGCAAAAAATAGACTTCAATTTATTATCAACAGCAAAGGCGGAGTATATTGTAATATCAACTGTTGTAACAAGTTCTATGGATGAAACAAACATTGAAAGAAATTAAAGTTGAGTATGAGCACCTCATTCCATATTTTGTGATAATACAAGTGTCATCAATGTATCAAAGAATCTAGTCATGCACTCAAGAATAAAGCATATTCCAATCAAATACCATTTCTTGAGGGAGCAAGTACTTGAGAAGCAAGTAAAATTATAATATGTTTCTACTAAGGAAAAAATTGCCAACATCTTCACAAAGCCTCTTCCTAAAGAGACTTTCGAGTACCTAAGGGAGAAATTGGGAGTGATGTCACTCTCATCCATTTGCTAATTCTTCAAGAGAAATATATGTTTAGGGGAAGCTATTCATTGCCTTATTTCGTTAGTCCTAGATACCATTTTCCATTGATGCAAAGGATGAGAAGTTAAGTCAAGGGGATCATACAGTCAAGGAGAGCATTTCAGTCAACCTACAATAGTTGCCATCATGAGTTGCTTTCAAAATATTATTCCTACAAGGTTGTCATCAATGACAAAGAGGGATATTGTTGAATTATATTGTGATTGATTTCAAAGAACAATAGAGAAGAGTTTAGAAGACAACAATGCATATTTAAAAGACTATATTTGTGGCCCTTTTAATAGGGTTTGCAAATAAATATATAAATAAAATAAACTTGTTATTTTGCCCAACCTAAAAGGGCAGGAATATTAACAAATAAAGAGGTCTATTAAATGATTGGGTCGACTCATGAGTTTAGGTGCCCTATTTTGGATGATATATAATCAAATTAAGTAACTTCTCCCTAAAAATAAGGCCAACCCTCCCTTGGAACTAGCGCCTATCTTAGAGAAGAATTTTCAAAGCTATAAAAATTCAATAAATTTCTCATAGTAGATGACCTAGGTAGTTGCACACCCAAGTTTTAAAATCATTTAAAATAAAATAAAATAAATATACTGATCTCTACCTTAGTTGGTCTAATTGAGGAGGAATATCCCTTGGTGTGAAAGGACACATTGGAGGGTATAAATATAAGTTATTCTGAGATCATTAAAGCACCCATTCATTGCATATCTCTTCGATTAAGAGCAGACGTAAAGAGAAGGTTTGGAGCAATCATAAAGAGAATTTTTTTAGTAGACATAAAGAGTAGTTTTGGAGAAATCATAAGCAACAGTCTTGGAGTAGTCCTAAGGAATAGAAAAGAGTAGATCTATGAAGGAAAATCAGACCTGTACATACTATTAAACTTATGAAGTTAATTCAACCCCATCTAGAGGGCAAGTTTATGCAAGTTGTGTTAGAATGATTTGTGAAGATTACAACAAACTTGGTGCAAATTCATTGTGAAGGAGGATATCAGGTTTATGATCACTTCCTTTAGTCAATATCTATCACATCGATTAATCGTCCTTTAATCAATATGATCACATTGGTTTTTCTTCCTCCTTTCATAGATGTTGTGAAGATTCATTGTTTAATCAATATCTTCGTCCACTACGATCACTTCCTTTAATCAATATCTATCACATTGGTTAATCTTCCTCCTTTTATAAATATTGATCATCCTTATTGTGATTCTTTATCTACTATTTTCTCTCCTACATAAACACCATCTCTTTAGACCTAGACCCTTGTCATTATATTTATTTACCTTTTCCTACTACCACTTCTATACCACTTCTTATGATAGCATCACAATATTTGTATTGTTAGCAAAGAATTATGTATCCTGCCACACCTACATGCTTGTACTTTCCTTTACCTCCTAAGGTTCTTACATACCCCTATCCTATTGGTATAGAAACTTTATTTTATAAAATATAATGGCCACGGTAATTTGTTGCACCATATGACACACTTCTCCACCATATGTTCTACCTACACTTGTGATCACTATGTCTTGTCCACATTCTTTCTTAGAACCTTGACAAATATCACTTTAGATGGTTTCTATACATTATCTATTTGTCTTTTACACTCCTTTGTCAATATCGATCATATCTTTGTCTCTCTTACACACTTGTTGCAATACAAAGAAAGTGTCGATGAGACTATCATGGGATTCATTTCTCATCTCTTTCTTGTTCAGTGGGTTACCAACCTCCCAATAACCTTCTACATTTTTTCTTTGAGAACTTATTGTCACATATCCAATAAGATATGCTTATTCAACAATTTTGTTCTCTTTCTAAATTAGTTTTTTATGCCATTGAAATTAACCAAATATTTCTTGACCATCCTAGCCCCAAATATGATGAACCCTCTCCTATCCCTCCACCCATGGATCTCCCCTTGTGTTATTTCTTCACTTACCCAACCTTTTCCCTATCCATCCAATCTTGAACCCAATTCATGTACACCTCTTGGTGGCCCTCTTCATCATGTCTTACCCATTCTCTTAAAATCCAAACAAAATTCTAAAAACCATTGTATCCCTCATACTTACCCAACTTATTGTATATTACCTATTATTACTATGAAAACCATTTCCATTCCTAAAACCTATCCTATGCTTGGGTGGTCTCTTTCTCCCACTATAGCAGATGCACTTCCACCTTCTTCTGACAAGATATTGATTCAATCCACTGTCAATGTTCCTCCTATAACATATGTATCCACTCATTTTGCATCTATATATTTAAAGAACTCTCTTCTCCATTCTCCTTTTGAGGGACACTTGATTGACTCAATAGATCAATTCATCTCTATCATTGGTTACTTCAATTCACATTCTTTTTCTCTTTGTTGTGTCAGTATATGTTATGTAGGACACATAGCTTTCTTTTTTTTTTACTTTCCATTCCCTCACAAAATTTGAGTGCAACCATCTTGCATGGTAACAACACAACGATATTCCTCTTCATTGTCCTTACCTACACAATAGTGATAAGCACTTTTGATTTTTCCTATTATGGGTGAAAATATCCTATATACAAATTACCTAAGGACCTTTCCTTTATCCATTCCCTTCCATCTACCTTAAAATGAATTGCATTGTTTTCTTTTCCATATGCATAATTTTTACTTTATTTTGCATTTGTTTCATAGGTTTTGTGCTTTTTGACATTGTTGTGTTGTAGATCATGTTTTGTAATAATATGCAAAGTTTTACAGTCTACTATGTGGTTTTGCATATTCTTGGTTGGGGACATGAGCCATCTTTATTTAGAGTGTTGTTGCAAATCATTTTTTGCATCCTTAAAATTATGTTTATTTGTGGTATTTTATTTGTGTACTTTATCACTTAGTGACATCAACTTGCTAAAATGTGGATAAAATGTAATGTTGAAATTGCATACCCTATCATTATCGCATTATGTTTTAGAATCCCTTTAATGTTCATCCCATGTAGAATTTTCAAGGAATTTTAAGTTGATCCTTGGCCTTTTCCTTCACTAATTTGCTAATTTCTATATCATATTCTAATTTATTTATTTTACCTAGAGCCACCTGTCCAAAGTTTTAGTGTTTTCTCTAGGATTCCAATGTGAGGCATGGACATATGCATGACACACCATTATTTCGTGAGTTTTTAAATTTTAATCTAGTGGCTTCCCACCTAGCTACCTACTCTTGTCTATTATAACACTAGTTTATTACAAAATGGTCCTACATTCAAACATTACATTTCAGCTTCATCATGAATATCTTGCAAAGGTAATTTTTGAATTAACACATCACACATGAAACTTACTTATCTTCTTGAAGCTTAATGTGGATATATGTTATAATTTCATTGAAATTCTAAAATGCTTATTCATCTCATATCTCATTATTGTTAAGATCAATTTAATATACTTTTTTTTATCAGTAAAGGGCATTAGTCGGAAGATTTTATATAATATAAGCAAGATATACATAGCATAGTAAATAGTTTTAAGTTTGCAAGTATGAGACAAAATCAAAAAATAATTCCAAAATGCCCAAAAAATAATATTGGACAGAGCTAGAAACTCGAAAGTTCAAGAGCTGGATAAAACTACTAGATCTAACTAGACGGGTGTTACCCATGAATTTTAAATTTTGTCACCATGTCACAAAGTTTTTCCATGTCTTGAAGTTTTTCTTTAGGGTCTTCCTTCATCCGCTTTAATAATATGAATCCTAGGTTGCGGTCTTATGTATTTTCAAAACTAGGTAGCCAGTCCCTTGCCTTATTAACTTTGTCATGAGGTTCTCAAGTTTCGAAAGTACCCGGTCATCCAACATGGTTGAGGGAAATCACAAAAGGCCAACCGCTCCTCATGAAGATCCAAGGAGGTCAAGTTTCTGATTGATTTCTAAAGCAGTTTGGAAGTTGTGATTTTTTCTGATTTCCCAACATGCTTGTGTTGTTGATTCATGAAGCCTTCAAGGAGGGACCACCACCTGACTTAGAAGTTGGTGCATTTCTCGATAACATGACTCAATATTGATACAATAGGCCTACCGAGGTGGCTAAATGAGTATTGACAAGGAGCGGGTTATAATTAGTCGTCGACAGAAATTGTTTGAATTTATCTACTCTATGAAGGCAATCACTTCTGTCGTTACCAACTTCGACCTATCGTGCCAACATGTGGCACCCATTCTCCAAGAAGCCAATCAGGAATATTTGCTTGATACTATCATTAATGACAGGATTAAGTAATTGAGGACATGTAAAGGTCACAACATGTGTTCTAGCACTTGATACTATCACCCTTGTAGATAAAATTTAATACACAACCTTTTGAAAACAGCTAAAGGAGTGTATGCTATCATGAGTTGTCCCTGTCTGAATGGTTTTGCCTCATGACAACGAACTGCCATTTCGAAACCCAGACTTGAATTGGTCAAACATTGAACAGGGAGATATCATCCGATAATTAAGGTCTTTTGCATGGAAAAGGAAGGCATGCCGACTTCAGTGAATATAGAAAGGCTATCACCCTGTTAGAGAAAATCGTGCAATAGGCTGAGAATCACGAATGGTGTTTAGATGAAGAACTTTCTATACAGAGGATTCCTGGTAATTAGTCTTTTCAAACAACGTCAAGGGTGGTGCTCAAAGGAAAAGGTCCCCTAATCCAACCAGATGTTGAATATTTAAAGGATGATATTCTTCTCAACATGAGTGACTTCATCCGGGCAACTATACTTGAAGAAGATAAATTTACTGATGTCCTTTGGGTGTTGATTGAAGAAGAAAGGAAAGCGGACAAGATTGATAGTCTGATTGTAGGACAGAATCCAGTGTTTGATGAACAAGGAGCATGAGATTAATGGTTCATAAATAGGGTTTATCCGATAATTTTTGTGTTCTTTAAAATCATGTTTAAAGTGGTCGTTTTCAAGACCGCTACTTTAAAAGGAATCGTTTCTTGAAAACGGAACGGATTTTTGATATAAATAGGTAGATGATAGATGGTAAAAGGGGGAAAGGAAAATACTGAAAAGGTGTTGTTACATTTTGAACAGTTAGTCATCTTTTGAAGAATTTTGTTTTCGGACATCTTTGGAATGAATTAATATATCAAAACTTTGTGTTTTCTATATTCTTTCATGTTGGAAGTAAGCTTTGAATAATTGTTATTTCACTTGATATTTATTTACTTGCTATGGTTAAATGTGAATGATGTAGAAACTTTGGATTTTGCATGTTCCCTTTTAGTTATTTACATCACATTTCAGTATTTTCTGTGCAATTAATTGTGCTGTGAGAAAACTGTGTGTTGTTCACATTCTCGTTCGATAATCTAAATCTAAATTTCATCTTTCTGCATATGGGAAGTGTATATCTTTTCCTTTCTTTCTTTCTAGTAAAAAGCATATTGCAAAACCTAGGAGTAGATTTAGGAGGGAGTTGTACCTCTAAAATTCAGAGGAAGATTGCCAACATAATTGGTGATCTCTCCAACTGTTAGTTACTTATTTGTCTTTCATGTTGGGCACATTGAGTCATTCTATTACTTTTTAGAAAGACAAATCGGTTAACCAACAATGGGCTATCAAAAAAGAACAATGAAAATTGAAAAATGTTGCTAAAGAGATTATCCAGCCAAGGATGGGAAACCTAGAGTGAGTGATGGATTATTCGCAGAACCGATTAGGATGGCTGGAATGTGTCTGCCCTAGTCAATCTGCTTCGTCTTAGGGAAGAATTCAACCACTTGGTCTATTTCATCTACACTGTTTGCTTAGATGTCATGGAGCTCTTCTGCCTAATCCTTCAATCTCTCCTCTAAAGCAATCTCTGAAAACCCATGAAAATCAAGGAAATTTGCAATTGAATATTCTCTATCAATTTTGATCTTCTTGAAGAGGACCCATAAGAAATTAGCATTCTTCCCAATGGTGAACCTTCTATAATAGAAAGTTTGCATATCCTCAATATATAAAATAGGGAACCTAGGCGGTTTTTTCCCATTCTTAAATGTGACCCCAAAGACTATTAGTAGCGGGATTGTCAATTCTTCATCAATATTCTAGAGGACTTGGTCTAGACCCCCTAAAAGGTCGGATTTGAAGACATTCATGCAGACAAACTCAAATTTTCTCTTTGAGAGGCCGAAATAGAGCAGGGTTGCAAGAAAGACCGATAGGATTTCAATATTCACTCTATATTTATGATTGGTTCTCGAGAAAAGATCACCCAAGATCAATTTAACCACCCTAGAGATGACGAAATGGTAATGCAATGGGACCTCTTGCATTCTTTTCTCACTGATTTGTCCTATAAATGTCATTTGCCTTTTAGAGGATTTCTAGAAAAATGGGAGAATCCATTACCACAGCACTCGAACCTAACCTGCAATCAATAAAAAAACCAAAAGAGAGAGTCGGGCACAAGATAAAACAGAAAGTGGAAAGAAGAGCGATGAAAAGAATGATAGAAAGCTTGGTCGAGATGGAAGTTTATTGAAACCGAGAGAAAGGACACCTTTTACTCTTTCCAACAAATCAATTTAATGCTAATTCTTGGAAAGAAAACTCCGCCATCTTTATCTGCCACAAATTACATCTTCAACTACTCTTGTCAGTTTAGTCAACCATTTGACAATTAACTCCTTTATACTCGGCAAGAGTACTAAAAATCCACTCTAAACAAACTAATCATTACTAGCGAAGAGAATAGCTAGCAAGTTGTCTCCACCAAAAAAGGAGGGGGTGAAAGGACAGATAAAATGGTCGAGTAATGAGACCACTTACCAAGAAAAAAAATTTGCAAGAGGAGAGAGCCACCCACCGCGAAATAAATGCATATCCAAATTCAAAAATTCTAGCTTTTAGGATTAATTAATCAACCTCTAGCATTCAGTCACCTAAGATTGAAGGAAGGATAAAGAAGGCCTTGATTAGATGGAAACCATCTAGCATTCGAAATACAAGTTGACACAATGAAACTTTGAATTTCTAGCCGACCAATGCCAATAAATGCTCATCGGAGGCAGTAGATGCCTCTATCTTGTCAAAGTCTTAACGGGAAGAAGCTTGTCCCCATACTAAAATGCTTCGAACTTGCCTTGGTTAAGAGGAGTAGGAATTAGAACAAAAAGGTCGTTATTATTTGCATACCAAAAATTGAAAATTCAAAATAATTCCTTGTCCTTGTCATCCTCAATGACTTATGCCTTCATAATGTTTTATATACTTCTCAGAGTATCCATCTGCTCCTTTGTTTGCCAGAGAATCCGCCAGTATACTAACTTCTCTGAAGACATGATTAATAGTGTATACTTCAAAGGCCTTGAGAAGCCTCATGGCTCTACTAAAAAATGCATTGAATTTCCAATTTGGGGTCGAGCCAGACCTTAGAGTATTATTTATAATTGCAAAATCTCCTTCTATCTGAATCTTTTTTAAGCCCATTTATTTGCATAAAGAAAGATCCTCTATGACTGCTTGTATCTCTACCACATTGTTAGTGTCAATTGGCAATGGTTTGGATAATTTAACTAAAATTATACCATCTATGGAATGAATGATGCAACCAACCCCAGAAACACATGGATTGCCTCTAGAGGCACCATCAAAATTAAGTTTAAACCAGCCTACTATCGGAGGACTCCATACTATTGTCTTTCTTAGTTTGGAAGGACCCTCCCCAACCCTACAAAGTGGGGAATGTTTAGCCCATACCAATTTGAAATCATCTTACTATCCCACCAAGAGAATTGAGAGTTTTTCCCTTGATGTTTGGGGAGACCACTATTAGTTAATTCCACTATAGCTACTTCTAGTCTATTAATCATCCTTTCCCATGAGATTTTTTCCCCTCTAAATACTCTTCTATTCCTTTCCTTCCATAATTCCCAAAGAGTCGTTGAGGGTGAATAAATCTATAAGGAATGGAAGAGGCTTGAAGAATG
The DNA here is from genome assembly GCF_030272615.1 of Cryptomeria japonica. Lineage (NCBI taxonomy): Eukaryota > Viridiplantae > Streptophyta > Pinopsida > Cupressales > Cupressaceae > Cryptomeria > Cryptomeria japonica. The sequence goes on along the minus strand of NC_081413.1, from coordinate 606,313,441 downwards.
TAGTTTTGGCCAACTCTTAAAAATGCTCAAAATATCATTTAGGAGGGCAGTTAGCCAACCTAATTTGGCGCATCGCCATTGCCAGCACTTAGCTACAAAGGGGCATGATAGGAGGATATGATTGATGGATTCTTCTTCTTTCTCACAAAGGATGCATTTTGAGGGCCCTACAAAAACAATTTTTTGAATCACTCTGTTGTTAAAATTGTACCTTGAAGAGTTGGCCATGTAAAAAAGCCTACTTTTGGGAGACAACTTTTATCCCAACATAAAGAAACAGGGATCTTGGTTTTCTCAAGCTTCTGATTTTGGAAAATGGTTTAATAACCATCCTTTGAGTTATAATTTCCTGAATTTGCCCCAAGCTAGATGATGGAATCCAATCCTTCTTTAAAAGTTAATGATCTTTGTTTGAGAATATCCTTAAGAGCTGAGGTTTCCTCCTTATTATCTTGTAATTCATCAAAGTTTTTCCATTTCCAGCCTAACGCTAAATTCTTTTCATCCTTGACAATATAATCTTTAACATGAACACCCCAACTGTTTTCAGAGATACCTTTGAGGTTGGATGGACCCAGGACTGAGACTAGGGCTAGATATCAACCCCAAGAATCTAACCAAAATCTCACTTCACTCCCTTCTCTAACATTCCAAGAGAGCTTTTCTGAGATAAGATTTATGCAACTTAGAATGAAGTTCCAAACTCTTGATCCTTTTGGAGGATTGATTGTTTGAAATATTCCTTCTGGGCTCATATCTTCCAAGTATTTTCCTTTTAGGATCTTAAACCATTTCCTACTAGGATCACTATATATCTTCCATGAAAGTTTTTCTCCTAAAGCTTTATTTTTCCATAGTTGATTCCTCAGACCTACACCTAGATTTTTGAGTCTGCAAATTTTATCCCATGCTATCAAAACCATTTTCCTTTTTTCAGCCACCCCTTGCCAAAAGAAAGATCACATTTTCTTGACTAGATTGTCATTTGCTCCAATTGACAATGATAAACATGACATTAGATAGATCGGAATGGTTGAAAGGATGGTTTTCAGCATCATGATTCTGCCCACCCACGAGAGCCATTTAGATTTCCATGAGTCCATTTTCTTGTCCATCTTTTGACTCAGCGGTTCCCAAACTTTTGTGGATCTGATACCTTTATCTATAGGTAAACCAAGATAAATGCAAGGTAATTTCCCTTTTTTGAAGTTCAGATGGGCAAGGATCTAAGATTCAATTTCTTTTTTTACATTGAAGAAGAATATTTCTGATTTCTCTTTGTTTATCACCTGACCTGATACAGTCGCATAGGCCCTCAGAATGATCTTAAAATCGATTGCTTCTCTCTTTGTTGCTTTTCCAAACAACATTGTATCATCTACAAATTGTTGATGAGTGAATGCCTCCACTGCATTTGTTATCTCGATCCTTTTAATTATGCCTACTTACTTCACTTTGTGAAGTTTGGAGGCATTTAGAGGGAATCTCAGTCTTAAAAAGACCTTAGAGATTGGGTAGACATAAATAACCTACTGGATATTGAGACAAGAAATGGGGTTTTTACTCGGAATAACATAAGATTGGGCTTTAGCTATATAGCGGAGAAACTAGACATATTTTTTTTTAAAGGAGACCTTTCTAAATCTTCTTTTACAATGAAATCAACATTTTTATCTGTATTAGGCTCAAACCATTACCTTTTGAAAATGGTCTAAGCCCTATCCAGACATATTTTAGAAAAGATTAGGATTAATTCTCCTCCCATAAGGCTAATTTCATTTTATTTTGGATGGGCTTGTAAATATTGAAGATATTAGTGTTAATATTCTCCTGAAAGTTCAAAATATTTCCATTTATCTAGTTTTTATCCGAGGAGAGATGCTGAAAAGATATTTTCCTAGGATTCCATAGAAGAGCCATCCCTCTTGCTACACGTATGGCTTCCACTAAAATCACCTCCCAGTAACCCAATTTTTTTTATAAAAGAGGAAATTTGTTATTTGTCTAATTTGGTCTCCTGCAATAAGACCACCTTAGGCTTGGTCCTTTTTATACATCTCCTAACTAATCATTATTTTAAGGGGGCATTCAGTCCCCTTACATTCCAAGAGATTATCTTCATTATTAGGGGAAAAGGGAAGTCCCTTTATCTTTGCTCCAATTGATTTCATTCTTCCCCTTTCAAAGATCTAAGTGTTTCCAAAGATTTCCTACCTCTTCCGATCTCTGGGGACTAGCCACACTCTGGTTTCTTTTTAAAGGAATGTTGTTGCAAGATGCCAAATGATTCCAAAGCTCTTTGCCCTTGAATGACTGTTTCAACATCTGTAAATGTTGAGGTTAAATTAGACCCCGTCTCAACTAACTCATCCATATTCAAAATCTTCTTGATTAAATCTTGTTTTTGGTGCCATGATTCCTTAGATTCTCCTCTTTGTGGAGATGAGATGCCTAAGAAGTCGCAGGCTATAACCAGTTCCCTAGTAAGAGGAGAGGAAATGCCAGGTTTTTCCTTTTTGAGTCAAACACTGGAGAGGGGCTCAACAAGGGAAGAAGGCCCACTTGAGGCTCAAGAATATTTGAGGGATCCTTAGAAGGATTGCCCATTTCCTTAATAAGACTTGAGTGTTTATATGAAGAGCTTTTAGGACGCAGTGATTGAGATCCTTTCAAATTCATTTTCCCTAAGATTCTCTTAGATCTTCTCTTTTCCATTTTAAGACTTGAAGGCTCAATTTGAGATTGGAAAAACTCTTTGTAATTTTTATCTCTTTGGAGCTTGGAGCTTCCTGGAGGTCTCCCTCTCTTAGGTATGGGAAGAGTGGAGATATCCAAGGACTCCATGCATGGAAAAGGATCTGAGCTGAGAGGCATAGAAGGAGAAGAAATTAGATCTGATGAGGAATCCTTATCTGCTTCTAACCTTAATTGAGGTCTCAACTTTTTGCTATTCATGAAGTGTCAAAACCAAAGAATAAATTGTCTAACTTCCTTATCCTTTTGGAATTTAAAAGGTATTTTTTCTCCATACTTAGTGAATTTCAAGGAAAACCATCTTATTAAATCCTCTAACTCTACCATGAAACTGATTTCGCTCCTAGCTTCTTCACTTGAATCCTGAGAATTCTCAATTCTGAGCCTATGAGATTTGGAATTATTTTTCCAATGTTCATTTATCCTTAGTGTCTTTTGAATATAGGACAAGGACTTAACCGATTTTAATCTCCCAAACTCCAAAGGAAATGGGGACAAGGAACTGGAATTTTGAAAAGGACTATTGAATTTGATATGATATTGTACTCCCCTGTTCTTCTTGAAGCTAAGCAACTGAGTCTGAGGGCCAAAAGGACAAAGGGATAATTCATTCGGCTCGTCCACCCAGAAAAACTCTAAAACACTTTTCTCCCCGATATCAAGCCCTCTTGAACTTTGCCTAAAACTTGATCCACTATTTCTACTATCAGCCCTTCTTGGGTTTCTTCAATCCAAGATCGAAGGATTGCTTCGAGGTCTTGAGGAGGGAAATCACTTCCTTGAGGCTCGGTAATTTTCATTACTACCAAGGAGGGAGACCGATACTCCAGATGAGAGATCTCAGGAAAGAGGTCCAAGGCTTGAGGCCTAAAATCTGAGGCGGACAAGTTTGAGACTAAACAACAATCCTCTAGCCTGCAAGTGGAGCGCTCTGAAATTGATGAAGTTTTTGCATCTGGGCAATCTACATCTTTGTGATCCGAGAGGTGACATATCTTACAAATAGAATCGGGGCCTTAAAAAAACACCTTTTGAGACCAGCTACCATTTTTGGAGGTAATGTTAAGAATGGAGGGAATATTTTAAGAGGTATCCATGAGAAGGCATAGCCTAACAAGCAAATTAGGACTTTCAAAAAAGTTTGCATCTACTTTAAGGAAAATCCCCAAAGGGTTACCCAAAATCTCTATGATCTCTAGTTCTCTGTATTCAAGTGGTAAATGTTGAAGATGAATCCAACTATAATAGGAAGTGGGAACAAATTTAATAGGAGTAGAAAAGCGATTAAAGTTAGGAAACCATTTTTCCATATACAAGCCTAAAGATTCAAAGCACCGCGATTTAACCTTGAAAACGTTATCCCTTTCTTCTTTAGAATCAAACAAAGCAATGAAAAAAACATTCTCACTGTCAACCACAAAAACCTCATTAACCCCTTCCCAATTTTTAAATACCCATTTGAATAAGATTTGTTTTTCTATTGATCTGTTCCAGAATTTACATTTTATAGCTTTTTGAAGATATTCTACAATCTGGGGGGAAAGGGATTGATCTGAGAAACTAATGTTTACCTCATTTAATTTCTCACTTATCTGAAGATCGTTTCCCTTATCCGACTCCCACATCAAGCTATCTGAAAATGAGTGTGAAGACGAGGCCTCTAATCCTTTTTTTCCATTCCTTTGGTAATTTCTTCATTCCAAATTTCTCATACCAACTAAGTTGCTTCTGGGATATTTCTCTCTACCTTCTTTTGCTCTGTTGTCCAAACTTGGCCCATTTGGTTGACTTTCTCTTTTCCTTTGTCCAAAGGATGAAGAGGTATGAAAAACCTATTAGACCAATCCTCGTGATTCCAATGAGGATTATGAAGAGACCTCCCAGATAACAGAAGATCCTTTCTTTCCTTGGGGATCCTATTTGAATGGAGGGATTTCCAAAGGCTGGAACTTCCCCTTTCTATGTGACTCTGACTGAAGCTCCGTTGAGAAACGGGAATGTTATTTGGAAAAGAAGGAAAGGAGCTAGGGGGATTGGGAATTTTGCTCGGAAACTTCTGAAGGCTTAATCTGTGGTTTGACTAGATAGATTGGGGGTCTCCAACAAGTGGGCTTTTGGGCTTTAATTATTAAATCTTTGAAAAGCGATACTTGTCTTTGCTTTTGGGACCATGCCTTCTTCGGTAACGACAAGTTTATGGGCTTCCCTGAAAATCCCAGAGGGAAAATGGGAATGTTGTTCAGAAATGTGTATGGACCAAACAAAGAGGAAGAATTTGGCCTGAGATGCTTACCCAAAAAAACCTTTTTAAATCCAAAGTGTTTGTCTTTCTAGGGGAGCTATTTGAATGGAGTTTGAGAATGTCGGCTTGTTCTTCAATTTTTACCACCAATTCCCCAGCCATCTTCATTCGGCTCTGAGTATCTGCTATTCCATCGAGTCATCGCTTCGGCTTTTCTATCTACTATAGATCAATTTTAAAATACTTGTTACGTCGAAGGCGTCTCCTATCTGAGAATGGACAAGCTAATTTATTGCATCAACGGTGGAACTTGCTCTAAACGGAATGCAAGACGATTGGGATGACTAGAGTCGTCGGATCGTTTTCCCGTGGGTTTTTTAATTATAAAATTATAAACCTCCGCCAATGTTTTTATTTCTTCACATGCCAATGACAGAAAGGACGGATCGTTTTCCCGTGGGTTTTTTTATTATAAAACTATAAACGTCCCCCAATGTCTGACGGAAGGTACTTACACAGGTCATTAGGGAAGTGTGCGATATACAAAGGACTTCAAATTAACAAGTTTTTTTATTTTAAACTTTTTAAACTCACCCAACTTTTCCCAAAGCTACGTGCATGCAAGTTTTTGAATACTCATTTTAAAATATATAATTATTTCTTGATATCTGTTTGTTCTTTTTTGTTACCATCTATTTTCTTTAAGTTCTAACTTTTATTATTATACATTTTAATATTATTATATTATAATAAATATAATATATGAATAATAAATTATGTCTAATTTTAATTTTAATTAATATTTTTTTATATTATAATCTATGATAAATAAATAAATGATTTTAATATAAGTTATATAAATTTTAGTAATAATAATATTTAATTTATATAAATATTAAATAATTTATTAATAAATATATATTTTTTTAAATAATGATATTATTAATAGTTATTTTATTCATATATATGTTGAATTAATTTTTAATTTAATTTTAATATAATTTTAACTTATTTTAATAATTATTATATTATAAGTATAATATATAAATAATTGTTTTTTAATATCATATAAAAAATTTAATAATAATATTATTTAGCTTATATAAATATGGAATAAGTTTCTAATAAATATAATTGTTTTTTAAATAAAAAAATTAATAATCATTATTCATATATAAGTTGACTTAATTAAATAGATAATTTATGAATTAATGTTTCTTTTTTAAATAGGCTTCACTTTATTTTTTATTTTTATATAAGCTTCACTTTATTTTGCATTGGAATATTTCCAAAAGTAATTTGTGATCAAACATAAACCATTCTCTTGCTTAAGTGATCTATACATCACAACATTTTTTAATATATCATTTTATTTTGTGTCCCACCTTATATTTATTTATTTTTTATTTTTTAACTTAGAATCTTTTCCACAACATCACTGGTAATAAAAACAAATTAATTAGATGAGATCAAGATAAATAGATTTTATTTTTACCATGGTTGTAAATATGCACTCTAACTACTTTTATTTTCTCTCTTTCACTCATTTAAACATCTTTATATTTAATAAATATTCCTTTGACCATTTTTATTAGCTCAGTTAGATTTCACTTTCACCACCACAATTATAGGTAGTTGTAGATATGCTTTCTAACCACTTTTGTTTTCCCTCTTTCATTCATTTAAATGTCCAAACATCAATTTGACCTTTTTTATTTAGTGTTTATTTACAAATATGTATTGATATAATTAGGGATGATTAAATTAAAGTATTAGATTTAAATTACAAATTAACAATAAATATTATTTTATAATTATATCTAATATTATATAATAATTTATAAATAATTAACATTATTTATAATTGTAGAAATAAATTGAAGTTATTAAATTTAATATTATATGATAAATAATAAATTAATTTAATATTTTTGTAATTATTTATTTATAAATTTAATAATTTGTTATCAATATAATAATAATAGTTATTTTAGTTAATAATTTAATATATATAATATAGAGATATAATAAAAAAAATTAGATTAAATTAAATTAGGTTAAATTAAATTTAATTTAATTTAATTTAATATGATATTTGAATAGATTATAGAAATAAATTTAAGCTATAAATTTAATATTATATAATAAATAATAAATTAATTTAATATTATTTTGTAATTATTTATTTATAAATTTAATAATATGTTGTAAATATAAAAATAAGAGTTTCTTAGTTAATAGTTAAATTTGTATAATATAGAGATATAATAGAATAAATTAGATTAAATTGAATTTAATATGATTATTGAATAGAAAAACAAAACTAATGTTAAATTTTTTTAAAATGTGATTATCAACACTTAAAAGTTATTAGAACAATATGAGGTTGTATGGGTCTTAAGAGTACTTGAACTCATAATGTATCACTATTCGAGAACACGTTTAATGGTATCTTCATAGTAATAAAGCTTACATCATCAAAATAGTATCTTCATTCTCATAAGGTTGTATGTGAAACTAAAGAAAAACAAGTACAAATAACATAGCATGGTGTAATTTAAGACTTCCAAAGGTGAGAAATAAGTACAAATAAGAGAAGTGAAAAAGAAGATAACAAGATCAATTGCAACAGAGTCAAACCAACATTTATATTTTGTAGCTTCATACATATTTAATGAAAAATGACACATCCTATGCAATTTGCAAGTATCTTCATCTGTTGGCACTCTCTTTCTACAAAATCTAACTTACCAATTAGTACAACTATGAATGGTATGGCAAATATTGTAGTTGCAAATATTTTATGTTTCGATCCCTCATATGTTTTCTCTTTCCCTTATTCACTTCATCTTTGCTTCTCTCTCTCTCTCTCTCTCTCTCTCTCTCTCTCTCTCTCTCTCTCTCTCTCTCTCTCTCTCTCTCTCTCTCTCTCTCTCTCTCTCTCTCTCTCTCTCTCTCTCTCTCTCTCTCTCTCTCTCTCTCTCTCCATAGATCTCTATACCTTTCTCTCTTTATCTCCCCCTATTCCTCTTCATGTTTCTATTTTTCTATCTCTACTTCTCTCTATTTGTCTATCTCTAGATATCTCTTCCCTTCTCCCTCTCTCTGAATCGTCTCTCTCTCTCTCTCTCTCTCTCTCTCTCTCTCTCTCTCTCTCTCTCTCTCTCTCTCTCTCTCTCTCTCTCTCTCTCTCTCTCTCTCTCTCTCTCTCTCTCTCTCTCTCTCTCTCTATTTGTGTCCCTCTCATTCTCTCAATCTATCTCTCTTCCTAGACCTCTATATCTATTATCTATTTACCTCTCCATGTCTCCATATTTATTGTTCCATCTCTCCCTCTATATCTACTTCATTATCTCTCCATATCTCTCTACCTCTATATATCTCACCCTCTCTAGCTCTATATATCTTTCTACCTCTCTCTCTTGCATTATCTCCCTCTCTATATATTTATCTCTTTCATTTGTATATATATCCCTCTCTCTTGATCTCTCCCTGTCCTCTCCATATCCCTCTCCCTCTCCCTCTCTATTTATATCTTCCTCTATATCTATACCTCCTTACCCCCCCCCTCTCTCTCTCTCCTTATTGCAAACATAACATCAGGTTATTAGTAATGGATCCTTATCGTCTCCTTGATTCAAAGATTTTATTTTTGTCTTTTTTAAATCCTTATAAATAGATGCATAGCGTATTTAACCCTATTAATTCTTAATTGAGACCTTTTATATCTCTCTATATATCCCTCTATATATCACCCCCTCTCTTCTTCTTTATTCATTGAGGTCCCTCTTTCTCTATCTATATATCTCTGTATATATCTCCCTCTCCATTTCACACACCCTCTCTCTATATTTATCTCTCTCCCTCTATCCACCCTCCTTTTCTTCTTCTCCTCTATCCCTATGTGTGTCTCTCCCTTTCTCACTGTCCATATTCTCTCTGGACATCCTCTACTTATTTATCTCTCCCTCTCCAAGCCTCTTATCTCTCCCTACCTCCTTTTCCCATATCTTCCTCCCTCCCTCCTTCCCTACCCCCCCCCCCCCTCTCTCTCTCTCTCTTCTTTTATTTCCTCATATCTTTGTCTCTTTATCACTCCCTCTCCCTCTCCCTCTCCCTCTTTATCTTCCTACATCAATCTACCTTACCTCTCCCTCTATATCTGTCTCTACCCCTCTATTTCTAGATATGTCTCCCTCTCTCCCTCTTCCTATACCTCTATACCTACATGTTTTGCCTCTCTCTATTTCTCCATATCCCTCTACTCCTCTCTTTATATCACTTCCTAGCATGATCCATCTCTTGCCATCTCTCCCTCTCTCTCTCCCTCTCATTATACTTATCTCTTCCACCTCTACGTCTCTTTGTTTTATCTCTCCTTCTCATTCTCTCTATATCCCTCTTTACCCCTCTATCTCTCCCCCATTCGTCCTCTGTCCGTGTTGCAAACATAACATGCTCTTGTTGGTAATTGAGCTTGATTATATTCCTAATTCAAAGAATTTTTTAATTGTGTTTAGATTGATGCATAATTGATGTGAAGCTACTACACAAAATATTCAAAATTTACTCCAATTGTCCTTCTATGCTTATTCGGCGTACCCATTGCACACCAAGGTGCAATTGCTAGTGTACTATATTGTTATTGGAATAACAAGCTTGAGTTGCAACTATTTCTTATTTATGATTGCACTTATTTATTACTATTAGCATATATATTTGGTTGTGCTCACCATTTCTTCTCCAATCACATAAACATTAGGGTGTTTATCCTTGTTGACTACAAATTTAGTATCAATAGACTTGTAATATTTTTAATCAATTTTGAATTCCTAGACACACATAGGATTTAAGTGCACAGACCTAACTTCTCCTTAATTCATTGATTGCCTATGGAAGTCAAAAGACCAAATTTGGGGCATGACATGAACGCAAGCTCCTAAGCAATCACCCACTTTCTCTTATCACAACTTGTAGGTATTAGAAGGTGCTCTCGAATGCAAAAAAAGTGTTGTACTACTCTTTCCATTGTTATTTTTGTATTTTCCTTAAAAGTGACAACTTAGAGTGATTTTTATCTTTCTATGCATTTTTTTATATACTTGGTACTCATGTATGATGTATCTTTATCATCTTGTGTGTAGAGTCATTTGCATTCTAGAGATTTTTTGTTTTGCATCATCGATAGATGACAACATCTATGTTGAATAATAATGTGTGGATTGGATGATGGCATGTCACACTAATGTCTAGGCTGATGAGCTTCTTAGCTCATTTTTTAGGTTCCAAAATCCTTGTTGATTTCATTGTTGATATCCATTTTCAAGTCTAGAACCTCTATGCTTTCTTATTTCCATTTTACCTCGTTTTCATTTCTTAACTTTGTTTAGGTAGTATAGAATTTTAATATAAATTAAAATATATTTTTACACCTGCCTATTGGATTTTCTTTACTTCTTGGCTCGTTTTTAAGGTTTCAAAATCCTTGTTGATTTCATTGTTGATATCCATTTTCAATTCTATAACCTCTATGCTTTCTTATTTCCATTTTACCTAGCTTTCATTTCTTAACTTTGTTTAGGTAGTATAGAATTTTAACATAGATTAAATTATTTTTTTACACCTGCCTATTGGATTTTCTTTACCATCTTCTCAATTTCATTCTTCACCTTAAAAAGGGTATTGATAGGACCAACTATTAGGAGGATGGATGGCTACCAAGGATTACAGGAATGAAATGGTCATAGGACCTTGGAGAAGGTAATACTTTTTTATTATAGTTTTGTCATTGATGTCAAGGTGTCAATGAGAGTGTTGATGTCAAGGCGATTGTCTCATGTCAAAGTATTTGAGAACAATGAAGGACCTGGAATCGTTGTGTAGCTTTCTTAATGTTATGTTCTAGTATTAGTTGCTCCCAATTGTTTAGTGTATTTGTGGAGACCTGGAAGTGTCTATGGTAGGTTTCTGAGGTATGTTCCTTAGAGAAAGTATTTGTATTATGTTGTAGTATCATGGTTTTTGGGACCGCATTCTACAAGAGTTGGTAGTTATGCCTTATGGTTTGGAAGAATAAATTTACACAAGCACGTGATATCCAAGTTTTCATGGATTTTGTCAAGTAGACATACAGTTAGAAGTGACAAAGTGTACATCATGTTAACTTGTTGACTATGCAAGAGTCTTTGTTGGATAAGGTAGAGAAAGGAAACATGCCCTAGCTGGAAGAAGCATGTGAAGGTAGTTTGGGATTAGTTAAGTTCATTTTGGGTAACGCAAAGCATGATTGTACTCTTAGTGTAATGTGTTGATTTTAGGACCAAGCAAACTAAATGTTTCAATTAGGGAATTTAGCCTTGGCCAACTTGCAGACATTGTAATTAGTTCCTAGGCTGAAATAGAGATGTAATTAGAGAAAGAAAAATAATAATTTTTGTTTTGTTGTTTTTACCCAAACTGTAATTTTTCTACACCACTCACTAGGCAAGATTGTGTTTACTTTTCTTTGAAAATGTCAAATCATGTGGCTTTGTATTATTTTTCATGAATCGATCATCCCCACAATGCCCAAAATCATCTACAATGGTAGTTTGAGTGGTATTTAAATGATCTACAACCTAATTCTCTATCAATATGCAAAACAAATTGAGATCCATATGCACTATGTTCAAAATTTGTTTCAAGATAACAAGTTGTAATAGGGGAAAAAAAGTGTTTTGTTTTGTTGTTTTTACCTAAGCTTTTAATTCTCTACAATAATTAGTAGACAATATTTTTATTTACTTTATTTTTGTTTTAATGTATTTTAACTCGTGTTATAAATAGAAAAACAAATAAAATCCTATCTAGATTAAAACAAAATTTTGCTTAAGCTTAAAGAAGAAAAATAGAGGGGTTTAAAATTAGAAATTACAAAAAAAAAAAACTCATTGAAATACAAAATAGAATGCAGAATCCAAAAGCATAGCATTCAAATAACCTAGTGTCCAAAGATAGAGCTCTCTATTTAGGCATGGTCCCAATGCGCAAATGACCACATAATGCACCATAGTTCACTTTTACACAATGTTGTCCAAGTTACGCATTGTTGTCCAAAACTTTTGCAAACCAGAAATTTTCATGTGAAATTTTGGTCTTACTAGACACAAGGGACAAAGCACAAGCACAATAGCACTCTAAAATATACCAAAAACTATAATGTCAAAACAATGCTAAATGGATGAGAAAAAAATGAAATAACAAGAATGTTAAAATTAAACCAAACCTCCTTGTAATTGTAATCTTCAACAAACATGTAGCTAAGAGAATGAGGAAAGTTGGAGTTGTGTAAGAGCTTGTCACAAATGATCAAGCCCCCATTTTGGTCTTTTGACCTCCATGAGTAGCCAATGATAAAGAGGTAATGAATTGTACGTATGCACCTAGCCTATGTGTATCTTAAACTAGAACAACAAATGAAATGCTATGGATTCCAATCCCAAGTCTAGAATTTAAAGAACCTAGTGTCCAAAGCTAGAGCTCTCTATTTAGGACATGATCACAATGCACAAATGGCCATGCCATGCACTATAGTCCACTTTTACACGATGTACTCTGAGTTACACGTTGTACAAAACTTTTGCAAAACACAAATTTTCATGTGAAATTTTGGTCTTCCTACACAAGTGACAAAGCACAAGCATGGTAGCACTCCAAAATATACCAAAAACTATAATGTTAAAACAATGTTAAATGGATGAGAAAAATGAAATGATGAATGGAAAAATTAAATCAAACCTCCTTGTAGTTGTGATCTTTAATAAACAACTAAGAGAATGATAAAGAGGGAATGAATTGTGTGTGCACCTAGCCTATGTGTATCTTGAACTAGAACAACAAATGAAATGCATGGATTATAATCTCAAGTCTACAAGGAGCAATAAACTAGTGTGTGTATTTGTCATATAGAACTAAAAATCCCAACAATTGCCAAAGACATAGAGATTTACAAATGTCATTGGAGAATAGAAATAAAGAGCAAGGCTTGAACACAATCACCTCACACCAAAAAGAGGGATGAAAAATCTACAAAAGCCACAAGCAAGATGTCCTCAAGGATGCAAGAATGTCAAAAGAAACAATATCGCTAGATCACATGAGAGCTATTGAATAATGTAAAGCTTGCAAGAGAGATTGATATCTAAGAGATTTTCAAGAAAGATTAATTCTAGACCCAAACTAGTCATTACAGTTCAACCCAAGTTGATTATCAAGCCTCCACATCAAGAGAAAGGTAGCAAAAGCTCACAAAAGCTCACAAAAACAATTGATGGATGACTTACTATCAATAAATGCTAGCATGTCGTGCAGATGTGTTTCCTTATTTTTTATGTAAACCATTTTTTTGTGTTTATCTCATGTTTGTTTTTGGCACATCACACTAACATCCGAACACAATATGCCAAAAAAAAAAATGAGATAAACACAAAAAAACAATGGTTTACACAAAAGATAAACACAAAACCATAAGCTTGGCACCGAAGACAAGAAAGGCTAAGGTAGAGGACGAATGAAACAACAAATTAATGATTGCCTACATTTAAGACAGCCCAAAACATAACATGAAATTGTAAGGGGCACAATTCCTCGACATGTTTCTTCTACTAAGCAGCTTCTTGAGATCTACAGATCATTTATGGGGCCATTTTTTTTTTCCTAAGTTGAGTATGAAATTTAACGTTTCTTAACCTAAATTGACGTGTTTAACTTGTGGCGATATTCATTCTATTAGCGTGTCATTATCAACTATGTATTTTCTTATCATTGCTGGTCGAATGTAAGAGCGGACTTAAAAATTCAAGGTAACATTCCATTTCTTTTGCCAGAAAATGGGATTTGAATGTAAGTCATGGTTATTTCATAGTTATAACGCTTGAAATACATTAATGAGGCATACATTTTAGAAAGGCCCAAAAATAATTATAAATGGAAGGTGTGCTACCCAAGAGATATTTTACTACAAGATTGTGTTTCGTTACCTGTATAAAAATCAATTTCAGATGCTTGCCAAGCAATAAAACAAAAAACTATTCAATTCTACTGAAATTTTATATCATGCCATATCTTTTGCAGTCTTTTGCTATCATTATCTATGAGATTCAAGCAGATAATGGCATGCTTTCTTTGGTCTTTCGTTTTCCTTATTTATGAGATTCAGGCAGCACCGGCAATTCCTCGGGTACCAAATCATTGTACTCTCATTATAGAGCTTTCTTGGACAAACCTAAAAAGCCATTTGGCTAGCTGTTAAAAGAGATGGCCACGACATCTTGTTCAAGCATTTAACTCTCCTGTTATGCCCAAATTGGTACATTTGTTTTATGATTAACAAATGCTTATTCAGTCCAATAGAGCTAAATTTATGATCACTCCTGCATCTTTATATTTCACTTGCTTTGAGAACTGATCTTAGGCTGTTCTCAAGGAAGATTATATTTCTCTGAACCCAAACAAATCTGATCTAAGCTTCGAACTTTAAATAATAAAACTGATCTTTGCTTCATCACTTATTGTGTTGTTTTATGACTTGCAGCAACTTTATCTCTATTATGCATTGTCCTTATTAACTATGCATTTGCTGGCTGCGAAGAAAAAGTCAATGCAAAAATAAACTGGAACGATACCAGACTTTGAAGTTCAAATATATGAAATAAAAAAATTTGTAAAACATTTTGGCTATGTTTTATCATTGAATATCTTCATCAGTGTGAATTAAGAGATATCAGCTTGTATTCTGGAACAAGGCCCAATCCTTCACTTTGAAATCACTATCAACCATGCTATCGTATAGGTTAAGGTGGGTATTCATCAACTGATTGATAAAGACTAGATAGACTTCCATGAATCCAGGGGATGTATAACTTGTCCAGAGCGCACTTGGAACCTAGCAACATTTAAGTGCCTTTGTCTACACCCAGCCGAGTTGGTATAGAAAGAGAAACTGAAATGGCAAATTTTCAATATAATGTTTTATGTATGTACAGTCGATCCGCTGGCTGGTTGATCAGGGAAGGGGAAGTATCGGATAACTCTGATGCACACATATCCTCCACTAAGGATGCTTAGATGATTAAGTTGGGATGGTGTATACTTTAAGTCCATTGATGGCATTCTTCTAATGTTCCGCTGTAGTTTTTCTTTCACTTAAGACTCTGGTTGTACCAGCTCAGTATGGATATGCTGAGCCGGTTGTTTTTCTAGATATATGATAATTTTCAATTTTGTTTTGCTAAATGCAATTTGTATGCTTTCTATATTTAGCCTAATCTATGCAGACTGTTTTGAGGTGGTGATAACTTTTATGAGCTCCATTTGGGCCCACAATGCTGCTACTGGTGTAAATTTGAATTTGTAAATCAAAAACATGGTCAACAACAAAATAACATATGGAAATGGCATCATTTAATAAAGCAAGCAAATATGAAAAGTTTGGATGTGAACTTGAATGAGAAATGAATATGCTAATAATTTTGTACATGTCATGTCCATCTATATATATATATATATATATCCAGGCACCAGATAACCCATGGGCCCAAATCCATGGAAGGAATATTTATCAACCTAATCTTTCATTATGATGATCCATCCTACTTTCATTTCACAGTTTGCTCATTTGAATTCAAATGATCATGCATTCAAGGATTAAACCCCTCGATTGCAGCATCTAAGGTCAGGAGGCAAACTCTTCCCCCTTGTTAAAACCATTCCTCTCTGGGACTGCAGCATTAAAGTGAATTTGGTTTGGTTTTCTCAGGTCAGCACTGGAGTTTTGCCAGCAATCCATTGTTTCCAGGCAGCCTATTGCTCATCACTTCTTTTTACTGTTGCACCACCTTGACAGGGGTCAACCAATGCCAGAAGCCAAAATCCCATCATCATCGTGCATCCATTCAACTGTCAGAGATTTGGTGAGGCAACCAACAGCCAGTTATAGTAATTAGGTCACAGACCACTAGATCACCGAAGGGAGTCCCTCCTGGATACCCACGACAACTAAGTCAATTGCCTATCAAGGGGACTTCACAGCAACCAGGTCATGCAACCTTCAGCAACCAACCCAGCTCACAGTTCTAAATAACGAGTTCCCTCTATAGATCACATATACCAGTTTCTAATAGATGTAGGGGCATCTGTTTCAAACTGTGATTGGATCTGCCATCAAAACAGTCAGTTGAATGGTATAAATATATTGGTTAAATGTAACGGCACTCTGTAAATGCACTGCTAATCTGATCACAGCAGTGATACAGTGGATAAATGGAATCACTTGTGGTCTATTTATAATTTAATCAATGATTGAAATTACATTTTCAGTTATGTAAACCTGTAGAACAGTAAAAATTTACAGCTGAAGCAACTATGTATGATGTTTCCTCTTTTTCTTATCTCAACTGAGACATAAGAATTAAACACAGAGAGGGAAGAATATGTAGGCTAAATAATGCTGGGACGCCACAGTACATATGCTAGACTTTACTTTTACAAATTTTATGGCTTTCAATCATAAAGAAAGCTACTTTAGGTAGCAACATAAATGTTGAATAGGGAACACATTTTAGTATATTGGCTTCACCACAAGACAATCAACCATGCTGAAGAGATAAATTGACACTACTAAATAAATTTGAGACTCTACTGTAAAATTAAAAGTAATAATTCATGATAACTTCCTCCTCAGACAGTATATCATCCACGACTTGTTTGGACAGACCATATCTAGTTACCTATCCTAACATGAATTTTCAGCAGAAATAAAAACAACTTCACAGTTATAATGGTCCAGTCATGCCTCTACATGAATCACAAATGATTTTAAAATTTACATGACAATTCTGAATAACATACATATCTATATTATTTGAAATGATGTTTGAAAAAGAACCTAGAAATCTCTAATACCGACCTAAGACAACGAAATCATCATTGTCTAGAACTTCGACATCTTTATCTCCAACAAAATATTCACGGCCAATATCTTTAACAATATTACAGAACTCAATCCTCTTGTCCAATGGGAGAGGTGCATATGGCAACCTAAATATAGGTCTTATCACACCGAGTTGTGCCAGAGCTGTATTAAGACCAATAGGATTAGGCTCACAGAAGAGCCAATCAATCAAAGGTAGTAGCTTTTTGTTCAAAGTTTCATCTCTTCCATTGAACATTAGATCATGCATTAAACCTGGAATCAAGTTACTTGTAACAGAGATGACACCTTTGGCTCCATAGTCCCACCTTGCATCATGGCACTGATCATCATTGCCACTCCAAACAGCCATGCCAGTTTCTGTATAGTCTTTCACACGGTCATTTCCAACACATTCTTTAACACCTGCAAAATTTGGACTATCAGCAAGCCCATGTATTACAACTGGAGGAATATCCTGTCCTGTCCTGCCAGGGACATTATATATGATAGTTGGACCCATACAAAGCACACTTTTGAAATGTAGAACTAGCCCTTCAAGTGATGTTTTTCCATAGTAAGGATTTATATGGAGAGCAGCATGCATTCCTACTGCGAATCCTTGCTCTGTTGCATGGATTGCCTCTCCTGTTGAATTGCTTCCTGTATTTCCTATCACTTTAATTGCATCACCAAAACAATTGACGGTATGTCCAATAAGCATAATATGTTCATCCCAGCTCATTAGTTGTCCTTCACCAGTTGTTCCCCCAACAATGACACCCTCCACCCCATTTTGAATTTGCTTATGTATCAGAGAATCATAAGCTTGAAGATCAAATCGTCCATCTGGTAAATATGGAGTCTTGATTGCTGTAATCAAACTTAGCCTCTTTATTTCATCCACTGGAGTGCTGCAGAAGCCAACAAGAAAAAAGACTCAATCCCATTCATATATAAAAAAGGGAAGAAAAGCTGCCAATGATGTGGAAGTTGATTCTCTTTGTAGATTGCTTTATTATAAATCTGAATGCAATGAGGTCACATTTTCTGAATGGAGAGACGAGAAGCAATATTCTCTAGTTACCTGCAAATCTCTAGTATATCGAATAACTCACCTCAAATTCGACACCACATTAGAAAAAGAAATAAACACAACAAAATCATGAGTACATGAATCAGAATTTGTTTTCCATCCTTCGTCACTCTAGGTATATTTTCTGTAAGTTATTTACAATTTACTTCTAAGCTTCCTTTTTGGTGTTTTATTGTTATTTTCCATATCGTTATTCAACTTTAACCATATGTGTTGCTTTTAGTTTTTTCATTGTTATTTTATAGTTTTCTATATTGATGTAGCCTAAGGTTACATTTTTTTTCTGATTTTCCAGAAATTTGTTTATTTTATAATATGTAGGTCGAGGTATCCATATGCTTGCTAATGTCTACTAGTTGTAGTTCAGTGAGCCCGAGGATGGAAAGGACTTCCAAATTTGAACATGATATCATCTATATGATGACTTGTCACAGTAATTGAACAAAAATCATGAAGGTGACACTTATCTATGGCGTTGTAATCAGTGCCATAATAAGTGCAAGTGCTTTTTAAGTTGAGTCAAAGCCCACTTGTGTGCAATTGCTTGCCAAGGAATCAGAATTTGCATAAGGTCGAACAAACAAAGGTTGCCAAAAGAGCATACCCTCCCATGTATCAAATAGCAAGAAGCAGCAGAAAGTGCAAATGAAAGAGCAAAACTAAGAAAAACATCCTTTAGCTAAGAAAGGATTGTGCAAGCCACATTAAGGCCATCCTCCACTTCTCGCTGATCTATGGCATTTTAATCATTGCCATAATAAGTACAAGTGCATTTTTAGCCAGGTCAAAGCTCACGTGTGCACAATGGCTTGCCAAGGAATCAGAATTTGTATAAGGTCAAACAAACAAAGATTGCCAAAAGAGCATATTCTACCCTGTACCAAATAGCAAGAAGCAGCAGAAAGTGTAAACAGAAGACCAAAACTAAGAAAAACATCCTTTAGCTAAGAAAGGATTGTACAAGCCACCTTAAGGCCATCCTCCACTTCTCCTATAATGGCTTCCACACATCCTTGCATTGCAACACCATTTTCCCTATAAAAAAAAATTAGCCCCTTCATTTCACGCAAAAGAAACCCATTACAAAGGGCATTTCAATAGAAGACAAGGGACATTGCAAATAAGCACATTGTGTGTTGTGTTTATGGCAGTGGGATTTCTTTCTAACTACTAAGATTACCATATTGGTAGGATATGGTGACAGCTATTAGTCAAACACCTACATGCTTCACAAGTGCTTGATGTGAAAAAGTGTGTTCCACCAAACTGGCAAAAGAAAAAGTAAATTTAAAAACATCTTTGCAGCCTATCAGAGATTCATGGACAAAAACAAAAAATACCATCATTTCCGATGGATGAAGAGTTTGCAAAATTTGGTCTTCAATTATTGTCATTGCAGTGTGCCCTAAAAAAGATGAAGGACACAAGTCACCAACATTCTCATAGAGATGACAGAAATAGTGGGTGCTCAAAACATTGTCCAATTTATAACACACAATGTTAAAAATTGCAAGGCAAGCACATTATTGGTAGAGGCAAGATAAAGGGCACCCTTTTTGGAAACCATGTGTTGTCTACTCACTCAACTTGGTGATACAAAAAATTGGAACACAAATCAAGTGGGTCAAAGAAATCTATGTCAGGGCTAAGGAGATTCATATCTGATAGATTATATCATCAAAAACCATTTTTAGGTTCTCCAAGTTAGAGAAATTAAAAGTTAAGTTTATGAAACTTAGGTGTTTTTAATTTGCTTCTAGTTTGCGCAATAAAATTTTAATTATATTTAATTTATCAATTTGTTTATATTTCTCTTTACATCATAATACATTTCTAAGATCTGATTTGCATCACACAATCATCTTGAGACAACATCAAAAGGTGCAAGAGGTACTAAAAACCATGGTCATCAATAACCTTGGAGTACATAGGGTCTAAAAAATTCAAAGAAGACCCAAACAAGCCAAAGCATTGATCCTAGAAGATGATCAGAGGAATCAGACGGATTATCTTTTGAGTTTCACAGAGCCCATCAAAAACATAATCAAGTTTGCCGATATCGATTGAGCATGCTTGGGCAAAATATGTAACTTCATGTCATCCATGATAGAAAACGTGAAGGTTCCGATAGCTGCTAAGAAAAATGAACTAACAAAATCAATTTTCAAACGGATGCAAAGAATCATTATTGATTGCTAAAACAAGATGACCCTACCCTTGCATCTCCTAGCATTTGTTTTGTCACTCAAATATTGCAGCACAAAGATATTTTTCTTGCTAAAATTACTGGCAAATACAAGGCTGCAATCAATGTACTCTCCCAAATCCAAATTTGGGCATTGTTGTGTCTAGATTTGATAATTTATAGCTTC
Organism: Cryptomeria japonica; assembly: GCF_030272615.1. NCBI lineage: Eukaryota > Viridiplantae > Streptophyta > Pinopsida > Cupressales > Cupressaceae > Cryptomeria > Cryptomeria japonica. The sequence continues at coordinate 606,293,030 of NC_081413.1, read as the reverse complement.
AAGGAATCAGTCTTAGCACCCTTCTAAATAAACAGAAAGGTGACACTCACATGTGGTGAACCAACTTGGCCAAGATATTGATTACTTGCAGCCTCTTGCAATCAAAGTTCAATCACAGATATACATTTTTAATTAAAACCCAGCATTCTTACTTTCTTTGGCAGCTTTATATTATACTTACCTTTATAATTGTAAATGTTGTATTGACTTTGTCTCCAATCTTAACAAGTTGCAAGTTATTATTCAGCTAAGTGAATTTGGGGGATATACTTTTATCCACTCAATTAAGTGCAACTGGTTCACCAGAAAATAGATGAGATGTTGGTATATGTGTGTTCCAGCTTGTACCTCTTGTCACATAAGCAAGTTGAGAACATGAAGGGTACAATGAGAAGCAGGGATGATGAGCCTAAGTGTGCCAACCTGTATACTTTTATTAAATAGCTTGCAAAAGTTTCTTTTGAGGATGAGGAGGCTCTTTCACATGATGCAACTAATGGGAGTGTCGTCACAGCTGCTTGTTGTTCAAAGTCAAACAAACCAAGTGATGATATTAATGCTCTTGATAAAGATCAATATAAAGATTATTGCTTGTGTTTTCGTATTGATTTGACATTTAACTTTGAATTACCATTTATACTTACCACCTAAGTCACAAGGTTTGCCAAATTTTATCTATGAAATTCAAAAGTCAGTGAACTTTAAAGAAATCTTAAAAAGTGCACTTCCTACGATGTTCTTGTTCCCAACCATGAACTCAATGATGGATTGATCAAGATTTTCCTCCTGAACCAAGTGCCACACAACTTAGAAAATCATGATAAATATGGTTATGAATACAGCAACAGCAGCAGTGGTGCTCCACCACCCCAAGAGAAGACAGCCAAGGAATCTGTCATAAAACAGACACGATCACAAGACCCCACAAAAGGCAAGGACAGGTTTTCTTTTATTTATAACCCCGTTAATTGATCAATTTGGATTTCATTCCCAAAGGAAAGTGAGAGCTTTTAATGTTCAGATTTTAATTTTTTTTAAATAAAATTTAATATCTTTGTATTTTAACTTTTTACATATCAAATTGTTTTTGGTTTTTTTATATTTCAAAATTTTTATTATACTATTTTTATTATTTATATATTAATAACATGTAAAATTAAATTTAAAACATATTTATTATCATATTATAATGTATCCAAATTTAACAAGATATTCTTTTATTTTTATGGATTTATGGCTTATATTTTTTTAAATCAACTTTATTGAAGGCAAATTTAATCACAAATATTTTTCCATATTTTTCCCCTTACCAAACTCCATCTGAATTTTATTGTTGCGGAAGACAAAATTGAACTCGAACTTTGTGACAAAGCTTATTACTGTCACCTGGGTTTTTTTTTTTGGCATATTATGGGCATGTTGTGTGTGTATGAGTACAGCCATTCTGAACCCAAAAAAATCACATCCTGGCAAATCCAAACTTGAACCTTACCCAAACCAGCAACAAAAACATAAAGCAATAAGGAAACCACATTCATTGACAGCTAATAATTCCACGAAGATGCTATACAGAAATTAATACACTAACCTATTTTTCAATTCAACGCTCCGCATAGGAAGATGCATGTCTTGCATAACAGCTGCTCTTGGTTGTTGCCACCTCTTCCTCTCCCTGTGTCCACTCAAAAACCTTTTAAAAGGCGAAAGCAGTAATATGCATTTCTATCAAATCCAAATTAAAGCACAAATACATAGAAGTGTAGAAAACAATGTTTGAATGGATAAAGCCCAATAATGCAGCATGCAATGTGAAAAGCCCAAGTTGTTGAACATACTTACAAATCGAGGATTCTAACTGCACACTAAATTGACTTAGTTTGAAGGATTGCTCAATAGGTGGATAATACCCAATTCAGTCTTATCAATTATGACAAAGAAGTATTTTTTGCTTTTGTAAAGGTAAAAGGCTAAAAGCTGAAGGGATATTCTTTTAGGTCCTGACCTAACCTGCATATCAAGGTCTGGTAATTGGAATTGTACCTGTGTGAGCACAAACTTTCGCCTTGCCTATGAATTATCGTAACTTATAAGCTTAAAGTTTCAATCTCATAAAAAATTCAGGAGAAAATTGAGCCTTGAGAGTTCATTTATCCCGTTGGAGTTAATTCTTATCTCTCTATTGTCCCATGTTTCTGGATACTAGGTGAGAGCAAAATAAATTAATACACCTGAGAATTTGGCCCAAAAATTAACTCTCACTAATAGCAATGGATAAGGATAAGAAATGAGACAGCAGAAAAATGCAATAGAAAAAAGCAATGTTTTATTTGTTGTAAGGCATCACTTTACCGAGTTCTCCAAAATTGCTTAAGTGTTCTTGTTATGAGTTCTGGTTTCTCATATGGTTTCCTTGGGCCCGAATTAAGTGATTTTCAACAGTAATGGTAGCTTATTTTTTAGACCAACCATGTTCATGAGAAGACTGAACAATAGAGAGTGCGTGATATAGGTATAGCTAGGTAAAATGAAAGGTGCAAGTGTAATTCATTTTGAGAAATGGAATTGTGGGGCCAAGAAAAAGTCCCAAATTTGGAAGAGAGATGTCTAACAAAGGAGTGGACACTATACTATGCATGGATGAAATTTGAACATTTTATGAATAATGTGGATTGCCGCTGCCTTCACCAATGTCTGATCTTGTATAAATGCATGAGCAGTATCAAGGTTATTACATTTGTATCCTCAAAGTTAAAACTAAATGTGTCAGTAAGTTGGCAAGTACTCAAAGAAATTAAGGGGTCCTAACTAGGTTGGATAGGATTTAATGGGAAAAGAAAGAGTACTAAAAGATCCAATAGAAGAACATAACACAATTAAAAACGACATTTTAGAAGCATGTATTTCATGGGTTCTATAAGCGTAGGACAGGCAAGCATTGACCTAAAAACCAATCAGGAATAATTAAGAGTTAATTGAATTAATCAACAGAGGTAGTAAGTCTTTTGATGTGTTGAAAAATAAATGGGCTATTGTGAATGAAGAAAGTATTAGGACCCACATGCATCCATGGGCAAGGAATATCAATTTCACCCCACACAAGCATGTTGAAAAGGCAAAGAACTGCAAGGTCACCAATGTCTGATCTTGTATAAATGCATGAGTGATATCAAGGTTATTAAATTTATATCCTCAAAGTTAAAACTAAATGTATGAGCAAATTGGCAAGGACTTCACGGCATGAAGGGGTCCTACGTAGACCAGATAGGAATTTAATGGGAAAAAAAGAGTACTAAAAGATCCAATAGAAAAAAACACAATTAAAAACAACATTTTAGATGCATGTATGTCATGGATTCTATAAGTGCAGGACAGGCAAGCATTGACCTTAAAACCAATCAGGAGTAGTTAAGTTTCAATACTTTTAATTGAATTAATCAATGGAGGTAATGCATCTTTTGATGTGTTGAAAAATTATATAGGTTATTGTGAATGAAGAAAGTATTTAGGACCCACATGCATCCATGTGCAAGGAATATCAATTTCACCTCACACGCAAGCTTCCAAAGAACATGTTGAAAAGGCAAATAATTGCAAGGTCAACAGACTAGACAAGATTGTTGTAACAGACTACCTTCAAAGAACAGTTCAGACAGGCAGAAACAGAAATGAATACTAATTAAGGAGAGTGATAACCTACTTCACATCAGTTCACCAGATATGCATACAGACAAAACTACCAAGTTAACCTGACGACCAAGCAAGAAATCCATTTAAGTGCCAGATTTAGGGGGTGGGTTACCAATGCAAATATGAAAAATGACAATGATGGGCAAACTAATCAAAAGATTGGGTCAGAAATGTAAGTTCAGGAGTGACTCTGGTAAATATAACATTTCTTTTTTTCAACTGTTTGGGCTATTGTACAGAATTTTATCAAATGCTATACTTATTTTTGAGACTATCCAGATGAAGGTGTGCCTATTTATGATTTTCAAGTGAAAAACAAAAAGTTACGTGAAAGTTCTAGACTGCATGAAGGAACCAGACCACGTTTGAGAGTATGTGCTATGGATCAACCTGTAGTGAAAATAATCCTTGATGGATTCAAGTGGCTAAATAAAATTGACCGCTTTTACAGCCTCAAAATTGACTTTAAGCTGCTTAGTGGATCAACACATAGCTCATCAATTTTAGTAATGGTATGTTGTAGTACAGATCATAAAAAGAAATCATATGTAGTTAAAGAACCCTTACAATTTTAAAGGACGTGTATAGCCCATAAAAAATGCTACAATGTGAGGTCACCACCAGTAAGATGCAAAAACAGTGCAGAGAGCTACCATCAATAAAATTTAAAATGATTGGCCCAATTAACGTAGAGGAAGAATATAAACCTTGTGAAAAGCTTTCTAATCCATCATCATTACTTTGCTGTCTGAAGTCTCATCTTATTGCAGAATAGACCACTAGTTGCATTTTCATGAGGATAGCTTGACCTTAAGTGGGGGAAATAACATCAAGGGCATTTTTAAACCAACCTTACCATTTGAGGAAAGCAGCTAGGTTTTGAGACAATTCAGCCAATTTGAGGAATTGCAGTTATTCTGCATTTATAGTCATACAGTTAGAATGTCATGGGCCATGTAAATGAAAAGTCTTGGCCTTATACTCTGTATATGCTGTTATACAATTAGAATACCAAAAGGGGTATGACTATGCACATCGAAATACTTGCATTATATGTACACCAACATCGACTAATCATGATTTTTTTTTTAAATCAGAGTTGTATCCTATTAATCATATGAATCAGCTGGATATATAATTTACCCAACTCTATGTTGCAAGTTAGAAGTTATGACCTTCAAGACAAAGAAATGACTGGAAGGGATGGGGCAGTAAGGTTCAAAAAGGAGCAAATCAAATGCTAAGTTTTATTCTGGAGTGTATGCTGCAACTACTTCCTCTATGTTTTATGGGCATATATGTTATTTCATGTATGAATGACGCCCTGTATTCAAGACTAAATCATTACAAAGGCATGCTTAACAACAGGGTTAAGCCAAGACAAGACATGACAGAAAAAAGGATACACGCACACACACACACAAAATATCATATATCACCATCCCCCATTCTACTTAAATTTGCTGAGCTGAGAGCTCCTATGTGCCTCCCCTATTCAGGAATTGATCCTGTACAGCCACAGGCCCACAGGCAGTCAGATGAAATGCCACTATGCTTTTGTTGTACAAACAATAGGTCTAGCAACAGAAAGTGAATATGAGGCTTAGGTATGTTTACAAAACACCAATCCATTGAACACATGAAAAACATATCATATCGTATAAGTATCTTTGCACTAATTCCTCAATAGATATGAGGCTTCTCATTTTGACATACACATTGTTCCCCAGTAAGAGATTTTGGGCCATTCTTAAGATTCAATTTAAAACAGAAATTTTGACAAATTTATTATTTATTTACGACAATGAAATGAGTAGCAATAGATTTGTTTCCCCTTGTGCAAGCAGGTGGCATCCTTGGATAAAACCTTGCCATTCAACATAACCACATGAAAGAACTTCAGAAATCAAACAAAAAGATATGATAGAAACTAATTACCTTCTGTCCTGGCCGACTTCTACATTAGAAATAAATGGCTTGCATAGCTTTCTACAAAGAGATGCCATGGCTGGATATTATTAGCTTCTTTCCAATAAAATTACTGGCAGACTTTGCCCACTCCAAAACTAGCCGTGCACTCTAGTTATAACTGATGTTATATGGTTGCATATATTCTCCTAAATTATCTTCACATCTGCATTGAAATAGGCTGTGAAATCAAATATCAAGAAAACACAAACATTTATAGGACCATTCAAATATAAATTTCTCCTTAGGAAAGAACCAATGGAGAATGTAATGCAAAGAGATGACAAACAATTTATAGAGAATATTAACGATAAAGATCCAACAAAACATGAATTCTCATCATGAAAACACCAATGGAGAATACAATGCAAAAGAGATGACAGAAAAAAATTATGAGAGAATATTAAAGATAAAGGTCTATTTTGATATAAACTTCTCATCAGGAAAAACTTCAACAGACAATGCATAGCAAGTGAGACGACAAAAAAATTGATTAGAATATTAATGATCATGGCTCGAAAACTTGGTACTTAGCAATAATTCGGCTGACCCAAGAAAATTTAAAAACATGGGACTCAAGTTGAAACTCACACCTTGACAAATTTACCAAACATTTAAAAGCACATAAATTTGTAAAAGTATTCTTCAGAAACATGCATATAATTAAATTTATGGAATATTCAACATATTACTGATTTACTTCATCTATAAATCAAAATTAGTTCAATACACATCATAGACCCAAAAACAAGTTCAATACATTGACTTGTGGGTGGCAATCCCTGATGTGGATTCATGAAAGAAATCCCAAGGTAGAGGTTGCAACATGCAAAGAAATACCCAATGCACACAAAAATCATGAGTTGCAAGGGCAAAAAAGAATTGTGCCCATTTGAAAGATTTGCATACATATTATTTATTTTTAACAGTTTTAAGGATTTAGTTGCAATTTGATTGAAATTGCTGCTAGATTCCTTGTGAGTTTAAACATTGTCCATAATTCCCATAAGCTTTATGATGTTTATGAGGAACCGTCAATTCCACTTTAAAGAAGCATAATTACTAGAGACCGGGATCAGCATTATATACCAGTGACAAGGATGGGTATTGGTACATCTCTCAAAAAAGTGGGTGCCAAGTACTAGAAGACAGCAGAAGTTAAAAGTATTTGACTATGCTCCATGGAGTTTTGCGGACAGGGATGGCAAGGGACGGCAAGATGTAATTCTGGTATGGGGATACTTTTGAGCCAATTTTTAGGGGATGCAAGAGACGGCTGTTAAAAAATGTTAATAGGAAAAAATTTTAAAATATCGAGAAATTTCAAATATTCATATCATAACATTGATAAAACATTCCTCATAGACATTATAGAACCTTTGTGACCATGGATAATTGAATAGGAATCATTGGTATTTTACTATTTTTGCATTATGAAAATGGCATTTCTTGCCAACTATTACTTAACTTGTATTCAACGGTATAATGAACATTGAATATACCATGCCAACTTTGTCTATGGCATTTCTAGTACATTAAACAAGTTGACCACTATATGAAACAAGATAGTCCTTGATTGCGGCTGACTATGAAGATGTACAAGTTTGCAACAAGGGATATGTATTTTGAAGATTTGTGATCATGATTCATCATTGGTCTAATACTTTGTTAGACTTATAATTTGATGGGGGTCAAGGGGCAGCTCCCCTCACAAGGTCCGGGGGTATCACCCCTCGCACAATATAGGGCAAGGTCAAGGGGCAGAGCCACCATCACCAAGCCCAAATTAACACCTTCAAAACCACACAAAGCTTCATGGCGAACATCATTTTCATATTTTTTTGTAAATCCTAGGGGAATGTCATAAACCAAACAGCCAACAAAAAGTTGTAAATATGTTAGGAGATGACTAGCCATCCACACGATAGATGGGGACATTTGCACATCCCCTGGTCATCTTGGGTACGGCTAGCCGTGCCCTATGTCCCCTCTTTGTTTCTTTGCTGTCACTAAAACTCGGCACATTTTTGATATAGGGACGGGGTTACCAAGCCAAGGGACACATCCCCATGGAGCATAGATATTTGAATATATGTTTAATATAAGAAGAATATTGAACAATGGTTATGAAATTCTAAAAACTATAAAATATTAAAATGCTTAAAAAAAATTAACATACAAAAACAGAGATCAATGAAATAAAATATCAATTAGATTGATTTGGTAATCGCCATCATGACAATAACAATTAAAGTTCAAACCATAGTCACCAAAGGGCAAGAGGTGGGAATGAAGGCAAAATCACCAATATTATTTAGTAAATGGCAAGGGGTACTCCAATACAATTATATATTTATATGAACAGTAGTGTTAGTGACACATACATTAATATAGTTTGCTAACACAAACTACTATCATGGAGTACTCCTTTTTCTCATTTTACTCAATCAATATAACTTCATTGCAAGTAGAAATCTTATGCCTTTGTATCGTCTATCTTTTACTAGTACCACTTTAGGTTTTATTAAAATTAAATTAAATTGGTATAAAAATTGCATCAACTGCATGTTAAACTATACTGTTATTCCATCATAATACTAACAATAACCCCTAAAACTAAAGTGAAAAACCAATAGGGCTTTCCTTGTAGAGCAAGTAATCTACCCCTTCAATTTTGGACATGACCTACCTTTGTGTATAAGACTAGGTGTTATCAATTGCTAGCACCCAAAAAATTTAGCGAATGGAATCTTTTTAATTAATATTTGACGGTCCAGCAAATCTTTTTGGCCAAAAAATAATAAAATATACATATTACAGATAAATCATGGAAAAAGAAAATGATTTTACAACTAACATGTATAACTAGTTTGAAAAATGTGCTGATTGTCACCTTAATTTTGAATATTTTATGAAAAAACAAGTAATTTTAAAAATATGTACCATTTCCTAACTTCATATCAATATCTACTTGCTTTGACCAATCATTTACTAAAGCTCACATACGATTGCGATCAACACTATATTCCTTGTCAACACATCTAAGTTGCATGCCTCAACTTAAGGAGACTAATTAAAAAGGAATGATAAAACGACAGTTTGCAAAAGTGCTTATGGACTAATTTACCACAAGCACTTATGCCCAAAGGAGGTGCAATGGTTATGCCAATAGAAAACTATATGTATGCTAATGTGCTGAAGAGTAAAATTTGATTTGTGCATAGAAGAAATGGGTGGACAAGAAGGCAAGAAAGTAATATTATCACAATATACTGAAATAGACATGTATCAAAACATTCCCTTAATATAAACACAAAACTAAATAAAAATAACAGAAATATAGTAATATACAAATTTCCCCATTACAAATATATTAATGGTATAATTTTTTAAACAAGCTACTTTTTAAATTTTCCATGACCTACATCAATTTGATGCCCCTAACTCTTCAATCACCAATTAAAAACTAAAAATTAAAAAATATGAAAATATGAAAATCACAAATTTATTGGTGTATTTAAAAAGGATTAACCACTAAAAAATTTATGTCAGTTATACTTCAAAATTTAATGAATCCTTAGAAGTCCTATGTTACCGTTGACCCTCAAGAAGCCTTAGGTCCCAGTCTAGTTGGTACCCAATTTGAGGTTTGAGTTTGGTCCCTTGTGGGTCTGAACAGAGTTTTGCCAAAAGATTACGAAACCCAAACAAACTTGTGAACAATTTAGCCCCTTCACACACCCAACCAGCAAATTTGCAAATTTTCTAATTTTTTGACCTTTTTCACTCCAAAAATAGTCTTTCAGCCCCCCCACAACCCTAGAATGTGACATACAAAACTTCCAAACAAGGAAGTGTGATATCAAGCCAAAGCGTATTGACTTGGATGCTTCCCCAGCCCACTTTGCTACACATGTTGATGCTGACTATAAGAAACCTAGTGAGCATGAGAGTGCTAGTGCTAGTGCTAGTGCTAGTGCTAGTGCCAATGCCAATGGCACTATTTGTGGTTCTTCTAATTTACCACATCATAGATCATCTAATATGGATGATGATAATGATATTTTTTTAACGAGCCATGTGATATTTGATCGATGATGACTAGTTGTTGAAACTTGATATTATTATTTTTCAACTTTGAAGTTTAATATATATCATGACATTCGAGTTTGACTAATATTTGACCATTAATATGGTGGTGTATTTTGCTATGCTATTTGACTATTGATATGATGGTGTATTTTGAACTTAATTACTGCTGCAACTATGTATAAATTTCTGATTTTTATATGTTTTTGTAGCGTCATAAATTGTATCCACATACAATTTCGTCCTCGCTTAGACCTCACCTTGACTCTTTGGCTTTCGATGCCTGATGCCTTTTCTGATTCTCCTCACACCATCCATAGACTTGCATTTTCATCTCCTTCGCTGCAAAATTCAAAGGACCAGGGCGAATCTGTACTACTCGGTCCCGAAAAATCAGGCCGATCTTCTGAGAACAAGTTCTAAACATTTTCTTTTGCCCAAATCTCAATTTGTGGCTCCATGGGATATCCGTAGCAGTCTGTTTTCGACAAGTTACTTCAATTATCCATTGTTTTACCCCAATTTCACAATTACCTTCCAATATTAACTAAGAAAGAGGGTAACTAACAATAACTAGTGAATCTAATCAGAATTTCAGCCCTTTCCCTATTTAGATTGTGACTAGATCTATTAGATTCACCCCTCTTTCAATGTTTGGTTAGTTTGGTTAGTTAGTGATTTTATTATCTTAATTGGTGAAAACCTAATTCCAAAATACACCCAAAACAGTTTTTCTATCGACAAACCCAAAATGAACCCAACTCTTGAGAAAAATTTGATCAAACCGTCGAACCCAAACGATAACTTAATAGAAGTCAATAGACTCTCTTTCAATAGAAATAGGGAGTTTTCGTAGTTAGCTAGGGTCCAACCTAATTGTCAATTGATGGAATATTTGAAAAGAGCGTATATGTCTCTATTGTCAATTGAAGAGTTTTCAAAATATAAAATTCCAAAAGAGCATATAACAAAGTGAGACATAATTTATTTTTGTCCTTGATAAAAAATATTCAGATGACAAAGGGTGAACTAATGGGGCCTACCTCGGAGAAACAAAAACCAATAACTCATTTTTAAGAGTGGTGAAACTTTGTGTGGTTAGAGATGTTGTCAAAGAAAGCTAGGAAAGTTAATGAAATTGAAGTGAATACCCCATATTTTTACAAATAGAGAAACTTCCTATAGCTGGCAATGTTGATATAGAAAAGAGGAAAATTGGTTCAAATTGAAGATAATTCACTGACTATTCCAAAGATATCATTTTACAACACAAAATATTATGAATAGTTTAATTAATGATTCAATATGCTTCATCTTATCTTCCTTTTCTATTTGAGAATCGTCAAAACTCAACCCAATTTGCACTTGGGCAACCATAGTTTCCAATTGAAAACATCCCTTAGAATTGGAACCTCCCACTTGTTTTTGAGGAAGCTCCTCTACTTAAGATTTGAATCCACTATCATAAAGTTGTATGTACATCCTAAATCCTTGTAGAACTAAAATCCTTGTAGCCGCAATAAGAAACATAACAACCTCAACAATCTAGAGCTCACTAATGCACTATAACTAAATCTCCTTCAAAAATGCCATTGAAATTATCTTAATTTTGGTAAGTAGTGGAAGCAATAAAAGCTTTAAAATAATCAATGACACTTATAGACACTTTAAATAAATATTAACAACTTCAATCATTTTCTAAATTTTGAGAGTAATTTGTTATAGTTCCTCTTTTTTCCTTCTCAAAAATAAACCTCATATAACAACACAATATTTTCCTTATGCACACCCTCAATTATCACTTTCAAGGATAAGATGAACCTTTGAATTAAGTTACAAATGTATCACGCATGAGACTAGAAAAAGTATAGAATAATGTAATCAAATTCTAGGAAAATATTCTAACAAATCTACATACCAAGATCTATTAAAAAAAGTGAGTTAAGCCTTGTGGTCCCATGGAGAGTATACTCAACAATTTTATGTGCACATCAATAACTACATTTGTTTTTTGCAAACAAAATAAGTAAGTTAACTTCCAAAAGTTGCTGCAAACTCTGAGTGCCCACCACTAGTTGGGGTTGTGATTACTCTTCTTAAGCAATCACTACTCCACAAATTTAATTTAATCTTAAATTCCTTTATTTGCAGTTTTGAAATGCAAGTTACATATAAATGCATTCAAGATATATACACTAATTATGTATTATATAACTTCTTTCCACAAAATAAGTTTGTTGAATTATGAACTCATACCAAACAAAATTTTGCAAACAAATTATTTGCACTAAGGAAAACTCAGAGACTATGAGGAGTGATTATGGGGCCCTTCTTTACTAAACTATATATAACTTTTATTAAGTTTTGTTAAATTACGAACAATTCATACCACAAAAAAGTATGCAAACATTTTTTTTGCACTAAAGAAAACTCAAAGACTAATGAGGAGTGACAATGGGGCCCTTCTTTACTAAACTGTAAATCATTTTTATTAAGTAATAAATATTTATTGTTGTAAATATGGAAGCTTTATTTTCCACTATTATTAAGTAGGCAATTTGTTATATAGAGCATAAATCTGGTTTTGTGACTTGCAAGTCACTATGCTGAATTCAAATATTTGCATAATTTATAAGAAGCTTGCAAACCCCAACACAATTTTCATAAAAAATAAAATATTTTGAATATTCAATGTTATTATTGTGGCATTGGGGTGCACGTCCAAGCACTTGGAGTGTTTTTCCATGTAATCTTAATTTCTAATCATATATTCTCTCGAATAAAGTAAGATCACAAAAGGGTTTTGTAGATGTGTAGAGTAAGCACAATAACTTTTGAACCTTGCATTGAGGTAGTTGCTATTGCTGCATGATTGATTATGATGGACTTTGCCTAGTAATCTGAGACTTGTCAAGAGAGATCTGTGACTTGGTAAGAGAGAGACAAGATCTAGTTGAGCTATAATGTTCTATGTTCCATGGCATTTTGGGGACGAGGTCATGGCAGGGACACATTTCAAGGACGACAATCTGAATATACATATACATAAATATAAGAGAGAGAGAGAGAGAGAGAGAGAGAGAGAGAGAGAGAGAATCAATTTCTTTAAAAGTCAATGAGCAGCAATTTAACAGCAGTAAATTACATGACAATGTTAAAATGATGTTGGACGATATCTGCAAAAGCCTACATGACACCCATATACAGAAAATAAATTATTTGCTTGTACTTCTCACACAATACCACACTATATCAGACTATGGCAAATACACCTTTAATACCATATCAAAAATTTTAAAGTTAGCAACGTTTCTGAACAATGAAATCAGAAATTCAAATGTGAATCATAACTGTTATATCGACAATGAATTTGAATCATGATATATAACTTATATTCAAATTTGAATCATAATACTGTTATATAACTTATATTAACAATGAATTTGAATCATGATATATTTATTGCTGTTAGAGTACAACTGTTGTTGTCACCGCTATCATGATTAATTTAATTGCAGTTATAATGTTGTCATGATATATATTTATTGCTGCTGTTATAAATGCTATCATGTTATACTGCTGTTGTAATATTGTCATGATATATTTAACAATCGTTTTAAATGTTATGAACTATTTTTTAAAACAATTCTAAAAAATGTTTTTTTGTAGGGGATGCCCAGCCATCCCTGACAGCCTTGGGGGCAGCTAGACATCCCCTAGATAATTCAAGCTGTCACCAATTTTGGGGATGCATTCAAGGACGTTCTAGATTTTCTCATATTGGGGGGACAGCTAGGGGACTGTTGATGTATTTTTTATGCACATGCGAACACAGAATAAAATAACAAGGTATCTTATCCTCTCTTCTACTTGGCTTTGCCTTAGACTTGATCCTGGATCCATTTCCTTCCATGTTCTTGCAAATTTACCCAACCATCCAATGACTTAGGTGAAATCTTAGGTCCTTGGGGAAATTTCGCTCTGGATCCTTTGGAAGGGTCAGGAGCGAAATTTGTGAATTTGCCTTAGATACCACTCAAACATCCAAACTTCTACCTCAATCACATTGCTCTTACCTCTAACAAACCACCTTGAGGAGTTCCTTGCTCAAAAAAATGGATTACAAGGACATTTTAACCGTTTCGCCCAAGTACCCCTGGAAGGACAAGACCTATAATAAAATTTCGCTCTGGACCCTTTAGAAGGGTAAGGAGCGAAATTTGCAATTTAGGCTTAATTTCCTTATTTTATTCATTCCAACTTGTTCACAAGGCAAAAATAGGTCATTCTTCACTCAGTCAAGACGTAGTGGCAAGCTTTGAGGTCTAGACTGGGAGCAAAGAAGGCTTCAAAGGAAATTCATTCAAAATCATCATCACCTCCTTGACTAAATGCCCTAGGTCTCAAAAGGCAAGACCACTAGCAAGATACAAGGACTTCCTCAAACTCAGCCCAACCTAGAAACAAGAACAAGGCCTGACCTAGAGAAGGCTTTCACAGAGACCCTAACTTGGACCACCTACTGACCTACCTCAACTCAAGCAGAGCCTACTATCTCAATGATCCCTCTGACAACTCTCCAATCCAAAGGCTAATAGTCAAGACCAAGCAAACAAACAAACTAAACTAACCCTAGAAAGCAAAAAGGTAGGGGTCCCCATTTGCAATGGGGCGATGTGTGAATAAGTCACAACAGGGACATATCCTAACATCCCCCCTTCCCCGAAATGCCTCAAGGGGCAGAGACAAGGGTTTGAGGAGTGGGGATGCGACCCTATGTAACATAGTTAATGTTTGACATAGTTTGGACTAGAGGTTTATGGAATTCTATTATATATACAAGAAAATTTGGGAAACTCGTTGTATTGTAAAAACATCACCTACCTGATTATTGTATTGTGGTTTATTGTAATTTTTAAAATGTAAATCTACGAGCCATCTCTCAACCAATGCCCCCTCTAGCTTAAACTCTATGATGGCTACCAAAGGTTGGTCAAAGGAACAACCACTTGCCCACCATCGATGCCCTATGATTTACAATCTATGATAGTTACCAACGGTATTTTGCAACCATTGAAAACAAAAATTCTGCTCGAGGTATCATATTGCCTTCATAAGTTCTCCAAGTGCAATGTTTAATAGTTCTCATTAGACAGAAAATTTCCACACCTAGAGGAAAACTGGATAAGTACTGAAATCTAGATTGAAAGCACTTGTTAAGAGTATGGTTCTTTTCCAACTATCTAATATAAAAAGAAAAATGCTTTGAAATTTGAGGACAGTCCATCATGTCCAAAGATATATAGCGGTGGATGAGCTGATTTATCTAGTGCTGGCAAGGTTACTCTTCAATAGTGTTTTTCTAAAATGCAAATAGATTTTTTGTGTCCTATTTGGAGATACTGAAGATGGACTAATAGAAACATTTTTTCTTTAATGCAACTAATGTTTCGTACAACAAGTATGACTATGGACACAGGTTTCATATTTTTGATCAACTAATTAATAAGCAAGGGCCTAACCAACGAGCAAGGGCCTAACCAACGAGCAAGGGCCCAAGTATCGACAATTAATCGCTGCATAGGTGCCAAAGTATAAAAGGCTAGAAAGTATAAATGCTTTTAGCAAAAAGTATTGAGTTGATTACTTCTCCATTAGAGCTCACTAATCAAGATAAGATTGAAAAGCTAAGGCTCGTAGACATTACCTATTTTAAATAGCATCAAGAAAAAACGATGTTTTGCACCTTTCCACGGTGAAAAGCAGCTGAAACATTTGAGGGGTGCATAAAAAGGAGAATATAGGGGAATTTTTGTGTGCCTTGCAAGGGAAAACAACACTAGGAGAAGAAATACAGATGATTGGAGACCTAAAGAGACAAATGCCAAAATGTGCAATTTTTTGCATACAAAAGACTTGAATCAGATTTTTAGAGAGTTGTTCTTTGTAGTTGCACGAATATAATACTTTATGGATAGAATTGACAAATACAATCATGTGTAGGATTGCTTCTAAAAGGATACTGAATCTTTCAAATTGATGCAAAAGCAGAGATGCTAGCTCTATTTGTTTGCGGGAAGATGATATTTCAAATGTAGCACCCCTGTTTTTATTGAAGTAACATAGACACGTGGCTTCAAAAAAGAATGTAATCATATTAAAAGCATATCGATACCTAATTGTACCACTGAGTCCTAACCATGTAACCAATCACGTGAGATGGCGTACCCATCTGTAAAACCAAGCTGTTTGTCACTGACTCAACACAGTCTTCTAAAATTTTAGTTGTTTTGTGTCAGACCAATCCCTTGCCTTGTGACTTTGGTCTTTAGAGTACAAAAGCCAGTATAATGGCACAAAACTGTGAAGAATTAGGTTTGTGAAGAAGAATGTCATAAGTTTAACATAAGTTTAACATTCAATGCTAACTTCATAATTCTGTCAAAAACAAGGAAAACAAAATAAACGAAATGCTAAAATCACCAAATAAACATAAAATTCATTTCACAGTTCAAAATATCTCTACGTGAAGAACCAAAGAGGGATCTAACAGTAGCTATTACAAAAATATCATATATGAAGACAGGCATAGATAAAACCACAGAACATGCCATCTATTTAACTGATAACAAAAGAATTGTTTTTGAATAAAGTAAAACACAACAAAAATGATCCGGTCGTGTAGAGGTTCCAACAAAAAATCACTAAAAACATGACAAGTGAGTTAAATCCAGATTCTGCTCAAATTATGTTGTACTGTCAACGATGCTAGTGGGAAAAAAATGGGCAGAGATTGCAGGGAAAATATTATGAAAGCCTACCAAATCAGAATTTTGTTTTGAATGAGATGAATCAAAACCACTCTCGCTGCAGGTGCTGCTTCAATCCATCCACAGTAAGCAAGAGGTGGATCTAAAAATATCGAAGTTTTAGAGCTACTAGATTGTTGAAGTCGAGACAAGATTTTTGCAGCCTTTTAAACGAAAATATTGGTTACGAATTAAAATTTGTTATCAGGTGTGAAGCGAGGAATGTTTCATCTGCTGAAAGCTGTTTTTCCGTGCGTGAGAAAAACTTTCCGGATGAAAGTTACTACAAAATATAGCCTATCGACTAATAACAATATAAGAATAGTATTATGATAAAGCAACTGTACGTGAGACTACAAATGTTAAAGTTTCAACTCTTTTAGATGATTCAAACAAATGCAGCCCCATAAACTGTAACGTATACAGTTCCTAATTAAAACCATTCATTTCATTTACAACGAAATCCCCAACAAATGACACATTTACATAACTTAATATATAAACCCTAACTTCCCTACATAAAAAGAATTTTTAAAATTTACATAGCGCGCTAAAATACATAAACAATGCTGAAGAAACCAGTGACTTAAAAACTCCTTGCCAAGTTTTTCATAAACTACATTCAATTCCTAAACAGTTTTCTGTAAACACAACGGTCATTACCTTACCAGCGTTGTAGCGAAGAATGTGGAAACCCTAGTTGAACGTATTCAATGGGGCTGTTTGTATCGCCATGTTTGAACGGTGGCGCCAAAGCCACGCAAATCATGGGCAAGGCTTTTGGTTAGGGTTTCCCAAAGCCAGAAGAAAATCATATCCTCTTATTTTTATTAGGGCTTCTTAATTTAATTGTTATTTTTAAGCTTTGAAAAAACAATTAGCCGCTGGTTACCATGTTGGATTCATAGTTTTGGTCAAACATGTATCCAGTGTGCTGCAAGATAGATATTATTGAAGAGATAATATTTAGTATTTCTAAGTATTGTTGTAATAGTGAATTTATTTTCTAATTGAAAAGGATATTGGATATGTGACTCTCATTTTATGCTAGTGTCATTCAATATGTTTAGTTGTGAGTTGCTGAATTTATTAGTTTTTTAATAAAGATGTACTATAATTTATATAGTGAATGATTTGAAAATAATATTAAAAAATAATTTATTGATTTTTACTAAATTTATAATGTAAATAGTTTTTAAAATTAAAGTCTAATGTATGTCTTTGAATCTTGTAGAAAGAATAGTATAAATGCAATCTAAAGTTTTTAATTATAATGATAACAAGATAAAGTGGACTACGGAAAAAATTTCATATCAATACATATATTAATCTTAAGACAATTATCTAACCTATCTTACAGAATGAATTTAGACTTTGTATAAAAATATGTCTCATTTTTTTAATAAATATACTTTTGTATTGATATATGTTTTCGATTTGTTAATAAATATATTTAAATTGAAATAATGGTCATTAAAGAGTAACTTTTGAGTTAACAAACAAAATAAATAAATAAATTTAGTCTTAAATGGATTAGACCAAGCATAAAATATAAGAATGTAGGCGTAGGTAATATATTACATGGATTAGTATTTATTGAATCATCAAATAAAAAATTGATTATGTTATAAATATAATTTTACATCATATTTAAGGTTTATATACCTAATTTTATTTTAAAATTTATATACAAATTAATGTGAATTCAACAAGGGGTAGGGGTCTAACGGGTCGGTTAGAGACTATATCCAAGCTGCTATTGGGAAGAGAGGTCAAGTCTTCTTTGTTGTTGGTTTTCCCTAAATTGGTTATGCATCCACTACCATCGAAGTCTCTGCCTGTTATCCCTTCACCCTTGTCTCCATCATTTGTTGTGCTACTTTCTAAATCCTCTCCTTCAATCGCTAAGATCCTCGATTTTTTGGTGGCTTGCCCTCTTGTTACATTCCACTTGTGCCCTAGTTGTTTTTTATGAGACATTTATGCCATGTTATTTGTGCCCTAGTTGTTATGATATATTTACGCAATGTTCTCATGCCCTAGTTGTTTCATGTTATTTTCTAGTAATGTAATTTATGCTCAATGCAATGAAATGATGATTACAATTATTGATGTTTTGATGTTAAACATAATGACATATAAGATGTTTTACCTTTGTTAATGATATTGCGATGTCAAGTAAGGACAGGATTATAGGCTAACTGTTTGAATTGGCCAAGTGTGTGCAGGAGTTCATGCCATCTAGAAACCCTAACCATAAGTTGAGCTA